>NC_091977.1:411337819-411960196 GCF_044704955.1 Pristiophorus japonicus
GTGAATGCAAATGTCTGCCCCGGTCCCTACTGCCTGCATGATGTGCTGCAGTAGGGGTTTTATGGCCAGGGGCTTACCGTCTGCAGATGTATACCCGCGACTGGACCAGATGGCTAGGTACTCCATGCAGGCATTGCAGGTGAACATACTATCTGAACAGATGGTATAGGGCCGTGGGAATTCATCGGGGTGGGTGACTACATACATGACTGCCGACAGTTCAGCATGCTGGGCGCTCATGGTGGTTGGGAGCTTTATGGCCCTGGCAATGCCTGCCTGAGGATCATAAATCTCGCACCCTGTGAGCCTTTCCCCCGCCACCACCATGCTGGACCCGTCAACATAGATCTCCCGGCCGTGGGGATGGATCCCCGCCCGGAGCCCTATGTCCACGTCCCAGACCCCCTCAATGGAGCAACGGTGGGCTTTCCCGGGGTACAGCATGTTGGCTGCCAGTCGGGGCTCACACATCCCTTTTACTCTCAAATCCATCTGTGAGAGCAGGAGGGTCCAGCGAGCAATGCGTGCGCTGCTCACTGTCCCATCCTTAATTCTCCCATCCAGCAGTATCTGAGTGGGGGTGTGATGAGTGAGGAGGGTGATTGAGGACACTCCTGTAAACACCTGCGACCGCTTCACAGCCCAGTGGGTGGCCAGCAGATGCCTTTCACAGTTTGAGTAACCTCTCTCAACCTCAGTGAGGACCCTGGAGGAGTAGCCCACCGGCCTCAGCTGCCCGTGCCGCTGTTGCATCAGCACAGCACTTAAGCTATCCCTGCTGGCTGCTACCTCCAGGAAAAATTCCTCGCCCTCATCTACCGCTCCCAGGGCCGGAGCTTTCTGCAGGTCTCCATTGAGGCGGGTAAAAGCTGCATCACAGTCCTCATCCCACTCCCACTCCACGCCTTTGTGCAGGAGCCGGAGTAGGGGGGCTGCAATGGCTGCATAATCTTCAATGAAGTCCCTGCAGTAACCGATCAGACCCAGGAACGACCCCACCCCTGTAACTGTAGTTGGAGCCAGCAACTCCTGAACTGCCCTCCTCTTAGCCTCATCAATGCCCGCAGTCAGCCCCAGCAATTTTACTTCTGTCTGGCCGATCTGGGCTTTCTTAGGGTTTACTTTAAAACCCTCCTCGTGCAGCAGTCCCAACAGTTCTGCCAGCAGGGGACCGTGCTCTTCCTCCGAATCGGAGAATAGCAGCAGGTCGCCCACATACTGGACCAGCTGTCTGGGTCTGCTGAACTCTTTCAGGCAGTTGGCCATACATTGATGAAAAATGCTCGGGCTGTTGTGGAAGCCCTGGGGTAGACATTTCCAGGTATACTGCTGTCCTTTGAATGTAAAGGCGAATTTGTACTGGTCCTCCCGCCCCAGCGGGATGGACCAGAACCCATTCGAGATGTCCAGCACCGTAAAGACGGCTGCGGACACGGGGATGGCTGCGACTAGGTCGGCTACGGCTGCCACTGTGGGCGCACAGGCAGGATATTGTTATTGAGGACTCGGTAGTCCACTGTGGCCCTCCAAGAATTGTCCGTTTTCCTAACTGGCCAAAGTGGAGAGTTCACATGTGTGGCTATTGGTCTCAAAACTCCCTGTCTGACTAGAGATCCTAATGCGACCTCTAGGTCTGCCTCAGCCTCCCTGGGAAAATTATATTGCTTCTGGGGCTTAGACATGGGGTCCCCATCTACTCTGACCTCGACCCCATTTACCCGTCCACAGTCGTGCTTATGCCTGGCAAATGCCTCCAGGTTGGCCCGCACAAAAGCCTGATAGATTATCGGGATACCGTCTACCGGAGCGCCGAGGTCATATCGCTCCTTCGGCTTTACAGTGCAGAGGGAACCCTTCCCCTGCTTCCCCTGGATGACTGCTGTACCTTCCCCCTCCCCGGTGTCAGCTGTGCCCCACAGTCAGTGGTTCCTCAGGTCGACCAGAATTTTCTGGTCGCTGAGGAAATCTGCCCCTAGGATGCCTTTACCCACTCCCTCCCACGGCAGAAGGACACACTTCCACATGATGTGGAGGGTGCCTATGTGTATCTGCAGTGGTTTGGAGAAGAAGCCCTCACGTTCTTCTCCAGTGAAGCTAGTTAGGCAGTAGGGGATCCCACTGGATAGGGGTGAGGTGGTCAGGTTGTCTACATGAACCAGGGTGCACGAGGCCCCTGTGTCCAGCAGATACTCCCCCCGGACCCCCTCAACCCCCATCATGACACGTGGTTTGTTCCACGCATCATAGGTGACCGGGCTGAGGTACACAGGTTCCTCGGGGTCTAGTCATTGGGGGGTGTTGGTCTGGGCCTGAGGGACTTCTCCCCCGGTCACGGCTGCGACCTTCCCAGTCTGGGTAAGGAGTACCTGCAGAGCCGTGAGCAGACCCTCGAGTGGGGCGGCAGGGCTGGGCACAGCTGGATTGGGAGGGCTTGCGGCCGCGGGGACTGGGGCTGAGGTTGGGACCTGTGGACCTCTCTTTTTCTGCCTCGGATCCCGGCATTCCCTCCTCATGTGCTCTGTCTTCCCACACCCGTAGCAAACCACCTCTCTGCCTGCCTGCCAATTCCCTTCTGGCCTCCACTCTCTCTTATCAGAGCCGGGGCGGATCTGACACACCTTCCCCTTGGTGGTTTCTCCCTCCCGATTCTGCCATTGCGAAAAGAGAGTGTCAGCTGCCTCAGCACCATCTCCTCTGTGGCTTGGGGGTCTCTGAAATCGAACCACAGGTTGGCCTGGGCGCGCAACTCCGGTAGGCTGTTTGCCACCAGTACATGCAGCCAGCGACCATGTCAGTGTGCATCCAGCTGGGTTCGGTCCAAATTCCCCCCACTGGCTTCCTCATACACTGGCCACAGTCAATCAGCGAACGCCTGGGGGGTCTCCCTGGGTCTCTGGACAGTGGCCTGTACCCGATCGAACGGACAACCGTCATTCAACCCCATGACCTCCAGGATATCCTCCTGGAGAGCGGCCACTGTTCGCTGACCCCTCTTACTCTCAGCAGAGAGAGCCTGACACAGGGCTGGGTCCAGTGAGAACAGGAGCAGTTTGCTCCGTTCGGCCTCATCGTAGTCATTTATGTCTCCTACCTGCTCTACTTCCATAAAATGGACAGAGGGATCTCCTTTTCGGGTAAATTTATTCACATGGGCCACCATTTGCCGCAGCTAGGTCGCACTGTGGGGAAGCACGTATTGGTTCGGTAGGGGACCCTCAGCCTGACCCACTGTGGGTGGTCCGAATCTACTCTGCCTGATGGGGCACATTGGGGCTGGTCCCGGAGGTTTAGATTCCAGCATTTCACCCTGCCTCTCCTCCGGGATCCCCAATGGGACTGTGGGAGAGGGCCTGTAGGATTCTTCCTCCCTATCCTCCTCCCCACAGCCTGTTTCACTATGCTCCCCCTCCTGCACCTCGGCTGTGCTGATAAGGCACACCACTCCTTTACTGGGTGTCTTGCTTTCAGCCCAGCCAAGGGCTTTTGCCTCAGCTAGGGCCAGAGCTTTGGTGTCGGGCCGGGTGGGGATTCGAGTCTCGGGCACTTCCAGAGCTTTTGCACCGGCTAGAACAAGGGCTGCTTTGGCTTCAGCCAGAGCCAGAGTGAGCCGATCGATTTGTTCCTGAAAGGAACAATGATCCGCCTCTGCCCTGCTGGGGCACGCCTGAAGTGCAGCCTGTAGCTGGAGAGTCTTACCCTCCCCCAATTTTCCCTGGTTCTGAACCTGGGCAAGTTCCTCCTGCAGTCCCCTGATGTGACCTTTTCCCTCAGTTACCTGGGACTGAAGGTACTCCCTGTGGTTGCGATAGCTTTCTCCATCCCTCTCTCGTTCCTGCCTCTCCCACCTTAAATCCTGATCCAGCTTTTCCCTTTCTTTGCTGGTCCTTACTAGCTCCTCTCTCTGCTCAGCTAACTCCGTCTGCCTGTCCAAGACCTGTATTTGCTTTCGAAAGCAAATCAGCCGCACTGCCTTTTCCACTGATCTTTTATGATCTTTACTCTGGGTCCACCTGGCTGCTGCGTCCTCAGGCCGTTCAGCCCTCAGCAGCGCCTGCACCCACTTCCTTGAGCCGTGTATCCTTGCTGTGACATACCTAGCAATCCTACCCTTCATTTTATACTCCTCTCCACCAAGACTGACTGTCTCTTCACCCTCACTCAACGCACGTCATGCCGTGGTCGCCATTGTAAGGGGAGCTTGGGGTGTGGGTTCGAATCCACATTCCCCTTGGGTTCTGTACGTGCGATTTATGAGGATGGGTGAGTAATGAGGCACCAGACACAGTGGGTAAGAGTGCAAAATGGCTAATGTTGTTTATTTAGAATAGTAAACACAAAGATAGAGGGCATAGGAAGAGGTCGTAAATAGCAGTAATGGCACAATCTCGCTCAACAACACGAAAAATTCTCGCAACAGGGAAGGGGAAGATAAGAGGTTGAAACATTCCACTCACACACTACCACACCTCCCACTTCCACCCTTCTTACCAATTTCTATCGAAAATTGAGTCTGTGAGGGGGTTTAGGCTATACTCACAATCCTATCAACTCTGGGGTTCTGGGGGGGGGCTCTTATTCCAGCTCGGGGTCCCTCTGGGGTGGGTTTTACGTTGTTGATCGGTTCGGTTTTCCTCCTCGATGTTGCGTCGGTTTCTTCTATTTGCCTCTCGGTTGGCTCCTAAGCAAAAAGCTGCTGGAGTTAAGCGCACCTTCCCCAGAGCGAGGGCCCTGTGAAGAGCTGACTCAACTCCCCTTTAACTCAACTCAACCACAACGAAAACTGACTCCCACCTTCTTAACTCAACTCTACAACTCAGTGCAAAAAGCTGACTCCAACCTCCAACCTCCAACCTCCTTGTGTGTTTTTGCAGCTTTTCTTATAGTCCGTTCATCTTCACGCCAAAACTGCATGCCAAGTTGTATAAGGAGCTGTGTACACTGGTTCGGGAGCATCTTAACCCGAGGGAGAGCATGCTGATGGCGAGGTATCAGTTCTACACGTGCCAGCGATCTGAAGGTCAGGAAGTGGCGAGCTCCGTCGCCGAGCTAAGGCAACTTGCAGGACAATGTGAGTTTGATGGCAACCTGGAGCAAATGCTCAGAGAATTTATTGTACTGGGCATTGGCTACGAGACCATCCTACGAAAACTTTTGACTGTAGAGACACCGACCCTCAGTAAGGCCATTGCGATAGCACAGGCGTTTATGTCCACCAGTGATAACACCAAACAAATCACTCAGCACACAAGTGCTAGCAATGTTCATAAATTAACTGGAACCGTGTTTGCGAGCAGAAATGTACAGGGCAGAACCCACGAGTCTGCAACTGCCAGCAGGCCTCAGGTGACCCAGATGACTCAGAGTCCGCAACAAAGGATGAATGCAAGGCAATTCACACCTTGTTGGCATTGTGGAGGCTTCCATTCAGCTTATTCATGCCACTTCAAAGGGTATGTTTGCAAGAGCTGTGGAACAATGGGGCACCTCCAACGAGCTTGCAAACGAGCTGCAAGCTCTGCAAAACCTGCTAACCACCACGTGGCAGAGGAAGATCAGTCCGTGGTGGATCAAAGCAATTTCAGCCTCAGAGAGAGGAGGCAGATGCTGAAGTACACGGGGTGTACACATTTTCGATGAAATGTCCACCTATAATGCTAAACCTAAAATTGAATGGCTTACCCGTATCCATGGAACTGGACACTGGCGCTAGCCAATCCATCATGAGTAAAAAGATGTTTGCGAGACTGGTGCAACAAGGCATTCAGACCAGCCCTGAGCCCCATCCACACGAAACTGAGAACATACACCAAAGAGCTTATCACTGTCCTGGGCAGCGCCATGGTTAAGGTCACCTACGAGGGCACGGTGCATGAACTGCCACTCTGGATTGTCCCTGGCGATGGCCCTACACTACTTGGAAGGAGCTGGCTGGGCAAAATCCGCTGGAACTGGAATGATATCCGAGCGTTATCACATGTCGATGAGGCCTCATGTAGGCAGGTTCTTAACAAATTTCCTTCCCTTTTTGAGCCAGGCATTGGAAACTTTTCCGGGGCGAAGCTGCAGATCCACTTGGTCCCAGAGGCACGACCCATTCACCACAAGGCGCGAGTGGTACCTCACATGATGAGGAAGAGAGTGGAAATCGAGCTGGACAGGCTGCAACGCGAGGTCATCATCTCCCCAGTGGAATTCAGCGAGTGGGCCAGCCCGATTATTCCAGTACGCAAAAGTGATGGCACGGTCAGGATTTGCGGCGATTATAGAGGCACGACATTCACCAAGCTCGACCTGACTTCAGCCTACATGACGCAGGAGCTGGAGGAGTCTTCCAAGGGCCTCACCTGCATCAACATGCACAAGGGACTGTTCATCTACAACAGATGCCCGTTTGGCTGCAGTGATCTTCCAGAGAAACATGGAGAGCCGACTCAAGTCGGTATCACACACGGTGGTCTTTCAGGACGACATATTGGTCACGGGTCAGGACACCGCCAAGCACCTACAAAACCTGGAAGAGGTCCTCCAGCGACTGGATCGCGTAGGGCTGCGGCTGAAGAGGTCGAAATGCGTCTTCATGACATCAGAAGTGGAGTTTTGGGGGAGAAAGATCGCGGCAGACAGCATTCAGCCCGCAGACGCCAAGACAGAGGCTATCAGGAACACGCCCAGGCCACAGAACGTCACGGAGATGCGGTCGTTCCTGGGACTCCTCAACTATTTTGGTAACTTCTTACCGGGGTTAAGCATCCTCTTAGAGCCCCTACATGTGTTATTGCGCAAAGGTGGGAACTGGGAATGGGGAAAAAAAACAATTAATTGCTTTTGAGAAAGCCAGAAACATTTTATGTTCCAACAAGCTGCTTGTATTGTATAACCCGTGTAAAAGACTTGTGCTAGCAGGTGACGCGTCGTCGTACGGAGTCGGGTGTGTATTACAACAAGCTAACGTTGTGGGGAAGTTGCAACCTGCCGTCTATGCTTCCAGGAGCTTGTCTAAGGCCAAGAGGGCTGACAGCATGATTGAGAAAACGGCATTAGCGTGTGTGTTTGGGGTAAAGAAAATGCATCAGTACCTGTTTGGCCTCAAATTTGAGCTGGAAACCGATCACAAGCCCCTCACATCCCTGTTCGCTGAAAACAAGGGGATAAATACTAATGCCTCAGCCCGCATACAAAGGTGGGCACTCGCGTTTTCAGCATATAACTATACCATCCGCCACAGGCCAGGCACCGAGAACTGCAGATGCTCTCAGTCGGCTACCATTGCCCACCATGGGGGTGGAAATAGCGCAGCCTGCAAACTTGTTGATGGTGGCGCAGCCCGCAGACTTGTTGATGGTCATGGAAGCGTTTGAAAATGATAAATCATCTGTCACGGCCCGCCAGATTAGGACTTGGACCAGCCAAGATCCTCTGCTGTCCCTAGTAAATAACTGTGTACTGCATGGGAGCTGGGCCAGCATCCCCGTTGAAATGCAAGAGCCAATCAAACCATTCCAGCGGCGTAAGGACGAGCTGTCCATTCAGGCAGACTGTCTGTTGTGGGGTAACCATGTAGTGCTGTCAAAAAAGGGCAGGGAGACGTTCATCTCGGATCTCCACAGCACACACCCGGGTATAGTAATGATGAAAGCGATAGCCAGATCCCACGTGTGGTGACCCGGTATCGACTCTGACTATATGCAGGGTATATGCTCAGTTGAGCAACGCACCCAGAGAGGCACCGCTAAGTTTGTGGTCCTGACCCTCTAGACCATGGTCGAAGATCCATTTCGACTATACGGGCCCGTTTCTCGGTAAAATGTTCCTGGTGGTGGTGGATGCTTTTTCAAAATGGATTGAATGTGAAATAATGTCGGGAAGCACCGCCACCGCCACCATTGAAAGCCTGGGGGCCATGTTTGCCACCCACGGCCTGCCTGACATACTAGTCAGTGACAACGGGCCATGTTTCACCAGTGCCGAATTTAAAGAATTCATGACCCGCAGTGGGATCAAACATGTCACCTCGGCCCCGTTTAAACCAGTCTCCATTGGGCAGGCAGAGCGGGCAGTACAAACAATCAAACAGAGCCTTAAACGAGTCACAGAAGACTCGCTTCAAACCCGCCTGTCCCGAGTACTACTCAGCTACCGCACGAGACCCCACTCGCTCACAAGGGTGCCCCCGGCTGAGCTACTCATGAAAAGGACACTTAAAACTAGACTCTCGCTGGTTCACCCCAACCTGCAAGATCAGGTAGAGAGCAGACAGCAGCAACAAAATGTAAACGATGGTCGCGCCATTGTGTCACGGGAAATTGATCTGAATGACCCTGTGTATGTGCTAAACTATGGACATGGTCCCAAGTGGATCGCGGGCACGGTGATAGCTAAAGAAGGGAATAGGGTGTTTGTAGTCAAACTAGACAATGGACAAATTTGCAGAAAGCACCTGGACCAAACAAGGCTGCGGTTCACAGACTGCCCTGAACAACCCACAGCAGGCACCACTTTTATTGAGCCCACAACACACACCCAAAGGATCAGTGACACCACGCTGGACCAGGAAATCAAACCCATCACGCCCAACAGCGCACAAGGCCAGGCTCACGCAGCAGCCCTGCAGGGCCAACAACACACCAGCCCAGTGAGGGCACAGCCAACACACCAGAACAGACATTTGTACCGAGGCGGTCCACCAGGGAAAGAAAGGCTCCCGACCGCCTCACCTTGTAAATAGTTTTCACTTTGACTTTGCGGAGCGGGGGGGAGTGATATTGTGTATCTATAAAACATGCACTCCCATGTTCCGCCAGCAGGGAGTTCCTGCCCTGAAGTCCCAAGGGATCCCAGCATTCCTTGGGAGCACTGTATGAAAGCTGGCCCCTAAGGCCTGTTCCTCACTCTGGAGTGTCTTATTAAAGATTGAGGTCACTGTTACTTTAACCTCCCTGTGTGCAGCCTCATCTGTGTTCGGAACACAATAACCCCCACCCTCCTACATGCTTCAGAGGCATAGACTCTGAACAGTAGGCAACTCAATGCACTGGAGAAGTACCGCCAACACTGCCTCCACAAAATCCTTCAAATTCATTGGCAGGATAGGCGCACCAACGTCAGTGTTCTCTCTCAGGCCAACATCCCCAGCATTGAGGCATTGACCATGCTCGATCAGCTCCGATGGATGGGCCACATTGTCCGCATGCCCGATACTCGACTCCCAAAATAAGCGCTCTACTTCAAGCTACGTCACGGCAGGCAAGTCCCAGGAGGGCAGAGAAAATGCTTCAAGGATACCCTCAAAGCCTCCTTTAAAAAATGTAACATCCCCACTGACTCTTAGGAATCCCTGGTCCAAGACCACAAAGTGGAGGAGAGCATCCGAGAAGGAAGCCAAGTAGACACAGCGGAGGGAGCGTATGACAAATCAAGCACCCTACCCACCATCTGCCCCACCTGTGACAGAGACTGTAGATCCCACATTGGTTTCATCAGTCACCTTAGAACTCATTTTAGTGTGGAAGCAAGTCATCCTCGACTCCGGGGGACTACCTAAGAAGAAGATGAAGAATGACTGAACAGGACTTGGTGTGAGTTAGGATACAGACAACAAAGTTTTGGATATATTTATGGAGGGTGGATGATGGAAGGCTTGCTTGGAGAACATTGGAATAGTCAGGTCTGGAGGAAACAAAAGCATGGTTGAGGATTACATAGATTATCGATATGCTTTGCTTAAATACATAAAGTAAAATTAATTGTAAAGAGAATAGAAATACACAGTAAAAGATCAAACCTCCACAATTTAAACTTCTATGTTATTGCTAATGTGGCCATGTAAAAGACACAGGCACTACAAATTGTTAAATGTGTATTGTAGATTTTATCAACATACATTGGGCTCAATTTTTCCGGGGCATTTGCGCTGTTTTTTTGGTGCGTGCCTTTTTTTGGTGTATTTATTTTTTCAAAGTTTCCCCCACGATCTGCGCCGGCGTAATTGACTGAGTTACGATTTTTCTAGGCCAGTTTTTTTTTTTACTTCATGGGGTCCCCTCGTGTCTGTGCCAGTTTTTATAATTTTTCACAGTTTTGCCAAAATTTTTTCCTCCTAGGTCGGCGTATCTGACCACTCCAGAAAAACCTTCTGGGCACTTAAGAAAACCAGCGCACATTGACAAATCGGTGCTGAAAGACGTCATTGTTTCTAATCGAAGATTTTGTATGGAGTCAAGAACACTGTAAAAATCAATACTAAAGTTCAACTTTCTTTTACCTGTCAACGTAGTAAATGGAAGTTTGTTGGATTTCAGAAGTTTTCTCTTTTTTTTTACTCACTCACACGCCACCACCCAACATCTTGAAGCTGGGCTGCAGGGTTGTAGCTTTGGCCGGCAGAATCGGTCCCACGCCTAGATACCGGGGCTCGGGGCTCGGCTGGAAAGCAAGCCCGGTGGGGGGGCGGGGGGAAGGAGAGAGAGAGAGAGAGAGAGAGCAAGGTGTCGATTGGAAGGCTTCTGCAGACTGAGCCTGGGGAGCGAGGTGCTGATCAGAAGGCTTCTGAAGACTGCAATGAGTAGGGCGGGGTGGGGGGTTGAGAGAGAGAAGGAGTGAAGCCACACGACTGCAATTAGTTAAGGGGGTGGGGGGAGAGAGGAGAAGTCACGACCTTGGTTGTGGTCCATCCATACAGACTTTGGGGAGAGAGAACTGTGAAGCTGACCTGCCTGCTTTTCTGCCATTTTGAGCTTCTTTCAAAGTAAAATTTAAGTATGGGGACAATACTGACAATGCCATTCCTTATCCATCTCGGGTATATCGAGACAGGCATTCATACCTCCACCTGAGTGATGCAGACTGTGTCAGAAGGCTGCGTTTCCACAAAGAAGTTGTAAGTGAGATCTGTGAGTTGGTCAAAGCAGACCTGAAACCTAGAAGTATCAGGAGGACTGCTTTGTTAGTTGAAGTGAAGGTTACAGCTGCACTTTCATTCTATGCCTCCGGCTCATTTCAAGCTACAATTGGGGATGTGCGCGCCATCTCTCAACATGCAACACATGTCTGCATTCGCCAGGTGACAGCTGCACTGTATGCATGGAGGAATGACTTCATAAAGTTCCCCATGACCACCCAAGCAATCCATGACAGGGCTGTGGACTTCTCCAGGATTGCTGGCTTTCCAGAGGTACAGGGCTGCATTGATTGTACCCACATAGCCTTGCGAGCGCTTTTGGAGGATTCCAAGATGTACAGGAACGGAAAAGGCTTCCACTCCGTTAATGTGCAGCTTGTGTGTGATGACATGTATTATATCATGTCAGTCGATGCAAGATACCCTGGAAGCACCCATGATGCATTCATACTACGCGACAGCATTATATCTGCCATGTTTCAGCAGCAGCCAGAACGGCAGAGCTGGCTACTGGGAGACAAAAGGTACGGCCTCGCCACCTGGCTCATGACATCTCTATGCATAACCCAGATGGAAGCTGACTGGGAATACAACATGTCGCACATTACGACATGCAGCATCATAGAGAGGACCATTGGCATCTTGAAAGAGCGTTTCCGATGCCTGGACCATTCTGGACGTTACTTGCTGAACTCCCCTGAGATTGTCGCTCAGTTCACTGTTGTGTGCTGCATACCGCATAACTTAGCCATCATGAGGCAGCAGCACCTGGTAGTGGAAGACCCACCTGTGGTGAGAGTGGCTGATGATAATGATGCGGAATAGGTAGATGACAAGCAGGAGGAGGACGACAAGGATGAAGAAGCCATGCAAGTGCCTGAGGCCGGAGTATGACGGCGGAGGAGGGCGGGCTATTGTGCCCCTTTAATGATTGCTCGAGCCTTACGCCAGTAGCTCATCCGTGAACGCTTTACTGATGCCTCAGGGCTCAGCGACAACTATTCCACATGGACATGTTTACTGTTTGGAGCTGTTCTGTAATGTGTTGTGTTAATGGAACAAATGAGGGAAATTATTCTTGTTTACTTCAAAAGTTGTTTTAATAATCGAACAAATAATGGAAATGCTTCTTCTTGAGTTCTAAAGTTGTGTTAATAATGGAAAAAATAATGGAAATGATTCAGTTTTAATGTAAAATATATTTTATTCAAAAGTATAACAAACAGTTCTTTTGTACTTAACTTTAATAAAATTATTCTTGTATCAAACTTTACTTTAAGATCACTCTTTAAGATCGCTTGCAAACTTTTAAACTTGTAAATTTACATAACTTACAAAAAACATTTAATTTGAGAACAGTTACAACAGCAACAACAATAATAATAACAACAACAACAGCAGCAAAGAAAGGCTGCAACCACCCATTTCTCCTCCACCTTATTCTCAGACCGCCCGCTGCGCTTAGTCTTGGACACGCCACCACCCCTGCCTGCAGGCGGTGGCACAGTGTTTCTGGGCTTGTTACCAAGCTTATTCTTTCTAACATCTCGGGTAGCACCTGTTGGGGGCGGGGGGCTGGTGAGGGGGGCGGGCGTCGGCGACAGGCAGCAAGTTGAAGGGCCCAGGCAGCAAGTTGGAGGGCCCGTCTTTGGGCTCTTCAGAAGCTGGTGTGGGGATTGGAGTGGGAGTGACAGTTGATTTTGTCAATGGGTGGGAGGTCTGGGTATGTTCCCTTATTGCAGCAGCTAACTCCAACATGCCATCCCTCCTGCGCCCTGATGGTGTCTTAACGACCTGCAACATTCCCTCCTTCATGTTGAGCAAAACTGTCTGAACTACCTGCAACATTCCCTCCCTCATGGTCAGTGACGTGGTTTACACTACTTCTGACATTCCTTCCCTCATGGCCACTATTCCCTTGCTGATGGTTCCGGACATCGTTCCCATTTCTCATGTCATTGCTGTTACTTCTCCCAACAGTCCCGCTACCTCATCACTCACCCCACTGATTGCATCCAGGAGTGATCGGGTAAGGTCAATGCTCTCCGCACTCAATGACATCATCTGAACCACATCTGTTAGATCCTGCACCTCAGGAGAGCGCGGTCGAGCTCTCCTTCCCCTCCTCCCCATGGGTGTGGCTCGCACCCCACCACTGGGACGCGCAGCCTGGGACGGTGGGGCCCTGGGTGTGCCTTGCTGCACCCCACCACTGGGACCCGCAACCTCGGAAGGTGGGGCCCTGGGTGTGCCTCGGTGCACCACACCACTACGACCCGCAACCTTGGAAGGTGGGGCCCTGGATGTGCTTCGCTGCACCACACCCCTGGGGCCCACAGCCTCGGACATTTGGAAACCATGAAATGTCCCACCAGCACTCAAAACACGAGTCATGGAATGGGCTCTCACCGCAATGATCAGCACCTCCTCCAAAGTCAGTAAAACAGTGGGGCTTCATCAGCTCCATCCCCTCCCACTCATCCCCATGTTCTTGGTTGGAGGGTTGGATTCGAAGATGTGATCCTATTCAGGCTGGTCCTCGTCTGATTTTCTACTATATCATCAGGGTCAGCCCCAAGTTCTGCAAAATATAACAGAACACAGACAAATGGTTAGCAGCAGAGAAGGGGACAGGGTGGGTGGCATGAATAGGCTCACACAGCGCAGGCCAGGCAGCAGGCTAATTTGAAGCACATTGAATTATAGCACATTGCATCAACCGAAGCATAGCTGATGGAGACATCCCCAGGAACTGAAGCATGGCTAGCCCGCGCAGTACTTAACATTTAGCAAAGCCAGACTGTGGAATTTGCAGGACTTACCCTCTCCCTCGAGTGTGGGCCCAGCTTGTGCAGTGGTGATTGCTTTTCTCCAGGCAGGACCCATCAAAGCAGCGACCCTCTCTTCCAAGGGTGTCAGTGGCTGCAGATTTGCCGGGCCTCCTCCTGTTCGAGTTCTTTCCCTTTTATTATGTGCCATCTTCCTCTGCTAAGATGAAAACATAACTTTTTAGAGAGGGTGGGACATACAGATGGTCACATTTATAATTGCAATTGCATTGAATAAATAAAAATATTACTTATACTAACTACTTGACCAAGGTCCTGCCACTTCTTTTTACACTGGCCTCCAGATCTCGCGGTGGTCACCACTGCGCAGTAATCTTCTGCAACTTGGTTCCAGCGTTTCTTCATTTCTTTGGGTGGAACTTTTATGTGACCTCTGCTGGTGTCCAGCTCCTGCCACCTGTTCTCAATCACAGTAACTAGTGCCTCCACTTCTTCCTGCAAGAAATTCTTGGTCCTTGCACTGCATTGCATCTTGTACTGCAGCTCCAATTTTTCCATTGCTCTCACACCGTATTCCTTCTCCACACACACAACTGGCTCTTTAAAAAATGGCCGATTGCCGACTTGGAGCTGTACTGCGCATGCGCGTCCATTGCAACGATGTCAGAAATGTAACTTTTTTTCCCGCCCATGCGCAGAAGGTGCGGCATCGTCTTTTGGCATAGACAGCAGGCAAATTCAAATTATAGATCGGGGAAACATTGGCAAATTATTTCCAGCGCATTTCTGGCCTAGAAAAACGGGCGTAACTCTGGCAATACGCCAGAAAACGGGCTTGGGCAAAATTGAGCCCATTAGCTGAACAAAACACAAGGCCTGTCCTTGTCTGCTGTATCACCTGCCTACTTCAAAACAAATCTAAGCATAATAAGATCACTTGCTTGAACTCCCCAATATAAGGTAAGAAATACAAAAGAGTAATTTAAAGGTTATAATTGTGGTCACTGTTTTACAGTCAAATGAGACTCAGGTTGGTCAATGAGGTAGGTTTTAAGGAGCGTCTTAAAGAAGGCAGAGAGGTTTAGGGAAGGAATTCCAGAGCTGAGGCCTACGCAGCTGAATGCATGGCTGTCAATAGTGGAGCGAAGAAAATTGGGGATGTGCAAGAGGCCAGAATTGGAGAAGTGCAGAGATATCAGAGGTTGTAGGTCTGGAGTAAGTTTCAGAAATAGGGAGGGGCAAGGCTATGGAGGAATTTAAAAACAAGGTTGAGAATTTTAAAAGTGAGGCATTGTTGTATCAGGAGCCAATGTAAGTCAGCAAGCACAGAGGTGATGGGTGAACGGAACTTGGTGAGAGTTAGGATAAGGGCAGCAGAGTTTTGGATGATCGCAAGCTTATGGAGGGCACAGGGTGGGAGGCCGGCCAGGAGAGCATTGGATTAGTTGAGTCGAGAGGTAAGGAACGCTTGAATGAGGTTTTCAGCACCCTCAACTAAAATTATATGAACAAGGTTGGAGAAAAGGATTACTGAAATAAAAGACATATTAGAAAAGTGAGAAAGGAAGGAGCCATGACAAGAAGCCCAGCTAGATAATTGCCATACCAGTATAGGGAAGAAAGAAGAAGGAGATATTTTTTTACTAGATTCCAAGAGGGTGAGCCACCACCTTCCATCTATTAACCTATAAGTCAAATGAGAATGTCACCATGTAAACTGGTACAAATGTGGTTTAAAGAACTCGGGGATGTAATATTGCGATAGTGGGAGACAAACTTGGACCTTGCTTCACCCATTTTTCTGATGTGAAATGGGTGCACAACCTACCAATTTTTGACTACCAATCTCGGGCGCGAGCCATGCCAAAACTGATGCACAAGACGACCATGTGAAAATGCTTCTCCTCCATCATCAGAATACTGGTGGCAATAGTTGTGCCCCAAGAGGTTGAGGTTCACCTGTTGGGCATGTCTAAACCAGGACCACGGTAAGTTTGATGTGTGGAGGGGGCAGCTTGGCTAGCAGTGGCCTGCAATTTCAATGTGGATCCAGGAGGAGCACTTTTTCCATGTCCTTTCTAAATAGAGATAACCAAAATAAAATCAGTGACTTTGACATAAATGAGATGGAAAGCCCTAGAAAGGCTCAAAACAAACAAATCACGAGGGATAGATTTTTTTTCAATCCTAAAAGAGACTAGCAAGGAGATTTATAAGACACTGACAACCATATGAGGGAGTTACTAGACACTGAGGAGATAGCAGTAGGACATTTTTCTACATTAATAGAGCAATATAAATGCATATTGATATTTGATTCCATTCAGATAATCCTACGCGACAACCAACCTTCGTCCAGTCCTGCACATTTCTCCAAAATGCTACATAAAATAATAGAAACACTTTGGGGCCGAAATTGTCCCTTTTTATAGCCCCGCTAATGCCTACAGAGGGCAATGGCATTTTTGCCCGGGGGAAGGAAGCGCTAGCATCTTCGGGGAAATTGCCCCGAATGTTTGGGGCGGCTGTCCCGGCAGCGCTGCGCCCCATGATTAGCACCCTGGGATGGCCACGAGGCTTGCACGGACGGATGTCAACAGCAGCTTCGCAAGTCGTGAAGCTGGTCGACATCTGCCGCCCTTTAGCGGCCTGCGGCGTTTTAATTTGTCGGCCTACTCTTGCGTTGGCCCAACAATGCAGCCTGGCACTCCATTTTGGGTGCCGGGCCACTGGCCCAGTCGATTGTGTCCCTGGTGGCCCAGTGGCTGGACACCAAAGGGCCTGCAGAGTGCGCAGCGGCATTCCCCTTTAATTGAAGGGGAGGGGTGTTGGAGTGCGCCAGCGCTACACAGATGTTCCGCATGGCGTTGGCCTCCTCAGTGCCATGATACCGCCCCAACAGCACCCCTCGAAAGAAGCGGAGCGCCGGAGACCGGGTGATAAAAGTTCCCGCCCCCGAAGGTCACCATCCCCAATTGGGGTGAGCGGCAATTTTGCCCCTTTTAACTTAGGGGGAGAAATTTGCGTCATTTGCACCTTTTTACCGCCTTTAGCGAAATTTCACGGGAGATAGCGGAGATGCAAACCGGTAGCACCCCACTCCTGCCGGTAGCACCCCGGGCCACAGCGCCGGCGCTGATGATGTCATCGTGCGCATCGACCTGTTTTCCCCCCAGAGTGAAAATTCGGTAGCGCCCCATGAGGCCACAGTGGGCGATGCCCACGCCAGCTTCGTGGGTCGCAGACCAGACCTCACTATGCTCATGGAGCGAAAATTAAAGGGAACGTGCGGTACGCACTTTAAAAAAAAAATGGCTTTGCCTTTTCTAATTTGCTGGGTCCATGCCGCGATGTTGCAGCCCGGCACTCTGCTTTTGTGCTGCGCTGCTGCCGCGGCACCCCACTCCCCAGTGGTGAAGTGGTGGCCCCTTCTCCCCGATGCAGAGTCTGCAGTATGCTCTCCCCTTTAACGGAAGGGGAGGGCCCTGTGCTACCGCCAGCACTACACGCCTCTCCATGTAGCGCTGGAAAATTCCCATGTTTAGCACCCCAGTCCTGCCCCCGAGAGGAAGTGGACATTGCGCTCCACTTCCACTCGAGGGTGGTAACCCCAATTTTGGTGCTAGAGTGGGACATCTGCACTGGGCGCAGGAAGTCCCATCTTGCTACGGTTACCGCCCCCTTAGCATTATATGAAGTGTGAATTACCTAGCCTATCTTCCTCCCTATAGTTTTGTTGTCTAATGATCTGAAAGTTTCTTGAAGGACTACAATTATACTAGGGGAAGAGTTTAATTTACCAATGATATGTAATCTTTTAATAGAATTATTAATCCCCTTTGGCATTTCATGTAATTATGCAGATGATTTTCCTCAAAGTATCATGGCCATTTTAAAGAATAGTGAATCCACCAAGCTGCACACCCTACATAGGCCCCACAACTCTAAACATTGCACATTTTCAGCTGGGTCAGGAATGAAAGTTGATTTAAATCTGAATAAAATAACTCCATAAAGTTTACAGTATATATTATTAACAATAATAGATACACTAGCATTCTTTCTGGGCAGCAATTTAATCTTGCAGTTCAGATATCAGTAATAAAGTGCTCAAGCTTTGATCTTGTGGTTTATCACAGCAACTGAACTGCCTAATTCGATTACTGCCTTGTAATCATTTTCAAGTATCCATTATTCCCTGTCACTGGTTTATTTGGAAAACTAAGCTTGCCAATATCCCTCGGTGGGTACATTTTAGTTGGTCTTTCTGTAATGATTCTGCTCATCAAAATTGAGAACGTTGATGTGCAGCATGGACGCTTTCCTGATTCAGGAAGCCAGTATCTGTATCGAGCACTCCCAAATGAGGACTAATACATAGCTGTGCAGTAAAGCTACTAAAACAATGGGATTGAATACCCAATCTCAGAAGAGCACCTTCTACTGCATCAGTGTGGCTTTCCAGCTTCCATACCAGCTGCCTCTCTGAGGGAGATTTCGGTGCTGCTAACAATGCAAAAATCATGAGACAATGCTGAGAAATATGAAAAAATTCAAGGCAAAAAAAAAATCACATTTCAGATTTGTGAATTAATTTTTGACGCCACATGTTATTTCCAGTAAACAGAACCCTTTTGCATTTTATTTTTGCACTGCTGAATGCCCACGTTATGACACTACTTAGTTAACATTGCAGAAGGATCCAGTTAATTAAAGGAGATAACCAGTAAATTGAACAAACAATACTATCCCATTTATATTAGTATAGTATAATGTCAGGTAAGAGATTTAACCTTAATAACATAAGACACAATTTCAATTTGCGATCAGAGCACTTTTTCTTTCTAAAGATAAATTAGTTCATTCATATTTAGAAAAAAAACTTCACATCATCATCATCATCATCATCATCATCATCATCATAGGCAGTCCCTCGAAATCAAGGAAGACTTGCTTCCATTCGAAAAGTGAGTTCTTAGGTGACTGTACATTCCAATACGGGAATTACAGTCTCTGTCACAGGTGGGACAGACAGTCGTTGAAGGAAAGGGTGGGCGGGGAGTCTGGTTTGCCGCACGCTCCTTCCACTGTCTGCGTTTGGTTTCTGCATGCTCTCAGCTATTAGACTCGAGGTGCTCAGCGTCCTCCCGGATGCTCTTCCTCCACTTAGGGCGGTCTTTGGCCAGGGATTCCCAGATGTCGGTGGGGATGTTGCATTTAATCAAGGAGGCTTTGAGGGTCTCCTTGAAACATTTCCTATGCCCACCTGGGGCTCATTTGCCGTGTAGGTGTTCCGAGTAGAGTGCTTGCTTTGGGAGTCTTGTGTCGTGCATGCGGATGATGTGGCCCGCCCAACAGAGCTGGTCGAGTGTGGTCAGTGGTTCGATGCTGGGGATGTTGGCCTGATCGAGAACACTGACGTTGCGTCTATCTTCCCAGTGGATTTGCAGAATCTTGCGGAGGCAGCGCTGGTATTATTTCTTCAACGCTTTGAGGTGTCTACTGTATATGGTCCATGTCTCTGAGCCATATAGGAGGGCGGGTATCACTACAGCCCTGTAGACCATAAGCATGGTGCCAGATTTGAGTCTTGGTCTTCAAACACACTCTTCCTCAGGCGACCGAAGGCAGCGCTGGCACACTGGAGGCGGTGTTGGACCTCGTCATTGATGTGTGCCCTTGCTGATAGTAGGCTCTCGAGATATGGAAAATGGTCCACGTTGTCCAAGGCCACGCCATGAATTTTGATGACCGGGGAGCTGTAATGTGTGGCAGGGTCAGGTTGGTGGAGGACCTTTGTCTTATGGATGTTTAGTATAAGGCCCATGCTTTCGTACGCCTCGGTGAAGATGTTGACGATGGCTTGGAGTTCAGACTCTGAATGTGTGCAGACGAAGCGTCGTCTGCGTACTGTAATTCGATGACAGAGGATGGGACATCCTTGGATCTAGCCTGGAGGCAACGAAGATTGAACAGGTTCCCATTGGTTCTATAGTTTAGTTCCACTCCACCGGAAGCTTGTTGAGAGTGAGAAAACGGGGAACTATAGACCGGTTAGCCTATCATCAGTAGTGGGGAAAATGTTGGAATCAATTATTAAAGATGAAATAGCAGCGCATTTGGAAAGCTGTGACAGGATCGGTCCAAGTCAGCATGGATTTATGAAAGGGAAATCATTCTTGACAAATCTTCTAGAATTTTTTGAGGATGTAACTGGTAGAGTGGACAAGGGAGAATGTGGTGTACTTGGACTTTCAAAAGGCTTTTGACAAGGTCCCACACAAGAGATTGGTGTTCAAAATTAAAGCACGTGGTATTGGGGGTAATGTACTGATGTGGATAGAGAACTGGTTGGCAGACAGGAAGCAGAGAGTCGGGATAAACGGGTCCTTTTCAGAATGGCAGGCAGTGACTGCTGGGGTGCCACAGGGCTCAGTGCTGGGACCCTAGCTATTTACAATATACATCAATGATTTAGATGAAGTATAATGTGGATAAATGTGAGGTTATCCACTTTGGGGGCAAAAACACGAAGGCAGAATATTATCTGAATGGCGGCAGATTAGGAAAAGAGGAGATGGAACGAGACCTGGGTGTCATGGTACATCAGTCGTTGAAAGTTGGCATACAGGTACAGCAGGCGGTCAAGAAGGCAAATGGTATGTTGGCCTTCATAGCTAGGGGATTTGAGTATAGGAGCAGGGAGATCTTACTGCAGTTGTACAGGGCCTTGGTAAGGCCTCACCTGGAATATTGTGTTCAGTTTTGGTCTTGTAATCTGAGGAAGGATGTTCTTGCTATTGAGGGAGTGCAGCGAAGGTTCACCAGACTGATTCCCGGGATGGCAGGACTGACATATGAGGAGAGACTAGATCGACTGGGCCTGTATTCACTTGAGTTTAGAAGGATGAGAGGGGATCTCATAGAAACATATAAAATTCTGACAGGACTGGACAGGTTAGATGCAGGAAGAATGTTCCCGATGTTGGGGAAGTCCAGGACCAGGGGACACAGTATAAAGGTAAGGTGTAAGCCATTTAGGACCGAGATGAGGAGAAACTTCTTCACTCAGAGAGTTGTTAACATGTGGAATTCTCTACCACAGAGAGTTGTTGATGCCAGTTCATTGGATATATTCAAGAGTGAGTTAGATATGGCCCTTACGGCTAAAGAGATCAAGGGGTATGGAGATAAAGCAGGAAAGGGGTACTGAGGTGATGATCAGCCATGATCTTATTGAATGGTGGTGCAGGCTCAAAGGGCCGAATGGCCTACTCCTGCACCTATTTTCTATGTTTCTGTGGTTCTATGAGTATGCCAGCTGATAAGGGCAGATCTGCAGCCTGCCAGCACTATCAGAACTACACTGTCCGTTGAGGTCAAAGTCACCGCGGCACTGTCGTTCTATGCCTCGGTTTCTTTTCAGGCCACAGCTGGCGACATTTGCGGACTTTCTCAGCATGCCACACATCGCTGCATTAGACAGGTCACTGAAGCCCTGTACGCACACAGGAGGGACTTGATCAGCTTCCCTATGACCAGGGAAGCACAGAGTGAGAGGGCTCCAGGTTTCTCCAGAATTGTAAGTTTCCCCAAGGTACAGGGAGCATTAGACTGTACGCACATCGCGATGCGGGCACCTTTTCAGGATGCTAAGGTTTTCAGGAACCGCAAGTGATTCCACTCCCTGCATGTCCAGCTGGTTGTTGACCACCAGCAAATTATACTGGCAGTGAATGCTCAATTTCCGGGCAGCATCCATGATGCGCACATCCTGTGTGAGAGCATTGTATCTGACTTGTTTAACAATCAGCCACAAGGTCAATGTTGGATGCTTGAGGACAAAGGACATGGCCTCGCCACCTGGCTGATGATCCCCCTGCATGACACCCACACCGAGGCTGAGAGGCGATACAACGAGAGCCACAGAGCAACTCGCAATATCGTGGAGTAAACCATTGGCGTGCTGAAGCAGAGTTTCAGATGCCTGCACCACTCAGGAGGCGAGCTCCAATACCACCCTGAGCAGTTAGCTCAATTCGTGGTGATGTGCTCCATGCTACACAACTTGGCTATCAGGAGGGGACAAGAATTGCCTGATGAACCTGACAGTCCACCTCACCAGAGAGAGGAAGAGGAGGATGAAGAGGCAGACGCTGACATCGGCCTAGAGAATCAGGTTGACGCTGAAGCCATGCCCCCACCCCCCTGTAGACCGCATGAAAGGGCCCATGGTGGCATGACAGTTGCAAGAGCCTTATGTCAGGAGCTCAACAATGATTGCTTTGCCTGAAAGAATGTTGGTGGTATTTACAAGGTTGACACACTGCTGGGTGTGCAGGTCATACATCAATAGTGGGCATCACTTTGGTGACAGTTAAAGTTTAAGTTGATTGAAGTTAAGTGTGATTATACCCTTTGATGTTAAGGAATCACCAGTGTGTAATGTTGCAGCTATCTGAGCCAATGTGCTGCAAGGTTTTGTTAAATAAAAAACATTTAAACCGAACATTAATCTGAAATCATCAGTATTTCTGTACAAACCTGTCATGTATTCAACCAGCATTGTAACCCATGTATAAACTGACCTAAGTTGTACACCGTGAGAACACTGACCACTAGGTGGGAGACACTCCTAACCTGGACCTTCAGGTATAAAAGGGGAAGCTCCACCCACCTTCATCACTTGAGTGCTAAGGAATAAAGGACAGGTCACAGACTGACCTTCTCTCAAGCATGGGCCTCGTGTGCATTTATACTGTGTAGTAAGGACGTATCAATGGCGACAAGAAACTGGGATTTAAACCACGCGAGCATGGCCACCAGCAGAACAGACGAGAGGCACTGTGTTAAGGAATGGTTGGGACAGAGATTCAACATTGTTAAAGCAGCACACAGTTCTCCAGGCAGACAAGGGCAGTCAGGCATGCCCCAACATGTAGTCGAACCCGGAGGGGGAGTTCGACAGAGACAATGGCAAGCTGAACAGCGATTCACGCCATTGCAAGGGACAATGCGGCCAGTAATGGGGCCATCAACACCTGTTAATGGTGCACTCAAGGACAATAACAGGGGCAGTCAGGGACGATCGACTGGCAAGGCACCTTTTGTTTCAAACCGCAACTCATGCTGGAGGCATGGAGGCATACATTCAGCCGGAGTTTGCAGAGATGAGCAAAATACCTGCAGAAATTGCAGAAATGAACACTGGGGGAAATCGCTGGAAGCTGAAGTTCAGCGAGTTCATGTGGAGCATGTATACAGTTCATACACCAGGATGCCACCGATAATGATGAAAGTGCTCCTCAATGGCATCCCAGTATCAATGGAGTTTGACACGGGTGCCAGCCAGTCCCTGATGGGTATCAAACAGTTCGAAAAGTTGTGGGCATCCAAGGCCAGGAGGCCAAAATTATCGCCGATTGACGCACAGCTACGGACTTACACAAAGCAGATCATTCTGGTGCTAGGCAGCGCCACGGTAGTCGTGACCCACAAAGATTCGGAGAACAGGTTGCCACTCTGGATTATCCCAGGGGACGGTCCCACACTACTGGGGAGGAGTTGGCTTGCTGTCATGAACTGGAAATGGGGCGATGCCAATGCATTTTCCTCTGTGGAGCGAGTATCATGCTCACAGGTCCTGGACAAATTTGACTCATTATTTCAACCCGGCATTGGCACTTTCATGGGGGCCAAGGTAGTGATTCACATAAACCCGGACGTCAGACCAGTACACCACAAGGCCAGAGCGGTGCCGTACGTGATGCGGGAAAAGATAGAAGGCGAATTGGACCGCCTGTTGAGGGAAGGCATCATCTCGCCAGTCGAATTCAGTGACTGGGCGAGCCCGATTGTGCCGGTGCTCAAGGCGGATGCTTTGGTCAGGATATGTGGTGATTACAAGGCCACCATCAATCGGGTGTCACTCCAAGACCAGTACCCGCTACCGAGAGCGGAGGACCTCTTTGCGATGCTATCCGGTGGCAAACTTTTTTCAAAATTGGACCTGACCTCAGCTTACATGACCCAGGAGCTGGCGAGTGAGTCAAAGAAGCTGACCACCATCACGACACACAAGGGGTTGTTTGAGTACAACAGATGTCCGTTCGGGATTCGCTCGGCCACCGCGATCTTCCAACGAAATATGGAAAGCCTCCTCAAGTCGATTCCAGGGACGGTGGTTTTTCAGGACGACATCCTCATTACGGGTTACGATACTGAAGAACATCTTCACAACCTGGAGGAGGTGCTACGCAGACTGGACCGGGTAGGGCTGCGACTGAAAAAGGCAAAGTGTGTCTTCCTAGCTCCAGAGGTAGAATTCCTGGGGATGAGGGTAGCAGCAGACGGGATCAGCCCTACTGCATCCAAGACGGAAGCGATCCAGAGAGCACCCAGACCCCGTAACACGACGGAGCTGCGTTCGTTCCTGGGGCTCCTGAACTATTTTGGTAACTTTCTTCCCAAATTGAGCACGCTGCTAGAGCCGCTACACATGCTCCTACGCAAAGGTCGCGAATGGGTCTGGGGAGACAGCCAGGAAAGGGCTTTTAATAGAGCATGCAATTTGTTATGTTCCAACAATCTGTTAACGCTATATGACCCATGTAAGAAACTTGTGTTAACGTGCGATGCGTCGTCCTATGGTGTCGGGTGTGTGTTGCAGCATGTCAATGCCAAGGGTCAGTTACAGCCGGTAGCTTATGCCTCCAGGAGTCTGTCCCAGGCAGAAAGGGGCTACGGGATGGTAGAAAAGGAGGCGCTAGCATGTGTATATGTGGTAAAGAAAATGTACCAGTACCTGTTTGGCAGGAAATTTGAGCTGGAGACAGATCACAAACCCCTAACGTCCCTTTTGGCCGACAACAAGGCCATAAATGCAAATGCTTATCGGCCCGCATACAGAGGTGGGCACTCACGTTAGCTGCCTATGACGACACAATTCGGCACAGACCGGGCACCGAAAACTGCGCCGATGCACTCAGCAGGCTCCCACTAGCCACCACTGAGGGGGCTACCGAGCATGGTGCTGAGATGGTCATGGCTGTTGAAGCTTTCGGAAGCGAAGGCTCACCCGTGACAGCCCGTCAGATTAAAGTCTGGACAAATAGAGACCCGCTATTGTCTCTAGTCAAGAAATGTGTCCTGAATGGTGACTGGGCAGCCACGTACAGGGCATGCCCTGAGAAATTTAAACCATTTCACAGGCGCAAGGATGAACTCTCGATTCAGGCCGATTGCCTACTGTGGGGAAACCGCGTAGTCATGCCCCAGATGGGCAGAGAGGTGTTCATCAGAGAACTCCACAATGGGCACCCGGGCATTGTCACGATGAAGGCAATTGCCAGGTCACACGTTTGGTGGCCAGGGATAGACGCAGATCTGGAACTTTGTGTTCGCAGGTGCAACACGTGTGCCCAGCTGGGCCATGCGCCCAGGGAAGCCCCCCTTAGCCCCTGGCCATGGCCCACCAAGCCTTGGTCACGCATCCATGTGGACTACGCAGGTCCTTTCATGGGGAAAATGTTTTTGGTTGTCGTAGATGCCTACTCCAAATGGATCGAGTGTGACATTCTCAATTCAAGCACATCCTCTGCCACGGTAGAAAGTCTACGGGCAATGTTCGCTGTCCACGGTCTACCGGACATCTTGGTCAGCGACAATGGCCCATGCTTCACAAGCACTGAATTCCAGGACTTCATGGCAGGCAATGGAATTAACCATGTTAGAACGGCACCGTACAAGCCGGCCTCAAACGGCCAGGCAGAACGAGCAGTGCAGATAATCAAACAGGGGATGCTCAGATTCCAAGGGGGTTCCCTACAAACCCGCTTATCACGCCTCCTGTTGGCCTATAGATCCCGACCACACTCGCTCACAGGGGTTCCACCCGCAGAGCTACTAATGAAAAGGACGCTCAAAACCCGATTATCCCTTATACACCCCACCATGAAAGAAATTGTCGAGAGCAGGCGCCAGTCACAATATCACCACCATGACAGGAATGTGAGGGCGCGATGTATTGATGTAAATTATCCTGTTTTTGTCCTCAACTACGCTGCAGGGCCCAAATGGCTCGCAGGCACTGTGGTTGCCAAAGAGGGAAATAGGATTCTGGTAGTTAAACTTACCAATGGACAAATCTGCCGCAAACATGTGGATCAAACAAAAAGGAGGTTCAGCAACCCCATAGAAGAAGCAGAGGAAGAACACGATATAGAGTTCACTCCACCACAGGTGACCGAACACCGGAACCAAGTGGAGGAGAGCCCAGTCACCGTGGGCAGTCCGGACAGGCCTGAGGCACTGCAAACAGCAGACACTCAGGCCAGCGCCCAACAACCGGAGCCCCAACTCAGACGCTCTACAAGGGAGCGTAAACCACCAGAGAGACTCAACCTGTGATCCCAATAAGACTTTGGGGGGGGAGGTGATGTCATGTATTCAACCAGCATTGTAACCCATGTATAAACTGACCTAAGTTGTACACCGTGAGAACACTGACCACTAGGTGGGAGACACTCCTAACCTGGACCTTCAGGTATAAAAGGGGAAGCTCCACCCACCTTCATCACTTGAGTGCTGAGGAATAAAGGACAGGTCACAGACTGACCTTCTCTCAAGCATGGGACTCGTGTGCATTTATACTGTGTAGTAAGGATCTATCAAAACCAACCGCCCACCCCCCCCCTCCCCCACCTCTACCTCTTCCCCGTCCCCTCCTGACTCCAAGCCGTCTGGCCGAGGAGGTCCTCAGGCAATGCTTCGTTGGGGGGGCGGGGGGGTGGGGTGTGGGGGGTGACGACCAAAGCATTGCTTGGACAGATATGGGAGAGGACGGTCCCGAGGTGGGAGCGTGCTCCGAGCCATAAGCAAGATTTTGCTGCTGGCTCTCATGTGTGATTGGTAATGGAGCTTCGCCACCTTGGATGCAGTGCGGCGCTCCGGGACCACTAGGAACCCTCTTCCACCAGTGTACCTGGCTACCAGCTCCAAGGCCTCCTCCCTCCCTTCCATTTTATGTTATTTGTTGGACAAAGACTCTGTATCAACTATGTTCTTGATGCTTAGTGGGCTTTTTGCTGCTGGTGAATCTCTGTCGTTCCTTCCACAACAGCCAGACAAGAACATACCACAGCCACCACATGCTTTCAGTGCCTCTAAGCTCCCTCTCTGTCTCCTCTTCTGCATATGTCATGATGACCCTTGACCTCCAGAATCGCGGTAATGGAGTGGTGCCATGCTGTTGCTAAGGACGATCACACTTTGCGGCAGAAGGTCAGAAAAATTTAATGCTACTGCCCATTTGATATCGCTCGCGGTAACGCCCATTTTCAAAAATGTAAAATAGGTGTTTTGAGAATGGGCGAGAACCCAGCGGTCTGAAAACCCTTTTTTAATGCCCATGCCGGAAATAACGCCCATTTTTGGGCGCTAAGCTCAAAAGTGTCGGTTCTAGCCCTTAGTGTTTTCTGGTTGAGTGACCGAGCGTCTCTACGCAGGCGCTAGTTATGCTGGCCTGGAGGGCAGACCAGGCGCTGTCGGCATTCTGCGTCTCAGGGTCATCGAATGTCGCCAGGTTGGCAGTGAGGCGCTGGCTGTATCGGGCTCTCTTAATTGGGTCTTTGAGTTCCCTGGCGTTGATTTTCCTGCGGCATTGTTTCTGTTACCGTCGCCACTTTGGGGCTATATTAATGTTGATGACAGAACGGATTAGGTGGTAGTCCGTCCAACAGTCATCGGCTCCTATCATAGCGTGCAGGTGCCAGTGCTTGGAGCAAAGGTGTTGCCACAATGCCTTGTATTCATCCCTCTGACGGAACAAGGTGTTGGTGATGACAAGGTCATGTTCTAGGCATTTTGTCAGGAGCAGGGTGCCACTGGTTTTCCCTACTCCCTCTCTGCCGTTCACACCTCCCCAGTGGTCTGTGTCCTTACCGACCCTGGCATTAAAGTCACCGAGGAGGATCAGTTTGTCGTCCGTAGGGACTTGGGATAGGGATTGTTCGAGGCTGGAGTAGAATTCCTCTTTGGCCTCAACTGTTGCGTCGAGTGTTGGGGCGTACGCGTTGATAACTGTGGTGCACTGGTTCCGGGATAGGGTGAGTTGGAAAGTCATGAGAAGTTCGCTGATCCTGCAGGGGCAGTCTCTGAGGCAGCCGACCAGCTCATTCTTGATAGCGAAGACAACTCCATGGAGGCGGCGTTCTTTTTCTGATTTGCCTTTCCAGAGGAATGTGTAACCTCCATCTTGTTCCTTGAGCTGGCCTTCCCCTGCTCGCTGGGTCTCGCTTAGGGCGGCGATGTCGATGTCGAAGCGTCTAAGTTCCCGGGCAATGGTGGCGGTGCGGCAGTCCAGTCTGTCGCTGTTAGGGTTATCCATGAGGGTCCTGACATTCCAGATCCCGAACTTCGTTTTGAAGGGGTGGAAGATGCCTGTGCGTGAGTTTTTTAAAATTGGGGTGGCCATTGAACACCGGCTACCACACGGGCTTAGCAAAGTGAGGTCTTGGTCCAGTGGCAAGGGGGTCCAAGACGACTCGAGACCGAGCTCCACTGTATGGACCTAGTTGTCTATGGTGGGATGTGAGCCATAAGCTTGGTGCAGAGCAGCGCCCTTTGCTGAGATGATGAGATCTGAGACGTAGAAGTTGGGGTGAGAGATTTGAGGTAATGCTTCCCTCTCCCAGGTATTAGCTCCTGCCTGACGTGTACTAGAGCTGCACTTGCTATACAAAGGCAAGAGCCAAATACTTTTTGTAATTCCAAGGTCCTAATGTAGCTGATATAATAAAACTTTATTTTAAAACATAATTTTTCCTGATAGCAGCCATATACTAAGAATGAGAGATGTAAACATAGGGGGCAAAATTCGATAGCACCCGTTTAGGTGGTAATTTTTTACTTGGAGAAAATTTAGTGCCCGGTGAGATGCCTTGCCAAATTGTGGAAAATTGGGCGTTTTCGCTCCAGGAGTGAATGTGGAGTTAATGGCCTCAGCTGGATGCTGCAGGGGTGCTATGGCACGGTTTAATGTTTTATGTTTTTGCAGGTGAACTCCAAAAAGAGTTTCACAGCCACTTACCCAATTTATGCTGAGTTCCATTCAGCAGTCAGCCTTCCATCCTTGACTCCATATCGATCTGGCTCTTAAAGGGGAGGTCATTTGAACCTGCTGCTGCTCATTTTCAGCATTGCTGAACTTCTGTCAATGATCTCTGGAGCTGAGGAAGCTTGTGAAATGGCTGCTTGTGTAATGGTTGCAGGCACCAGCTCAGATACTGGCACTACGCATTCCATAGAGGTTAGGCTAGTAGAGGGGTCTGCACTGGTTGATGCACCGGGGCCTAGGGGCTGCAGAAAGACCAAGGGTAAAGGGAACCTCAAGAACTATCTCCCCGGAGGGTGAGTTCCTGCGTGAGTTCTGCTGCACAGGACTCAAATGAGGACCTCGATGGGGAGGTTTCACACAAAGGGTGATGGCCATGCACTCTGACATCATAGGTGCAATGGCACTGGGAATGGTAGCATAGTGGTAATGTCACTGGACTAGTACTCCAGAGGCCTGGGCAAATAATCCAGAGACATGAGTTCAAATCTCATTATGGCAGCTGGGGAATTTAAATTCAGTTAATTAAATAAATCTGGAATAAAAAGCTAGTATCAGTAATGGTGACCATAAAATTACCGGATTGTTATAAAAACCCACCTAGTTCACTAATGTCCTTTAGGGAAGGAAATCTGCCGTCCTTATCCGGTCTGGCCTATATGTGACTCCAGACCCACAACAACGTGGTTGATTCTTAACTTCCCTCTGAAATGGCCTAGCAAGTACACAACCACTACAAATAAGAATAAAACTGAATGGACCACCTGGCATCGACCTTGGCTACGGACACGGCAATGGCACACCCAGCCCAGTCGACCCTGCAAAGTCCTTCTCACCGACATCTGGGGACGTGTGTCAAAATTGAGAGAGCTGTCCCACAGATTAGTCAAGCAACAGCCTAACATAGTCATATGCACAGAATCATATCTTTCAGCCAATATCCCAGACTCCTCCATCACCTCTTGGATATGTCCTGTTCTGTCGGCAGCAATACATTGACTCCGGACTCCATGAAGTCTCATGACTTCAAGTCAAGCATGGGCAAGGAAGGTCCTGCTGATTACCACCTACCACCCTCCCTCAGCTGGTGAATCAATACTCCTCCATGTTGAACACCACTTGGAAGAAGCACTGAGAGTAGCAAGGGCACAGAATGTACTCTGGATGGGGGACTTCAATGTCCATCATCAAGACTGGCTCAGTAGCACCACTACTGGCAGAGTCCTGAGGACACACCTGGGCCGGCAGCAAGTGATGATAGAACCAACATGAGGGAAAGACCTACTTGACCTCGTCCTCACCAATATACCTGTCGCAGATGCATCTGTCCATGACAGCATTGGTAGCAGCGATCACCGCACAGTCATTGTGAAGATAAGTCCCATCTTGACACTGTTCATTGTGTTGTGTGGCACTACCATTGTGCTAAATGGGATAGGTTCAGAACAGATCTAGTAGCTCAAATTTGGGCATCCATGAGGTGCTTTAGGCTATCAGCAGCAGCAGAATTGTATTTCACCATAATATGTAACTTCAAAGCCCGGCATATCCCTCCCTCTACCATTACCATCAAGCCAGGGGACCAACCCTGGCTCAATGAAGCGTGTAGAAGAGCATGCCAGGAGCAGCAACAGGTGTACCTAAAAATGAGGTGCCAACCTGGGGAAGTTGCAGCACAGGACTACATGCATGCTAAACAGCAGAAGCAGCAAGCTATAAACAGGGCTAAGCGATCACACATACAAAGGATCAGATTAAAGCACTGTAGTCCTGCCACATCCAGTTATGAATGGTGGTGGACAATTAAACAACTAACAGGAGGAGGAGGCTCCATGAATATCCCCATCCTCAATGATGGCAGAGCCCAGCACTGGAGTGTAAAAGACAAGGCTGAAGCATTCACAACCATCTTCAGACAGAAATGCCGAGTGGATGATCCATATCGGTCCTCTCCTGAGGTTCCCATCATTAAAGAAGCCAGTCTTCAGCCGATTCGATTCACTCCACATGATTTCAAGAAAAGGCTGAGCCCACTGGATACAGCAAAGGATATGGGCCCCGACAATATCTCGCTGTTGTGCTGAAGACGTGCTCCAGAACACAAGCTACAATCTACAAGGCACAAGTCAGGAGTGTGGTGGAATACTCTTCACTTGCCTGGATGAGTGCAGCTTCAACAACACTCAAGAAGCTCAACACCATCCAGGACAAAGCAGCCCGTTTGATTGGCACCCCATCCACCACCTTAAACATTCACTCCCTCCACCATCGGCACACTGTGGCTGCAGAGTGTACCTTCTACAAGATGCACTGCAGCAACTCACCAAGGCTTCTTCGGCAGCACCTCCCAAACCCACGATCTCTACCACTGAGAAGGACAAGGGCAACTGGCGCATCATCCTGACTTGGAAGTATATCGCCGTTCCTTCATCATCGCTGAGTCAAAATCCTGGAACTCCTTCCCTAACAGCATTGTGAGAGAACTTTCACCACAACGGTTCAAGAAGGCAGCTCACCAGCAACTTCTCGAGGGCAATTAGGCATGGACAATAAATGTTGGCCTTGCTAGTGACGTCCAAATCCCAGAAATGAAAAAAAACGTTGCTCAGGAGACTCTTGGCAGTGGTACAGAGCATGGTGTAGTCCACCTCCAGCATTGCAGAGAGCTCTGCACACATCATAGAGCCATAATTGCTACTCTGCAGATGATGGTGGATTCCCAGAGAGACCGTGCGGATCCAGATCTCATGATGTGTGTCATGGGCGATGTTGTAGCTTCCATTGCAGTACAGGCGGAAGCAACACAACGTCTCAGTGTTGTAATGCAGACAATGGTTGGTGGCATCGAATTGCAGACTGCTCTCATGCAGTTTCAGCTGGATGCCATGCAAGCTCTGACTGCTGCCACCGTCGCTGGGTCCACCACAGTTCACTGGGGATCTCTCAGTGTCGCAGCAGCCCACCCAATTGTGCTCCAGCACATTGATGGGGATGCTGAGATGCTGCCCCGGGGGAATGGCAGTGGAGCAGGAACCTGCTGTTCTCTCTCAGGATGAGAGCATTTCTGAGCCCACCACTGCCACTCCGCCATTGCACTTGTTGCTGGTGGTCATCCAGCCAGCCTAGACTGCCGCTGCCCAGCCTGAGGTGGTGCAGCGAGCCTGTCCTTCCAGGCCCAGAGCAAGTCGAGGGCGTCCTGCAAGGCCATCTGTAGTCTCTGGTCCTGACACACAGCAGCCTTCCACCAGCCATGCTGCAGGCACAGGGGACACACAGTGGAGGAGCACTAGATTAGTTAAAGCAAGGAGGGGATACAAGGATATGCACAAGGGTTCATGTGATATAAATTTGGATTGGAATGTTTATTGTTTGCTATTGTCTCTCATTTCAGTTTTGGGGCTTTGGAATGGAAGGGGAGATGGATGTGGTTCTTGGGACCTCTAGAGGAACCGGGAAGTGGGATGGAATTCACTGGAACCGAACTCTGATGAGACAGTCGTAGACCTCCCTTGCAGAATCGCACTGAGCTCGCTGTCTCTTCTGTCACTGTTGTTGCTGCTCCTGTTCCTCTTCCTCCTCCTCCTCTTGCTCCTCCTCTTTCTCATCCTCCTCCTCCTCCTCCTCAGATGTGCGGCTATACCTGGCGGCAATGGCTGTGCCCTCATGATGGCGAGATTGTGCAGCATGCAGCAGACAACGATGAATAGGGACACCCGCTCAGTTGACTCCTCCCGAGCGGTCAAGGCAGCAGAACTGTTGCTTGAGCACTCCGATGGTCTACTCAATATTGTTCCTGGTGGCGGCATGGCTCTCATTGTATGAGTGCTGGGCAGGAGTGGAGGGGAGTCATGAGACAGGTGGAGAGCAGATAGCCCTTGTTTCCGAGCAGCTAGCCACGAGCTTGATGTGGTGGCTGGAACAGAGCTGGCACACTGGTCTGTGTTTTGTATGTATGTAGACCTTACCCAAATGTAAGACTTGCCACTAGGGGGCACACCTGTGGGAGACCTAAGGGTCACCTGTGCACCCTGGGGCAAGCAGGTATAAAAGGTGATTCACCATGCTGCTTCCTCACTCTAGAGTCTGAATAAAGAGACCAAGGTCATAACAGTTTGAGCTTGTGATATAGTCCTGTGAATTTATTCTGAACATAACAAATTGACGACGAGTAACGGATCACGAACTTTCACGCAGTAATGGCTGCCGTTGGTATTCTTGAGAGATTTGTTGAAGGTGATGATTGGGAAGCCTTTGTTGAGCACCTAGACCAGTACTTTGTGGCCAACGAATTGGACAAGGCTGAGACCAAGCGCAGGGCGATTCTCCTCACCATATATGGGTCATCGGTATATGGCCTCCTTAGAAATTTGCTGGCACCGGTCAAAATAACGGACAAATCTTATGCAGAGCTGTGTATGCTGGCTAAGGAACATCTCAAACCAAAGGAGAGCATCCTGATGGCCATGTACCGCTTTTACACGCACTGTTGCTCCGAGGGCCAGAACGCGTTGAGTTTTGTCGCCGATCTAAGACGCTTTGCGGGGCAGTGCGAATTTGCAGGATCCTTGGGGGAAATGTTGCAGGACTTTTTCGTGCTTGGAATTGGCCTCGAGGTCATCCTTCGCAAACTGCTGTCTGCCGAATCCCGAGATCTGAGCAAGGCCACCACAATAGCCCAAGCCTTCATATCCACGAGCGATAACACAAAACAGATATCTTCACAGAATCGAAGCTCACCGACAAGCACCGTGCACAAAATAATGTTTGCAGCAGGCAGAACGGCACAGGGCAGGGCCCACCTGATTTCAGAGGCCAGACCTAGGCTTAGAGTGACTCAGAGTCCGTCGTGGGGCGTGAATGCGTATCAATTAGCACCATGTTGTCACTGCAGGGGCAGCCGTAGAGCTCATCAATGTAGATTCAAGCCCCATGTGTGCAAGGGCTGTGGAACAATGGGGCACCTCTAGCGAATGTAAGAATAATCTCTGACTCATCACGTGGCAGAGTCAGGAGAGGACGACCGATCCAGTGAGGATCACGATGAACGAGCAGGAGAGGCAACTGAACCTGAGGATGAAGAGGAAGTATATGGGATACACACCTTCACTACCAAAAGCCCTCCGATAATGTTAAAAGTTGAACTTTACGGCACTTCAGTCTCCATGGAACTAGACACGGGGGCGAATCAATCAGTCATGAGCCAGAAGGCATTCGAGAGGCTGTGAAGCGACAAAGCACAGCGATCCGACTGATCCCGATTCAGGCAAAGCTGCGCACCTACACCAAGGAACTGATACCAGTTATTGGTAGTGCGGACATAAGAGTATTCCATGAGGGAGCAGTGCACGATTTACCACTGTGGATTGTTTCAGGTGATGGGCCAACACTGGTTGGCAGGAGGTGGATGGGGAAGATTCGATGGAACTGGGAAGACCTCTGCGTATCTTCTCCGGCAAACAAGGCCTCCCTTTCCTAAAGGCCGAGCAAAACCCCACTTCCAGCTGAACCAGGCATCGAAGTGCAGATCCATTTGCAGATCCCCGAGGCACAGGCTGCTCATTACAACCACGAGGAGGTAAAGTTCAGCCGAGCAGCGGTACAGGTGCAGTCCCCACCACCCGAAGCCGACGACCCTTTCACGATGACGGAAGAGGCTCCAGATCGACCAAGCGGAGTGGGATGCCGACCAAAATGATCCGAATGCGTTTTCCCGACGCCAGAGGCAAAATACCTGGGGAGGAAGATCACGGCAGTCGGCATCACGGACACGGACGAGAGGGCGCCCAGACCACAGGACGAGAAGGCGTCCAGACCACGGGACGAAGGTGCATCCAGACCACGGGACGAGAGCACGTCCAGACCACGGAAGGTCGCCGCAATGGAACAGAGGAATGTGTCGCCCAGCAAGGAAGACGACTGGGTTTGGGGCAAAGGTAAAGGAGCGGCCGCGGTGAAGGCCAGGAACCCACCACGCTCAAATAAATTGTGTGCACCATGTAACCCTTGCGAGCGGTCTTTCGCGGCCATTGTATGGGGTTGGGGGGACCTTACAACAAGCCAAAGTAGCGGGCGAACCCCAACCAGTTGTACATGTATCTAACAAAGTATTCGCAGCAAGTGAGATGTTACCGCATGAGGTCGGGAGTGTTGTGCAGCAAGCAAAAGTAGTGGGCGAGCCCCAAACGATTGAACATGTATCAAATAAGTTAAACAGAGCAGCAGCCTGTGTTCACAGGACTAAAGAGACGTACCAAAAAGTGTCTCAATATGTGTTCGAGTCAGACAAGCTGCTCATCCCACAAGCTTGAGAGAGCAGAGGCACCATTATCGATGCGTTGTTTCGAGAATGTCCAACACTGTCTCTGCACTGTATCATGATCCGCCATGGGTCAGGCACAGAGAGCAGCATCTATGCTCTCAGTTGGCCACCGTTGCCCATGCCCGGGGTAGAAATGGCGCAGCATGCAGACCCACTCGTGGTCGTGGAAGTGCTAGAAAGCGAGGGGTCAACCGTAACGGCCCCCCAGCTTAGGACCTGGACCAGCCAGGATCCCATGTTACCGCCTGCCAAAGGTGAACTGCTACACGGGATGTGGCAACCTATCCGCCAAAGAGACGATAGACCTATCCCAACGTTGCAAAGCAAGGCAGAGCGGTTACACACAGTCGGTGGTCCGGGGCCCCCATACTATGGCCCAATATCCACGGGGACCACTAGGCCTCCTGCCACTACCGAAAGTCTCAAGGCCATTGCGGCCATCCTGGGCTTGCCAGACCTCAGGGTCAGCGCCCAAATCACTAAACCTAGCAACACGCGTGTCACGGTAGGCTCCCTACAGACCCGGCTATCCTGGGTGTTACACAATCACCAGACAGAATCACTCAGAACCGAGCCTTCCGCATGCCATCAGCAGAGAATGCACCATAAGTGCATGGCCCCTCCACGCTACATCAGAATAAATGATGTAGACCATGTTCAGGGCCCCAATTGGGCCATTAGCACTGCATTAGCCAAGGCGGGGAATGGAGTGTATGTGATGAAAACGGAGTGTTTGATTGAGAAAGCATATACCGGGCTAACGAGTAAAGCATTTGGACTAGACCAAACTGCAAACGACAGATAACCAGGAACCACTGTGAAAGGACCTGGCCCCCAGCGACCCACTAACACGATCAACTTCGCCGTCAACCACAAGGATGAACCCACCATGTCAGGACTTCAACCCAGGCAATCGAAACCGGGAGCGCAGGGCGCCAGATCGCCTCAACTTGCACATAACTTGCACAATAAGACTTTGGGGGGGTAGTAATGTTATGTATGTATGTATATAGGTAGACCTTACCCAAATGTAAGACTTGCCACTAGGGGGCAAACCTGTGGGAGATCTAAGGGTCACCTGTGCATCCTGGGGCAAGCAGGTATAAAAGGTGATTCACCATGCTGCTTCCCCACTCTAGAGTCTGAATAAAGAGACCAAGGTCACAACAGTTTGAGCTTGCGATATAGTCCTGTGAATTTATTCTGAACAAACAGTCTGGTGCAGAATGATGGCATTGTGGCTGCTGCCTTGATAGCGAGCAGTGAGGATGCTGCCTGTGTGGTTGCCGACCAGCTGCACATTCAATGAGTGGAAGCATTTGCGGTTATGGAATACCTCAGGATTGTGATGCGGTGCCGGCAAAGCGACATGGGTGCATTCAGTGGCACCCTGCACCTTGGGGAAGCCCGCTATCCTGACGAAGCCACATACACACTCGTGCTGCTTCTCTCTGCTCATGGGGAAGGAGATGTAGTCCCTCCTTCTTCTGTACAGAGCATCTGTGACCTCGTGGATGGAGCAATGGATGCCAAACTAGGAGATGGTGGAGAGCAACGGTGACATCAGAGCAGGAGGTTGAACACAGCCCCATGAAACGAGATAAATTTTGTGATTTCAAATCTGCCTTGAATGAAACAGGGGAATAGTTAGGAGGCAGAACAGTCCTTGAAGTCAAATTGGCTACGATCTGACCACCAGCCACTCTGTCTATGTGCTCACAAGTTGCAAATGGTTGAGAATTTTTTCTCAAGGTGGCGTCTTTAAATAGCACTGCTCCAGCTGATTCCCGATTCCAGCTCGACAGTGTGGGTTGGCGGCTGACTTTCACTTCCGGGGCGGTAACCTGGGGGGCGGCGGGGTTCACGTCAATTATGTCATTATCGCTGCGTGCAGCTGAGTGGGGCGCTTCCAGCAGGAGCAAGCTGCTACCTCGTACTGCCTCCGCAAAACCCCCACCCAATTGCGCGGGGAGGGGGACGCGCTGTTATCGGCGCGCCCAGGCAGAAAACATTTTGCGCCCTGTTAGCGCACAAGAGGCTAATTTCGGCCCCAAATATTTTATTAAAGAAAGGGATAGAAATTTAGTTAGTTAGCGCTGATGTTACTGCCTGCTGCTAAAGCCACCAGAGAAAGCAGGCGCTCCAACTAGTGGTTGGTGCTGGTGAGGCGCTATTTAACGGGATGAATAACCGGGTCACTAAGAGGTCAGAGTGAGTGTTATGGTAGCACAATTTGTAGCTCTTGCCTACCTGTTGCTCATTCTTTCTTTACCTTACCAATTACCTACCCATTTGCACCTCGTCCCTTGGCACCTAGATGGGGGCAATGCTGGCAGTCCACCTTGCCCTGCGGCAACTACTTCGCAGAATATGGCCAATGTAGGCCGAGGCATGAGGAGAGGCCGTAGAGGTTGGAACAGGAGGCCTTGCCTCGCCCCCCCCTCCCCGCGCCACCCCCCCCCCGCACCCGCAGGGTTTAACGGGAGCAATTTTCCTACATTAATATGTCGGAGGAGCAGTGCCTCAGAAGGCCGAAGTTCAGCAAGGAGATGGTCACAGAGCTGTGCCACCTCCTGCAGGCAGACCTCCAGCCTCACATCAGGTCCAGGACTTCACTCTCAGTGGCAGTAAAGGTGACAGTAGCACTCTGCTTCGATGCTACTGGCTCCTTCCAGGCTATAGCAGGGATAGCTCCAACATCTCCCAACTGCACATTGCTGCATCTGGGAGGTCACAGACACTCTGTACCACAGGAGAATGGAGTACATCAACTTCAGCATGATGAGGGAGAAACCGGAGGAATGCTCATGTGGCTTCGCCAGGATAGCGGCTTCCCCATGATTCAATGCGCCATTGACTACACCCACGTGGTATTGCGGGCACCTCATCAGAATGCAGAGGTGTGTCAGAACTGCAAGGGCTACCACTCTCAATGTTCAGTTGGTGTGTGACCGCAGGCAAGCTCATCCTTACCGTGAATGTCTGCCAATCTGGCAGCAGCCACGATGCATTCATCCTGTGAAAGAGCACTGTGCCATAACTGTCCCAGCCACCACATGAGGATCGCGGCTGACTGCTCAGGGACAAGGGTCATGCTTTCGCCACCTGGCTTATGGACCACCCCCCTCTGCAACCCCAATACCCCTGTTGAGTAGCGCTACAATGATAGCCATGCCGCTACCAAGAACATCATCGAGCAGACTAGCGGGGTGCTGAAGCAGCAGTTCCGCTACCTTGACCGCTCTGGAGGGAGTCTTCAGTACTCCCCTGATCGAGTCTCCCTCTTCATCGTTGTTTGCTGCATGCTGCACAACCTGGCCATCATGAGGACCCAGCCATTGCTACCAGGGATTGGAGTTCCACCTCCAGAGGAGGAAGAGGAAGAAGATGATCAGGAGGCGCAGCATGCCGATGCAGAGGAGGAGGAGGATTAGCAGCCATGGCCACTGCAAGGGCTGTGCGTCAGCACCTCATCAGGCAGCGATTCAAGTGAGTTAGCCATAAGATGGCTAATGGCCAGCAATCTCACATCCTAATGTGTAAAACCCATCGCGCAGCAACTCTGCAATCACATATCTGTGGAAAGGTCAAATCAGAAATGTATTATTAACAACAAGTCTGTACCCTCATCCAACAAAACACAGCACTATGAAAAACAAATCTTGAAGAATGAACCCACACCCCTTCAAACAAATGAAACTACTTACAAACACCCCTCCCCTCTCAAGTTACAACACACTGCCCGTGAACAAGATTGATGAAAATAGGCTCCCCTTTGACACATGACAAGTGCTAAAAAACAGCAGCAATATATGTACAATAATATATACAGATCATGGGGATATATGGCCATGTTGAGGCAAGCCGTTAATGTGACTTTCTCACATTTTGAACCACCCCTTCCCTTTTCTCCCTTCCCACGCCTACTGCTCCTCCTTAATTTGGCCCTTGTGGCTGCAGCAAGGCCAATTGAAGGCTGCTCCGTCTGTGACAACACTTCAGATGGCCTTGCAGGATGCCCTCGACCAGCTCTGGAAGGCCCAGCTACAGACTGCACCACCTCAGCATGGGCGGCTTTAGTCTCGAATGGCTGGGGTGCAGACAATGGCAGGTGCATTGGCGAAGTGGCAGTTGCTGTAGTCCTGAGAGAGGACAGTACTTTCTACCGACACACTATCACTCCCCTGGGGCAACGCCTCAGCATCCGGAGCAATCTTCTCGACCACAGATTGCTGGCCTGCTTTGACACAGTGAGATCCCCGTTGGACTACTGGGGACCCAGAGACGATGGCAGCAGTCAGCGCTTGCATGGCATCAATCTGAGTCTGCATGAGAGCAAACTGAGTATTGATGCCACCAAGCACTGACTCCATGACAGCACGAAGGCCTTGTGTTGCTTCAGCCTGTGCTGAAATTGCTGCTGCCACGTCAGTCATGGCATGCGCCATGAGGTCTGGGTCCTCACGGTCGTTCATTGACTCCAACATCCTTTGGTAAGTGCCAAAGATGAGGTCAATGGGCTGCTGAGAGCCATGGCCAATGCTTGAGGCGGCCTCCCCCAACCTCAGAGCAAGTGCACCAAGCTCTCAGGCACCCTTGCCAATGCACCCAGAAGCTCGCTGTGCATCCTCAATGATTATCTGGCCACAACCTCCAAGTCAGGGTCCTCACCTGAGCAGCACTCAGGAGCGAACTCAGCCTCTGGGGAGATGGCTCCCGAGCTTCCCTTCACCCCTGGTGTTGCTGCATCCCGCTGGGTCCTGGTGCATCACCCACATCCGACCCCTCAAACACGGCCTCCTCCACCGATGTGTTGTCCCCACTGCAGAGGCCGCTGGCTCATCTGTGACAGCTACTGAAATGTTGTCCCTGTCTCCCCCCTCGGCCGAACTGGAGGGCTCACGTACAGGTTCTGGGGTTCCTGGCTCATCATCTGAAAGCACAAAGCCAGAAAAGTATGATTAAGTGCAGGGCAGGGGGCAGGAATGCAACCAGGAGTTGAGACATGACAGTTACATGTAAAGTGGGAAAGGACTGTGCTGCCAGGGATAAGTGGTGTGATGGAAGAGGGAAAGGTAATGAACATACTCTCACTGACTCCAGGGGGCTCGGCCTCACAGAGAAACATAGAAACATAGAAACATAGAAAATAGGTGCAGGAGTAGGCCACTCGGCCATTCGAGCCGCACCACCATTCAATGAGTTCATGGCTGAACATGCAACTTCAGTACCCCATTCCTGCTTTCTCGCCATACCCCTTGATCCCCCGAGTAGTAAGGACTACATCTAACTCCTTTTTGAATATATTTAGTGAATTGGCTTCAACAACTTTCCGTGGTCGAGAATTCCATAGGTTCACCACTCTCTGGGTGAAGAAGTTTCTCCTCATCTCAGTCCTAAATGGCTTACCCCTTATCCTTAGACTGTGACTCCTGGTTCTGGACTTCCCCAACATTGGGAACATTCTTCCTGCATCTAACCTGTCTAAACCCGTCAGAATTTTAAACGTTTCTATGAGAGCCCCTCTCATTCTTCTGAACTCCAGTGAATACAAGCCCAGTTGATCCAGTCTTTCTTGATATGTCAGTCCCGCCATCCCGGGTATCAGTCTGGTGAATCTTCGCTGCACTCCCTCAAAAGCAAGAATGTCCTTCCTCAAGTTAGGAGACCAAAACTGTACACAATACTGCAGGTGTGGCCTCACCAAGGCCCTGTACAACTGTAGTAACACCTCCCTGCCCCTGTACTCAAATCCCCTCGCTATGAAGGCCAACATGCCATTTGCTTTCTTAACCGCCTGCTGTACCTGCATGCCAACCTTCAATGACTGATGTACCATAACACCCAGGTCTCGTTGCACCTCCCCTTTTCTTAATCTGTCACCATTCAGATAATAGTCTGTCTCTCTGTTTTTACCACCAAAGTGGATAACCTCACATTTATCCACATTATACTTCATCTGCCATGCATTTGCCCACTCACCTAACCTATCCAAATCACTCTGCAGCCTCATAGCATCCTCCTCGCAGCTCACACTGCCACCCAACTTAGTGTCATCCGCAAATTTGGAGATACTACATTTAATCCCCTCGTCTAAATCATTAATGTACAATGTAAACAGCTGGGGCCCCAGCACAGAACCTTACGGTACCCCACTAGTCACTGCCTGCCATTCTAAAAAGTACCCATTTACTCCTACTCTTTGCTTCCTGTCTGCCAACCAGTTCCCAATCCATGTCAGCACACTACCCCCAATCCAATGTGCTTTAACTTTGCACATTAATCTCTTGTGTGGGACCTTGTCGAAAGCCTTCTGAAAGTCCAAATACACCAGATAAACTGGTTCTCCCTTGTCCACTCTACTGGAAACATCCTCAAAAAATTCCAGAAGATTTGTCAAGCATGATTTCCCTTTCACAAATCTATGCTGACTTGGACCTATCATGTCACCATTTTCCAAATGCGCTGCTATGACATCCTTAATAATTGATTCCATCATTTTACCCACTACCGATGTCAGGCTGACTGGTTTATAATTCCCTGTGGTCTCTCTCCCTCCTTTTTTAAAAAGTGGGGTTACATTGGCTACCCTCCACTCGATAGGAACTGATCCAGAGTCTATGGAATGTTGGAAAATGACTGTCAATGCATCCACTATTTCCAAGGCCACCTCCTTAAGTACTCTGGGATGCTGTCCATCAGGCCCTGGGGATTTATCGGCCTTCAATCCCATCAATTTCCCCAACACAATTTCACGACTAATCCCACTGCAACCACTGCCGCTTGAGCACGTATGACGGTGGACACTCACTCCTCCAGGTCCTTTAGCAGCTGAAGCTCTGGCTCCCCTCCACCGGGTAAGGTTGATGAAGAAGGTACTCACCCTGATAACCCGAGTGCGGTCGTTGAATTCCTTTCGACATTGCGTCGCAGTTCGGGGCACCATGCTCCTTGCCGACACGCGGGAGGCAACCTCCCTTCACATTCGCCTGAAATGATTGGGTGCTGGTCTCCTCCCAGTGTTGGGGTGGAGGACATCCTGTTGCCTCTCCACCGCCTCCACCAGTGCCTCTAGGGTGGCCTCAGAAAAATGACGGGCATGCTACCTTCCTTGTGCGGCTGCCATGTTGGTCTGTGTCTCACTCCACAGGCTGCAATTCTGGGAATGAGGTGTGCAGCCCCAATTAACGTGCCCTTTAAGAAGCGGTTGGCGTGCAGCATGCCTGATCTGTATCGCCTGATCCTCAATAGCGCTGTGACCTTAGTGTCACATTTTTCGGCTTTAGCACCCTAAGAGAAGTTTGCACCGCTTGATTTAGTGCTCTACTTGCCTCTTGGGGCGCTGAAAGTGAATATTATGGTCGACGGCGTTAATTAGCGGCAGGCGCTAAACTTCCCAATCAGGCGGTGTTACCACCTCAAAATGGACATAAAGAGTTTTCCGCCCAAAGAAGTAAAACAAATTTGGCCTGGAAAATCCACTGGGTCAACTGAATCCGGTAAAGTTCATGATGTCTTCCCGGACTCTCAGGTTGCCCTCACATCCACTAATGGGTTGAGTAGTACCCTGACTATAAGCTGGGTCCCAGTGAAGACCCACACCATGAGAACTCCAGTGTTTGGAGTTCCTGTCCTGTACCCTCTCCTTTACGGTGTTGGCTATGTTTGGAGTGAGCAAGGCTCCATACCTAACAGGCTATTTCAGAAGCTTCAGTGCTCGGCTTAGATCCCACGTAACTGGGTCCTGGTCTAGTTTTTAGCCGTGCTGGCATACATCTGCTGAAGTTACAGTAGGAGTACGCCAGAATGGCGGTGGATTTTCAGGGTCAGAGGCTTACCTCATGGCGCAGTGTGGAATTGAGTCAAAAAAATCCTTGGTTCGTGCTGAGTAAGCTCATTTCATCCAGTGTAACAATGGAGACTCTACAACTAGCTTCAGTATCCCCTTGCAATGGAAGGCTGACTGATGTTGCCAATATCCCTTGTGACAGCCTGGAAGTAGCGGAGGCAAAGAAGTTCAGGGTTGCAGTGACTGTAACAGGCAAGTTTGTAACTGCTGCAGCTCTTCTTGAAGGATGCGACACATCTCTGTCATTGCCTCTGTTGCGTATGCAATAACTCAAAAGGTTTAGTACTGTGAACTCAATCAGGTGCGACCTGACTCTACTTTATTAGCTCTCAAAGTGAGGATTAAACATGGAGGCTTTCTTTATATACAAGGGCTGCACGTGTGTGTCTGTGGCCCAATGACCTCCGACAGTCGCTCCCCCTGGTGGTAGGTAAACCCAGGCATACATACATTACAGCCTCCCTAGAGAATCAAAACTTTCTTATGCACTGCTTCTCAGAGATCTGCAGGAATGTTGTCCTGGACATAAACATTGTTGTGTCCTTCCAGCACACCACTTCTATTTCTCTCCTTCCAACTGCAGCTATTTGCTTCTGCCTCCTGCTCCTCCTCCTCCTCCAGAGTTGGATTTCGAGATGGACTCCCATCAAGAAATATCTGCAATGCCAGAAGTTCCTTAAGAGTTCAGAACCTATGCTACTGACTACAAGCACTTTCAAGTTCTTTAAGGTAAAGAAAAACTACAAAAATGTCTCCAAAAGTTCTATACAACTTCACCTGACAGCAACTGAGAATCCCTTCAAATAGCATTTGAAATGCCTCTTTAAGACTTGCACTAGCCATGGTTGGTGGGCAAGAGCAGGTTTCATTAGTCAAGCGGTAAGGTTGGAAAATGGCATTAGTATTATAATGACGTTACTTGAGTCCAATTTGAATTTATGCACAAAACGCGTTTCAGACTCTGGCTGTCAGAATTAATGCGCCCCGGGAAATCTGACCAGCTGTAAAAGCAGCGGTCAGTAGGTGGGATGAATAGCTGTTTCATTTACCACCCTATTTTTGTGCAAACAGGGTGATAAAGAGAAAAAATTATCCATTCAGAGATCCCACTTTAATTGCTAACCAATGATTCCAGTTGGAAAGTATGCATTATTTATAGGGGCTTGAGCAGGCTTAGCTGTGATGTCAGACTCAAATTAGTTGGGCGGTGGAGGCAGCACCAGGAGGTGTCGCTGCGCACTGTACCGCCACCCACATGGTGACGTCGTCAAGCGTGCAACACCCCCTTGGCACCGTAGCTGCCATATTAGGTAGGTTTGGTGGCTTCACCGACAGACATTTGTACCGACTGGAAAAGCTGTCGGTACATCGGTGATCCCGGGGCGGTACCGTCCAGAGATCAAGGTAAGTTGTTTACTTACATTGTTTCAGCATATATTTTTAATGGCACCAATGGGGAAGTGTGGGAGTGGGTGAAAGAAATTCTCAAAAACTTTTTTTTTCAGTATTATCCGCTAGGATGCCGGCAGCCTACCGTGGGGAAATTGAGTAGGCCTCCTGAGCTACTGCTCCATTGGCGAGTGTGCAACACCTCTTTTAGCGCTGCACTCATCTTTGGGGAAAAATACTGAATTTGGCAATTTGAAGCGATGATTACCGCCTGCCGGTAAAATCACCCTTCAGGCAGTATCACTGCCTCAAAAATGGTGGTACCAAATTTTAACTCCAAACTTTATTAATTTTCATGATAAAGAAAAAATAAATTCCTGTTATACAAGCAACAAACCCAATGATTAAGCCAATCACGTCATTACATTTTATACTCACTTCTCTCTCCATTTAATTACTATGAATATTTATCAGATATTCTGTATTCCTCTAGACTTCATTCTGTGTTCATTTATTCAGATCACTTGGTTGTCATGACATTTTTTCTTCTCCCAAGACTTTTTATGGTAAATTATGATATGATGGGATTGCATTTCCTTTGTGTAAAACCCATCCCTATAAACATCTGAGGAAAGAGTCTGATATATTGGGCTAACACACAGTTTTATCATATTTGGGATCTGACCTTGAAGCCAGTCCACCCGAATGGACACACGTCTACTCTCTCTGTCAGCTGTAAAGGTCCAAAATGAATTGAACTGGGCATATTGTCTGATCAACATCACGGAATTATTTGAGAAAAAGACATCCCAAATTGATGAGAGAGAGGACTGGGCCAAGGCATATTGTTGTATATCGGCAGGATAGGCATACCAACGTCAGTGTACCCTCTCAGACCAAAATCCCCACATCGAGGCATTGATCATTCGCAATCAGCTCCGATGGACGGGCCACATTGTCCGCATGCCTGATACAAGACTCCCGAAACAAGCACTCTACTCTGAGCTCCGTCACGGCAAGCAAGTCCCAGGAGGGCAGAGAAAATGCTTCAAGAACGCCCTCAAAACCTCCTTGAAAAAAATTAACATCCCCAGCGACTCTTGGGAATCCCTGGCCCAAGACTGCTCAAAGTGGAGGAGAAGCTTTCGAGAAGGCGCCGAACACTTTGAGTTTCTCCGTCGGGAGCACGCGAAAGCCAAGTACAAACAGCAGAAGGAGCATACGACACCTCAAGCACCCCACCCACTCATCTCTTCAACCACCACCTGCCCCACCTGTGACAGAGCCTGTAGGTCCTGCATTGGACTCATCAGTCACCTTCGAACTCATATTAGTGTGGAAGCAAGTCATCCTCAACTTTGAGAGACTGCCTAAGAAGAGAAGAAGTTAGTTAAAGAGGTCTATTTATTAATTAAGGTCAACTTCACCCAATGTTTTGAATTAAAATAGTAGAAAGCAAGTGACAACAGTCAGATGTGGAATTTCTTTTTAAACTGATGTGTGGCGCAGGGCAGTTCCTCAAGTTGTACCATTTGCAATTTGGGACGCAGACTCACATTCAGGTGTCCAAGTCCACAAAGAAGGTTTCAATGCCCTTCGGTGAATTATCATTGCTGTTACAACGAGGTGGCAATCTTGAAGAAAATTTAGAACGATATGGCCATTCTATCCTACAGATCCCGGAAATGACAACACCTCCTTCATATCTGCGGGTTTTCCCAGTAATGAACCATGTTTACCTCCTCCAGGCTACTGCATCCCTTCTTTGGAGGACATGGGGCTCATTTTCCTCATCCCAGTCACCCATGTATGCAAGTTTTCAGGGTGTTAAGATGCGGAGGAGGTCTGCAACGCCTGTTCTCTGCCCTATTTATGCATGACAAGTGTTCCCTATGGGATGGGCAAAGGAAGCTCCTGCTTGAAACAAGTGGGACTTTAATTAGAATATTTAAATGACACAGGTGTGCTGTTTCGCTGCCAGTTTTTCCACTAAGTAACTGGGCATCCAGGGATACGAGAAGCTGAGCAACTCTGGTAAGTAATTTTAAAGAGCAAAACAGAAACTTGTTTTTATATTTTTGAGGCAATTTCATGTTTATTTTCATTTTTTTTAATCCTGACGCATAAATTTTCATTAGCCTTTGTACCAATTGTTTTATTTATTTGTTTATTTCCTGCAATTCCAGACATCAGTGGTTTCCCAATGGGAATTTCCTCATGTGAGGTGTTGAGAAGGGGTACAAGTGGATCAGGTTGCACGAGAGGTGCACTGTGCCCACTTTCCAGTAACCGCACACCCATATCTTCAGACAGAGGTCACCAGATCTCACTTTGAAAGCCATTTGGTGGATGTGGAACCTCCAACTCCTTAGGTAGGTTGTGGCAGCAGGCACATTGACACAGATAATGGTGAAGGCTTGACTAACTATTTTGCTGGATGGCACTTCAGGAGTTCCCAAGTCAAAAATGTCATGGTTTACATGGTACTGCATGATAGAAGGCATGCTAGGGTGACTTTCATTTAGCAAAACAATACCCACGAGGATGCTACGAATCACATTTGCAGGCATTGTTGCACCTACCTTGAAATGGCCATGGATCTTCACAGGTCAAAAGAGCCAGATGCTGAGCTATGCCATCTGGTGTAAGGACACCTGCTGTTAACATGCAACATATAGCTGGCACAGCCAGCTGCGGCTTCAAGCCAGCACAAAAGGCTTATATTTTGGCTGTCACTTCATAACTCCTTGGTCTTTCAGCCTGCTAATGGGTTGAGATAGCTTTTGAGCTTTTCTAAAGCCTTTACTGAATGTTGCCCCACCTATTGTGACACTCCCCTTTAATTATCCCCATTTTACTGCCAAGAAAAATCAGACAGGTTTTAAAACAGCAGCCAATCTGCAACACAGAGTTTAACACCTGTGGAGAAAGTTAAAATCTACCACTTTAAATTTCACTGACATGCAATGTTATATCCCACCATTCGTGTGCTCCTTACACTTAATCCGATCTGCACCTAATAGAAACATAGAAACATAGAAAATAGGTGCAGGAGTAGGCCATTTGGCCCTTCTAGCCTGCACCGCCATTCAATGAGTTCATGGCTGAACATGCAACTTCAGTACCCCATTCCTGCTTTCTCGCCATACCCCTTGATCCCCCTAGTAGTAAGGACTTCATCTAACTCTCTTTTGAATGACGCAAATGAACTTACTCAAGTTTTTGAGTGCTATTCGTACCATTTCTTAATCTTTTAGAGAAAAATCAGCACCCACATGTTTCAAATAACTGACCTTTGTCTGCAAAAGTTGACAAAGTTTCAATCCATACAGCTCTAGCTAAGTGAACACATAGGACAGTTGTTTCAACATTTCTAATTTATTCTCGGAATGTGGATGTTGCTGGCAATGTGAACATTTATTCCCTATCCCGAGCTGTGCTGAGAAGGTGGAGGTGGGCCTTCTTGAACTGCTGCAGTCCATGTGGTGAAGGTGCTCCTACAATGCTGTTAGGGAGGGAGTTCCAGGATTTTGACCCAGTACAGATGAAGGAACATCAATATACATCCAAGTCAGGATGGTGTGTGACTTGGAGGGGAACATGGAGGTTCTGGTGTTCCATGCATCTGCTGTCCTTAAAATAAAAAAATGGGACGGCCAAGCCTTACCCATCCACTTCCAGTTTTAACGTAGGTGGATCCGGGAGGGCGAGGGGATGGGGGAAGCAATCATCCGCTCTCAGGAGATGGGTCAGCCACTAAAGTCTTTTAAGGAGGCTGCTTGCCTCCATTTTAATAGTTTTATTTTTAATACTTGCTAGCCAGGATTCCTTGGCTTCGGGAATCCTGGCAGATGAAAGGAGGCGGGAAGGGCCAGATCCATGAGGTAAGTGCCTTTATTGCACTACTTGTGGGCCTGAAGGAGCAGGTGTGCATCTCCCAGCCCAACAAGCAAACCTGTTTACCCTCCGCGATCGGATCCCCGCCATCAGCCGACCACAGAAAGGAAAAGGAGGCGAGGTGGTGTTGCTGGCTAAAGAGGAAATGAATGCAATTGTAAGGAAAGACATTAGCTTGGATGATGTGGAATCGGTATGGGTGGAGCTACGGAATACCAAGGGGCAGAAAATGCTAGTGGGAGTTGTGTACAGATCTCCAAACAGTAGTAGTGATGTTGGGGAGGGCATCAAACAGGAAATTAGGGGTGCATGCAATAAAGGTGCAGCAGTTATCATGGGTGACTTTAATATGCATATAGATTGGGCTAACCAAACTGGAAACAATATGGTGGAGGAGGATTTCCTAGAGTGCATAAGGGATGGTTTTCTCGACCAATATGTCGAGGAACCAACTAGGGGGGAGGCCATCTTAGACTAGGTGTTGTGTAATGAGAGAGGATTAATTAGCAATCTCGTTGTGCGAGGCCCCTTGGGGAAGAGTGACCGTAATATGGTGGAATTCTATATTAGGATAGAGAATGAAACAGTTAATTCAGAGACCATGGTCCAGAACTTAAAGAAGGGTAACTTTGAAGGTATGAAGCGTGAATTGGCTAGGATAGATTGGCGAATGATGCTTAAGGGGTTGACAGTGGATGGGCAATGGCAGACATTTGGAGACCGCATGGATGAACTACAACAATTGTACATCCTTGTCTGGTGTAAAAATAAAAAAGGGAAGGTGGCTCAACCGTGGCAATCAAGGGAAATCAGGGATAGTATTAAAGCCAAGGAAGTGGCATACAAATTGGCCAGAAATAGCAGCGAACCCGGGGACTGGGAGAAATTTAGAACTTAGCAGAGGAGGACAAAGGGTTTGATTAGGGCAGGGAAAATAGAGTACGAGAGGAAGCTTGCAGGGAACATTAAAATGGACTGCAAAAGCTTCTATAGATATGTAAAGAGAAAAAGGTTAATAAAGACAAACGTAGGTCCCCTGCAGTCAGAATCAGGGGAAGTCATAACTGGGAACAAAGAAATGGCTTTGGTTCGGTATTCACTAAAGAGGACACAAACAACCTTCCGGATATAAAAGGGGTCAGAGCGTCGAGTAAGAAGGAGGAACTGAGGGAAATCCTTATTCGTCGGGAAATTGTGTTGGGGCAAGTGATGGGATTGAAGGCCGATAAATCCCCAGGACCTGATGGTCTGCATCCCAGAATACTTAAGGAGGGGACCTTGGAAATAGCGGATGCATTGACAGTCATTTTCCAACATTCCATAGACTCTGGATCAGTTCCTATCGAGTGGAGGGTAGCCAATGTAACCCCACTTTTTAAAAAAGGAGGGAGAGAGATAACAGGGAATTATAGACCGGTCAGCCTGACCTCAGTAGTGGGTAAAATGATGGAATCAATTATTAAGGATGTCATAGCAGCGCATTTGGAAAGAGGTGACATGATAGGTCCAAGTCAGCATGGATTTGTGAAAGGGAAATCATGCTTGACAAATCTTCTGGAATTCTTTGAGAATGTTTCCAGTAGAGTGGACAAGGGAGAACCAGTTTATGTGGTGTATTCAGAAGGCTTTCGACAAGGTCCCACACGAGATTAATGTGCAAAGTTAAAGCACATGGGATTGGGGGTAGTGTGCTGACATGGATTGAGAACTGGTTGGCAGACAGGAAGCAAAGAGTAGGAGTAAATGGGTACTTTTCAGAATGGCAGGCAGTGACTAGTGGAGTACCGCAAGGTTCTGTGCGGGGGCCCCAGCTGTTTACATTGTACATTAATAATTTTGACGAGGGGATTAAATGTAGTATCTCCAAATTTGCAGATGACACTAAGTTGGGTGGCAGTGTGAGCTGCGAGGAGGATGCTATGAGGCTGCAGAGTGACTTGGATAGGTTAGGTGAGTGGGCAAATGCATGGCAGATGAAATATAGTGTGGATAATCCACTTTGGTGGTAAAAACAGAGAGACAGTCTATTATCTGAATGGTAACAGATTAGGAAAAGGAAAGATGCAACAAGACCTGGGTGTCATGGTACATCAGTCATTGAAGGTTGGCATGCAGGTACAGCAGGTGGTTAAGAAAGCAAATGGCATGTTGGCCTACATAGCGAGGGGATTTGAGTACAGGGGCAGGGAGGTGTTACTACAGTTGTACAGGGCCTTGGTGAGGCCACACCTGCAGTATTGTGTACAGTTTTAGTCTCCTAACTTGAGGAAGGACGCTCTTGCTATTGAGGGAGTGCAGCGAAGGTTCACCAGACTGATTCTTGGGATGGCGGGACTGACATATCAAGAAAGACTGGATCAACTGGGCTTGTATTCACTGCAGTTCAGACGAATGAGAAGGGATCTCATAGAAACGTTTAAAATTCTGACGGGTTTAGACAGGGTAGATGCAGGAAGAATGTTCCCAATGTTGGGGAAGTCCAGAACCAGGGGTTACAGCCTAAGGATAAGGGGTAAGCCATTTAGGACCGAGATGAGGAGAAACTTCTTCACCCAGAGAGTGGTGAACCTGTGGAATTCTCTACCATAGAAAGTTGTTGAGGCCAATTCACTAAATATATTCAAAAAGGAGTTAGATGTAGTCCTTACTACTAGGGGGATCAAGGGGTATGGTGAGAAAGCAGGAATGGGGTACTGAAGTTGCATGTTCAGCCATGAACTCATTGAATGGCGGTGCAGGCTCGAAGGGCCGAATGGCCTACTCCTGCACCTATTTTCTTTGTTTCTATGTTTCTATGTTTGACTCCCCCTACCTCCCTGCGATATCCAAATTCCCCCCACCATATCCCATTCACCCCCAATTTAGCCCCACACCCAGCTTTTTCCCCATAACCCTGCAAATTACACCTCTTCAAGTACATGTCCAGTTGCCTTTTAAAAGTTCATGTGGAATCTGATTCCATCACCCTTTCAGGTATGCGTTCCAGATCTTAACAATTCTTTGTGTGAAGAAATCTCTCCTCATTTCCTCTCTTTTTATTTTGACAGTTATTTTAAAAGTATGTTTTCTGGTTACCACCTGACTTGCCAGAGGAAATAGTTTTTCTGTACTTGCTCTATCAAAACCCCTCATAATTTTGAATACCCCTATTAGGTCTTCCCTTAACCTTCTCTGCTCGGAGGAGAACAGTCCCACAATCTTTCCACATAACTGAACCCTGGTATCATCTAAGTAAACCTCTTCTATACCCTCTCCAGGGGCTTGACATCCTTCCTGATATGTCCTTATTATACAGTGTAAATGCACACGAGGTCCATATTTGAGAGAAGGTCACTCTGTGACCAGCAACTTTTATTCCAGCACTGAAGTGATGAAGGTGGGTGGAGCTTCCCCTTTTATACCTGAAAGTCCAGGTTAGGAGTGTCTCCCACAAGTTCACCTAGTGGTCAATGTTCTCATGGTGCACAACTTCGGTCAGTTTATACATGGGTTACAATGACAGTTGAATACATGACATCACCTCCCCCCCAAAGTCTTATTGGGATCACAGGTTAAGTCTTTCTGGTGATTTACGCTCCCTTGTAGAGCACCTGAGTTGGGGCTCCGGTTGTTGGGCACTGGCCTGAGTGTCTGCTGTTTGCGGTGGCTCAGGCCTGACCGGACTGCCCACAGTGACTGGGCTCTCCTTCACTTGGTTCCGGTGTTCGGTCACCTGTGTTGGAGTGAACTCTACATCGTGTTCTTCCTTTGCTTCTTCTATGGGGTTGCTGAACCTCCTTTTTGTTTGATCCACGTATTTGCGGCGGATTTGTCCATTGGTAAGTTTAACTACCAGAATCCTATTTCCCTCTTTGGCAATCACGGTGCCTGCAAGCCATTTAGGCCCTGCAGCGTAGTTGAGGACAAAGACAGGGTCATTGACATCAATACATCGCGCCCTCGCATTCCCGTCATGGTAGTGATATTGTGACTGGTGCCTGCACTCAACAATTTATTTCATGGTGGGGTGTATAAGGGATAACCTGGTTTTGATCATCCTCTTCATTAGCAGCTCTGCGGGTGGAACCCCTGTGAGCGAGTGTGGTCAGGATCTATTGGCCAACAGGAGTCGTAATAAGTGGCTTTGTAGGGAACCCCCTTGGATTCTGAGCATCCCCTGTTTGATTATCTGCACTGCTCATTCCGCCTGGCTGTTTGAGGCCGGCTTGAACGGTGCCGTTCTGACATGGTTGATACCATTTCCTGCCATGAAGTCCTGGAATTCAATGCTTGTAAATCACGGGCCATTGTCGCTGACCAAGACATCCGGTAGACCATGGACGGCGAACATTGCCCGTAGACTTTCTACCGTGGCAGAGGATGTGCTTGAATTGAGAATGTCACACTCGATCCATTTGGAGTAGGCGTCGACTACAACCAAAAACATTTTTCCCATGAAAGGACCTGCGTAATCCACATGGATGCATGACCATGGCTTGGCGGGCTAGGACCAGGGGCTAAGGGTGGCTTCCCTGGGTGCATTGCCCAGCTGGGGACACGTGTTGCACCTGCGAACACAAAGTTCCAGGTCTGCATCTATCCCTGGCCACCAAACGTGTGACCTGGCAATTGCCTTCATCATGACAATGCCCGGGTGCTCATTGTTGAGTTCTCTGATGAACACCTCTCTGCCCATCTGGGGCATCACTACTCGGTTTCCCCATAGTAGGCAATAGGCCTGAATAGAGAGTTCATCCTTGCGCCTATGAAATGGTTTAAATTCCTCAGGGCATGCCCCGTACGTGGCTGCTCAGTCCCCATTAAGGACACATTTCTTGACTAAAGACAGTAGCGGGTCTCTATTTGTCCAGACTTTGATCTGACGGGCTGTCACAGGTGAGCCTTCGCTTTCGAAAGCTGCAACAGCCATGACCATCTCAGCAGCATGCTCGGTTGCCGCCTCGGTGGTGGCTAGTGGGAGCCTGCTGAGTGCATTGGCGCAATTTTCAGTGCCCAGTCTGTGCCGAATAGTATAGTCATAGGCGGCTAACGTGAGTGCCCACCTCTGTATGCGGGCCGATGCATTTGCATTAATGGCCTTGTTGTCGGCCAAAAGGGACGTTAGGGATTTGTGATCTGTCTCCAGCTCAAATTTCCTGCCAAACAGGTACTGGTGCATTTTTTTTACTGCATATACACATGCAAGCGCTTCCTTTTCTACCATCCCGTAGCCCCTTTCTGCCCCTTTCCAGACTTCTGGAGGCATAAGCTACAGGCTGTAACTGACCCTTGGCATTAACATGCTGCAACACACACCTGACCCCATAGGACGACGCATCGCACGCTAAAACAAGTTTCTTACATGGATCATATAGCGTTACCAGATTATTGGAGCATAACAATTCGCGTTCTCTATCAAAAGCCCTTTCCTGGCTGTCCCCCCAGACCTAATCACGACCTTTGCGTAGGAGCACTTGTAGCGGCTCTAACAGTATGCTCAATTTGGGAAGAAAGTTACCAAAATAGTTCAGGAGCCCCAGGAACGAACGCAGCTCCATCGTGTTATGGGGTCTGGGTGCTCTCTGGATCGCTTCCATTTTGGACGCAGTAGGTCTGATCCCGTCTGCTGCTACCCTCCTTCCCAGGAATTCTACCTCTGGAGCTAAGAAGACGCACTTCGCCTTTTTCAGTCGCAGCCCTTCCCGGTCCAGTCTGCGTAGCATCTGCTCCAGGTTATGGAGGTGTTCTTCAGTATCGCAACCCGTGATGAGGATGTTGTCTTGAAAAACCACCGTCCTTGGAATCGACTTGAGGAGGCTTTCCATATTTCGTTGGAAGATCGCGGCGGCCGAGCGAATCCCGTACGGACATCTGTTGTACTCAAACAATCCCTTGTGTGTCGTGATGGTGGTCAGCTTCTTTGACTCACTCGCCAGCTCCTGGGTCATGTACGCTGAGGTCAGGTCCAATTTTGTAAAAAGTTTGCCACCGGATAGTGTCGCAAAGAGGTCCTCCGCTCTCGGTAGCGGGTACTGGTCTTGGAGTGACACATGATTGATGGTGGTCTTGTGATCACCACATATCCTGACCGACCCATCTGCCTTGAACACCGGCACAATTGGGCTTACCCAGTCACTGAATTCGACTGGCGAGATGATGCCTTCTCTCAGCAGGCGGTCCAATTCGCCTTCTATCTTTTTCCGCATCACGTATGGCACCGCTCTGGCCTTGTGGTGTACTGGCCTGGGGTCCGGGTTTTTGTGAATCACTACCTTGGTCCCCATGAAAGTGCCAATACCGGTTTGAAATAATGAGTCAAATTTGTCCAGGACCTGTGAGCATGATACTCGCTCCACAGAAGAAATTGCATTGGCATCGGCCCATTTCCAGTTCATGACAGCAAGCCAACTCCTCCCCAGTAGTGCGGGACCGTCCCCCGGGACAATCCAGAGTGGCAATCTGTTCTCCGAATCTTTGTGGGTCACAACTGCCGTGGCGCTGCCTAGCACCGGAATGATCTCCTTTGTATATGTCCGTAGCTGTGCGTCAGTTGGCAATAATTTTGGCCTCCTCGCCTTGGATGGCCACAACTTGTCAAACTGTTTGATACTCATCAGGGACTGGCTGGCCCCCTGTGTCTAGCTCCATTGATACTGGGATGCCATTGAGGAGCACTTTCATCATTATCGGTGGCGTCCTGGTGTATGAACTGTATATGTGCTTCACATGGACGCGCTGAACTTCAGCTTTCAGCGATTTCCCCCAGTGTTCATTTGGCCTCTTAGGGCTTACATCGTCCCCGTCCTCCTCGTACATCAACCTGGCTGCAGTGACCGCTGACATTGCAGTTTCTGCAGGTGTATTGCTGATACCTGCAAGCTCTGTCTGGCTGTTTGCCTCCACACCTGCAACATGAGCCATTGTTGGAAACAAAAGGTCCATTATCAGTCGATCGTCTCTGAATGTCTCTGTAACTGTCCTTAAGCACACTATTGACAGGTGTTAATGGCTCCATTACTAGCCGCATTGTCCCTTGCGATGGCATGAATCGCCGTTCAGCTAGCCATTGTCTCTGTTGAATTCCCCCTTTGGGTTCGACTACATGCTGGGGCATGTCCGATTGCCCCTGCCTGCCTGGAGAACTCTGTCCCGCATTAACAATGTTGACTCCCTGTCCATTTGCTGCATTTAAGCCAAGGTTTTTGTCAAACATCATTCTGGTCTCTTCATCCCCCGAGATAAATGTCTGGGCCATCAAAGCCACCGTTTCCAAGGTCAAGTCTTTGGTCTCAATCAGTTTCCTGAAAACTCCAGCGTGCGCTATGCCCGCAATAAAATATCTCACAGCATCTCCGCTCTGCATGCATCTGGGAACTTACATAGGCTCGCTAGTCGCCGGGGGTCTGCCACGAACTCTGGAACGCTTTGCCCTTCTCGCCGCTGGTGCGTGTAAAACCGGTGTCTCGCCATGTGCATGCTACTCGCCGGTTTAAGGTGTTCCCCAATCAACTTACTGAGCTCTTCAAAAGTTTTGTCCGCCGGCTTCTCTGGTGCTAGAAGGTCCTTCATCAGGGAGTACGTCCTGGATCCACAAATCGTCAGGAGATGAGCCCTGCGTTTGTCGACCGAACCCTGTCCTAACCATTCATTAGTGACGAAACTTTGCTGTAGTCTCATTAAAATTGTCCCAATCATCACCAACACAGTACCTCTTGTGTGTGCTGCTAGTGGCCATGCTCGCGTGGTTTAAATCCCAGTTTCTCGTCGCCAATGATATGTCCTTACTATACAGTATAAATGCACACGAGGCCCATACTTGACAGAAGATCATGCTGTGACCAGTAACCTTTATTAGCCAGCACTGAAGTGATGAAGGTGGGTGGAGCTTCCCCTTTTATACCTGAAAGTCCAGGTTATGAATGTCTCCCACAAGTTCACCACCTAGTGGTCAATGTTCTCACAGTGTACAACTTAGGTCAGTTTATACATGGGTTACAATGACAGTTGAATGCATCACACTTCCTAAATGTGGTGCATAGAATTATGCACAATACTCCAGCTGAGGCCTAACCAGAGATTTATAAAGATTTAGAATGACTCCCTTTTGTATTCAGTGCCCCTCTTTACAAAGCCAAGTATCCCATACGCTTTCTTAATTGCCTTATCAACTTTCCCTGCCACCTTCAAAGATTTGTTAATATGCACCCCCGGGTCCCTCTGCTCTTGCACCCCCCTCAAAGTAGTACCATTTAGATTATACTGCCTCTCCATGTTGTTTCTCCCAAAGTGCATCACTTCACACTTATCTGCATCAAATTGCATCTGCCATCTGCCTGCCTATTCCGTCAGTCTGTCTATGTCCTCCTGAAGTCTGCTACTATCCTGCTCACTATTTACTATGTTGCCAAGTTTTATATCATCCACAAAGTTCAAAATTGTACTCCTATACTCAAGTCCAAGTCATTATATACAACAAGAAAAGCAATTGTCCTACGACCATCTCCTGACTTCTCTCCAGTCAGAAAAACAACCCTTCGCCACTACCCTCTGCCTCCTTTCCCATTACCACTGTTCCTTTAATACCATGTGCTTCTATTTTCCGAATAATTCTTTTATGAGATACTTTATCAAGTGCCTTTTGAAAGTCCATAAATACAACATTTACTGCACTACCTTCATCACCCTCTCTGTTACTTTAGCAAATAACTCAATTAGCTTAGTCAGACATGATTTTCCTTTTAACAAATCCATGCTGGCTATCCCTTATTAATCCAAGCTTCTCCAAGTGAGAATTAATTTTGTCCTCGACAATGATCTCTCGTTGTTTTCTTACCACTGACAATAGACTGATTGGCCTGTAGTTACCAGGTTTATCCCACATTCAATTTTTGAGGAAGGGTGTAACATTTGCAATCCTCCAGTCCTTTGGCACCACTCCAAAAACCAAGGAGGATTGAAAGATTGTGGTTAGAGCTTGTGCTTTCCCCATCCTAGCTTCCCTCAGCAACAATATTGGCCAGGACATGGGGGAACTCTTCTACTCTTCGTCAAATAGTGTCATGGAATCTTTTACATCCATCTGAGAGGGGAGATGGGCCTCTGCTTAACGTATCATCTGAAAGACAGCACTTCCAACAATATAGCACTCCCTCAATACTACACTGAAATATCAGCCTGATTATGTACTTTAGTTTCTATAGCAGGAAGGGGGTACTGAAGTTTCATGTTCAGCCATGAACTCATTGAATGGCGGTGCAGGCTAGAAGGGCTGAATGGCCTGCTCCTGCACCTATTTTCTATGTTTCTATGTTTCTAGAGTGAGGCTTCAACTTTCTGACTCAGAGAAGAGAGTGCTACCACTGAGCCAGGGCTGACATCTATATCTAGATCAAATCACAATTATTTTACCCTCACCCCACTAACCCTCTTCCAAATTACACTATTCTATAATTAGATATTAGTTGGTACAGGTGCACTCCTAAATGCAAGAGGTATGGGAACCAGTTACAAGAATGAGCTTGCAAACACTGGTCTGTTAATTTCCGAACTATTCAACGGCTAATCCCCTACCCTGTACTTCTGTTGCCAGCACAGCCACGATCTCCATCATCTCCTTGTCGAACTCCTCGAAGTCCTCTTTCATCTCCAGATGTCTTCTGTGGCCCTCTGAAGCTGACACTGCACTGAGTAATGGACTATATTTGCATCCTCACGTGTGGTGGACTGCTGAAACTTGTTGCTGATAAGTTGCCATTCTAAATAATCTCCACCTTCTTCCTCTAAAATAAAAAAGGATTTGTATTTGTATAGCACCACTTACTTCCTCAGGATGTCCAAATTTCTTCAGAGCCAATGAATTACTTTAAGTGTAATTCCTGTTATATATGCAAATGTAGCTGCTAGATTTCCCACACAGCAAAATCCCACAAACCGCAAAATAGCTGTGACCAATTAATTTGTTTTTGTGGAATTTATTGAGGAATAAATGCTGGTCAGGAGAGAACTTCCTGCTCTTCTTCTATTAATGCCATGAGATCTTTTACATCCACCCGAACAAGCTTATGGGCCTCATGTTAACACCTCATCTGAAAGATGACACCTCCGACAATGCAGCACTCCGTCAGTGCTGCACTGTTGTGCTAAAGTCTAAAGGGGAGCTTGTACCTTCTAACTCAGAGACTTGGGTGCTGCCAACTTAGCTATGCTGAAATTTAAGTTTCACCCTCATATGTCCTTATCTCCTGTAAGCCTTCCTTCACTTCCCATTGTACTTTCTTCATGGCCCCCTAGACTTGATGCTGTCATTAAGAATGGAGTACATCTGCCACTTTTTAGCCTGGAGGCTGAACTGCTGAAACCTATTAATAATAAGTTGTCTATTCTTCATAGTTCTCACCTTCTTCGTTGTTCTATGCATGACCTCCTTTTTAGTTTCCACGAAGGCAAGTGTGTTATCAATGTGTGCTTGATTTTTCAGTATTTGGGATAGGTTTTGAACTTTTCAGTATTTGGGATAGGTTTTGAACTTTATCCATTTTCATCTCTGGTTATGACAACCTCACAATTCTTTCAGGGTCAGTGAAAATGCTCAGATGGTCTCTTATTACCCTTAATGAAGGTGGCACAAAACTTGTGAGGGGACATTTTATTTCTGTAAAGTGCTTGAGTTGCCAAAAACGATGTTCATCTTCTACCACTGGTCTCAGACATCAAAAGTATCTCCCTCTGGGTCTCTCATTCCAGGCATGCAATTGCTACTTCTATTTGTAACACTTGGGGTACCCAATAGAGTTTCAGCATATTTCTCATCCAAGTAATTCATTCCTGGGTTCACTGAAGCTGTGATGTGGCCCATAGAGTTTTTAGATCCATAATATTTTGTGACAGCTTCCGCGATCTTGTCACTGTTTAAAGTTAGATAGAAATAGGACGACCTATATCAAGGTTCTCTTTATAAATTAAAAGCTTAGGCAGTTTCTGTTGTGTATACATGTATGCATGCCTGTTTACTGTGTGATGTCTGTAACACTGTTATGCAACACTGAATGTACCCTTACACTGTACACACCTTTCCTGTACACCAGAGGATGCTGCTGCTGGAGACCTAAGGGTTACCTGCACACTGCAGGTAACCCAGTTTAAAAAGGAACTCCCAGCTTGTTGTCCTCACTCGGGAGCTGCAAATAAAGGACTACAGGTCTACACAGTTTAAGTATCATACCCTGCCTCGTGGAGTCATTACTAAAGGTGCCTACATACACTACAACTGGCGACGAGAATACGAGGTCACAAACTACACGCTCAGCATGTCTAACCTCAGCAACTTTCAGCAATTTATAGAGGGGGAAGATTGGGACGCTTTTGTGGAAAGATTGGAACATTTCTTTATAGCCAACGACCTGGATGGGAATACACCGGCTACATGACTGAACAAGCGCAGGGCTATCCTGCTTAGCAGTTGTGGGCCCTCCATCCATTGTCTTGTCAGGGACTTGCGAGCCCCAACGAAGACAACCACCAAAAGCTATGAGGAACTTGTAACACTTATACAGGAACAACTAAAACCAAAAGGAAGCAGCCTCACCAGCCAGGCACCAGTTCTACACTCACCAGCGACCTGAGGGCCAAGAAATTGCCAAGTATGCTGCACACCTAAGAAGACTAGCTGCTCCATATGATTTAGTAGACCACCTAAATGAAGCCCTAAGGGACGTATTCATCATTGGAATCGGCCACGAGGTCCTCCTGCACAAGCTGCTCTCTGCTGACATCATGGTCACCCTGCAGAAAGCAATTCAAGTGAGCCAGGCCTACATGGTTTCGGCCGGCGACTCCAAACGAATACTGACCCAGGACTCTAAACCGGCAAGCGATGTGCACTGCATGGATACTTCTCAGGGCAGAAACGCTGCCCCGAGTCCCGCAACCCTGAGTCTGCCACATGGGGCAAACCGGATGGCCTCGTGCTGGCGCTGTGGAGGAAACCACAGGGCCCACCAGTGCCGCTACAAAGACTATGTATGCAAAGGCTGCAAAGAGAAAGGGCACCTTCAGAGAATGTGCAGAAAAAGCTGTACTCGCCGCGTCTCTGATGAGTTGGCTGATCAACCGGGCTCCGACACAGATGAAGGTGAAGTTGCTCAAACCCTGGATGAAGAGTATGGAGTTTATACCTGCTCCACTGAAAGTTCTCCATGGACGATGGAAGTAGACATCGATGGGGTCCCAGTCTCCATGGAGATCGACACAGGGGAGAGCCAGTCTGTGATGAGCCAAACGACCTTTGAAAAACTTTGAATAAATCTTACCACTCGACCAAAACTCTCTCCGGTCCAAGCACAGCTCCTCATCTATACCAAAGGTAAAATCCAAATCGTTGGCAGCGTGGACGTCCAGGTCTCCCAGAGCGGCGTGATGAACAAACTCCCCCTGTAGATTGTAGCCAGTGATGGTCCCACGCTGCTAGGCAGAAATTGGATGAACCCGGTCCACATCAGGCGAAGTGGTGACGGCCTCTGGTCCCCGGCAATCGATCTCAAACATGGATCCATCGCAGCATCTGGAGGTTCCACTGTCCAGCTCGATGGTGAGGCAATGACTCCACAGCACCCCGCCGAAATCTCCGAGACCGAGGATCCAAACTCCACTTTCCGGGTCGGGGCAGGACTCCAAGAGGTGAACGGTGTCGAAAGAAATGGATTCACGACGTCCAGGGTCAAACCTGTGGAAGAAAATACCACTACAGCCTACCTGCAGGAGAGCCAGAAAATGGCTGCAGCACCAGCACCACAAGGAGAAAAACCTAAAATCAAAATGGCCGCGGCCATACCACAAGTGTGCATGGAGGAGCGACACGTGACACCGAGCGGCCAATCGAATTTGAAGGCTCCCTTAAAGGAGACCGGTAACCAAAGAAATTTAATGGGGAAGTTTCAACTATTTGAGCACACGGACTTTAAAGCTAAAGATGCAATTAAAGAATGCAAGTATGAAAATGTATGCAATGTAACTATGAATTGTGATGCTGGTTTAACTAATGTGACTGATGAGATGAATACAGGTGTCAGTAAGGTTAAGAACAAGCTTATTATGCTTAACAATAATGATAGAGAATGTGAAATACCTAATGTAATCAGGTCTGTTGAAACCAGGACACCCAAAAGTGGTGCAAATGATAGAATGTACAATGCAGGCTCGACTATGTGTGATCAGAGCCAAGGTGTCATGTATACTGGTAGGACACTGCCAAAGGACATTGGGTCCTACAGGGACCATGCTGATGCCAATGGAATCCCCCTGTGGGAGACCCCCAGGTCCAGCAGGCTACCTGACCATGTCGCCTGGACCTTTGGAATGAATGTGATGTCGCTTGCAGGACACACACACAGCCAGTGGGAGCAGACCCACAACAGGGACAGTGGTCAATGGGTAGCACAGCCACCACCAATGGCAACCTGCACCAGACCAGCCCGACAACTCCTGGCCACCAGGGCCAACATCAGGAGCATGAGGCCAATACCCTTCCCTGGCAAACCCTGGGATGACCTGATCCTCATCCCAATTGGTGGACAAGGAGCCCACCCAGTCTTGTGGCCCTGCCCACCACCCTACAACTACCCACATCACAGTGTTTTCACACTACCCACTGCTGCCGTGGCTACCACCCCTGAGGGATCCCACAACCTCCCATAGCCCACCACTGATCACCTCCCCTAGTCATGACAATAAGGATATGAAAAATGCTGAGGGGGAGTGTTGTTGTGTATGCGTGCCTGTTTACTGTGTGATGTCTGTAACACTGTTATGCAACACTGAATGTACCCTTACACTGTACACACCTCACCTGTACACCAGAGGGTGCTGCTGCTGGAGACCTGCACACTGCAGGTAAGCCAGTATAAAAAGGAACACACAGCTTGTTGTCGTCACTCAGGAGCTATAAAGGACTACAGGTCTACACAGTTTAAGTATCATACCCTGCCTCGTGGAGTCATTACTAAAGGTGCCTACATACACTACAGTTTCAGTCTTAAGATGGCCGACCGGCACTCATTCATTTAGCTACCAGAGATGTTTTTTATTCTTCACATTCAAACTGGTTTCCTGTGATAATTCAGCTTGGTAAACCTGGTTTTTGAGGTGTGAATAGTACTATTCTGTGCAACATTCAATTTGAAACTGAGATCGTCAATCTGATCTCAGACAGAAATTGATGGGGCTGCAGCGTCTGGATCATGGAGTCTACTACATGGAGCACAGAGAAGCTGAGAAAAGAGAGAATAAATCATTAAAATACCCTAAACTTGTTTCATACATTCCAGGAATAGCACGAGAAAGCATTCCTGGAACCATCCTCTGCTCCTCCGTGCTCTATCTTTCCTCTTCATTAGTCATGGCTTTTCCCAAAGTACTTTCTTGCTGGTCTGTGTTAGATGCTGTGTTTTAGTCTATTCTGCTTCTACCTTTGTCTAGATATCCATTCTTTGGCTTTTACTGCTCCACTTTTTGTTGAGTATTCACCAAAATTTCACAACTGTACCAAAAGCTGTTAAATATGCACCATCCTGCTGATTCAAAGGAAAAGCTGTTAGCCGAGGAGGTCCATGTATTTGCAACATAGAAAGGGGTAGCTGCACCCAAGATTCCAAATTAAATTGGTGTAGCAGCAGTCAGATCTGGATATTTTTTAAATCAACTGATACTTATAACAGCAGTAACATAAGGTATTTTCTTCTCTAATGTCCTTCAGTCCAGATATAGGCAAGAATGTAATTCATCCTGAGCATTCGGAGGGAGAGGATGAAGGCTTTTCCTTCAATTATCAAGCTGCTGTACAGACTTGCACCTGTATGCAAGATAAACAAAGCAGGTAGGTTTCCCACCTAAAAACCATGGGGAGCGGGATTTAAATCCCTCTGTCTCACTCCTACTAGGGGTCACTGCAATTGCAAGAGAGGGATCAGCATATCTTCCCTCGTTGACAGTCTGAGCCAATAAAACAATTCCACTGTCCTGGTCTGCAGCCTAGGCTGATGATGAATGTTTAGCAGCACCACCCTTCATAAGGGAGAGGAAAGGGACTACTCTGGTGATGCATACTCAGCTCTGCATGCTCCATAACATTGTTTCAAAACAAGCCAACATTGATAGGAATGTCCTGTTCTAGCCTTCAATAAGCTATACTGTAACATTAATACAATGTACCGTGGAACTCTAAACAAGGACATTCCAAATAAAAGGAGTTGAACTCAATAAACATTAATAAAGGGGAACAAGCCCAGCCATACAATATGATTTAGTGCATCTCGACAGCGAAAATACCTTTGATAAAGTACCACATAAGATATTCCATTACAAGCTTAGGTCAGTGGGTATCAAGGGTAAAACAGACACATAAATTAGCAGAAACCAGTCATAACAAGAGCTAGTTTGAATTGAGGGAAGATAGTGGTTGGGTTGCTCCAGAGGTTTGTCATCATCATCATAGGCAGTCCCTCGAAATCGAGGAAGACTTGCTTCCACTCTAAAAGTGAGTTCTTTGGTGACTGAACAGTCCTATACGGGAATTACAGTCTTTGTCACAGGTGGGACAGACAGTCGTTGAAGGAAAGGGCGGGTGGGGAGTCTGGTTTGCCGCACACTCCTTTCGCTGCCTGCACTTGCTTTCTGCATGCTCTCGGCGACGAGACTCGAGGTGCTCAGCGCCCTCCCGGATGCTCTTCCTCCACTTAGGGCGGTCTTTGGCCAGGGACTCCCAGGTGTCGATGGGGATGTTGCATTTTATCAAGGAGGCTTTGAGGGTGTCCTTGAAACATTTCCTCAGCCCACCTGGAGTTCGCTTGCCGTGTCGGAGTTCCGAGTAGATCGCTTGCTTTGGGAGTCTTGTGTCAGGCATGCGAACAATGTGGCCCACCCAATGGAGCTGATCAAGTGGGGTCAGTGCTTCGATGTTGGGGATGTTGGCCTGATCGAGGACACTAATGTTGGTGCGTCTGTCCTCCCAGGGGATTTGCAGGATCTTGCAGAGACATCGTTGGTGGTATTTCTCCAGCGATTTGAGATGTCTACTGTATATGGTCCACGTCTCTGAGCCATACTGAAGGGCGGGTATCACTACAGCCCTGTAGACTATAAGCTTGGTGCCAGATTTGAGGGCCTGATCTTCGAACACTCTTTTTCTCAGGCGGCCGAAGGCTGTGATGGAGCACTGGAGGCGGTGTTGAACCTCGTCGTCAATGTCTGCCCTTGCTGATAATAGGCTCCCGAGGTATCAAAAGTGGTCCACGTTGTCCAGGGCTGCGCCGTGGATCTTGATGACTGGGGGGCAGTGCTGTGTGGCGGGGTCAGGTTGGTGGAGGACCTTTGTCTTACGGATGTTTAGTGTAAGGCCCATGCTTTTGTACGCCTCAGTGAAGTCAACATCTTCACAGAGGTTTGTAGTAGGACTCCTAATGATATTGTTTACATAAATAACATGGAATCACAGTCGCAAGGTAATTGGATGACACCAAGCTAGGACTATGGATTTAGAGGAGGCAGCTAAGATATCACAAAAGAGCTGATCACTTGCAGATTAAGTTTAATACATACAAATACAAGGTAATAAACAAATAAAATAAGATTTGAATTATATTGTCAAATCAGTTGAGTTCCAATCCACAGAGGTCATGCTGAATCCATATGTAGTGCACTAGTCAGGATACACCTAGAGTAATGCATATAGTTCTGATTGCCACAACATAAGAGGCCCATTCAGGCTCTAGAGGCAGTGCTGAGGAGACTAACAAAGCTGATCCCTGGCTTCAGAGGAATGAGACATTCGGAATCAATTGATAACCTAGGGCAACTGAAAAGAGACATCTCAGAGGTGATGTTATGTAGGTGTACAGTATACCGAAGAGGATATACCTAAAACAGTATTTTCAGATATGCCAGAGCAGTAGGAAAACAGAGTACGCGTTCAGGACTGTGAAGGGCAAATTTAGACAGATATTAGGAAGTATTTCTTTACAAAGGCCATTTGACAGCTGGAAACAGATTCCAAGATGGGTGGTTAAGCCCAGGCACAGCATGCAAAACGGAGAAGGTATCCGCCCCGCACCTGTGCGGACGGCAGTAATTATATCATTAGAGCGTGCATCGCCTGGTCCCTGTCCTGGCAGCGATATTGCCCTAAAGCAGTCAATCTACCGCTTGTCGGTGCCCCCCCCCACAGCTTCGCATGGTGGGAAGCTGCCAGTGGCTGGGTGGCGCATCTGCCCTTAAAGGGGAGGGCGCACTGCCGCGGCCGCCATTTTATTTTAATTGTTGGCCATCTCTGCAGTCGGCATGACAATGGTGGCCACGGGTTCGGCCGGGCCGCCAACAGCCAGCCCAGCACCCCCTCTTGGGTGCTAAACCACTAGCCCATCCGTAGTCCTCCCTGGTGGCCCAGTGGGTGCCAAGTAGGCCTCGCAGCATCGCTCCCCTTCGTGAAGGGGAAGGACATAGCTAAGCGTCAGTGCAACAAGAGGGAAATTTCCCCCTATTCCCGCCCCATCAATTCGGGCAGTAATTCACCAGAGAATTTGACTTATCTGCCCCAAACGGGGCAGAGGGTAGTTTCGGCCCCGAGATCAAACTGGATTGACTTGAACCTACTGTGTGAGTCTTGAACATATTGACACCTCCGTGTCCATCTTTCCTGCAACTCCATGTTTGAACCCCTCCAATCAGATTTCTGTCCCTGCCATAGCACTGAAACGGCCTTATCAACGTCACAAATGACATCCTATGTGACTGTGACCGTGGTAAACTATCAGCCAATGGCACAGTTGGTAGCACTCTTGCCTCTGAGTCAGAAGGTTGTGGGTTCAAGTCTCACTCCAGAAACTTGAGCACAAAAATCTAGGCTCAGACTCCAGCATAGTACTGACGGAGTGCTGCATTGTCGAAGGTGCGGTGTTTCAGATGAGGCATTAAATCAAGGCCCTGTTTGCTCTCTCAGGTGGACATAAAAGATCCCCTGGTGCTATTTCGAAGAAGAGTAGGGGAGTTATCCCCGGTGTTCTGGCCAATATTTATCCCTCAATCAACATTACTAAAACAGATAATCTGGTTATTATTGTTATATATATGTAAACCTGTAAATACCTTGTGCAGCCACCAGAGGGCACATCACCTGGAGTCCCAGGGGATCCCACAATCCCTTGGGAGCATCTGTACTTAAGGAGGCCTCACAGGCTGGAGAGGCACTTTAGAGACCTGCAATAAAAGACTAAGGTCACACTTTACTTTGAGCTCACAGTGTCTAGTCAGACTCTTTATTCATACAAAACAACTGATGACGAGATACAGATGACAAACCCAATGATGCAGAGAACAGTGGGCATCCTGGAGAAATTTTTGGAGGGAAATGTTTGGGAAACCTTCGTGGAGCGACTCGACCAATACTTCATGGCCAACGAGCTGGAAGGACAAGCGAACGCTGCCAAACGAAGGGCGATTCTCCTCACTGTCTGTGGGGCACCAACATATGGCCTCATGAAAAATCTGCTTGCTCTAGCGAAACCCACAGAGAAATCATACGATGATTTGTGCACACTGGTCCGGGAGCATCTGAAACTGAAAGAAAGCGTTCTGATGGCAAGGCACCAGTTCTACACCTACAAAAGGTCTGAAGGGCAGGAAGTGGCAAGCTATGTCGTCGAGCTGAGACGCCTTGCAGGACATTGCGAATTTGAAGGACATTTGGAGCACATGCACAGGGACTTCTTTGTACTTGGCATTGGCCATGAAGTAATACTTCGCAAACTTTTGACTGTAGAGACACCAACCTTGAGTAAAGCCATAGTGATAGCCCAGGCGTTCATTGCCACCAGTGACAATACTAAGCAAATCTCTCAGCATGTGAGTGCTGCAACAAGTACTGTGAACAAAGTGATGTTGTTTTCAAATTGCAACGTACAGTGCAGGCCCCACATGCCTGCAGCTGCACGTCCGCAGATGCCTCAGAGACCACCATCAAGGGTGATGAATGCAAGGCCATTAACATCTTGTTGGCACTGCGGAGGTGATCATCGGTTCCATTCATGCCGCTTCAAAGGGTACGTTTGCAAGGGCTGTGGAACAATGGGACACCTCCAACGTATGTGCAGGCAAGCTGCAAACCCTGCTAATCTTGCAAACCATCATGTTGCACAGGAGGAAAGACCCATGGCGGATCACATCGAACCAAAGCCTCAGACCAAGGAGGCAGAGGTATATGGGGTGCACACATTTACCACAAAGTGTCCCCCAGTAATGCTGAAGGTTGAATTAAATGGACTCCCGGTGTCAAAAAGGCAAAAAACAATAAGGGCCACTGAATATAAAGGGGCTGCAGGAGGGGTCAAAACTAAAAATCATGGTTTAAAAACTAGGACTAAAACACTCTACCTAAACGCACGCAGAATTCGAAATAAAGTAAATGAGTTGATGGCACAAATCATTACAAATGGGTATGATTTGGTGGCCATTACAGAAACATGGTTGCAGGGTGGCCAAGACTGGGAATTAAACATACAGGGGTATCTGACGATTCGGAAAATAGACAAGAAGGGAAAGGAGGTGGGGTAGCTCTGTTAATAAAGGATGATATCAGGGCAGTTGTGAGAGACGATATTGGCTCTAATGAACAAAATATTGAATCATTGTGGGTGGAGATTAGAGATAGTAAGGGGAAAAAGTCACTGGTGGACGTAGTTTATAGGCCCCCAAATAATAACTTCACGGTGGGGCAGGCAATAATCAAGGGAATAATGGAGGCATGTGAAAAAGGAACGGCAGTAGTCATGGGGGATTTTAACCAACATATCGATTGGTCAACTCAAATCGCACGGGGTAGCCTGGAAGAGGAATTCATAGAATGCATACGGGATTGTTTCTTAGAACAGTATGTAACAGAATGTACAAGGGAGCAAGCTATCTTAGATCTGGTCCTGTGTAATGAGACAGGAAAAATAAACGATCTCCCAGTAAAAGATCCTCTCGGAATGAGTGATCACAGTATGGTTGAATTTGTAATACAGATTGAGGGTGAGGAAGTTGTGTCAGAAACGAGCGTACTATGCTTAAACAAAGGGGACTACAGTGGGATGAGGGCAGAGTTGGCTAAAGTAGACTGGAAATACAGACTAAATGGTGGCACAATTGAGGAACAGTGGAGGACTTTTAAGGAGCTCTTTCATAGTGCGCAACAAAAATATATTCCAGTGAAAAAGAAGGGCGGTAAGAGAAGGGATAACCAGCCGTGGATAACCAAGGAAATAAAGGAGAGTATCAAATCAAAGACCAATGCATATAAGGTGGCCAAGGTTCGTGGGAAACTAGAGGATTGGGAACATTTTAAACAACAGCAAAGAATGACTAAGAAAGCAATAAAGAAAGGAAAGATAGATCACGAAGGAAAACTTGCGCAAAACATCAAAACAGATAGTAAAAGCTTTTACAGATATATAAAACGGAAAAGAGTGACTAAAGTAAATGTTGGTCCCTTAGAAGATGAGAAGGGGGATTTAATAATGGGAAATGTGGAAATGGCTGAGACCTTAAACAATTACTTTGCTTCGGTCTTCACAGTGGAAGACACAAAAACCATGTCAAAAATTGCTGGTCACAGGAATGTGGGAAGGGAGGACCTTGAGACAATCATTATCACTAGGGGGATAGTGCTGGACAGGCTAATGGGACTCAAGGTAGACAAGACCCCTGGTCCTGATGAAATGCATCCCAGGGTATTAAAAAAGATGCCGGAAGTTATAGCAGATGCATTCGTTATAATCTACCAAAATTCTCTGGACTCTGGGGAGGTACCAGCGGATTGGAAAGCTGCTAATGTAATGCCTCTGTTTAAAAAAGAGGGCAGACAAAAGGCAGGTAACTGTAGGCTGGTTAGTTTAACATCTGTAGTGGGGAAAATGCTTGAAACTATCATTAAGGAAGAAATAGCGGGACATCTAGATAGGAATAGTGCAATCAAGCAGACGCAGCATGGATTCATGAAGGGGAAATCATGTTTAACTAATTTACTGGAATTCTTTGAGAATATAACGAGCATGGTGGATAGAGGTGTACCGATGGATGTGGTGTATTTAGATTTCCAAAAGGCATTCGATAAGGTGCCACACAAAAGGTTACTGCAGAAGGTAGAGGTACGCGGAGTCAGAGGAAATGTTTAGCATGGATAGAGAATTGGCTGGCAAACAGAAAGCAGATAGTCGGGATAAATGGGTCCTTTTCGGGTTGGAAATCGGTGGTTAGTGGTGTGCCACAGGGATCAGTGCTGGGACCACAACTGTTTACAATATACATAGATGACCTGGAAGAGGGGACAGAGTGTAGTGTAACAAAATTTGTAGATGACACAAAGATTAGTGGGAAAGCGGGTTGTGTAGAGGACACAGAGAGGCTGCAAAGAGATTTGGATAGGTTAAGCGAATGGGCTAAGGTTTGGCAGATGGAATACAATGTCGGAAAGTGTGAGGTCATCCACCTTGGGGGAAAAAAAACAGTAAAAGGGAATATTATTTGAATGGGGAGAAATTACAACATGCTGAGGTGCAGACGGACCTGGGGGTCCTTGTGCATGAATCCCAAAAAGTTAGTTTGTAGGTGCAGCAGGTAATCAGGAAGGCGAATGGAATGTTGGCCTTCATTGCGAGAGGGATGGAGTACAAAAGCAGGGAGGTCCTGCTGCAACTGTATAAGGTATTGGTGAGGCTGCACCTGGAGTACTGCGTGCAGTTTTGGTCACTTTACTTAAGGAAGGATATACTGGCTTTGGAGGGGGTACAGAGACGATTCATTAGGCTGATTCCGGAGATGAGGGGGTTACCTTATGATGATAGATTGAGTAGACTGGGTCTTTACTCGTTGGAGTTCAGAAGGATGAGGGGTGATCTTATAGAAACATTTAAAATCATGAAAGGGATAGACAGGATAGAGGCAGAGAGCTTGTTTCCGCTGGTAGGGGAGACTAGAACTAGGGGCACAGCCTCAAAATACGGGGGAGCCAATTTAAAACCGAGTTGAGAAGGAATTTCTTCTCCCAGAGGGTTGTGAATCTGTGGAATTCTCTGCCCAAGGAAGCAGTTGAGGCTAGCTCATTGAATGTATTCAAGTCACAGATCGATAGATTTTTAACCAATAAGGGAATTAAGGGTTACGGGGAGAGGGCGGGTAAGTGGAGCTGAGTCCACAGCCAGATCGGCCATGATCTTATTGAATGGCGGAGCAGGCTCGAGGGGCTGGATGGCCTACTCCTGTTCCTAATTCTTATGTTCTTATGTTCTTATGTCAATGGAGCTGGACATGGGTGCGAGCCAGTCCATTATGAGCAAAAAGACTTTCGATAAATTGTGGTGCAGCAAGGCCTCAAGACCAGTCCTGACTCCCATTTGCACTAAACTGAGAACTTACACAACGGAATTGATTCCTGTAATAGGCAGTGCTACTGTAAAGGTCTCCTTTCTGGATGGTAGCGGCCGATGGTCCCCATGCTGCTCGCCAGGAGCTGGCTGGGAAAGATACGCTGGAACTGGGACAGTGTCCGAGCGCTCTCGTCCGTTGATGACACTTCATGTGCCCAGGTTTTAAACAAGTTGCCCTCGCTGTTCGAATCAGGCATCGGGAAGTTCCAAGGAGCAAAAATGCAGATCCACCTAATTCCGGGGACGCGACCCACCCATCACAAGGCGAGAGCAGTACTGTACATGATGAGGGAGAGGGTGGAGATTGAGCTAGACCGGCTGCAATGAGAGGGCATCATTTCGCTGATTGAATTCAATGTGTCGGCCAGTCCGATTGTTCCAGTCCTCAAGGGAGACGGCACCGTCAGAATCTGTGGTGATTACTAAGTAACTATTAATCATTTCTCCCTGCAGGATCAATACCCACGACCAAAGGCAGACCACCTTTTTGTGACGCTGGCGGGAGGAAAGACATTCACGAAGCTGGACTTGACCTCAGCCTATATGATGTCGGAGCTGGAGGAATCATTGAAGGGCCTCACCGACATCAACTTCGCACAAACGTCTCTTCATTTACAACAGATGCCTGTTTGGGATTCGATCAGCCGCGGCGATATTCCAGAGAAACATGGAAAGCTTACCGAAGTCAGTCACTGAAAGTGGGCATGCAGGTACAGCTGGCGGTGAAGAAGGCAAATGGTATGCTGGCCTGCATAGCTAGGGGATTTGAGTATAGGAGTAGGGAGGTTTTGCTGCAGTTGTACAGGGCCTTAGTGAGGCCTCACCTGGAATATTGTGTTCAGTTTTGGTCTTGTAATCTGAGGAAGGACGTTCTTGCTATTGAGGGAGTGCAGCGAAGGTTCACCAGACTGATTCCAGGGATGGCTGGACTGTCATATGAGGAGAGACTGGATCAACTGGGCCTCTAGTCACGAGAGTTTAGAAGGATGAGAGGGGATCTCATAGAAACGTATAAGATTCTGACGGGACTGGACAGGTTAGATGCGGGAAGAATGTTCCCGATGTTGGGGAATTCCAGAACCAGGGGACATAGTCTTAGGATAAGCGGTAGGCCTTTCGGACTGAGATGAGGAGAAACTTCTTCACTCAGAGAGTTGTTAACTTATGGAATTCCCTGCCGCAGAGAGTTGTTGAGGCCAGTTCATTGGATATATTCAAGAGGGAGTTGGATATGGCCCTTACGGCTAAGGGGATCAAGGGGTATGGAGAGAAAGCAGGAAAGAGGTACTGAGGGAATGATCAACCATGATCTTATTGAATGGCGGTGCAGGCTCGAAGGGCCGAATGGCCTACTCCTGCACCTATTTTCTATGTTTCTACATTTCTATGGTCCCGCGCATGGTGGTCTTCCAGGACGACATCTTGGTTACAGGTCGGGACACAGTCTAGCATCTGCAGAACCTGGACCGTGTGGGGCTCAGGTTAAAACGCTCGAAGTGCGTTTTCCTGGCACCTGAAGTGGAGTTCCTGGGGAGAAGAATTGCGGCGGATGGCATCAGGTCCACCGATTCGAAGACAGAGGCAATCGAGAACGTGACAGAGCTGTGTTCGTTTCTAGGACTCCTGAACTACTTTGGTTACTTCTGACCAGGTCTCAGCACATGTTCGAACCACTGCACGCCTTACTGCGTAAAGGAGACAAATGGGTAAGAGGTAAAAGCCAAGAAAATGCCTTTGTAAAAGCTAGAACATTGTTATGCTCAAACAAATTGCTTGTGTTGTATGATCCATGTAAGCGTTTGGTACTAGCATATGATGCGTCGTCGTACGGGGTCGGGTGTGTATTGCAACAAGCTAATGAATTGGGGAAATTGCAACCGGTTGCTTATGCTTCCAGGAGTCTGTCTAAGGCTGAGAGATCCTACAGCATGATTGAAAAAGAAGCGTTAGCATGTGATTATGCGGTAAAGAAAATGCATCAATATCAGTTTGGGCTCAAATTTGAATTGGCAACTGACCATAAGCCACTGATATCCCTTTTTTCTAAACGTAAGGGGATAAATACGAATGCATCGACCCGCATCCAGAGATGGGCGCTCACGTTGTCCATAAACTAACGAAGCCATCCGCCACAGGCCAAGCACATAAAACTGTGCTGAAGCTCTCAGTAGGCTGCCATTGCCTACCACAGGGGTGGAAATCGTACAGCCCGCAGATTTAGTCATGGTAATGGAAGCATTCGAAAGTGAGCAATCACCCGTCACAGCTCAACAGATTAGAACCTGGAAAGCCAGGACCCCTTATTGTCCCTAGTATAAAATTGTGTGCTTCACGGGAGCTGGTCCAGTGTCCCATTGGAAATGCAGGAAGAGATAAAGCCGTACCAACGGCGCAAAGATGAAATGTCTATACAGGCAGACTGCCTCCTGTTGGGTAATCGGGTAGTGGTCCCCAAGAAGGGCAGGGACACTTTCACTAGTGACCTCCACAGTACTCACCCAGGCATTGTAATGATGAAAGCGATAGCCAGATCCCACGTGTGGTGGCCCGGTATTAATGCGGACATAAAGACCTGCGTGCACAAATGTAACACATGTTCGCAGTTAAACAATGCACCCAGAGAGGCGCCACTAAGTTTTTATGGTCTTGGCCCTCCAAACTGTGGTCCAGGGTCCATGTCGACTATGCAGGCCCGTTTCTGGGTAAAATATTCCTAATGTTGCAGAATGTGAGATAATGTCGGCAAGCAAAGAATGTGAGATAATGTCGGCAAGCACGTCCACTGCCACCACGGAAATCCTGCAGGCCATGTTTGCCACACACGGCCTGCCCGATATCCTTGTTGATGTGTATCTGTAAAGCATGCACTCCCATGTTCCGCCACCAGGGAGTGCATCCCCTGAAGTCCCAAGGGATCCCAGCATCCCTTGGGAGCACTGTATATAAGCCAGCCTCTAAGGCCTGTTCCTCACTCTGGAGTGTCTTAATAAAGACTGAGGTCACTGTTACTTTAACCTCCCTGTGTGCAGTCTCATCTGTGTTAGGAACACAATAACTGGTGACGAGTATACGAATCCAACGCAAAGATGCAGCAAACTGTGGGAATCCTGGAGCAGTTCTCGGAGGGTGAGGACTGGGAAGCCTATGTCGAACGGCTAGACCAGTACTTTGTAGCCAATGAGCTGGACGGAGAAGGAAGCGCTGCAAAAAGTAGAGCGGTCCTCCTCATGGTCTGCGGGGCACCGACCTACAGCCTCATGAAGAATCTTCTGGCTCCGGTGAAACCCACAGATAAGTCATATGAGGGGCTGTGTACACTGGTTCGGGAGCATCTTAACCCGAGGGAGAGCGTGCTGATAGCGAGGTATCGGTTCTACACGTGCCAGCAATCTTAAGGTCAGGAAGTGGTGAGCAACATCGCCGAGCTAAGGCGACTTGCAGGATATTGTGAGTTTGATGGCTACCTGGAACAAATGCTCAGAGACTTTTTTGTACTGGGCATTGGCCATGAGACCATCCTACGAAAACTTTTGACTGTAGAGACACCAACCCTCAATAAGGCCATTGCGATAGCACAGGCGTTTATGTCCACCAGTGATAACACCAAACAAATCTCTCAACACACAAGTGCTAGCAATGTTCATAAACTAACTAAACTAACTGGAACTGTATTTGCGAGCAGAAATGTACAGGGCAGAAACCACGAGTCTGCAACTGCGAGCAGGCCTCAGGTGACCCAGATGACTCAGAGCCCACAACAAAGGATGAATGCAAGGCAATTCACACCTTGTTGGCATTGTGGAGGCTTCCATTCAGCCTATTCATGCCGCTTCAAAGGGCATGTTTGCAAGAGCTGTGGAACAATGGGGCACCTCCAACGCTGCAAGCTCTGCAAAATCTGTTAACTACCACGTGGCAGAGGAAGATCGGTCCATGGTGCATCAAAGCAATTTCGAGCCTCAGAGAGAGGAGGCAGATGCTGAAGCACACAGGGTGCACACATTTTTGACGAAATGGCCACCTATAATGCTAAATGTAAAATTGAATGGCTTACCCATAGCCATGGAACTGGACACTGGCGCTAACCAATCCATCATGAGTAAAAAGACGTTTGAGAGACTGTGGTGCAACAAGGCACTCAGACCAGCCCTGAGCCCCATCCTCACGAAACTGAGAACGTACACCAAAGAGCTTATCACTGTCCTGGGCAGGGCCATGGTCAAGATCACCTACGAGAGCACGGTGCACGAACTGCCACTCTGGATTGTCCCGGGCGGTAGCCCCACACTGCTTGGAAGGAGCTGGCTGGGCAAAATCCGCTGGAACTGGGATGACATCCGAGTGCTATCACATGTCGATGAGGCCTAATGTAGGCAGGATCTTAACAAATTTCCTTCCCTTTTTGAGCCAGGCATTGGAAACTTTTCCAGGGCGAAGGTGTGGATCCACTTGGTCCCAGAGGCATGACCCATTCACCACAAGGCGCGAGCGGTACCTTACATGATGAGGGAGAGATTGGCAATCGAGCTGGACAGGCTGCAACGCGAGGGCATCATCTCCCCAGTGGAATTCAGCAAGTGGGTCAGCCCGATTGATCCAGTACTCAAAAGTGATGGCACGGTCAGGATTTGCGGCGATTATAAAGTAACCATTAATCGTTTCTCGCTACAGGACCAATACCCGCTATCTAAGGCAGACGACCTATTTGCGACGCTGGCAGGAGGCAAGACGTTCACCAAGCTCGACCTGACTTCGGCCTACATGACGCAGGAGCTGGAGGAGTCTTCGAAGGGCCTCACCTGCATCAACACGCACAAGGGACTGTTCATCTACAACAGATGCCTATTTGGAATTCGGTCAGCTGCAGCGATCTTCCAGAGAAACATGGAGAACCTACTCAAGTCGGTACCACACACGGTGGTTTTTCAGGACGACATATTGGTGACGGGTCGGGACACCGTTGAACACCTACAAAACCTGGAAGAGGTCCTCCAGCGACTGGATCGTGTAAGGCTGCAGTTGAAGAGGTCGAAATGCGTCTCCATGGCAACAGAAGTGGAGTTTTTGGGGAGAAAGATCACGGCAGACGGCATTCGGCCCACAGATGCCTAGACAGAGGCTATCAGGAACGCGCCCAGGCCACAGAACGTCACGGAGCTGCAGTCATTCCTGGGACTCCTCAACTATTTTGGTAACTTCCTACCGGGGTTAAGCACCCTCTTAGAGCCTCTACATGTGTTAATGCGTAAAGATGAGAATTGGATATGGGGAAAAAAACTAAGTAATTGCTTTTGAGAAAGCCAGAAGCATTTTATGCTCCAACAAGCTGCTTGTATTGTGTAACCCGTGTAAAAGACTTGTGCTAGCATGTGATGCGTCGTCGTACGGAGTCGGGTGTGTATTACAACAAGCTAACGTTGCGAGGAAGTTGCAACCTGTCACCTATGCCTCCAGGAGCTTGTCTAAGGCCGAGAGGACCTACAGCATGATTGAGAAAGAGGCATTAGCGTGTGTGTTTGGGGTAAAGAAAATGCATCAGTACCTGTTTGGCCTCAAATTTGAGCTGGAAACCGATCACAAGCCCCTCATATCCCTGTTCGCTGAAAACAAGGGGATAAATACTAATGCCTCAGCCCGCATACAAAGGTGGGCACGCGCGCTATCAGCGTATAACTATACCATCCGCCATAGGGCAGGCACCGAGAACTGTGCGGATGCTCTCAGTCGGCTACCATGGGGGTGAAAATGGCGCAGCCTGCAAACTTGTTGATGGTCATGGAAGCGTTTGAAAATGATAAATCACCTGTCGTGGCCCACCAGATTAGGACTTGGACCAGCCAAGATCCTCTGCTGTTCCTAGTAAAAAACTGTGTACTGCATGGGAGCTGGGCCAGCATCCCCGTTGAAATGTAAGAGCCAATCAAGCCATTCCAGCGGCAAAAGGACGAGCTGTCCATTCAGACAGACTGCCTGTTGTGGGGTAACCGCGTAGTATTACCCAAAAAGGGCAGGGAGACGTTCATCTCGGATCTCCACAGCACACACCTGGGTATAGTAATGATGAAAGCGATAGCCAGATCCCACATGTGATGGCCCGATATCGACTCTGACTTAGAGTCCTGTGTACGGCAATGCAGCGTGCATGCTCAGTTGAGCAATGCACCCAGAGAGGCACCACTAAGTTTGTGGTCCTGGCCCTCCAGACTATGGTCAAGGATCCATGTCGACTATGTGGGCCCATTTCTCGGTAAAATGTTCCTGGTGGTGGTGGGTGCTTTTTCAAAATGCATTGAATGTGAAATAATGTCGGGAAGCACCGCCACCGCCACCATTGAAAGCCTGAGGGCCATGTTTGCCACCCACAGCCTGCCTGACATACTGGTCAGTGACAATGGGCCATGTTTCACCAGTGCCGAATTTAAAGAATTCATGACCCGCAATGGGATCAAACATGTCACCTCGGCCCCGTTTAAACCAGCCTCCAATGGGCAGGTAGAGCGGGCAGTACAAACCATCAAACAGAGCCTCAAACTATTTACAAGGTGAGACGGTCAGGAGCCTTTCTTTCCCCTGGTGGACCGCCTCGGTACAAATGTCTGTTCTGGTGTGTTGGCTGTGCCCTCGCTGGACTGGCGTGTTGTTGGCCCTGCAGGGCTGCTGGGTGAGCCTGGACTTGCTGGGCTGTTGTGTGTGATGGGTTCGATTTCCTGGTCCGGCGTGGTGTCGTTGATCTTTTGGGTGTGTGTTGTGGGCTCGAAAAAGGTGGTGTCTGCCTCTCTATCACTCTCTCCTCCTTTAAGGCGCTCTTTAAAATCTACCTCTTTGACAATGCTTTTGGACACCTGTCCTAATGGCCCTTAAATTCCGACCTCCCTGGGTCTGTACGAAGTTTCTACAGACCCGGGAAGGCATCGGAAAAGCCGGTTTTCAGCGCACAATGCTAGAGCTTGACAGATCCTCCGCAACTTGGGAGCGAGGACATTTGCAAGGACAAGATTGCGATATTTACCCATATCTTGCCCAGCAAATGCCCTCAAAATTCTTGCGCCTGATAAAAATATAATTAAATTAAATTTAAAAAACATATTATTTTTAAAAACCCTGCCCACTATGTTACATTTATTTTTAACCATAATTAAAAAAACTTTTTAAAAACTCGGGAAAAAAATTTCTCTCATATTTATTAACTTTCATTTCAATTAATTTTAATTATGTGAGGTGTGTTTTTTTATTTTTTATTACATGTGTTTAGTGTCTTTTTTTTCCCCATTAATAGCAATGAGAACTCGTAGATATGGAGTTCTCATTGCTATTAATGAGAAAGCTGTGGAATACTGTACCCGATTGGCTGAGCATTCACACATGACTGCACCTTCTGCATGGGAACCTGGAGGATGGGAGCGCGTTTCGCAGCGCGGGAAGAGAAGACCTTCCCACTGGAATCGTAGGCTCCTCCCGGACCACCAGGTACTTTCGTAGAAATGTTTCAGGTCGGAGGCAATTGCCCGCGAGAAGCCTCCGACTGGAATTTCAGGGCCAATATTTCTTTATATGGCTCGGTGTCAAAGGGAGCACAGGTCAGAGAATCGTTGCAACAGTGTTGCAGCTCGTGCTTCTTCCCATGCTTCTTCCAAGCACAGCTCCCTGCTGGGAGCTTGGAATTAATGATTTTACCCTGTAATAATGAACGCTCCTGCAAAGTGCTTTGGGACGTTTTACTATGATAAAGGCACTATAAATGCAAGCTGTTATTGTCTAAGCACACTTTATAGTAAACATCAGTCCACAGCACAAAATTGCCCACAATCTGACAATAGATTGGCACTAAATTGGCAATCTGTCATAAGAATAACAGTTCTGGAAATAGAAAATTCAAACTGGGAAAACTAAGAATTGCTTGTTTAAGGTTGGATTCAGGTACATTGTTGAAGCGAGGTACAGGAATTTTATTTTGGATTTGGTTTGCACTATGATGACCTGACAATGCTTAGTGTGAACAAAAAATACAAAATGTTTCATTCCGCAATATTGACATCCCTCTCGCTGAGCGGCACCAAAAAACACTAGCCAAAAATATATATTTTTTTTTAAATACTGAGAAGCGCTGCAAGTTATCTAATTAAGTGAATTTTTTCCCACTGAGGTTTAGTTCCCTTTCAGAACAACATTTTCTCTAGCAAGCAAAAATAAATCTTAAGGCTCCATTCCATAAAATTTCACAATTTGCTCGTCATGACTAACAATTATCATCATCATCATCATAGTCAGTCCCTCGGAATCAAGGAAGACTTGCTTCCACTCTTAACATGAGTTCTTAGGTGGCCGTACAGTCCAATATGAGAACCACAGTCTCTGTCACAGGTGGGACAGACAGTTGTTGAGGGAAGGGATGGGTGGGACTGGTCATCAAGATCCATGGCGCGGCCCTGGACAACGTGGACCATTTCCCATATCTCGGGAGTCTTCTATCAACAAGAGCAGGCATTGACAATGAGATCAAACACCGCCTCCAGTGCGCCAGTGCAGCCTTCGGCCGCCTGAGTAAAAGAGTGATCGAAGACCAGGCCCTCAAAACTGCCACCAAGCTCATGGTCTACAGGGCTGTAGCAACACCCGCCCTCCTGTATGGTTCAGAGACATGGACCATGTACAGTAGACACCTCAAGTCGCTGGAAAAATACCACCAACGATGTCTCCGCAAGATCCTGCAAATCCCCTGGGAGGACAGACGCACCAACATTAGCTTCCTCGTCCAGGCCAATATCCCCAGCATTAACTATTGTATCAATTAATTAACTGGTCTAAATAATCATTGTGTAATTTTTTTTAAGTTTTCATTTTAATTGTTGTTTCTAAAAATTATTATTTCAGAAGAAATGTTCTTTGTTTGGCATATTCATTTCCTCTCCCTTTGGAATGTTACATTTGGAATGGAACATTACAGTTTACTAGATTGTGAAAGAGATATTTTCCTGTTACAAATTCAAAGGAAGTGAGAGTATTCAAAAAGTTACAATTCTGCAGTTATTTTAACAATTACTATATTGAGTCATCAGGATTCTCACTCTGGTATAGAGTTCAGACAAACTCATCAGAATCAGACTCAGAATCAGGCATATCTGGATATAAAAACAGTACAGTGCTTGTAAGGGTATATTCACCGAGCCTGTGCTCCTGGTAGGGAGCTCAATTTAAAGGGAGCACAGGTCAGAGAATCATTGCAACAGTGTTGCAGCTCTAACTCTGACTCATGCTTCTGTCACGCACAGCTCCCTGCTGGGAGCATGGAATTAATGAATTTATCCGGTAATAATTAAAACTCCATGGACCTCCATGCTTACATCTTCTGGTGCGCTCCTGCTACAACTCTGGTAGGAGTGAGGTGGAAGGGCCTAGAATTTAGCCAGGAAACTAATACGTCAGGTCCTGATCTACATTGGGAGTTCCTGCTGGCCCTTATAGGGGGTCTAATCTCTCCCTGCCCCTTGCAAGGCCAGGGCTGCCAAGGGGGTGAACCCAAGGCAGATCTGGGCCTGGGAACTGTTAGGCTGGGGTTTCCCTGATCCTGGCCTGTTGGAGACCTGGACTGGACTGAAGGGGAGATGAAGCTGACCGACCTCCAGAAAGGTGAAAGTTGGCCCCATTAGGAGGGTCCAGGTAGGGAAGCTGTATGGGGTTTCCAGGGGGCGTTTAGCAACTGTTTTATTCAACCCCACCCCCTCCCCGCCACCACTCCCAGTCTGATCACCTGACACATTGCCTTACATCTATTCGGTCCTTGTGCCTCCAATCTCTCTTAAATCTGTTGTTTTTCTCCATGATCTCATCTGCATCCTTTACTTCCACAAACTGCTACTATCTTTCTCAAGACCTTGAGTTCTCTACAAAAACAATAGATATGAAAAATCATCAAAAATAGTGGAATTGCTGATAATTTTTGGTACTCCCACTTCACCCAATGATCTACATATAAAGCTCATGAACATAGCATGTCAGACATTAAGGGGTGAAATTGCCCCGTGCTCGGTTTGGGGCGCTTAATTCAAATTAGGTGATTTTTCTTCACCCGGCGGTAGGCGGAGATAAGAGCCCCGGAATTGGGCACTTTAACTTAAAAGAATCATCCGGGAACTCTCGGGGCGGGAGGGAGGCGGGATCGTGCCGCGTCATGCTGATGCGTCATAACGCCTCTCCTCTTCAGTTAAAGGGGAGGGCCACTGCGAGCTCTGAAATAAGTTTAGTTTGGCCCACTGGGCCAGCAGGAAGAATTTCAGCCGGGCCAGCGGCCCTAATCCGTGGCCACCATTGTTGGCCTGACCTCGGAGTTGGCCGACAATTAAAATAAAATGGAAGCACCCACAACTCGCGCTCCCCTTTAAGGGCGGACGCGACGTCCAGGCAAACACTGCTTCCCGCAGGGGAAACCTGTCAGTGGCACTGACTGGCGGCAACGCTGCTCCAGCGGGGCAATTCCCGCAGGGCAATTTCCCACGAGGCAATTTCCGCAGGGCAATTTCCCGCGGGGCAATTTCCACAGGGCACTTTCCCACGGGGCAATTTCCCATGGGGCAATTTTCACAGGGCAATTTCCACGGGTCAATTTCCCTCGGGGCAATTTCCTTGGGGCAATTTCCCGCAGAGCAATTTCCTGTGGGGCAATTTCCCACGGGGCAATTTCTTGCGGGGCAATTTGCACAGGGCAATTTCCCACGGGGCAATTTCCTGCGGGGCAATTTCCACAGGGCAATTTCCCATGGGGCAATTTCCCACGGGGCAATTTCCACAGGACAATTTTCTGAGGGGGAATTTCCCACGGGGCAATTTCCCACGGGGCAATTTCCTGCGGGGCAATTTCCCACAGGACAATTTCCACGGGGCAATTTCCCGCGGGGCAATTTCCACGGGGCAATTTCCCACGGGGCAATTTCCCATGGGGCAATTTCCACAGGACAATTTTCTGAGGGGCAATTTCCCACGGGACAATTTCCACGGGGCAATTTCCCATGGGGCAATTTCCCACGGGGCAATTTCCCACGGGGCAATTTCCACGGGTCAATTTCCTGTGGGGCAATTTCCACGGGTCAATTTCCCGCGGGGCAATTTCCATGGGTCAATTTCCCACAGGGCAATTTCCTGTGGGGCAATTTCCACAGGGCAATTTCCCACGGGGCAATGTCCACAGGGCAATTTCCCACGGGGCAATTTCCACAGGGCAATTTCCTGCGGGGCAATTTCCCACGGGACATTTTCCACGGGCAATTTCCCGCGGGGGTCAGAAAGGGGGTCATCGTCGGTCAGTGTGGGGTGTGCATGTGCCCGCCGGGCAGCAGCATGAGTGGCGTGCAAACCTGTTCTTGCTGCTACCGGCCCAGGGGCAATTTATGGCGGGTCAGCTCATCTATCTTCCCCTAGTCGGTAAGGCCTCTCCACGCCATTGCTGCCTTGGTAATAAACCTTAAAGAGGAGGGCAATTTTGGCCCCATAGAATCATACAGTACAGAGGAGGCCAACCTGTGCCGGCTCTTTAAAAGATCTATCCAATTAGTCCCACTCCCCTGCTCTTTCCCCATAGCCCTGCAAATTTTTCCTGCAAACGTTTAATGCTTTTAATGGAAAGTGGGTAATAGCCCTGCATCAGATTTAGATCAGAATCATAGCCCAGATTTTCCTGCAGTGGTGAGTTTGACGAAGTACACCTTAAATTTATCCATCTTCCCATTGATCCTCCATATTTTCCTGCATTTTAGAATATGCCCAGTGAGCATGATGAATTGGGAATGGTCCGGCCATTTTTTTCCAGTTATTCTGCAAAGACATTCGATCAGCTCACAGAGTTGGAAGCACTCAGCCTCTCTCTGCAGCCTCTCCTTACTCTTGAAGTGGGCAGGTAGAACCAGCTGCTCATCCCTGAGACCATTCAAACATCCCAAAGAGCAATCCGTCCCAGTCTATAAAATAATGGCCCAGAAATTCCGGCCTCCTAGGTCAGTACGGAGTGTGTACGGACCCGGGAAGGCATCGCAACAGCCGATTTTCAACTCACAATGCGCATGTGCTGAAAACCGGCTTTTCCGATCTATCAGGCTTGACAGATCCTCCGCATCTCAGGAGCGAGGACATTTGCAAGGGCAAGATTGCGGTAGTTACCCATATCTTGTCCAGCAAATGTCCTCAAAACTCTTGTGCCTGATAAAAGCAGACGCATAGTCTACTTTTACAGGCGTAAGAGTATTAAAATACACAAAAACATTATAAAACAAAATTTTAAAAACACATTTTATTGTTAAAAACTCTCCCCACTATGGTAAGTTTATTTTAAAACATAATTAAAAAAACTTTTTTAAAAATTGGAAAAATATAAAAAATTTTTAATACATAAATAACTTTAATTTAAATTAATAAAAATATGTGGTGTATTTTTTCTATTTTTTATTAGAGTTTTGTGTGTTTGGAGGGGGGTTCTCATTCATAATACTGGGAATGCCAACTTGTGGAGTTCCCATTATTATGAATGAGAATATATTTTACCTTGATTGGCTGCACAGAGCCATGTGACTGCAGCTCCAGCCCTGCGCACGTCCTGACATGCACACGCTCCGACGCGCAGTCAGTGGAGGTCTCGGGACCGGGTACTCGCTTGGGTGCAGCAGGAACAGGTAGGTGCGCATCTTTCTTAACTTTTTTACCCGATCGCCTGCGGGAAGCAGCCGACTGGGATTTCTGGGCCAATAGTCCCTCTTGTCCCTAGGTGTTTGTTCCTGAAAAACAGGTTCACCAGGTGGGAATCGGAGACACTGGCACTGTTTCCAATATTTTTAAGATTTAATTATTCCAATTTCTAAGCTCTCTTCTATCATCTGATTTGGTGATAAATACTGAGTGAAGTTGTTATCCAATTTAACATCTGCAAAAGGCAGCATTCAGCAGGATCAGGTTCTCTGGGAGCTAATCAAACTGGCTCAGGTGTCGAAGGATAACTGATCTCAGAGATTGGCCCAGATTTTGCTGCCAAAATAACGGTGAGTTTAAGGTGCTTGCAGTTATTAATGTGTAAATTGGCCAGCAATGTGGTGAGGAAGCGATACCCCATGATTTGTGAATCATCACAAGCCGCCGGTCGAATTGGGCTGCTCCGCCATTAGCCTCGTGAAAATGGCAGCTCACCCTCAACCACCCCGTGAGTTTCATGAAGTAGCTGCGTTTGCGCATTGATTGCGAATCAAACTTGCTGCAGAAAATTAGGGCTGCTACCTAACAACGTTCAGTAAATTTTTAATGAGAAGATTTATTTTCCTGCAATGTCACTCAACCTCTCCAGCGCAGAAAGGGAACAATTTAAATTGTGGAGTCTCATTTCTACAGGTAGTAAATTGTTAGAGATACTTAAAATTAAATTTTTTTTCAACCTATTCTTACTTTTCCTTTCTGTCCACTATTCTGTATCTCTCTTAATCCAATCTTTCTTTCCCTTTCTTCTGTACCTAATTTGACTCCAATTCACCCTATTTCCTTTTTTGTCATTCCTCTGCTCCTTTCCCAATCCTTAAATCTCGTTGGATAAGGAGATAGAGGGGTAGAAATTCACCTCCGCCAGAAACGGGTCGCACCTACCGTTTTTCCTGTGATTTCACCGCCGCAGTGGATGTGGTGGCCTTATGCGAGAAATTCAGCTCTTTGTCTTTTTTTTTCAAGCAGAGCGGAAGTTGATCATAATGGGGGTAGAAGTGGGGGCGGGCGGAGTGTCCGCTGCTGTCAGTCATCAACATTGCGCTGATGACATCATCACTTTGGCGCGTCACCACTTCTCTCCCCTTCACTTAAAGAGGAGAGCATTGCAACCTCTGTGATTCTTTTAGTTAGGTCCACTGGGCCACCAGGGAAGGTTTCGACTGGGCCAGCGGCCCGGCACCCAAGAGTGGATGCCAAGCTGCCTGTTGGTGGCATGGCCGCACCTGGAGGCATAATTGTCGGGCCGACTTGACAGTTGGCCGACAAAAAAAATAAGATGGTGGCAGCGGCAGTGCGCCTTCCCCTTTAATGGCAGCTGCACCGCCATTTTACACACACTGCAAACACAGTGCACCGACAGAAAAAACTGTCGGGGCATTGTGCGGCAGCCGCATATTTTTTAACGTGAATTTTGCTTGCAGGGAAATCGGTGGTATACGCTTTGATGACGCACTTAGGAGGGTTCGGCAGCAGCGGGGCAGAAGTGAGGACCACCGGAAAAACCATCAAGGAGAATTTTGCGAGCGGCAGCCATTCGACAAAAAAAATCGGCTGCCATTCAACATTGCCGCGTGGCCACCACTTTCCAGCGGTAACGGACCTTATCAGGAGGCTGAATTTTGGCCTGAGTGTGTTCCCATCGTTCCCCAAGGTCGCAGATGCCCCATTGCCCTCACTGCGGCATTATCAGAGAGTGATTCTTAATTGTTATCTTCTCTATAAGAGTGGGAAGTACAGGATTGTCCTCCCACACCACTGTACCTTCCTATGGGGCCGTGTAACCATGAGCAATAGTAATGAGGATTTGACAGGCTATATAATTAAAAGGCTGATTCCACAATCAGATACTGATCTATGAACACTGCTCTCTGCTGGGAGTGCTGGATCACAGAATCATCTCTTAAGACTCTTGCATTAGCCTCGGTTTTCAGAAGGTGTCTGTCACCCTTCAAAGTAGGACACTTAAAATGTGTCCAACACATTTAAAATCCCAATTAACTCAAACATTGGGGATGAAATTGGATAGTGCTGGTCTGCTGGCATGAATTGGGTGTAGGTAACGCTCATCTACCGAATGGGTAGATCCAGGGCACACTCGATATAGACTTGGTTATCCTGAATGCAGGAAGCCGGATCCATTTAGAGCAGCCCAATTTCAGGATAGGTTTCTGAAACAGTTAAAGAAAAGCAAAATATTGCGGATGCTGGAATCTGGAATAAAAACAGAAAATGCTGGCAATCTCAGCGGGTCAGGCAGCATCTGTAAAAAGAAAGCAGAGTTAACATTTCGGGTCGATGACCCTTCGTAAGAACGTTCTGCCGAAGAGTTATTGACCCGAAACATTCACTCTGTTTTTCTCTCCACAGATGCTGCCTGACCTGCTGAGATTGACAGCATTTTCTGTTTTTATTTCTGAAAGAGTTACATTCCCTATTTACATGTGCTAAGAGACTAATGTCTGTGTAAGGGATGAACCCTGGATGCTTAAGCTTCAGCCTTTACCAATAGGGTAGGTGGCATACTTCTGACACAGAATGTGCGCATGCTGCCATCCACCATATTGGATACGTAATGTGCCCATTATATGCCTGTAAAACGGCACATTGTCAATGAATTCTATGTCATTATATCTATTATTAAACATTTTGATTCAGATTCACGCCACCTGTCGATAAACATAGCGCCCAATTTGTACACAGTAAGGTGTCACCAACAGCAATCAGATAAATAACCAGATAATTTGTTTTTGATGGTGTTGGTTGAGGGATAAATGTTTGCCAAGACACTTTCCTCTGATCTCTTGAAGAGTACCATAGGATTTTTTATGTTCACGTTAGAGGACGGATGGGGCCTCGGTTTATCATTTCTCCAAAATATCACAACATATCTATGTAATAAAACGACTTCAGAGGTGTTACTACTAGGCATCCTAAAATGAAAGCTGGTCTTTTTTGAAGCAATGGGTCATCCTACAATGAAGACTAATGATAGAACTGCATGGACAGAAGTGGCTGAAAGATTCAGCTCTGTGTCAGCTTTCCACTGAACCTGGTCAGAAAATGTGCTGGTCTCAGAAAAGTTTCCAAGTAAGCGTACCTCCTATTTTGACTTCTTTCAAAATGTAACCTTGCTTTGCATTTCACTGTAAGCTTGTCGCTGCACCACAGAAGGATAGTACATAGCACTCTGCCAACTGCTCATACACTTTCCAAATGTGCTGGCATGCTCTTTTTTCAGTGTATTCAGCATTGTTGGTAGAACAAAGCATTTCCCAGTGACCCATTAAATGTGGCAAACAGCAAACAGTAAGCATGCTGCCGACATGACATACCTGACATATTCACATAATGCGGCTGCTGCCCTGGGCACCTGGGCTGTAGACATTTTCTGTCAGCTGTACACATCTTCTCTAAGATTAATGATTCCAACATATTTCCTTGTTCTACTTATTCACCGTCTTAAAATTACATTTTACTAGTTTGAAGCTATATCCCCATAGTTCTACAACAGCATTTATCTTAAAGTAATATTTTGGGCTTATCTTTTCTATACATTCAACAATCTAATACATGTCTATGAGATCACCTTTCTATGCTGAAAAGCCCAAGTTTCAACATTCCTTCCTTAACACTCAGATCTCTGACTCTAGGGATGTGCTAGTGCATCTCCCCTGTCTCCAGCGTTTGAATGGCTCTCCTATTTTTTGGTAACCAGAACTGGACACAGTACTCAAGGTGCGGGCAAACCATAAACTAAAAAGTTTGATTATTACCTCCTCCGACATATTCTACTACTTTGGTTGCGTAGTTCAACTCCCAGTTGGCGTTGTTGATTACATTGTTGGCTATGTTTAGTGTTGAAACTCCGAAGACTCCTAGATCTCTTTCAGCTTCATCGCCAGTCATGTAGTGTGCATGTCATCTATTTTTCCTTTCTATGTATAATACTTCACACTTGTCTGCATTAAATTTCATCTGTCATTGTTCTGCCTGATTACAAACCTTATCCAACTCAAATTGTAATTTCTGAGCTACCTCCTCTGCTTCCTAATTTGGTTATTTCTGCAAGTTGGATCATTTTATATTGAGTTTCTGAAATTAAGCCATTTATGTGGTTCCAATACCAAGCCCTGAGGCACCACACTCAATACATCCCCCACCCCCACTCCTCTAACAAGTACTCATTGTTTTCTACCTTTGAATCAGTTTCATATCCATTCCCAGGTTTTACCTTGAATCTCCATGACTTTGAGTTTAATTAATAGTCTTTCATGTGGAACTTTCAACAATTCATGTAGTCATTTGAAATGCCCAGCAGCGGGGAAATGACAGGAGCTGGCACTGCTGGTGGAGACGTCTCTCAGGGTGATCCCACACCCATAATACTCAACCGCCCTGCTTAAATGACTACAGATGTGCTTGGCAACATATTGATACAGGCAGCAGCAGCAGCAACAACAACAACTTGCATATATATATATATATAGCGCCTTTAACGTAGTGAAACGTCCTAAGGTGCTTCACAGGAGTACTATGAGACAAACAATTTGACACCAGAGCCACGTAAGGAGAAATTAGGGCAGGTGATCAAAAGCTTGATCAAAGAGGTAGGTTTTAAGGAGTGTCTTGAAGGAGGAAACAGAGGTTTAGGCAGGGAATTCCAGAGCTTAGGGCCGAGACAACCAAAGGCACGATTATAATCATGGATGCTCAAGAGGGCAGAATTAGAGGAGCGCAGACATCTCGGGGGGAGGAGGGTGGGTTGTGAGGCTGGAGGAGATTACAGAGATAGGAAGGGGCGAGGCCTTGGAGGGATTTGAAAACAAGGAAGAGAATTTTGAAATCGAGGTGTTGCTTAATCGGGAACCAATGTAGGTCAGCGAGCACAGCACAGGTCAGTGAGCAGCAACAGCTGCAACCTGCATCTTTAACAGAAAAATGTCTCAAATAACTGTGTCATTTGTAATTGCAGGGCTAATCTGATCCAGCACCAAGAGCACTTCCATAGCTAGAAGCAGACACATTCAACAGCCATCTACCTCATTTCCTCCTCTCACTGGGAAAACACATAGAGTTAGAACCTCCACTTTTTTTGCTTGCTTAACGCCCATTTAGCCACTGAAATGACATATAACACCCAGATATCGCCCATTTTGGCACAAAATGGAAACTGATGGGCATTTTTAGGAGACTTATCGCCGAGCATTATTTTCCCCGTGTGTTTAACGGCGAGAAAAAATATTACCGCCCGCCCAAAATCAGCAGAATGAGCGATTTCAACACCCATAATATCGCCCAGCGTTACTTTCCTCACGGACTTAACGCTGAGATTCAATAATAACGCCTGGCAACTGTTTTTTGTCATAAAAAGCATATTTACCCAAACGAGCGCCCATGGAGATCGGCCACCTTCAATTTCATCACCGTGCACACATATCGCCCAGAATATCGCCCGCTCAAAAAAACGCCCACAAAAAGTGGAACTAATCAGGATGGACGCCAGCGGTGTGGCTGGCATTTGTTAAATCCCACTATCACGTGAGGAACTGATATGGAAAGATTTGCCTGAAAGAGCGCTGATGTGAGTGACAACCCTGACACACTGCTGTGTGTGTGCAGCTCAGATATCAATGGTGCCCATCACCTTGGTGCCAGTTAAAGTTTACGTTGATTGATGTTAAGTTGTATTTAACCTTTCCTGGTAAGGAATCACCAATGTGTAATGGTCCAGCTATCTGAGACAATGCGCAACAAGGTTATGTTCAATAACCAAAGTTTAATACCAACATTGGTCTTAAATCATAAGTAACACAGCCAATAACACCCAACCCCTGCCCACATCCCACTTTTTCCACCATTGCCATAAATCACATGGTCAACATGTCCAGCAACACAGAATACAAAGGCAAAGCAGGAGCAGGGTCCGCAGCCCCCATACATTGCAACAAATTGCATACACCCAGATGGAGATATAACTCAGCCATCACCTGCGCACATGCACCTCACTTTTCTTCCCCCCTCTCTTTCTTCTCCCCACCTCTATCCCTTCCCCTCCTTGCTTCATGGCGCCTGGCCGAGGAGCTCCTCAGGCGGTGCCTCATTGAGGGGGGATGAAGGCAGATGTGTTGGTTGAACAGGTACGGGAGCGGGAGGTGCCGAGGGGACAACATTCTCTGATGCAGAAGCAGGACCTTGGTCCTTGCTCGCATCTGTCGTTTGCAATGGTGGTGCGGAACCTAGGGGTGGAATGCCGCACTCTGGGACCACTGGGAGGGCTGTGGCAGCAGTGTTCCTGGCGATCACATCCAGGGACTCCACCATGCGTGGAATGTACGTGGACATGGTGGCCATATGTCGGGATATGCCCCCCAAAGCTTCGATGAGCTGGTCACCAATGTCTACAGTCCTCCTGGACAAATGTACCATCTCTCCGCTGTCATGTCGCGCTCGTGGAACAGACCTGCCACGTCCACGAGGCCTCCGCGGGGTCGGCGTTGTCCTGGGGACAAATGGGGTGCCCTGTGGAGAGATGCTTGGGGCCGGCACCTCCAGATTGGAAACGGGAATGACCGGAGGACCAATAGATGGCCTTGGGGTGGAATGGGTTCTGGTTCTTCAAAGTCTGCGTACTCATCCGTCGAGAACAGACCCAACGGATTGATGGGCGACAATCGGAGCTCCTCAGCATCAGATGTAGTAGGACCGTCCACCGACTCCTGCCCCGCGACCCCACCTTCTGGCCTCTGTGGCCTTGCCTGGGGTTGCGCTGCTGGCTGAGCTACAAGACACAAATGATGTTGTTAGAGGAGAAGGGAGTGCTAGGGTGACAAGGTGAGTTCAGCGCTACACACAGCATATGCATGACAAAAGCACCACTGCTCTCAAAATCATCGCGACATCACATTTCATGACCCTTCAACACATTGTGGATTGCAATTATTTTCATTAGGCCAGCATTATTTTAGAAGTCATCTATCATATATGATTGGTTGGATATGAGTTGGTGTAGCATCTATTGAATTTACATCACATAATGGTGTAAGCTTTACTCACGTGGCATCACTTCAGGGTCTTCAGATGCGTCCGTGGCTGTCCGGGGGTGCTTCCCCACGAGTGCGAGCACTCACTCCTCCATCTCTGTGATGTCACTGGGGACTGATGGCCCCCCCACCCGTTCGCCTCTGCATGGACCTCATCATCGATAGCTTCTTCTGTAAAAGGTGATAGGACGACATGGCATGAGATCATTGCGTGATATCTTTGCTAGGTACTGTCAGAGACACTTATACAACACATAACCGACAGATGTAATCATGATTATTATGATTATTATCATTCTTTACCTAAAGACGTACACCATGACCGCAGGCTTTGAGTAAAACATTCCTGGTAAAAGTGTAAGACCTCACATCAGCTGATAGTCACTCATGACTGTTACAAATCAAATTATATAAATACATACGTACATGTAAATCAATGTAATACTCTTGCGGATCCCACAAGGTCGTTTCATCGTTTGCGGCATTGGTTGCCCTCATGCACCTCATTGTTAGGCCTTTGGGATGGGCTGCTCACGCCCTCCCTGCATCAAATCACTCCAGTGTAACTCGACCTCCTACAGTCGGGAGGCATTTGCCTCGTCCGAGAACCTCCTGGTTCTTTTGCGGCCTCCAATGTGCTCCTCTCCCACCTTACTGCTCTCTTCAGCTTCAGTCTCCACAGCGTGCTGTGATGCCTCCTCCTCTCCCTCCATTATAGGGCAAATTCAGTCAACTATGTGGCTGTTCATAGGTACTTTTTGTTTGCCTACTTGCTGTGAAGCTCTAAAGTCTCCCTCCTTCCTCCCAAAGCAGCCACACCACACCCAGCCACGCCTTCAGTCCCTCTGAGTTCCCGCTCTCTCTGTCTCCTCTTCCGCGCATGTCATAGTGACCCTTGCCCTCCTGAATCGCGGGAATCGAGCATTGCCATGCCATTGCTAAGGACGGCCAGACTTTATGGCAGAAGGTCAGAAAAATGTAATGCTACCACCCATTTGATATCGCTCACAGTAATGCCCATTTTCAAAAATGTAAATTCGGTGTTTTGAGAATGGGCGAGAAGCCGGCAATCTGAAAACCTTTTTTTACTGCCCACGCCGGAAATAACGCCGATTTTTGGGCGATAAGCTCAAAAGTGGTGGTTCTAGCCCATAGAAGGAGCAAACATTTAGGAAGTAGAAGATGCTCGCCATGCACTGACACTAAATAGGATCACTGGGTGACAAACACTGAGTACAGTTGCGCCACAAATTGTAGGATGAACAAAATATGATCTCAATCGGATTTTTGAGTGTCTGCAAAGTTTATGCGGGACAGTAGTGAACATGTGCAGAAATGCAGTTGCATTCATTGATGCTGATGAAATTCTGTGAACAATGATGGAAATGATTCAGATGGCTAGGGTACTGGACATACATGTACTTGACTCAACAACAGGAGCACTCTTCAGGCACATTATAGGGTGCTGCCTGTTGTGTATGCAATAATTTTTAGACTGAGTACTGTTTAACTCCAACAGGTATAACCTTGCTCTGCTTTATTAAGGCCCAAAGTGATTAATATACAAAATGGCTGGCCTTTTATACTTGGACTGCACACACGTGCGTGCAGCCCAATGGCCTCCAACAGTGACGCCATCTAGTGGCTAGTGATCCCAAAAGTACATACATGACAATACCCCCCTCTGAGATATTAACACAGTATTTTACAAATTGAAATGGTCCGGTGTTTTATGCTCCAGGGTTGACCATCTCAGTTCAACTCCAGCCTTGGGTGAGTGTTGAGAGTTGTGACTGGTGGCTGTGTGGCTGACCTGGTGGGAGTGGTAATGGCCATGTCAGGGATTGAAAATCCATTTTCATTGAACATGTCAGTGATTGAAAGTCCCGATTTACTGATGACACTTGAGTCCTCTGATGACTGGGGGTAGGTTGGTTGGTCGTTGATTGTCTCTTCCTCCAACCGTTCCGGTTCGTCTGTGTGCCGCAGCTTTGTCTGATCCATATGTTTCCTGCATGTTTGCCCATTTTTGAGCTTGACAATAAATACTCTGTTGCCCTCCTTGGCCATGACAGTACCAGCGATCCACTTGGGACCCTGACCATAATTCAGAACATATACAGGATCATTTACAGAAATATCGCGTGACATAGCTGTGCGATCGTGATATTCTTGCTGACTTTGTCTTCTATATTCAATATGATTATTCAAGTCATGGTGTACAAGAGATACCTTGGTCTTAAGACCTCCCATCATCATTAGTTCAGCAGGCGAGACCCAGGTAAGTGTGTGCGATCTTGTCCTGTAACTAAGCAGTATGGATGACAGGAGGGTCTGCAGTGACCCTTGGGTTACTCGCTTCATACTCTGCTTTATGATTTGGATAGCACGTTCTGCTTTCCCATTGGATGCAGGTTTGAACGGTGCTGACCTTACATGTTTGATACCATTGAATTTCATGAACTCTTGAAATTCCTGACTGGTGAAGCACGATCCGTTGTCGCTAACAACGATGTCAGGCAGACCATGTGTCGCGAACATGACACTGAGATTCTCAATGGTAGCTGTGGATGTGCTGGATGACATGATTATACACTCTATCCACTTCGAATATGCATCCACCACAACTAAAAACATCTTCCCCAGGAAGGGACCTGCAAAGTCTATGTGGAGCTTGGACCATGGTTTGGACGGCCACGACCACAGACTCAGCAGCGATTCCGTTGGTGCTTTGCTGTGCTGAATGCAAGTGTTGCACTAATGCACACATGATTCCAGCTCAGAGTCAATTCCTGGCCACCATACATGAGACCCGGCAATGGCATTAATCATTACAATGCCGGGATGTGTGCTATGTAGCTCACGTACAAATTTCTCTCTCCCTTTCTTGGGCATAACAACACAATTGCCCCACAGGATACAATCCGACTGAATGTAAGATTTGGTCTCCTCACACATTTGCTTGGGTATGGCAGATCAATCACACAGAAACATAGAAAATAGGTGCAGGAGTAGGTATTCAGCCTGCACCACCATTCAATAAGATCATGGCTGATCATTCACCTCAGTACCCCTTTCCTACTTTCTCTCCATACCCCTTGATCCCTTTCGCCATCAGGGCCATATCTAACTCCCTTTTGAATATATCTAACGAACTGGCATCAACAACTCTCTGCGGCAGAGAATTCCACAGGTTAACAACTCTCTGAGTGAAGAAGTTTCTCCTCATCTCGATCCTAAATGGCTTACCCCTTATCCTTAGACTGTGACCCCTAGTTCTGGACTTCCTCAACATCGGGAACATTCTTCCTGCATCTAACCTGTCCAATCCCATCAGAATTTTATATGTTTCTATGAGATCCCCTCTCATTCTTCTAAACTCCCGTGAATACAGGCCCAGTCGATTCAGTCTCTCCTCATATGTCAGTCCTGCCATCCCGGGAATCAGTCTGGTGAATCTTCACTGCACTCCCTCAATAGGAAGAACGTCCTTCCTCAGATTAGGAGACCAAAACTGAACATAATATTCTAGGTGAGGCCTCACCAAGGCCCTGTACAACTGCAGTAAGACCTCCCTGCTCCTATACTCAAATCAGCTAGCTATGAAGGCCAACATGCCATTTGCCTTCTTCACCGCCTGCTGTACCTGCATGCCAACGTTCAATGACTGATGTACCATGACACCCAGGTCTCATTGCACCTCCCCTTTTCCTAATCTGTCGCCATTCAGATAATATTCTGCCTTCGTGTTTTTGCCCTCAAAGTGGATAACCTCACATTTATCCACATTATACTGCATCTGCCATGCATTTGCCCACTCACCTAACCTGTCCAAGCCACCTGCAGCCTCTTAGCATCCTCCTCACATCTCACACCCACACCCAGCTTAGTGTCATCTGCAAACTTGGAGATATTACACTCAATTCCTTCATCTAAATCATTGATGTATATTGTAAATAGCTGGGGTCCCAGCACTGAGCCCTGCGGCACCCCACTAGTCACTGCCTTCCATTCTGAGAAGGACCCGTTTATCCCTACTCTCTGCTTCCTATCTGCCAACCAGTCCTCTATCCACCTCAATACATTACCCCCAATACCATGTGCTTTAATTTTGCACACCAATCTCTTGTGTGGGACCTTGTCAAAAGTCTTTTGAAAGTCCAAATACACCACATCCACTGGTTCTCCCTTGTCCACTCTACTAGTTACAGCCTCAAAACATTCGAGAAGATTTGTCAAGCATGATTTCCCTTTCATAAATCCATGCTGACTTGGACCAATCCTGTCACTGCTTTACAAATGCGCTGCTATTTCATCTTTAATAATTGATTCCAACATTTTCCCCACTACTGATGTCAGGCTAACCGGTCTATAATTCCCCGTTTTCTCTCTCCCTCCTTTTTTTTAAAAATGGTGTTACATTAGCTACCCTCCAGTCCATAGGAACTGATCCAGAGTCGATAGACTGCTGGAAAATGATCACCAATGCATCCACTATTTCGAGGGCCACTTCCTTAAGTACTCTGGGATGCAGACTATCAGGCCCTGGGGATTTATCGGCCTTCAATCCCATCAATTTCCCTAAAACTATTTCCTGACTAATAAGGATTTCCTTCAGTTCCTCCTTCTCGCTAGACCCTTGGTCCCCTCGTATTTCCGGAAGGTTATATGTGTCTTCCTTCATGAAGACAGTACCAAAGTATTTGTTCAATTGGTCTGCCATTTCTTTGTTCCCCATTATAAATTCACCTGATTCCTCTCATACTCTATTTTTCCCTTCCTAATGAAACCCTTTGTCCTCCTCTGCTGAATTCTAAATTTCTCCCAGACCTCAGGTTTGCTGCTTTTTCTGGCCAATTTATATGTCTCTTCCTTGGATTTAACACTATTCCCAATTTCCCTTGTTAGCCACAGTTGAGCCACCTTCCCCGTTTTATTTTTACTCCAGACAGGAATGTACAATTGTTGAAGTTCATCCATGTGATCTTTAAATGTTTGCCATTACCTATCCACCGTCCATCCTTTAAGGATCATTCACCAGTCTATTCTAGCCAATTCACATCTCATACCATCGAAGTTACCTTTCCTTAAGTTCAGGACCCTCGTCCCTGAATTAACTGTGTCACTCTCCATCTTAATAAGGAATTCTACCATATCATGGTCACTCTTCCCCAAGGAGCCTCACATAACAAGATTGCTAATTAGTCCTTTCTCATTATACATCACCAAGTCTAGGATGACCAGCCCTCTAGTTGGTTCCTCGACATACTGGTCTAGAAAACCATCCCTAATACACTCCAGGAAATCCTCCTCCACCATATTGCTACCAGTTTGGTTAGCCCAATTTATATGTAGATTAAAGTTGCCCATGATAACTGCTGTATCTTTATTGTACACATCCCTAATTTCTTGTTTGATGCTGTCCCCAACCTCACTACTACTGTTTGGTGGTCTGTACACAACTCCCACTAGCGTTTTCTGCCTTTTTGGTATTCCGCAGCTCTACCCATACAGATTCCACATCATCCAATCTAATGTCCTTCCTTACTATTGTGTTAATTTCCTCTTTAACCAGCAATACTACCCCATCTCCTTTTCCTTTCTGTCTATCCTTCCTGAATGTTGAATACCCCTGGATGTTGAGTTCCCAGCCTTGGTCACCCTGGAGCCATGTCTCCGTTATGCCAATTATATCATATTTGTTAATAGCTGTCTGCGAAGTTAATTTGTCCACCTTATTACGAATACTTCTCGCATTGAGACTCAGAGCCTACAGGCTTGTCTTTTTAACATACTTTGTCCCTTTAAAATTTCGCTGCAATGTGGCCCTTTTTGATTTTTGCCTTGGGTTTCTCTGCCCTCCACTTTTACTTTTCTTCTTTCTATCTTTTGCTTCTGCCCTCATTTTACTTCCCTCTGTCTTCCTGCATAGTTCCCATCGCCCTGCCATATTAGTTTAACCCCTCCCCAACAGCACTAGCAAACACTCCCCCTAGGGCATTGGTTCCAGTCCTGCCCAGATGCAGACCGTTCGGTTTGTACTGGTCCCACCTCCCCCAGAACCGGTTCCAATGTCCCAGGAATTTGAATCGCACACTCCTGCACCACTCCTCAAGCCCCATATTCATATTAGCTTTCCCGCCATTCTTACTCTGACTAGCACGTGGCACTGGTAGCAATCCTGAGATTACTACTTTTGAGGTCCTATTTTTAAATTTAGCTCCTAGCTCCCTAAATTCGTGTCGTAGGACCTCATCCCATTTTTTATCTGTATTGTTAGTATCTATATGTACCACAACAGCTGGCTATTCACCCTCCCCCTCCAGAATGCGCTGCAGCCACTCAGAGACATCCTTGACCCTTGCACCAAGGAGGCAACATACCGTCCTGGAGTCTCGTTTGCGGCCGCAGAAATGCCTATCTGTTCCCCTTACAATAGAATCCCCTATCACTATAGCTCTCCAACTCTATTTCCTGCCCTCCTGTGCAGCAGAGCCATCCATGGTGCCATGAACTTGGCTGCTGCTGCCTTCCCCTGATGAGTCATCTCCCCCAACAGTACCCAAAATGGTGTTTCTGTTTTGGAGGGAGGTGACCGCAGGGGACCCCTGCACTACCTTCCTTCCACTGCTCTTCCTGATGGTCACCCATTCCCTATCTGCCTGCGTAGCCTTTCCCTGCGGTGTGACCAACTCACTAAGCATGCTATTCACGACATCCTCAGCATCACGGATGCTCCAGAGTGAACCCATGCGCAGCTCCAGTGCCACAATGCGGTCTGTCAGGAGCTGCAGCTGGATACATTTCCTGCACATATAGTCGTCAGCAACACTGGAAGCGTCCCTGAGTTCCCACATAGCACAGGAGCAGCATGACATGGGTCTTTGCTCTCCTGTCATGACTTAACCCTTAAATTACTTAATTTGGCAACGATGCCGAATGTTTCTTACTGCTAATAATAAGAAAAAAGATAAAGAAAAAGAAAACTACTCACCACTCAACCAGCCAATCTCTTACCCTCTTGGCTGTGACATGACACTTCGATTTATTTTTATTTCTCTCTTTCTTTTGACCCTGTTGCCGCCTTTCCCCTCACAGGTCCGCCCGCTCCCACTGCTGCTCCCGACTAGCTCGGTCTGGGCCTCGAGCCTCGGGCTTTATTGCCGCGCTCCGCTGCCACCACTTCCCTCACAGGTCCACCCGCTCCCACTGCTGCTCACCTTTGAGGATGCAGCTCTTCACCACTGATAAAATCAGAATCTGGCTGGTCTAGGGCTTAATTTTTTGAGCTGTGACAGGGGTTCCTTCACTCTCAAAAGCATCCATAACTAACAATAGGTCCGCCGGTTGTGACGTTTCCACCGCCGGTGTTGGCAACAGCAGACGGCTCAAAGCATCGGCACAATTCTCGGTGCCATGCCTATGGCGAATGACATAAGCATAAGCGGATAATGTCAGTGCCCACCTCTGGATGTGGGATGAAGCATTGGTACTGATATCTTTGTTTTCAGAGAACAGTGAACTGAACGGCTTGTGATCTGTCTTCAGTTCAAACCGAAGACCAAACAGGTACTGATGCATCTTTTTGACCCTATACACACAGGCTAATGCTTCTTTCTCTACCTTGCTGTAGGCTCTTTCCGCTTTAGACAAACGTTTTGAAGCATATGCGACTGGTTGAAGTTTACCCGACTCATTAGCTTGTTGGAGTACGCAACCAATTCCATATGACAAAGCATCACAGGCCAATACTAAATGTTTACATGGGTCATAATGTACCAGCAGCTTGTTAGAGCAAAGCAGATTAGTGGCTTTCTCAAAAGCTCTGTCTTGAGACGCACCCCACATCCAGTTGTTGCCTTTTCTTAACAGCATGTGCAGTGGTTCTAATAAGGTGCTCAATTTAGGTAGGAAGTTACAAAAGTAGTTGAGTAGACCCAGGAACGAATGCAGCTCCTTCGCATTCTGTGGTTTGGGTACATTCTTGATGTCCTTGGTTTTCGCGTCCGTGGGTACCGATGCCGTCAGCAGCAAGTTTCCTCCCCAGGAATTCGACCTCTGGTGCCATGAAGACGCACTTCGAGCATTTCAGTCTGAGTCCCACTTTGTCCAGACGATGTAGAACCTCTTCCAGGTTGTTCAGCTGTTCCTCAGAGTCACGACCTGTGATCAGGATGTTATCTTGGAACACGACAGTTCTGGGAATGGACTTCAGTAGACTCTCCATGTTCCTCTGAAATATTGCTGCAGCCGAGCGAATTCCAAAAGAGCACCTGTGATAAATAAACAGTCCTTTATGCGTGTTAATGCACGTAAGTCTCTTCGACGTCTCGACCAGCTCCTGTGTCATGTAGGCCAACGTCAATTCCAGTTTGGTGAACGAGTTCCCCCCGCTAGCATTGCAAATAAGTTGTCAGCCTTTGGTAATGGGTACTGATCCTGTTTCGAAACCCTGTTGATCGTAGCCTGTACTCGGCACAGATTTTGACTATGCCATCACTTTTTAGCACAGGAACAATGGGGCTGGCCCATTCATTAAATTCAACCGGTGATATGATCCCTTCATGCTGGAGTCTGTCCAGTTCGATTTCAACCTTCTCCCTCATCATATACGGAACTGCCCGAGCTTTATGATGGACGGGTCTTGCATCCGAGTCCATGTGGATCTGTACCTTGGCTCCCGTGAAGTTGCCAATGCCTGGTTCGAACAGCAAGGTGAACTTGCTCTATACTTGGCCACATGTATCTTTCTCTGACGACAATGCATTGATTTTGTTCCAATTACATCTGATTTTTTCAAGCCAGTTCCTGACGAACACCGTTGGGCCATTGCCTGGGACAATCCATAGTGGTAACTCGTGAACCGCACCATCATACGACACTTTAATTGTGTCACTGCCAATCACCGTTATGAGTTCTTTGGTGTACGTGCGCAACTTGGCATTGACTGGACTCAGCCTGGGCCTCACGGCCTTAGTATCCCACAGCTTGTCGAATGCCCTCTGGCTCATTATCGATTGACTCGCCCCCATGTCCAGTTCCATCGATATCGACACCCCATCAAATCTCACATTGATCATTATCGGTTTGCTCTTAGTTAGGAGCGAGTACAGTCCATACACTTCCTCCTCTGGTATCTCGGATTGCGTATCCGGATCCGCGGTAGTCTGAACATCATCCTCCACATGGTGTGTCGTAGCACGCTTGCTCATTTGCGGCCCTTGCGCTGGAGATGCCCCACTCTTAGACAGCCTTTGCAAATATATTGCTTAAATCGGCACTGCTGGTGCCAGTGATTTCCTCTGCAACACCAATACGGAGAAATCGGATGCATTCCCGCTGGCAGACTTTGGGCAGCCACAGGTTTTGCGTACGCAGTCGGGTAGGCCCTGCCATGTGCTGCTCTGCCCAACGCCGAATCAATCATATTTACAGTACTTGCCAAGTTTCGATTTTTCACTGATATCTGCTTTAGACTTCTATCCGTCATCATGCATGACTGAGTGATCGTGATGGCCCTGTTCAAGTGCAACGTCTCCACTGCCAGTAGTTTACGCAGGATCACCTCGTGGTTGATGTCGTACAAACAAGTCCCGCAGCATGTCTGCCAACACAGCCCCAAACTTACACGGTCCCGCTAGAAGTCTCAGGTTGGCAACGAATTCTGCCACATTCTGGCCCTCTGAGCGAATGTGCGTATAAAATCTGTATCTCGAGATGATGATGCCTTCATCTGGCTTAAGGTGGTCCTGTACCAATGTACACAATTCTTCATACGTCTTATCTGTTGTACTCGCAGGCAGGAGTAGATTCTTTATCAGATCATAAATTTTTGGACCGCAAACCGTGAGGAACACCACCCGGCGCCGATCTGCTTCGCCGATCTCCTCCATTTTGTTGGCCATGAAGAACTGGCTCAAATGGCTCACAAAGTCTGCCCAATCTTCTTCCACAAATTGCTCCAACAATCCAATTGTGCTCATTTTTGCATGCAAAGGTTCTTGTTGCAGGATTAGCCATGATCTTATTGAATGGTGGTGCAGATTTGAAGGGCTGAATGGCCTACTCCTGCACCTATTTTCTTTGTTTCTTTGTTTCTATGTTGCCTCGTCGCCAAATGTTGTGTATGCAATAACTGTTAGACTGAGTACTGTTTATCTTCAAGAAGTATGACCTTGGCTCTGCTTTATTAAGGCCCAGTGATTAATAAACAAAATGGCTGGCCTTTTATACTTGGGCTGCACACATGTGCATGCAACCCAATGGCCTCCAACAGTGACACCATCTAGTAGCTAGTGATCCCAAAAGTACATAACACTGCCCTAATTGACATTCGGCCATAATTTGCTGTCAAAATAACGGTGAGGCTAATGGCACTCGACGTTATTTATTTGCAAATGGTACAGCAACTTCAGGCAAGGGACAGATACACGAATATCCAAATGTTGCTGTCCAAGTTGCGCTGTTCTGCCATTAGCTTCATGAAAAAGTGTCTTGCTGAAATGCATTGAATGGCGTGACGTTGCTGTATATAAACTGAACTCAGCACAGAAAGTTAAGTCTTGTACATTTCAGTCTAAGTATCCTTTTAACAACATGATAAGTGTTAATTACTGTCAGTCAACCTCTTTGGCACTGAAAAATTACTATTACAAGTATGAAATCTCATTCCTTCAGGTTTTAATTGATGCTGGAGATTTTAACAATGTAAAATTTTAAACATAAAAGAAAATAATTTTCCTTTCTGTTCATTTTTTTTCTCTCTTAATCCAGTCTTCCTTTCCATCTCTTTATTTATTTTTCTGTACCTAATTTATCATTGAATTCACCCACTCTAATTTACCCTTCCTTCTCAGTCCTTGCACTGTTAATTTCACAATCCTTTAATCTGATTGGTTTTGCAGATACACAGTTGGTTGCCGTGTTCTCTCAGGTCTCAGATGACCGGTTTTTCTCACTCTGATGTATCAGCTCACTTTCAACAACTTGCCATGCAAAAAATATTAAAACCTAAATGTGCAGATGCCGTTAGATGCCCTGCTACAGCAAATTCGTTTTGGAAATTTAATGAGCCTTGTGCACAACAGGTGTGTAGGCTCAAAGCGTTAAAGTGCTTTTCGGTCACATTTTCATTTGCATTGAGTACTGGGTATAGCATAAGCTTTAGGCCTATGTAGTGCTTGATAATATAGGGCACCGGTACCTGAAGTGCAACTGCACTATGGTCACTGAAGAATGAATCATTGGTCTCACAGAGCTCTCCTACATCACAATGCCTCAAATAACTTCACATACAATGACTTTCTTTGAAGTCTAACAATTGTTGACATGCAGGCAAACAAAGCAGTCATTGTATGCCAGAAATGTCCAACAAAGAGCAGTTAATCTGTTGTGGTGGTTCTGGTTGAGGAAATAATATTGGCCAGGACTAGAGAACCCTCTGCTCCTCTTCAAACAGTGTCACGGAATCTTTAGTGTCCGTCTGAGCCACCAGAACAAGCAGACAGAACTTTGCTTTATTATCTTTTCTGAAGTACTACACTGGAGTGTCGGCCTCGCTTATGGAAGAGAAACATATATTTTTTTGGTCCGTGAGCACCACAGCAGACCAGTTAAATTAAATACATACAATACATTGTGAATTGCATCAAGTTGCTGTGATTATAAAGCAGTGGTATTCTATGACCAACTGTGTGAAGTGCCACTGTGGAACTGCTTTGGGGTACAAATTGCCCCCTGCTCAAAATGGGGTGCTCCCAGCCCATTTTGATGTTTTCCCACCCTGTTTTGATGTTTTTTTACCGTAGCTGTGATTCAAGTTGACTCTTTCGGGAAATTCCGCTCTGTTTTGTTTTCATCCGGAAGTCGTTCATAATGAGGGGCGGAGGGCCGGGGAGGCAGCGGTGACTACAGCTGACGGGCAAAAACATGCCGATGACAACAACTGAGGGCCGTACATTGGGGCCGGTGCATATTCACTGGCCGTATCACCACGGCTCTCCCCTTCACTTAAAGGGGAGCGCCTCTGCGCTTTTTAAACTTCGGCCCACTGGGCCACCAGGGAGGCTTTCGGCCGGGCCAGTGGCCTGGCACCCAAGAAGGGGATAAGAGAGCATGGACTAAGGAAAGGACATTTGGCCCAAGTAAAGTCCTGCTACAATATGTCATCAACCCAATCATTGATTTTACCCAATCGACTTAATCACTTAGGGAAAGCCCTGTAAAATCGAGAATATGTTATATACAATCAACTCTCGTTTACCCGGATTGTTTGGGGATTCGGCAACTCGGGGTAAACGGATTTTCTGATGGGACGTGTTTACATAAATCGCAAAAAAAATTAAAAGAGAAAACAATCATGTTTACCGTAGGACGGCATTACTTACCTCACTGCCGTCGGTATAGGTTGGACTGCCCGTATTTACAGGCGGTCACTACGGGGCGTATGGGTCGGGCGGTACTCAAAAAGAGGGCCGGTGTGGCAACCAGAGGCATTGCAGCTGTTCCGGGTGGTACTGCTCAGCGCTGCTGCTAAACTAGCCATGGAGACCCCCACGGAGCGCTGGAGGCTGACCGCCCACCAAGTAGACCTCACCGCTGTCATTGCCACCCCTCCGGGACAGAAAATGGAACGTAAAAGACCGGAAGATCCGTCCCATGGAGTGCTGGGTGACTAATCATGATTCAGTAAGAAGGTAAGTACAATGTATAGTTTACACAACTTAAAGCAAGTAATAAAGTTCACTGCTGCTTGTATTTGTTATGTAGTCAATGATCCTCTCATTTTTGTTTAGTTGCCGAATCTCGCAATATTTTAAATTCCGTTCCGACGGGTTTTCCATTACATTCGTATCCAGGTAAACGAGAGTTTACTGTAGAAGAAACCTATTAGGAATCTGATAATGCACTGAGTCTTACATTTTTAGATTCTGGGTTCAAACGTATCCCAAACTGATAGGATGAAAGTTCCTGTGGAATGAAGATGCACCTACATAAAAACATAAGAAATAGGAACAGGAGTAGGCCATTTGGCCCTTCAAGCCTGCTCCGCCATTCAATAAGATCACGGCTGATCTGATAGTGGCCTTAATTCCACTTCCCTGTCCGCTCCCCATAACCCTTGACTCCCTAATCGTTTAAAAATCTGTCTATCTCCACCTTAAATACATTCAATAACCCAGCCTCAACAACTCTCTGGGGTAGAGAATTCTAAAGATTCATGACACCCTGCGAGAAAAAATTCCTCCTCATTTCCATTTTAAATGGGTGACCCCTTATTCTGAAACTATGGTCCCTAGTTCTAGATTCCCCCACAATGGGAAACATTCTCTCTGCATCTACCTTGTCAAGCCCCCTCAGAATCTTATACTCCAATGAGTATAGGCCCAACCCGCTCAACTTTTCTTCATAAGACAACCCCTTCATCTCAGGAATCAACCTCGTGAACCTTTACTGAACTGCCTCCAATGCAAGTATATCCTTTCTTAAATACAAAGACCAAAACTGTACGCAGTACTCTTGGTGTGGTCTCACCAACGTCCTGTACAGTTGTAGCAGGACTTCTCTACTTTCATACTCCATCCCCCTTGCAATAAATGCCAACATTCCATTTGCCTTCCTAATTACTTGCTGGACCTGCATACTAACTTTTTGTGTTTCATGTACAAGGACCCCCAGATCCCTCTGTACCACAGCATTTTGTAATCTCTCCCCATTTAAATAATAACCTGCTTTTTCATTTTTTCTACGAAAGTGGATAACCTCAATTTTTGCCCACTTACTTAGCCTATCTATATCCCTTTGCAGATTCTTTGGGTCCTCCTCACAACTTGCTTTCCCACCTATCTTTGTATCATCAGCAAATGTGGCTACATTACACTTGGTTCCTTTATCCAAGTCATTATATAGATTGTAAATAGTTGGGGCCTCAGCATTGATCCCTGTGGCACCACACAAATTACCGTTTGCCAATCTGCAAATGACTCATTTATCCAGGCTGACTGTTTTCTGTCAATACATTACCTCCAAACCCTTAAGCCCTTATCTTGTGCAGTACCTTTTATGTGGCACCTTATTGAATGCCTTCTGGAAATCCAAATACACAACATCTACTGGTTCCCCTTTAGTCACCCTACTCGTTACATCCTCAAAGAACTCCAGCAGATTTATCAAACATAATTTCCCTTTCATAAAACCCTACTGACTCTGCTTGACTGTATGATGATTTCCTAAATATCCGACTACTTCCTTAATAATGGGCTCCAGCATTTTCCCAATGACAGATGTTAGGCTAACTGGTCTATAGTTTCCTGCTTTCTGTCTCCCTCCTTTCTTAAATAGGGACGTTGCATTTGTGGTTTTCCAATCTGCTGGGACCTCTCCAGAATCCAGGGAATTTTGGTAGATTACAACCAATGCATCCACTATCTCTGAAGCCACTTCTTTTAAGACCCTAGGATGCAGGCCATTAGGTCCAGGGGACTTGTCCACCTTTAGTCCCATTAGTTTGCCTAGTACTTTTTCCCTAGTGATAGTGATTGTTTTAAGTTCACCCCTCCCACTCACCCCTTGATTATCTATTATTGGGATGCTTTTCGTGTCTTCTACCGTGTAGACCGATACAAAATATTTGTTCCAAGTCTCTGCCATTTCCCTGTTTTCCATTGTTAATTCCCCAGTCTCATCCTCTAAGGGACCAACATTTATTTTAGCAACTCTCTTCATTTTTATATACCTGTAGAAGCTTTTACTCAGTGGTAATTCACCAACTTCACTCAAAGAGTGCAGTTGGATGTGCTCTTCTGCGGTTTGATCTGTAGTTGAGTAGAGAGTTTTACTTTATATTTAACCATCAACACCTGATCTGAGAGCACTTGATGCTGACACTATTAAATAGAAAGTGTTCCATTCCTCAGCACAACATTCCTCACCTTGATAAGCAGAAAAAGTTCATGGATGGATTTTCAGGATTGGTGAATTTGGGGCGTTAATCACGGAGGGGCGGTACTTATAGCACCTGGAAAATGTTTGTGCCTCCGTCTGGAAAATCCGCCCAAAACTGAGCTTCAATGTGCTTGACTACCGCAACCGAAAACCATGACGCAAAAAAAGCTGTAAACTGCGCATGCGCAGACGCGTTCGACAGTTTAGTTGATGCAAGCACAGATCTACCGGCCCACTTCGTCCAGAGCAGGAGACATGGCACAGCAGGAGGGATGCCAGAGAGAACACCACTTCTCTGCAACCACCACAGAGGCCCTTGTTGAGGCCATTGAGAGGAGGTGGCCTGCACGACATCTCATGGAAGGAATGAGATCCATGCCAAGGGTCTTCAGGAGGATTTGGTGGGAGATAGTGCTGGAGGTGTCAGTGGCAGACACGGTGGCTAGAACTGCCATCCAATGTTGCAAAAAGTTTAACGACCACACGAGGGTCGTCAGGATGAGCACCCTTAACATTTATGCACATCTGCCATGGTTGCAAGATCACTGTCTCACACAGGCTAACTGAGTGGGCAAAAATTTGGCAGACGGAGTATAATGTTGGAAAGTGTGAGGTCATGCACTTTGGCAGAAAAAAATCAAAGAGCAAGTTAATATTTAACTGGAGAAAGATTGCAAAGTGCCGCAGTACAGCGGGACCTGGGGGTACTTGTGCATGAAACGCAAAAGAATAGTATGCAGGTACAGCAAGTGATCAGGAAGGCCAATGGTATCTTGGCCTTTATTGCAAAGGGGATGGAGTATAAAAGCAGGGAAGTCTTGATACAGTTGTACAGGGTATTGGTGAGGCCACACCTGGAATACTGCGTGCAGTTTTGGTTTCCATATTTACGAAAGGATATACTTGCTTTGGAGGCAGTTCAGAGAAGGTTCACTATATTGATTCTGGGGATGAGGGAGTTGACTTATGAGGAAAGGTTGAGTAGGTTGGGCCTCTACTCATTGGAATTCAGAAGAATGAGAGGTGAACTTATCGAAACGTATAAGATTATGAGGGGACTTAACAGGGTGGATACAGAGAGGATGTTTCCACTGATGGGGGAGACTAGAACTAGAGAGCAAGATCTTAGAATAAGGGGCCGCCCATTTAAAACAGAGATGAGGAGAAATTTCTTCTCTCAGAAGGTTGTAATCTGTGGAATTCACTGCCTCAGAGAGCTGTGGAAGCTGGGACATTGAATAAATTTAAGACAGAAATAGACAGTTTCTTAAACGATAAGGGGTTAAGGGGTTATGGGGAGCGGGTAGGGAAATGGAGCTGAGTCCATGATCAGATCAGCCATGATCTTATTGAATGGCGGAGCAGGCTCGAGGGGCTGTATGGCCTACTCCTGTTCCTATTTCTTATGTTCTTATGTAGGAGGTTGTATTTTGTTTGGTTATCTGGGGGCATCAGTGTGTGTTTGTTTGTTTGAGTAAAATGTTACTTTGACCATTGGCGTCTTGTGTATCATTGTACACTTATCCGGAGATGTGCCATTATAGTGCCACATAGCGCATAGTGTATTAGGTGATTCCCTCAGCTTCCTCCATTGACGAGAACCAATCCATAATGAGCTGCTGACATGTGGCTCTTGTTCTGGCAGCATCTGCACGCTACCTTTCCCGTGGATGGTGCTCCTTCTGGTCGGGCTGGCCATTCAGGACCAGGCTCCTGTTCGTCGTCCTCGTCCTCCTCCTCCTCCTGATGTGGGGCTGCAATCCCCACTGACAAAGCCTGGCCCCCATGATGGCCAAGTTGTATAGCATGCAGCACACCACAATGAATTCCGAGATCTATTGAGCAGAGTATTGAAAGCTGCCTCCAGAGCGATCTAGGCATCGGAAACTGGGATTGCGGGTGGCTACATGGCTCCCATTGTATAATTGCTCGGCTTCTGTGGTGGGGTTGCAGATGAGGGTCATGAGCCAGGTGGCTAGGCCGTATCCTTTGTCCCCGAGCAGCGTTCACTTGGTGGCTGAAACAATTGTGAGACAATGCTCTCACACAAGATGAAAGCATCACGTGTGATCCCTGGATAGCGCACATTCACTGCGAGGGTGCGCTGTGTGTGGTCACACACCAGCTGCACGTTTTGTGAGTGGTATCCCTTTCAGTTTCTGAATACTGGTACTGGTGTGTAATGGTGCTCGCCAAGGCCATGTGTGTGCAGTCAATGGCTTCTTGAACTCTCGGGAAGCCCGCAATCCTGCCAAACCCACATGCCCGCTCATTCTATCTCTGGGAATGTTATGAAGTCCATTCTGCAGGCGTAGAGAGCTTTTGTGACATGGCGAATGCAACAATGTGCAGTGTATTGAGAGATGCTGCATATGTTCCCTGCTGCAGCCTGGAAAGAGCTGGAGGCACAGAAGGTCAGTGCCACAGTGACCTTCACTGCGATGGGCAGCGCAGTCCTGGTGCCGATGTGAGGTCTTCCTGTAGGAGATGGCATATCTCTGTCAGCACTTCCTATCGGAAGCGTAGCCTTCTCACACACTACTCCTCAGAGAGCTGGAGGTATGAGCATTGCTGCCTGTAAACCCGTGGAGGGTAAGGCCTCCTGTCCAGACGTCTTCGGCCTCTCTCCATCCATAGGCCGACATGGCCAACAGCTATTCCATCTTGACGCCGCCTATTGATAGCATGGAGTAGGATATGCTGGTGAACTAGTAATGCCCCCATTTAATTATTTCACTGAAGTTGTAAGGACACTGTAATGGGAGATAAATCTACTGCTTTAAAGTCTGAGCTTCACTCAGTGTGCTGTGCGCAAATGTTGCAGTCAATGTGTACTCCGATTTAGGATCCTCCTCCCTCAATTTAAACACACTTCAAATAGCGCCTACTCGACTGTGGGACTGCCTGGTTTTTCAGGTGTCACTTGGCCGGACATCAAATGCGGCGTTCGCACCTAATTTTGCAACCGGCACGCGAGCGGGACATTACACGACGATTGACGTCATGATCTGAATGAAACTACAGGGCGGGTTGGTAAGTTTTTGCACCGCCGGAAACTTTGAACCTAATTTCCTGGCTGTTATGTATTTAACCCCTTGTAACCTGTATTACACTACCACCAGAGGGCCTATCTGTTCGAGTCCCAAGGGATCTCAGCATCCCTTGGGAGCACGGTATATAAGCAGGCCACTCACGAGGTACCTGCAATCTGGAGTCTTATTAAAGGAGCTAAGGTCACACTTGCTCATTGTACACAGTACCCAGTTTCATCCTTTATTATGAGTGTACCAATTGGCGATGAGGTAACGAACATCCGTGCGAAAATGCAAAGAACAATTGGTATCCTGGAGAAGTTCCCAGAAGGGGACGATTGGGAGGCCTTCGTGGAGAGACTCGACCAATACTTCGTGGCCAACGAGCTGGAAGGGGACGAGAACACTGCCAAGCGAAGGGCGACCCTCCTAACTGTCTGTGGGGCAACAACCTATGGCCTCATGAAGAATCTCCTAGCTCCGGCAAAACCAACAGAGAAATTGTATGAAGAATTGTGTACGATGGTCTGGGAGCACCTAAATCCTAAGGAAAGCGTTTTGATGGCGAGATATCGGTTCTACATGTGTCAACGATCGGAGGGCCAGGAAGTGGTGAGCTATGTCGCCAAATTAAGGCGCCTTGCAGGACATTGTGAATTTGAGGGATTCCTCGAACAAATGCTTAGAGACTTTTTTGTACTGGGCATTAGCCATGAGGTAATCCTTCGCAAACTGTTGATTGTAGAAACTCCGAATCTAAGTAAAGCCATAACGATAGCCCAGGCATTTATGTCCACCAGCGACAACACCAAGCAGATTTTGCAGAGTAAAGAAGTTTCAGCCAGTACTGTGCATAAAGTAACGTCGGTTTCGAGCAGAAATATACATGGCAGAATGTACACGCCGGCTGCTGCTGCCCAACCTCAGATGACCCATAATCGGTCATCAACCGTTAATGCGAGGCAGTTAACACCTTGTTGGCGCTGTGGAGGTGATCATCGGCCCCATCGATGCCGCTTCGAGCACTATGCGTGCAACGGTTGCAGAACAATGGGACACCTCCAGCGACTGTGCAGGCGAGCTGCAAACCCTGCAAACCACCACGTTGCAGAGGAAGATCGATCCACTGTTGATCAGGCTGAATTGGAGACTCGTAGCGAGGAGGTAGAAGTGTACGGGGTACACACATTCACTACGAAATGTCCACCAATAATGTTGAAAGTTGAATTGAACGGAATTTCAGTATCTATGGAACTGGACACGGGTGCAAGTCAGTCCATAATGAGTAAAAAGGCCTTCGACAGTCTGTGGGGCAAAAAGGCACACAGGCCTCATGTTCCAAACACAGATGAGGCTGCACACAGGGAGGTTAAAGTAACAGTGAACTCAGTCTTTAATAAGACACTCCAGAGTGAGTAACAGGCCTTAAGGGCCGGCTTATATACGGTGCTCCCAAGGAATGCTAGGATCCCTTGGGACTTCAGGGGATGCGCTCCCTGGTGGCGGAACATGGGAGTGCATGCTTTACAGATACACAACATCACTCCCCCAGCAAAGTCAAAGTGAAAACTATTTACAAGGTGAGGCGGTCGGGAGCCTTTCTTTCCCTGGTGGACCACCTCGGTACAAATGTCTGTTCTGGTATGTTGGCTGTGCCCTCGCTGGGCTGGCGTGTTATTGGCCCTGCAGGGCTGCTAGGTGAGCCTGGCCTTGCTGGGCTGTTGGGCGTGATGGGTTCGATTTCCTGGTCCAGCATGGTGTCGTTGATCCTTTGGGTGTGTGTTGTGGGCTCGAAAAAGGTGGTGTCTGCTGTGAGTTGTTCAGGGCAGTCTGTGAACCGCAGCCTCGTTTGGTCCGGGTGCTTTCTACAAGTTTGTCCATTGTCTAGTTTGACTACAAACACCCTATTCCCTTCTTTAGCTATCACCGTGCCCACGATCCACTTGGGACCATGTCCATAGTTTAGCACATACACAGGATCATTCAGATCAATTTCCCGTGACACAGTGGCGCGACCATCATTTACATTTTGTTGCTGCCCCCTGCTCTCTACCTGATCATGCAGGTTGGGGTGAACCAGCGAGAGTCTGGTTTTAAGTGTCCTTTTCATGAGTAGCTCAGCTGGGGACACTCCTGTGAGTGAGTGGGGTCTTGTGCGGTAGCTGAGCAGTACTCGGGACAGGCGAGTTTGGAGTGAGCCTTCTGTGACTCGTTTAAGGCTCTGTTTGATGGTTTGTACTGCCCGCACTGCCTGCCCATTGGAGGCTGGTTTAAACGGGGCCGAGGTGACATGTTTGATCCCATTGCGGGTCATGAATTCTTTAAATTTGGCACTGGTGAAACATGGCCCGCTGTCACTGACCAGTATGCCAGGCAGGCCGTGAGTGGCAAATATTGCCCTCCGGCTTTCAATAGTAGCAGTGGCGGTGCTTCCCGATATTATTTCACATTCAATGCATTTTGAAAAAGCATCCTCCACCACCAGGAACATTTTACCGAGAAACGGGCCCGTATAGTGGTGCCTCTCTGGGCGCGTTGCTCAACTGAGCACATACGCTTCATTGCTATACACAGGTCTCTAACTCAGAGTTGATACCGGGCCACCACACATGGGATTTGGCTATCGCTTTCATCATTACTATACCCGCGTGTGTGCTGTGGAGATCCGAGATGAACGTCTCCCTGCCCTTTTTTGGGAGCACTACGTGGTTACCCCACAACAGGCAGTCTGCCTGAATGGACAGCTGGTCCCTTTGCCGCTGGAACGGCTTGATTGGCTTTTGCATTTCAACGGGGATGCTGGCCCATCTCCCATGCAGTACACAGTTTTTTACTCGGGACAGCAGAGGATCTTGACTGGTCCAAGTCCTAATCTGGCGGGCCGTGACAGGTGATTTATCATTTTCAAACACTTTCATGACCATCAACAAGTCTGCGGGCTGTGCAACCATCAACAAGTTTGCAGTCTGCGCCATTTCCACCCCCGTGGTAAGCAATGGTAGCCGACTGAAAGCATCTGCACAGTTCTCGGTGCCTGGCCTGTGGCGGATGGTATAGTTATATGCTGATAGCGCGAGTGCCCACCTTTGTATGCAGGCTGAGGCATTAGTATTTATCCCCTTGTTTTCAGCGAACAGGAATGTGAGGGGCTTGTGATCGGTTTCCAGCTCAAAGTTAAGGCCAAACAGGTACTGATGCATTTTCTTTACCCCGAACGCACACGCTAATGCCTCTTTCTCAATCATGCTGTAGGCCCTCTCGGCCTTAGACAAGCTCCTGGAAGCATAGGCGACAGGTTCCAACTTCTCTCAATGCAAGCTTGTTGTAATACACACTCGACTCCGTACGATGACGCGTTACATGCTAGCACAAGTCTTTTATATGGTTATACAAGCAGCTTGTTGGAGCATAAAATGTTTCTGGCTTTCTCAAAAGCAATTACTTGTTTTTTTTCCCCATACCCAGTTCTCACCTTTGCACAATAACACATGAAGGGGCTCTAAAAGGGTGCTTAAAACCGGTAGGAAGTTACCAAAATAGTTGGAGTCCCAGGAACGACCGTAGCTCTGTGACGTTCTGTGGCCTGGGCGCGTTCCTGATAGCCTCTGTCTTGGCGTCTGTGGCTCAAATGCAGTCCGCCGCGATCTTTCTCCCCAAAAACTCCACTTCTGTTGCCATGAAGACACATTTCGACCTCTTCAGCCGCAGCCCTACGCGATCCAGTCACTGGAGGACCTCCTCCAGGTTTGTAGGTGCTCGACGGTGTCCCAACCCGTGACCAATATGTCGTCCTGAAAGACCACTGTTTGTGGTACTGACTTGAGTAGGCTCTCCATGTTTCTCTGGAAGATCGCTGCAGCCGACCGAATTCCAAACAATCATCTGTTGTAGATGAACAGTCCTTTGTGCGTGTTGATGCAGGTGAGGCCCTTCGAAGATTCCTCCAGCTCCTGCGTCATGTAGGCCGAAGTCAGTTCGAGCTTGGTGAACGTCATGCCTCCTGCCAGCGTTGCAAATAGGTCGTCTTCCTTAGTAGAGTGTATTGGTCCTGTAGCGAGAAACGATTGATAGTTACTTTATAATCGCCGCAAATCCTGACCATGCCATCATAGAAACATAGAAACATAGAAAATAGGTGCAGGAGTAGGCCATTCTGCCCTTCGAGCCTGCACCGTCATTCAATGAGTTCATGGCTGAACATGCAACCTCAGTACCCCATTCCTGCTTTCTTGCCATACCCCTTGATCCCCCTAGTAGTAAGGAATACATATAGCTCCTTTTTGAATATATTTAGTGAATTAGCCTCAACAACTTTCTGTGGTAGAGAATTCCACAGGTTCACCACTCTCAGGATGAAGAAGCTTCTCCTCATCTCGGTCCTAAATGGCTTACCCCTTATCCTTAGACTGTGACCCCTGGTTCTGGACTTCCCCAACATTGGGAACATTCTTCCTGCATCTAACCTGTCTAAACCCGTCAGAATTTTAAACGTTTCTATGAGATCCCCTCTCATTCTTCTGAACTCCAGTGAATACAAGCCCAGTTGATCCAGTCTTTCTTAATCTGTCAGTCCCGCCATCCCGGGAATCAGTCTGGTGAACCTTTGCTGCACTCCCTCAATAGCAAGAATGTCCTTCCTCAGGTTAGGAGACCAAAACTGTACACAATACTCCAGGTGTGGCCTCACCAAGGCCCTGTACAACTGTAGCAACACTTCCCTGCCCCTGTACTCAAATCCCCTCGCTATGAAGGCCAACATGACATTTGCTTTCTTAACCGCCTGCTGTACCTGCATGCCAACCTTCAATGACTGATGTACCATGACATCCAGGTCTCGTTGCACCACCCCTTTTCCTAATCTGTCACCATTCAGATAATAGTCTGTCTCTCTGTTTTTAACACCAAAGTGGATAACCTCACATTTATCCACATTATACTTCATTTGCCCACTCACCTAACCGATCCAAGTCACTCTGCAGCCTCATAGCATCCTCCTCGCAGCTCACACTGCCACCCAACTTAGTGTCATCCGCAAATTTGGAGATACTACATTTAATCCCCTCGTCCAAATCATTAATGTACAATGTAAACAGCTGGGGCCCCAGCACAGAACCTTGCGGTACCCCACTAGTCACTGCCTGCCATTCTGAAAAGTACCCATTTACTCCTACTCTTTGCTTCCTGTCTGACAACCAGTTCTCAATCCACGTCAGCACACTACCCCCAATTCCAATGTGCTTTAACTTTGCACATTAATCTCTTGTGTGGGACCTTGTCGAAAGCCTTCTGAAAGTCCAAATATACCACATCAACTGGTTCTCCCTTGTCCACTCTACTGGAAACATCCTCAAAAAATTCCAGAAGATTTGTCAAGCATGATTTCCTTTTCACAAATCCATGCTGACTTGGACCTATCATGTCACCTCTTTCCAAATGCGCTGCTATGACATCCTTAATAATTGATTCCATCATTTTACCCACGACTGATGTCAGGCTGACCGGTCTATAATTCCCTGTTTTCTCTCTCCCTCCTTTTTTAAAAAGTGGGGTTACATTGGCTACCCTCCACTCCATAGGAACTGATCCAGAGTCAATGGAATGTTGGAAATTGACTGTCAATGCATCCGCTATTTCCAAGGCCACCTCCTTAAGTACTCTGGGATGCAGTCTATCAGGCCCTGGGGATTTATCGGCCTTCAATCCCATCAATTTCCCCAACACAATTTCCCGACTAATAAAGATTTCCCTCAGTTCCTCCTTCTTACTCGACCCTCTGACCCCTTTTATATCCGGAAGGTTGTTTCTGTCCTCCTTAGTGAATACCGAACAAAAGTACTTGTTCAATTGGTCTGCCATTTCTTTGTTCCCCATTATGACTTCACCTGATTCTGACTGCAGGAGACCTATGTTTGTCTTTACTAAGCTTTTTCTCTTTACATATCTATAGAAACTTTTGCAGTCCGTCTTAATGTTCCCTGCAAGCTTCCTCTCGCACTCTATTTTCCCTGCCCAAATCAAACCCTTTGTCCTCCTCTGCTGAGTTCTAAATTTCTCCCAGTCCCCAGGTTCACTGCTATTTCTGGCCAATTTGTATGCCACTTCCTTGGCTTTAATACTATCCCTGATTTCCCTTGATAGCCACGATTGAGCCACCTTCCCTTTTTTATTTTTACGCCAGACAGAGATGTACAATTGTTGTAGTTCATCCATGCGGTCTCTAAATGTCTGCCATTACCCATCCACTGTCAACCCCTTAAGTATCATTCGCCAATCTATTCTAGCCAATTCACGCCTCATACCTTCAAAGTTACCCTTCTTTAAGTTCTGGACCATGGTCTCTGAATTAACTGTTTCATTCTCCATCCTAATGTAGAATTCCAGCATATTATGGTCACTCTTCCCCAAGGGGCCTCGCACAACGAGATTGCTAATTAATCCTGTCTCATTACACAACACCCAGTGTAAGATGACCTCCCCCCTAGTTGGTTCCTCAACATATTGGTCTAGAAAACCATCCCTTATGCACTCCAGGAAATCCTCCTCCACCGTATTGCTTCCAGTTTGGTTAGCCTAATCTATATGCATATTAAAGTCACCCATGATAACTGCTGCACCTTTATTGCATGCACCCCTAATTTCCTGTTTGATGCCCTCCCCAACATCACTACTACTGTTTGGAGGTCTGTACACAACTCCCACTAACGTTTTTTGCCCTTTGGTGTTCTGCAGCTCCACCCATATAGATTCCACATCATCCAACTCACTTTTGAGTACTGGAACAATCGGGCTGGCACATTCACTGAATTCCACTGGGGAGATGATGCCCTCGCGTTGCAGCCTGTCCAGCTCGATTTCCACTCTCTCCCTCATCATGTGAGGTACCGCTCGCGCCTTGTGGTGAATTGGTCGTGCCTCTGGGACCAAGTGGATCCGCACCTTCACCCCAGAAAAGTTTTGAATGCCTGGCTCAAAAAGGGAAGGAAATTTGTTCAGAACCTGGGTTCATGAGGCCTCATCGACATGTGGTAGCGCTCGGATGTCATCCCAGTACCAGCAGATTTTGCCCAGCTAGCTCCTTCCAAGCAGTGTGGGGTCATCGCCCGGGACAATCCAGAGTGGCAGTTCGGCACCGTGACCTCGTAGGTGATCTTGACCATGGCACTGCCCAGGACGGTGATAAGCTCTTTGGTGTATGTTCTCAGTTTCATGTGGATGGGGCTCAGAGCTGGTCTGAATGCCTTGTTGCACCACAGTCTCTCAAACATCTTTTTACTCATGATGGATTGGCTAGTGCCAGTGTCCAGTTCCATGGCTACAGGTAAGCCATTCAATTTTACGTTTAACATTATAGGTGGAAATTTCGTCAAAAATGTGTGCACCCCGTGTACTTCAGCATCTGCCTCCTCTCTCTGAGGCTTGAAATTGCTTTGATCCACCATGGACCGATCTTCCTCTGCCGTGTGGTGGTTAGCAGGTTTTGCAGAGCTTGCAGCTCGTTTGCAAGCTCATTGGAGGTGCCCCAGTGTTCCACAGCTCTTGCAAACATACCCTTTGAAGCGGCATGAAAAGGCTGAATGGAAGCCTCCACAACGCCAACAAGGTGTGAATTGCCTTGCATTCATCCTTTGTTGCGGACTCTGGGTCACCTGCTGGCAGTTGCAGACTCGTGGGGTTCTGCCCTGTACATTTCTGCTCGCAAACACAGTTCCAGTTAATTGATAAACATTGCTAGCAGTTGTGTGCTGAGAGATTTGTTTGATGTTATCACTGGTGGACATAAACGTCTGTGCTATCGCAATGGCCTTACTGAGGGTCGGCGGTGTCTCTCCAGTCAGAAGTTTTCCTAGGATGGTCTCCTGGCAATACCCAGTACAAAAAAGTCTCTGAGCATTTGCTCCAGGTAGCCATTAAACTCACATTGTCCTGCAAGTCACCTTAGCTTGGCGACGTAGCTCGGCACTTCCTGACCTTCAGATTGCTGGTATGTGTAGAACCGATACCTCGTCATCAGCATGCTCTCCCTCGGGTTAAGATGCTCCCGAACCAGGGTACACAGCTCCTCATACAACTTATCTGTGGGTTTCACCGGAGCCAGAAGATTCTTCATGAAGCTGTAGGTCAGTGCCCCGCAGACTGTGAGGAGGACCACTCTCCTTTTTGCAGCGCTTCCTTCTCCGTCCAGTTCGTTGGGTACAAAATACTGGTCTAGCCGTTCAACATAGGCTTCCCAGTCCTCACCCTCCGAGAACTTTTCCACGATGCCCATAGTTTGCTGCATCTTTGCGTTGGATTCGTTTTCTCGTCGCCAGTTATTGTGTTCCTAACACAGATGAGGCTGCACACAGGGAGGTTAAAGTAACAGTGACCTCAGTCTTTAATAAGACACTCCAGTGAGGAATAGGCCTTAGGGGCCAGCTTATATACAGTGCTCCCAAGGGATACTGGGATCCCTTGGGACTTCAGGGGATGCGCTCCCTGCTGGCGGAACATGGGAGTGCATGCTTTACAGATACACAATAGGCCCAAGCTGAGCCCCATTCACACTTAACTAAGGACTTACACCAAGGAACTAATCCCTATAATTGGCAGTGCAGAAGTCAAAGTCTCCTATGATGGAGCAGTACACAAACTCCCGCTGTTGATTATGTCAGGGGATAGCCCCACATTGTTTGACAGAAGCTGGCTGGGAAAAATCCGCTGGAACTGGGACGACATCCGAGCGCTTTCGTCCGTCGACGACGCCTCATGTGCCCAGGTTCTGGGCAAGTTCGCATCGTTGTTCGAGCCAAGCATTGGAAGCTTCTCGGGGGCGAAAGTGCCGATCCATTTGGTTCCCGGTACGCGACCCATCCACCACAAGGCACGAGCGGTACTGTACATGATGCGTGAGAAAGTGGAAATTGAGCTGGACCGGTTGCAGTGAGAAGGCATCATCGCGCCGGTGGAATTCAACGAGTGGGCTAGTCCAATTGTCCCGGGACTTAATGAGGACGGCATGGTTAGATTTTGTGGGGACTATAAAATAACAATTAACTGTTTTTCGCTACAGGACCAGTACCTGCTCCCCAAGGCAGATGACCTATTTGTGACCCTGGCTGGAGGGAAGACATTCACCAAGCTGGACCTGACCTCGGCTTACATGACGCAGGTGCTGGAGGAGTCTTCGAAAGCCCTCACCTGCATCAACACGCACAAAGGTCTGTTCATCTATAACCAGTGCCCGTTCGGGATTCGGTCGGCCACGGCAATCTTCCAACGGAACACGGAGAGCCTGCTAAAGTCGGTTCCTCACACCGTGGTTTTCCAGAGGAGGACAAAGGGTTTGTTTAGGGCAGGGAAAATGGAGTACGAGAAGAAGCTTGCAGGGAACATTAAGGCGGATTGCAAAAGTTTCAATAGGTATGTAAAGAGAAAAAGGTTAGTAAAGACAAACGTAGGTCCCCTGCAGTCAGAATCAGGGGAAGTCATAACGGGGAACAAAGAAATGGCAGACCAATTGAACAAGTACTTTGGTTCGGTATTCACTAAGGAGGACACAAACAACCTTTCGGATATAAAAGGGGTCAGAGGGTCTAGTAAGGAGGAGGAACTGAGGGAAATCTTTATTAGTCGGGAAATTGTGTTGGGGAAATTGATGGGATTGAAGGCCGATAAATCCCCAGGGCCTGATGGACTGCATCCCAGAGTACTTAAGGAGGTGGCCTTGGAAATAGCGGATGCATTGACAGTCATTTTCCAACATTCCATAGACTCTGGATCAGTTCCTATCAAGTGGAGGGTAGCCAATGTAACCCCACTTTTTAAAAAAGGAGGGAGAGAGAAAACAGGGAATTATAGACCGGTCAGTCTGACCTCAGTAGTGGGTAAAATGATGGAATCAATTATTAAGGATGTCATAGCAGCGCATTTGGAAAGAGGTGACATGATAGGTCCAAGTCAGCATGGATTTGTGAAAGGGAAATCATGCTTGACAAATCTTCTGGAATTTTTTGAGGATGTTTCCAGTAGAGTGGACAAAGGAGAACGAGTTGATGTGGTATATTTGGACTTTCAGAAGGCTTTCAACAAGGTCCCACATAAGAGATTAATGTGCAAAGTTAAAGCACATGGGATTGGGGGTAGTGTGCTGACGTGGATTGAGAACTGGTTGGCAGACAGGAAGCAAAGAGTAGGAGTAAATGGGGACTTTTCAGAATGGCAGGCAGTGACTAGTGGGGTACCGCAAGGTTCTGTGCTGGGGCCCCAGCTGTTTACATTGTACATTAATGATTTAGACGAGGGGATTAAATGTAGTATCTCCAAATTTGCGGATGACACTAAGTTGGGTGGCAGTGTGAGCTGCGAGGAGGATGCTATGAGGCTGCAGAGTGACTTGGATCGGTTAGGTGAGTGGGCAAATGCATGGCAGATGAAGTATAATGTGGATAAATGTGAGGTTATCCACTTTGGTGTTAAAAACAGAGAGACAGACTATTATCTGAATGGTGACAGATTAGGAAAAGGGGAGGTGCAACGAGACCTGGATGTCATGGTACATCAGTCATTGAAGGTTGGCATGCAGGTACAGCAGGCGGTTAAGAAAGCAAATGTCATGTTGGCCTTCATAGCGAGGGGATTTGAGTACAGGGGCAGCGAGGTGTTGCTACAGTTGTACATGGCCTTGGTGAGGCCACATCTGGAGTATTGTGTACAGTTTTGGTCTCCTAACTTGAGGAAGGACATTCTTGCTATTGAGGGAGTGCAGCGAAGATTCACCAGACTGATTCCCGGGATGGTGGGACTGACCTATCAAGAAATACTGGATCAACTGGGCTTGTATTCACTGGAGTTCAGAAGAATGAGAGGGGACCTCATAGAAACGTTTAAAATTCTGACGGGTTTAGACAGGTTAGATGCAGGAAGAATGTTCCCAATGTTGGGGAAGTCCAGAACCAGGGGCCACAGTCTAAGGATAAAGGGTAAGCCATTTAGGACCGAGATGAGGAGAAACTTCTTCACCCAGAGAGTGGTGAACCTGTGGAATTCTCTACCACAGAAAGTAGTTGAGGCCAATTCACTAAATATATTCAAAAGGGAGTTAGATGAAGTCTTTACTACTCGGGGGATCAAGCTTTATGGCGAGAAAGCAAGAAGGGGGTACTGAAGTTTCATGTTCAGCCATGATCTCATTGAATGGCGGTGCAGGCTAGAAGGGCTGAATGGCCTGCTCCTGCACCTATTTTCTATGTTTCTATGTTTCTATGACATACTGGTTGCAGGTCGGGACACCATTGAGCACTTGAAGAATCTGGAAGAGGTTCTTAGTCGGTTGGATCGCGTGGGGCTCAGGTTGAAATGCTCGAGGTATGTTTTCCTGGTGCAGGAGGTCGAGTTCTTGGGAAGAAGAATCGCGGCAGATGGCATCAGACCCACCGACGCCAAGACGGAGGCCATCAAGAACGCGCCGAGACCACAGAACGTGACGGAGCTGCGGTCGTTTCTGGGACTCCTTAACTATTTTGGTCATTTCCTACCTGGGTTAAGCACCCTACAAGAACCCCTACATGCGCTACTGTGCAAGGGAGACGACTGGGTATGGGGGAATTCACAAGAGGCTGCCTTTAAGAAAGCCAGAAATCTGTTGTGTTCAAACAAACTGCTTGTCCTGTATAACCCTTGTAAAAGATTAGTGCTAGCTTGCGATGCGTCGTCATATGGGGTTGGGTGTTTGATACAACATGCTAACGAATCAGAGATCTTGCAAACGGTTGCTTATGCGTCCAGGAGTTTGTCCAAGGCCGAAGGGGCCTACAGCATGATTGAAAAAGAGGCTCTGGCGTGCGTTTATGGGATAAAAAAAATGCACCAGTACTTATTTGGCCTCAAGTTTGACTTTGAAACTGACCACAAGCCGCTCATATCGCTGTTCCCTGAGAACAAAGGGAATAACACCAATGCCTCTGCCCGCATCCAAAGATGGGCGCTTACGTTGTCGGCATACAAAATGTAATTCTCCACAGACTGGGCACAGAGAACTGTGCAGATGCTCTCAGTCGGCTGCCATTGCACAGCCAGCGGACTTGCTCACGGTAATGGAGGCATTCGAGAACGAAAAGTCCCCCGTTAAGGCCTGCCAGATCAGAACATGGACCAGCCAGGATCCTTCACTGTCCTTGGTAAAAAACTGTGTCCTCCATGGGAGCTGGTCCAGTGTCCCAGCGGAGATGCAGGAGGCGATTAAGCCGTTCCACAGGAGCAAAGACGCAATATCCCGACAGGCGGAATGTCTGTTGTGGGGCAATCGCATGGTCTTGCCCAAGAAAGGCAGAGATACTTTCATATGTGAACTGCACAGCACCAACCCAGGCATCGTAATGATGAAAGCCATAGCCAGATCCCATGTGTGGTGGCCCAGCATCGACTCAGATTTAGAGTCAGGCGTGCGCCAGTGCAACACTTGCTCTCAACTAAGCCATGCACCCAGAGAGGCACCGCTAAGTTTGTGCTCGTGGCCCTCCAAACCGTGGTCGAGGATCCACGTGGACTATGTGGGCCCATTTCTAGGCAAAATATTTTGCTTATCGTGGATGTTTACTCAAAATGGATTGAATGTGCGATAATGTCTGTAAGCACGTCCATGGCCACTATTGAAAGCCTACGAGCCATGCTTGGCACGCACTGCTTGCCTGATGTCCTAGTCAGTGACAATGGGCCGTGCTCCACCACTGCTGAATTTAAGGAATTCATGACCCGCAATGGGATCAAACAGGTCACATCTGCCCCGTTCAAGTCCGCATCCAACGGCCAGGCAGAACGGGCAGTTCAGACCATCAAGCAAAGCTTAAAATGTGTGTCGGAAGGCTCCCTGCAGACCCGGCTGTTTCGAGTGCTGCTCAGCTACCGCACCAGACCCCACTCACTCACCGGGGTTCCCTCAGCAAAGCTGCTCATGAAAAGGGCTTTAATCATGACAATCAGGATTACTTTGGCTGACTTCATCTTATTCTTAGGCGTTCCCTGAAAAACACACAGAATGCAACGTTGTCCTTGGGGTGATGAACCACCTTTCCAGATGCAACTACACACGATTACCTTTGGTAACCAGAATATGTAAAACAAAAACTACACAGACAAGCGAAGGCAACAGATAGGAGAGAAATAAGTTATGTACAGTGCTACCCGTCTCCGGGTGGCCACACTAGGTCTCCTCGACCCTGGACCTCTTACGATCCTGGCTTTCTTCATTCATCAGTGTGTAAGGAGACGTCCACGGCGCCCTTGGCCGTGGGATCCTGGCACTCCTCCTCACTCCTGCCCCCACAGGCAGAATGGCTGGTCCCTCTGTGGGCTCCTCACAGTCCCAGATTATGGGCTGGAGACCCACACCTGTAGCGCAGCTCACCACTCCCTGTTGTTTCCTCCTCTTGTCAGCTCTTTCCCAGGGTTGAAAAGCTTGCACTGATTCATATGGAACCACTTAGTGCATCAGGACATTTTGACCGCATATATCATTGGACTTGTCTTATCCACGATACTGTACGGTCCCATGTATAGCGGTTCAAAATTCCCTACCCTGGCAAAATTTTTGTCTATTACTTGGTCTCCAACATTCCACTCGTGGTGCTTCTGGGGCTCAAGCAATAAACGATTTCTACGATGTTGCTTCCCCATGTTACTGGCAGCCTGCCAATGGATCTGTTTGAGATGCTCAAACAGATTCTTAACAAACCATTCCCAGTTCACTTCTCTCAACTGACCTTCCGTGAGAACCGGTGCCAGTACGTGGCTGGACGTTCTCATAACCCTGCCAGTCACGAGCTCATATGGGGAACACCCTGTGCTTCTAGACGGTCTGGCTCAGACCCCCATCAGAACTAATGGCAAGACCTCCACCCATTTTCTAGGCGAGTCTCCCATTTCCTTTCGTAACCTTTCCTTGATGGTCCTATTCATTCGCTCCACAATCCCGGATGACTGTGGGTTGTGGGCGACGTGCCAGTTACCCTCTATGCCTAGCATCTTCAGAGTCGCCTGCATGACTGCCCCTGTGAAGTGACTCCCCTGATCAGACTCCACATACTGTGGTAACCCCCACCTAGAGAACACTTCTCTCACGAGAATCCTTGCGGTCCCCAAAGCTGTAGCTATTCGTCAAGGGAAGGCTTCTACCCATTTAGAGAACACATCTCCCAGGACCAGGCAGTACCTGTAACCCCCCTGTGTGGTGGGCAATGACCCGCTATAATCGACCTGTATGGACTGTCATGATCCCTCCACTCTCCTAGTGTGTCCCTTGGATACCTTCCTTTTCTGGGGGTCAGGGTTGTTTGCAGCACACACCAAGCAATCCGCGCAGAAGTCGCGGACGTCCTTCCTCAGTTGCGGCCACCACCCTCCCTGTTCCACCCGTTGCCAGGTGGTCTCCGGCCCGGGGTGCCCCGCTCCTGGACCCTCGTGGGCCAACTGAAGGTATTCTCTCCGATGCTGCTACGGGACTACTCACTGTTCCCCTCTGAAAACCATCCCTTCCTTTACCGTAATACCTGTCACTCCGTATGGATCCTCTACCTTAACTCCCTTAGCCAGTGTCTCCAGAACAGTCTTTAGGACGGGATCCTGTATCTGGACCATCTTTAGGTCCGGGGCCAATGCTACCCCTGCACTCCCTTGTGTCCCACCTCTGTCCCTGATTGTGGCTACCGGACTCGACCCATAAGGATCCCAAAACGTGCCCGCTCGAGCACCTTCCTTGCCCAGTACGTCGGCCTGCTGATTGCCCTCCGCACGGGGTTCTGTCTTAGAATGAGCCTTGACTTTGTGGATATAGAAATCCCCCTGGGTTTCTATTGATGTTATGATCTGCTGCAACAATGGCTTGGTTGCTAGGGGTTTCCCGTCTGCAGATGTGAACCCACGGCAAGATCAAATGGCTAAATATTCTGGACATGAATTGCAAGTGAACATGCTGTCCAAGAAAATCGTGTAGGGTGTAGGGAACTCTTCAGGGTGGGTAATCACATACACCTCTGCCGACAGTTCAGCGTGCTGGGCGCTCATGGTGCTCGGGATGGCCTTGGCAATGCCTGCCTTTGGGTCAAAAATCCTGCATCCAGTGAGTGGCTCCCCTGCCACCACAGTACTGGACCCGTCTACATAGATCTCGCGGGTCGTGGGATGGATCCCAGCCCGAAACCCTATGTCTATGTCCCATACTCCTTCAACAGAACATTTGTGAGCCACCCCTGGGTAAATCAAATTTGCGGCGAGCTTGGGCTCAGAGGCCTTTCACGCTCAAATTCATCTGCGAGAGCAATAAAGTCCAGCGAGCAATGCGTGCACTGCTCACTGTGCCGTCCTTTTTCCTCCCATCCAGAAGCATGTGAGTGGGAGTATGATGGGTTAGGAGCGTTATCGGGGATGCCCCCATGACGATTTGTGACCTTTTCATGGCCCAATGTGTGGCGAGCAGGTGCCTCTCACAATTGGAGTACCCCCTCTCTACATCTGTGAGGATTCTTGATGAGTATACCATGCCGCTCCTGGAGCAGCACTGCGCTTAAACTGTCCTCTGTGGCAGCTACCTCCATAAAGAATTCCGCTCCCCCATCAATCGCTCCTAAAGCCGGTGCAGCCTGCAGATCTCTCTTCAGGTGACTAAAAGCTGCCATGCAGTCCTCATCCCACTCCCAGCCCTCTCCCTTGCGGAGGAGCCGGAGTAGAGGGGCTGCTGTAGCGGCATAGTCCTCTATGAAATCCCTGCAGTTCCCTGTGAGTCCCAGGAAGGATCTTACCCCCGTTACCGTGGTCGGGACAGGTAGCTCCTGTACCGCCTTCCTCCTCGCCTCATCGATGGCCCTCTCCCCAGCATGCATGGTCAGCCCGAGGAATTTTACTTCCTGTTGGCCGATCTGTGCTTTCCTGGGATTGACCCTGAACCCAGCTTCCTTTAACAGACTCAGCAGCTCAGCCAGCAGTGGGCCAAGCTCCTCCCCCTTGTCAGAGAACAAAAGCAGGTTGTTCACATACTGCACAAGCTGTTGCAATCTGCTTTTAAACAGTTGGTCATACATTGGTAGAAAATAGAAGGACTGTTATGAAACCCTTGGAGAAGGCAGGTCCATGTGTACCCTTGAAAGTGAATGCGAACTTATACTGGTCCTCCCTTCTGAGAGGGCTAGACCAGAATCTGTTCGAAATATCCAGCACTGTGAATGTTTTCGCAGATGCCGGGATACTCCCGATCAGGTCGGCTACGGCTGCGACGGTGGGGGCACAGGCTGGGATGTTCTTGTTAAGAACCCGATAGTCCACAGTGGCTCTCCATGAATTGTCCGGTTTCCTAACTGGCCAAATCGGAGAGTTCACATGGGTCGCTATGGGTCTCAACACACCCTGCTCAACCAGTGATACCAATACCATCTCTAAATCCGCCTCTGCCTCTCTGGGGAAGTTGTACTGTTTCTGTGGTCGGGCCATGGGGTCTCCTTCTACTCTGACCTCCCCCCCTGTTACCCTCTCGCAGTCGTGCTTGTGTGTAGTGAATGCCTCGAGGTTGGCTCGCACTCCACCCTGTACTCCGCTGGGGTAGAAGTGACCAAAAGTTCAAGGCCATAACTATCCTTGGGCTTCATCGTACACACGGTTCCCTTGCCTTGCTTCCCTGGTATAATTACCACCTCCTTCTCCTTTCCCATGCATACTGCCCCCCATAGACAGTGATTCCGGAAATCCACCAATAACTTGTGGGCCAGTATGAAGTCTGCCCCCAAAATGCCTATTCCCTCCCGCTCCCACCGCATCAGGACACATTTCCACTCCGTATGGAGTGTCCCCAAATCGATGGCTAGGGGGATGGAGAAAGACCCTGTTCGTTCATTCCCGGTGAACCCTCATAAATTATATGGGACCCCGTTAGATAGAAGTGATGTGGCCGTGTTATCCGCATAGACAATAGTGCTTGAAGCTCCAGTGTCCAGCAGATAGGTCCCTTGCACCTTTTCCACCCCCATTTTCACGCACGCTCTTTTCCAAGCATCATAACTTAGTGGGCACAGGTAAACGGGCTGCGAAGCCCCTAATCACGGGTCGGGATTGTTCGGGGCGGATGGGAGTACGCTGCCTGCTGCCACGTCCACCCTACCCTGCCCTGCCGGAAAGACTGGGCGGAGAGCTGCCACTAATACCACGAATGGATCAGTGCTGCTTCCCACCACAGCTGCGGCTTTCCGTGCTGGCGCTGGGGGATCCCCTTTCCCGCTCCTTTTGTCAGGGACTGGGCAGTCTTTCCTCCAGTGCCCTTTACACCCGCACCCATAACAACCCTGCTTCTTCTCTGAGCTGCCTCCTTCCTGGCGCCACTCTTTTCTAACGTTGCCTCCACTAGGCTTTAACTCGTGCACTCTGCCTTTTGGTTTGTCATCCTCACCCCTACCATTCTTAAAAGAGAGAGTTAACTGAATCGAACCACCCCTCTGCTTTGGCCTTGATCCTGGGCAGGCTGTTCACCACCAGGGTCCTCAGCCAATAGCCCTAAGCTCCCCCTGCAGCTGCGCCCGGTCGGGCACCCCCGCACAGGCACTCCGGTAGACAGGCCACAGCCTGTCTGTGAAAGCCTGTGGTGCCTCCCCAGCTAACTGCAGTGTCCTTTCCACTCGGGAGAAGGGACTTCCATCATTGAGGCCCATAGTCTCTAGAATGTCATCCTTTATCCCCTCTAACATACCCTGCCCCCTCTTGCTATCTGCTGAGAGCGACTGGTACAACCTACTATCCGGGGAAAACAAAAATAATTTGGCTGACTCAGCTTCGTTGCAATTATTGACCCCCCCCTACCTGCTCCCCATCCATAAAATGGACAGATAGGTCCCCTTTGCTGGTCAGTTTGGTGAGATTAGAGACCATTACCTGCAGCTGGGAGGTCGTATACAGGACCACGAAGTCACTCTGTAGTGGTCCTTGCTCTTGACAGTCTACGGGCGCACCGTATTTCCGCTGCCGGACAGGGCACATGGGTCCCGGTCCCGACACTTCGAGCGGCGGTCGAGTGTCCTCCTCTGCCTCGCAGTCCTCCTTATCTTTCCCCTGTTCTTCCTCATCTACCTGGGCCATTCCCGGAGCTACCAAGCAGACCATCCCTTTGGCTTTAGATAGAGCATCGGTTAAATTCCGGATCTGCTCCTGGCAAGGACCACGATTACCCGTATCCTCTAGTGCTGGTGACTCTGTATGCCACCTGAATATCCTTCAACTGCTCTTCCAAAGCCTTTACCTCACTCGACAAACAAGCGTTCTCCTCCCTAACCACCCTCTCCTTCCCCTTTGCCTCAGTTACATGGCATTGCAGGAACTCCTTATGGTTACGGAAGGTTTCCTCCTGGCTTATTCTTCCCCTCTTCTCATCTCTTAGCTGCATGCATAAGGGCTCCCTACCGCAGCCCTTGCGTCTGACTGTGCCTCGGACTCCCTGAGCTCTGCCTCTAACTTACCAACCTGCTCATCTAGCAGTTGGACTTGTCTTTGTAGACAGATGAACCATATCGCCTTTTCAATGCTGCGCCTATGCTCCTTGCCCTTCGTCCATTCTGCCGCTGTGTCCACTGGACGCTCAGCACACAACAAGCCTAGCACCCACTTCTTAGTGATGCTAACCTTCTTAAATACATATAAAGAAATCCTTTCCCCCATTTGGGATCTTTCGCCAGAAGTGCTGTTCATGACTGATTTACACTGCTTTTACCCGGGTCCTGCCACGGTCACCAAGACATGTAAGTGGTTTTGATCCTTGCCCAATTGCTAGACGGACGGTTTGAATCGCCCTGCCTTACGAAAGTTCTAGACCTGGGAATTATTATTCAGAGTGTAAATGAAATGAGTCACGGACAGGAATGCTTCAGTGAAAAATCGTACTGATATTTATTTGGTCTAACACATACTGGTTAAAACATGTACTACTAAACGAAATCACTGTCTCTGTGGAGAATAAAATCCAGGTTACAAACAACATACATACAGTACAGAAATGAGAACTGTAACATGCAGTAATTCCCTGGTGGATTCTAACCCTACCCCGACCAACGAATTACCCTCCTCAGAATAGCCCTGAAAAGCTTCACTTCTGCGAAAACTCTGAGCCCTTACCCAGCTTGCCTGGGATATCTGGTTACTGGCTTGGGACACTCTTGATCATGCTCACCACCACACCAGTTGGTTTCCTTTCTTTAGCTCAGCTGTGGGAAGTTACTGCCTGGTCTTCAGTCTCGGCAGCTTCTTCTGCGGTACTGCGGCTTCCTCCTGGTACATTGATCTTGGTGTAGCGAGAGCGAGAGGGAGAGAGAGGTCGCTCTAGATACAGGCTGCAAGCTGCAAGCTCCAAGCTTCACTCCCACCTTCAAGCTACAAGCTTCAAGCTAAAAATAAAGGCCCTGTCTTTATGGGAGTTTTGCAATCCCTATCTTTCCCGCCAATCTTTAAAACCCCTTTGTTTCAAAGCACGGGTACTTAGTCAGTGATGGGCCATCCAACCCATATGCATTGGGCTGATGGCCCTTAATCTGGGCATCTCTCTGAGTCTTTGTGTTGGGAAAGACTTGGCTCCTATATGGCTGGACAGGCTAGTGGGTTCATTGTCTTGTTTCTCCTTTTGAGATGGAGGTGAGAAGTGCTTTTGCATATTAGAGTGGCTTTGTCAATGGCCCCCCGCTTCCTGGCCGACAGCTCTTTTGTCAATATTCGTGACACCCTTCCTTTAGCTGTGACTGGTGGGTGAACCCGATCTGAATGACTGACAGTTCTTTTGTCACAGGGTCTCTGGAGTTTCAACAAAACAGTTTTTTTTCACTTCTCTGCACAGTGTGATCCCATCACAGGACAAATACCCTCAGAAAAACCCATAAAGTCGATGAAATATTCTCGACTGAGTCCATTCTTTAAACAGAAACTTTGTGATCTCTTCAAAATGTTGGAATCAATTATTAAAGATGAAATAGCAACGCATTTGGAAAGCAGTGACAGGATCGGTCCAAGTCAGCATGGATTTATGAAAGAGGAATCATGCTTGACAAATCTTCTAGAATTTTTTGAGGATGTAACTAGTAGAGTGGACAAGGGAGAACCAGTTGATGTGGTCTATTTGGACTTTCAAAAGGCTTTTGACAAGGTCCCACACAAGAGATTGGTGTGCAAAATTAAAGCACATGGTATTGAGGATAATGTATTGAGGTGGATAGAGAACCAGTTGGCAGATAGGAAGCAGAGAGTCGGGATAAACGTGTCCTTTTCAGAATGGCAGGCAGTCACTAGTGGGGTGCCGCAGGGCTCAGTGCTGGGACCCCAGCTATTTACAACATACATCAATGATTTAGATGAAGGAATTGAGTGTAATATCTTCAAGTTTATAGATGACACTAAGCTGGGTGGTGGTGTGAGCTGTGAGGAGGATACTAATAGGCTGCAGGGTGACGTGGACCGGTTAGGTGAGTGGGCAAATGCATAGCAGATGCAATATACCGTGGATAAATGTGAGGTTATCCACTTTGGTGGCAAAAACAGAAAGGCAGAATATTATCTGAATGGCGACAGATTAGGAGAGGGGAGGTGCAACGAGACCTGGGTGTCATGGTACACCAGTCATTGAAAGTTGGCATGCAGGTACAGCAGGCGGTGAAGAAGGCAAATGGCATGTTGGCCTTCATAGCTAGGGGATTCGAGTATAGGAGCAGGAAGGTCTCACTGCAGTTGTACAGGGCCTTAGTGAGACCTCACCTGGAATATTGTGTTCGTTTTGGTCTCCTAATCTGAGGAAGGACATTCTTGCTATCGAGGGAGTGCAGCGAAGGTTCACCAGACTGATTCCCGGGATGGCAGGACTGACATATGAGGAGAGACTGGATCAACTGGGCCTGTATTCACTGGAGTTTAGAAGAATGAGAGTGGATCTCATAGAAACATATAAAATTCTGATGGGATTGGACAGGTTAGATGCAGGAAGAATGTTCCTGATGTTGGGGAAGTCCAGAACCAGGGGTCACAGTCTAAGGATAAGGGGTAAGCCATTTAGGACTGAGATGAGGAGAAACTTCTTCACTCAGAGAGTTGTTAACCTGTGGAATTCTCTACCGCAGAGAGTTGTTGATGCCAGTTCGTTAGATATATTCAAGAGGGAGTTGGATTTGGCCCTTACGGCTAAAGGGATCAAGGGGTATAGAAAGAAAGCAGGAAAGGGGTACTGAGGTGAATGATCAGCCATGATCTTATTGAATGGTGGTGCAGGCTCGAAGGGCCGAATTGCCTACTCCTGCAGCTACTTTCTATGTTTCTATATCCTTTACTGGCTGTCCGGGGTGCTAACAGCGGCGCAGGCCAACCGAAAATCTAGACTTTAAGTCTGTAGAAATAATACAGCTTGGGCTGGATTTTCAGTCCGATGCTGCCTTTGTTTTTTCCCCGGAGGGGCAGTAATGGCGGCAAAGAGCATTTCCAATTGGACGGCCAGCTTCCAGCGCCTCGCTGGGACATTTGGTGCCAGGTTTGCGGGGGTGCGGAGCAGTACTGCCCGGGAGAGGCGAGCCGGTGTGCAACGCACTTGGTTGCGACACTGGCTTGAAATTTGAAACTCACCCGATTCGTATCACCCCGTAGCCTGACCTAGTGGGACCGCCTGTGAATGCTGGCGGTTCCAACTGTAGTGGCCACAGAGAGAGTATGATTGTTTTTATTTTTGCGATTCATGTGGGGGGTGTCAGGAATATATTGGGAATGTTTTTGGTGGTTTATTTTCAGGTATTTCTTTTTCGCAGAAGCGTTTCTTAGGGTGCTCCGAGGCCGGCTGTTTACCTCAGGATGTTCAGTTGCTCAGCCAGCCCAGCGCTCTAAAAGAGGTGCGGAACATCTCCATTAGCACTCTGCTCCACACTCAGGGCCCAGCTGTTGAATTTTGTGGCTGGAGACGCAAACCATTTCCCGCCGCAAAATTTACCGCTCCGCTCAGGTTAATGCCGCAACAGCGGCGCAACCGAATTTTCACCCCATGGAAGTTTTAAAGATTAACACAATGAAACTTCAGTACATAATAAGTAAAATTACAGGTGTACAGGTGTTACAGCTCAGATCAGAGATTCCCACCTGCAATATATAATAGCATCCTTTCACAAAGCAACAGGTTCAGACATGAGCCAGTATCAGCTGCAAGGAACCATCAGCATCTCAGGAACCTATGACTGACACCCAAGATCCATCAGGTGTTGGAGTGTTAGTGACCTCTCTCTGCGTCCATACAATGGGGACTTGCAATCACTTGAAGGGAAGTGGAGGTAGTGACCCATCACCTTTGGCTAAGTCATGGCTAGCTGTGATATAGCAACTTTTACTTATGAATGTGGAGGGGTCAGGCCGGGTTTGTGTTTACGTCCCCCCCCCTCGCCCCCACCATTACTGGGTCAGAGCAGCGGGGAAGGAAGTGTGAAGGTGAAAACCACAGGTGCAAAACTTTACTTTTCTACCAGGTTGCTGGCAGTAATGCCGGGGAAATCGTAGAATAGAATAGAATCAAAGAGCGAAAAATTTGTGGCCGTCACGAGAGTTGCCGCTGTCCAACTCGGGATTACAGCCACTGAAAATGGACAAAGTGCTACCAGGAAAAAATTCGCACTGGGGGCTAAAGGATTTTGGCCCAGTGCTAGCTTACTGTGTAAAGCCCTCGTGGTGGGTCGTTAGTGCAGGCATGGAAGTCGAAGTTCCCGGCCTGAAACGGTGTTCAATGTTCCAACAGCCTCTGGAAGCGAGGTTGTGGAGTTTGCAAGGAATTGTGGGGAATTAAAAGGGCAATTAATTAAAAGGGCAATGCACTCAGAACTAATCAAAATTAAAATAAAGTCCTTTACAAATAAACATTAAAAAGAAATCCCAAATAGGAGTCTCCAGCACATTGGGCCAAAGTTTCCACATGATTTGCGCCTGATTTTTAGGAGAACGGACTATCTTAGAAATCGCAATTCTCCACATTTTTTTTTCTGCAGTTCTAGTCAGGTAGAACAGTTCTACTTTGGAACAGATTTTTTTCTTCAAAAGGGGGCGTGTCCGGCCACTGACGCCTGATTTCAAAGTTTCCACAGTGAAAATGTACTCCAAACTAAAGTAGAATGGAGCCAGTGAAGATTTTTGTAGAACTGAAAAAACCTGTTCTATACTTTAAAATTAGGCGCCCAGAACGAGGTGGTGGGGGGGGGGGGGGGGAGGGGGGGGGAAGGGAACTCATTAAATTCGACAATAAATCCTTATTTATACTTCTACAAATATTATACAAATAAATCCAACCTGAATAAACATTTATAAGCCAAGAAAAGATTAAATAAACCATCTTCCTACCTGTGTGAAAGTGCTTCAGCCAGGGAGAATTCTGCAGCCGTTCGTACCGCTGAGCAGGAGTGGGGGGGGGGGGGGGGGAGAAAGCCGTTCGTGCCGCTGAGCAGGAGGAGGAGGGAGGGGGAGAGAGAGAGAGGGAGGGAGGGAGCGAGAGAGAGGGGGAGAGAGAGAGAGAGAGAGAGGGGGAGGGAGAGAGAGAGAGGGGGAGAGAGAGAGGGGGAGGGAGAGAGAGAGGGGGGGGGAGGGAGGGGGAGGTCAGGTCGGATCGGATCCAGTCCGGGAGCGGGAGTCGGGTCCAGTGGTGGGGGGGGGGGGGGGGGCGGGAGCGCGGGTCGAGTTGGATCCAGTTGGGAGGGGCGGGGAGCGGGAACAGGAGCGCAGGTCGGGTCAGTCGGGGGGGGGGGCGGAGCGGGTGTCGGGTCGGGGCCGGGGGGGGAGCGGGTGTCGGGTCTGGTCGGCGGGGGCGGGGGGGTGGGGAGCGTGTGTCGGGTCTGGTCCGGAGGCAGTGGGGAGCGAGTGTCGGGTCTGGTCTGGGGCGGGGGGGGGGGGAGCAGGAGCTGGCCGTGGGAGGAGCCCCAGTGAGGCCATTCAGCCAGGGCTAGGGGCTGCGTGCTTCGGGCCCCTCCCACACAGTTCGGCGCCTGGAGCTACTGCACTTGCGTGCCCACTGTAGCGCGCATGTGCAGAGGTCCCGGCACTGTTTTCAGCGCAGGGACCTGGCTCCGCCCCCCCACAGCTCGTGCTGGTTGCGCCGAGGGCCAGAGGACCTACAGGTAGGTGGAGAATAGCAGGGATTTTTGTAGGCGCCGTTTTAGGCGCGAAAAACGGGCGCGCAGCTCAGAGGGGCGCCCGTTTTTTTTCTTGTGGAAACTTGGGCCCTTAAAGCTTTGCCTTTTGAACCTTAAAAAATGGAAAAAGCATTTCCGCACTAAGGCAAATGGCTCAGCAAGCCAGTGAAGGGGCACCCAGGGTCCCGTATACAGCAATTCAGCTTTGTGCAGGGTGTCAACACTGCAAGAGAGGTCCTCTACCCACAGGGGCCAGGAGGCCCTCCAGAAAGAAGGATGTACAACCAGTTCACTGAGGCTGTCACTGCCAGCAGTGTCACCCCCACCAGCTGGCTCCAATGCCCAAAGAAGCTTCATGATCTTGGACCACTGGTCAAGCTCAGTGAATGCATCTTCAAAAGCTGTCTCCTATCAGCCTCACACAATGCTGAATGCACAACTCCCCCCCCCCACCCCACCCAATCATTCACCTATCAACAATTTGTACCAATCACTAGGCACATCTCCCATTCCTAGCCTCACCTCACCCCCTTGGAGGAGACGGTGCAGGCCATTCTTGGCCGGGCCATGGCTGAGCCCATGGCCAGTGGTGGGGCAGAAAGGAAACAAAATGCTAGTATCCTCATATGTTATCCTCTTTTATACATGCACCTCTTGCTTTCCAACCCTCCCCTCACCATAACTCCATCTGTGTACCTTCCTCATTTCACGCACCCAAGAAATGTAACCTGCCAGTGGTTCACCAAGAAGAGGGAGAGGAGAGTGAAGAAGAAGAAGAAACACCGTCACTCAATTTGACACTCCCAGCCACCAGCTCCTCTAGGTCGACCAGCAAGACCATTTGCAATGTCCCACTGAAAGTCAGCAGCCTTCCATCAGCCATGCTGAAGCCACTGGAATAGCACCGTGTGACATCAGTAGGATAGGCAAAGGCACACACAAGATAGTCACTAAGGATGATGGATTGATTTCTTGATGTCATATTGGATGCATAGATATATAAAGTTGGATTGGAAAGTTTTCTTTGTGGTGGCTTTTATTCAGCATCGTTGCTAAGAGGACACTTTGATGGTCAGTAATAGAGAGAAGGTAAGGTGTGGGGCAATTGTTGAATTGGAAATTGGGGTTGTGGTCACTGGTACCACAGGTGGATGATTCCATCCCAGATATCCCGGCCACAAAGAGATTCTCTGAGTTGCATCCTTCCTTCTGCTTCCTCTTCTTCTGCTTCCTTGTCTTCTGCTTCTTCATCTTCTGTGTCTTCCTCGTCCCTTTGCAAATGGATGCTGTAAATCTGAAATGACAGCATAAAATGCTAGAAATTCTCCACACAGGTCAGGCAGCATCTTGACCTGAGACGAGAACTCTATGCCTGTCTCCACAGATTTTGCCTGACCTGCTGAGTATTTGCAGCTTTTTCTGACTTCTCAGAGGCCTTCCTTTACCATCCAAAGCCTTGCAATCATCAAGCAGCACTCCCTACACACTTAAAAAAATTAACATCTATTGCAGCAAGTCACTACTTTAGTAAAATCCCCCCAAAAAACAGCCCAAAAGCTTAAATTTAAACTTATCTGAAAGATGTGTGTGCCCCCTTAAGAGGTGCTGACAGTGCCTCTGTGAGTTTGCTTGCACACTGGGTTTACCTGGTGAGCTTAGGACCCAGCGCTCAACTTGACATCTGACCTCAGCACTCCCTCATTTTACCTTGCAGGTGATACATCTTACCAGCAGCGCTGCCGGGCCTGGAAAAATGGAGAGCTTCGTGAGACCTGCCGCCAGCTCACGAAAGGGTGGCGGACGCCCTCGTTTCACTTTTTTTTAATGGTAATGGGTGGTGTAAAGCTCCCGAATCTTTAGCCCATCGAATCTTACAGCACAGAAGGGGGCCATTCGGCCCATCATGCCTGTGCCGGATCTTTGAAAGAGCTATCCAATTAGTCCAATTAGAATTGGATACAATACTCCAGCTGAGGCCTAACCAGTGATTTATACAAGTTTAGCATGACTTCCTTATTTTTGTATTCAATGCCCCTATTTAAAAATCCAAGTATCCCATACACTTTCTTCACTGCCTTATCAGCTTGTCCTGCCACCTGCAAAGATTTGTGAATATGGTCCCCCAGGTCCCTCTGCTCTTGCACTCTCCCTCAAAATAGTACCATTTATGGGGTACAGTAGCATAATGGTTACGTTATAGGACTAGTAATCTAGAAACCTGGACAAATGATCCAGAGATATGAGTTTAAATCCCACCACAGCAGCTGGGGAATTTAAATTCAGTTAATTAAAAATTTTTAAAAGCTAGTGTCAGTAATGGTGACCATGAAACTACCAGATTGTTGTAAAAACCCATCTGGGTCACTGATATCCTTTAGGGAAGGAAATTTGCGAACATACCTGGTCTTACCTATATGTGACTCCAGACCCACAGCTATGTGGTTTACTCTTAACCGTCTTCTGTGGTTCAAGAAGCGGCTCACTGTTACCCTCTCAAGGGCAATTAGGGATAGGCAATAAATGCCGACCTTGCCAGTGACGCCCACATCCCATGAACGAAGAAAAAAAAAGATTATACTGCCTTTCCATGTTGTTTCTCCCAAAGTGCATCTCTTCACACTTATCCGCATTAAATTTCATCTGCCTTGTGTCTGTTCATTTCACCAGTCTGTCTGAGAATCCCAATACCTGCTACTATGTTGCTCACTATTTACTACTTTGCCAAGTTTTGTATCATCTGCAAACTTCGACATTGTACTCCCAGCCTAGATTTTCCGCTAGGTTGCGCTGTTTTTTTCAGCGCAATTCACCCAAAAAATTAGCACAAAAGATAGAGCGAGTTTCCCCAATTTTTTGCACTGATTTTAAAAATATCGTGCTGGAAGCCAGCCCAACCTACTAAAGTGACCACGCCCCTCAGATTGAATTAATCACCATGGCAAGTTTCCACTAATTGTGCCCATTTGCGGGGCTTCGAGGAGGCTCTTAAAATTAAGCTTTTAAACTCATTTTTAATCAATGGCAGAGGCAGCTGAACGGATAGTCTCAATCTTAATGATGAAGTCCATGTGCTTCCCGCACTTGTTGGTGGAGAGTGTGGAGGGGGCAGGGGAGAGGGGTTTAAGCAAACGGTTAGTAGCGGAGAAGAGATGCCGTGTGCTATCTTTGCATTCCAGGATGATCACTTTGGGCAGAGGAGAGCATGATTCAATAGTGCTTGATGTGATCCAGCCGGATCTGAGGATGAATGACAAAACCAATTGTGCATAGAGAGTCTGTGGCCTTTGGATTTGGGAGCCTGAGGATTTGGGCCGTACCAGGGAAAATAATCGGGGTGGAAGAGAGTAAGTATTAGGGACAAGGCATCAACAGCATTGGTTGAGCAGATTGAAGACTGCAGAAGTATCGTGACAAATTGAAGTCAATGGGAACAGGAGGAAAACTGTTCACTGGCTGGAGACATACCTGGCACAAAGGAAGATGGTTGTGGTTGTTGGAGGTCAATTAGCCCAGCCCCGGGACATCGCTGCAGGAGTTCCTCAGGGCAGTGTCTTAAGCCCAGTAATCTTCAGCTGCTTCATCAATGACCTTCCCTCTATCATAAGGTCAGAAATGGGGATGTTTTCTGATGATTGCGCAGTGTTCAGTTCCATTCACAACTCCTCGGGAAATGAAGCAGTACATGGCCGCATGCAGCAAGACATGGATGACATTCAGGCTTGAGTTGATAAGTGGCAAGTAACATTCGCACCACACAAGTGTCATGCAATGACCATCTCCAACAAGCAAGATTCTAACCACCTCTCCCTGATATTCAACGGCATTACCATTGCCGAATCCCCCACCATCAACATCCTGCGGGTCACCATTGACCAGAAACTTAACTGGACCAGTCACATAAATACTGTGGCCACAAGAGCGGGTCAAAGGCTGGGTTTTCTGCAGCAAGTGTTCCACGTCCTGACTCCCCAGAGCCTTTCCATCATCTACCCTCCATTTGCCTGAATGAGTGCAGCTCTAACAACACTCGAAAAGCTCGACATCAGGTAGGACAAAGCAGCCTGCTTGATTAGCCCACCCCATCCACCACCTTAAAAAACATTCACTCCCTCCACCACTGGCACACCGTGGCTGCAGTGTGTATTTTCTACAAGATGCAATGCAGCAACTTACCAAGGCTTCTTCGGCAGCAGCTCCCAAACCCGCGGCCTCTACCACCTAGAAGGACAAGGGCAGCAGGCGCATTGGAGCACCATCACCTGCAAGTTCCCCTCCAAGTACCCCTCCAAGTTACACACCATCCTGACTTAGAAATACGTATTATTGTTCTCCCATATTACTGGGACTGGAAATGATGCTTTCCCATTCTAACCCTGGAATGATTTTGTGAGTTCAGATCTTTTATTTCTGGTGTATTTAAAATTGATTTGAGTCACATGAACATCCCAATTTGGGGGCAATTTTGCAAGAAATGTCTGTCCCACACTCCCATTTCTACATCTTTTGTCAAATGTAGTTTGAGATTTTGTCGTTTGGTGAATTCCTTTTTAGGAACAAACTGCTGCTCAATCCAATATGGCTGCCAAGGGTTGCGAATGTTGCCTTGTCTTAATGGTCTCATGTCTACCACAAACAGCTGACAGGACTTATATAGGCACATGACCCAGGCCACATCCTGGGGTTATGTAACCTGGCTCACAATGAAAGCCATGACAATGCAGAAACATAGAAACATAGAAAATAGGTGCAGGAGTAGCCCATTCAGCCCTTCTTGCCTGCACCACCATTCAATAAGATCATGGCTGATCGTTCACCTCAGTACCGCTTTCCTGCTTTCTCTCCATACCCCTTGATCCATTTAGCCGTAAGGGCTATATCTAACTCTCTCTTGAATATATCCAATGAACTGGCATCAACAACTCTCTGCGGTAGGGAATTCCACAGGTTGATAACTCTCTGAGTGAAGAAGTTTCTCCTCATCTCAGTCATAAATGGCGTAACCCTTATCCTTAGACTATGTCCCCTGGTTCTGGACTTCCCCAACATCGGGAACATTCTTCCTGCATCTAACCTGTCCAGTTCCATCAGAATTTTATGTGTTTCTATGAGATCTCCTCTCATCCTTCTAAACTCCAGTGAATACAGGCCCAGTTGATCCAGTCTCTCCTCATATGTCATTCCTGCCATCCTGGGAATCAGTCTGGTGAACCTTCGCTGCACTCCCTCAATAGCAAGAACGTCCTTCCTCAGATTAGGAGAACAAAAATGAACACAATATTCCAGGTGAGGCCTCACCAAGGCCCTGTACACAACTGCAGTAAGACCTCCCTGCTCCTATACTCAAATCCCCTCGCTATGAAGGCCAACATACCATTTGCCTTCTTCACTGCCTGCTGTACCTGCATGCCAACAGTAAGGGCCATATCTAACTCTCTCTTGAATATATCCAATGAACTGGCATCAACAACTCTCTGCGGTAGGGAATTCCACAGGTTAACAACTCTCTGAGTGAAGAAGTTTCTCCTCATCTCAGTCCTAAATGGCTTACCCCTTATCCTTAGACTATGTCCCCTGGTTCTGGACTTCCCCAACATTGGGAACATTCTTCCTGCATCTAAACTGCAGGGGTGAACAACATACAGCAAAGCGGTACAAACTGTGTATTTGTGCATGAGAGAGCAACGAGGGGAGAGCATATAGACAAGTGCATTCATCAAATCTATCTAAATATTAATTATTGGAGAGAAAGAAGCCAGAGAAGAAAGAGTCATTCAGGCAGAGATCTGACTTCAGACTGTGAGTGAGAGAACAAAGATAGTTTTTAATTGATCATTACTCACAGAAATTATTCCGTTAACACATTTCTTCAGATTGAAGAGTAGTAGAATTTAGAGTAAAGAACAGGACAGAGCTGCTGAGAATCTATCAGACAGCTTAGTGAGAGGGCAGTAACAATGACTAATACTGAAGTGAGCAATTCTAAACTTTCAGTGGGCTCTGGAAAAACTGCTAAAATGTACTTCAATGTGGTTAATCAATTCATTACAAGTAGACAGGGGAAAAAGATTATATCCATGGATCTCACATTAAAACTCAGCTTAATAAAGACCATGGGGCAGAAATTCTCTTAGCATCACCTGTTAGCATGGCGTTAAGTGAAGAAGGAGGCAGTCGCTGTGCTTCCGCCAGCTGGTTGTGGGTCCTGTGGCATCTGCCAATTTCAACCTCCCAGTACTGTTGCCATTCCGAAGTAGCAACCTGAAAAAAAATGGCAGAGTGGTGACATAAGTTGGCGTGCATGTAATAAGCTCTCCCTAGCAGACTACTGCTCCACCTAGTGGACTACTGTGGTACTGCAACTACTGATGTAAATAATAAAGGATCATGTGGCAAGGTCACGCGATGACAGTTTTCTGTGTAAAAGCCATCTTGTAGAGTGTGTTTGTTAGTTATGTCGTAAGAAAATAATGTTGACAGACGAAGATAGGATTTCTGGATTCCCTAGCTGAAATTTTTGTTGGTGGATGTTCCTGCCAACCAAGAGAGAGACTTTGAGAGGTTATTTTTTTTACAGAACAGCTAAAAATCCAAGATAAATCACAAGCACACTTGACTGAACTGTCAGAGTTCAGATGGCCACGCCTATGGGAATAATAGGGCGGTTGGGTGAGTTCCATCAAGACCGAGAGACTTTCGGAGTGTATGTGAGTGGCTGGAAATGTTTTTCCCTGCCAATATTGATAGAGAATTCAAACAAGCTACATTTAGACAGGCTGTGAAAATTCACAGACAACAAGTCAGAGATGCTACGTGAGTGGTAGCATGTTGCATTAAGTCATCAATCAACTTGACATTTTAGGACCCTTGGGTAGCGAGCCAATTAAAAGGTTAAAAGACTATTAATTGAGGCAATAAGGTCAAAGAAGGCGAGTTCTTTTCTGTAAATTGATCCAGGTATAAGTACAGCCATTTTGACCATGTGGTCTCAGAAGGACAAAGACCTGGCTTAAAGCCAGAAGCTTGTTGCTCTCTGCCAAAAATAAAGTAACATTAAAACTACAATCGGAGTTCGTATTTCATTGGAAATTAAGAGATCTAACAATTGTATCGTTGAAGTCCCCGATGATGAAAACCGTAATCGGGTAGTTTTAGTAAGGAAATGGGCTATTTTCTTGACTGAAGCAAATGTATGAAACCCTGAAAAATTTGATGTTCCCGTCAAGCCAAAGGCCACACCACTGACGGACATTCCAACCAAATTAAAACAGCACTACAGTCCTGAGCCCCTGGAAATTGCTGAAAATTATCGTTTTGGAATACTAAATCAATTAATTGACGAGGGTATCAGTGAGTACATTGTAGCTTTAAAAAGCTATCCATTCACTATCACTTTGGAAACTTTCAGGACCGAGCATTGCGTGACCGCTTTGTTTGTGGGATGAAAACTGTAGAAATCAGAAGGAAGTTGTTGACCACCCCAACTTGACTTTTGATTTAGCTTGTCAGACAGTTATGTCGATGGATATATTCCCGAGAATTTTGTGCTATTTCCAGTCGTCAGACAACCGAGGTGAATCACCTGCAGGTTAAAAGTAAAAGGCAGTTGGGCCCCAAAGCCTCAGCAACTGGCCATGGTAACAATACATTGAAGTCGTGCTATCGGTGCCTGGGACAACACCTCGCTCAAAACTGTCCATATGTGAAGGCAGAGTTTCTTCTGCAAGAAAACTGGGCATTTTGTGATGGCATGTCGATGGAAGAGTAAACTAACTTTCAATGCTAGAAGTAGAAATCGCCAGAAACTACCATCATCATCATCATCATCATAGGCAGTCCCTCGGAATCGAGGAAGACTTGCATCCACTCTTAGAATGATACCTTAGGTGGCTGAGCAGTCCAATACGAGAGCCACAGTCCTTGCCACAGGTGGGACAGACAGTCATTGAGGGTAAGGGAGAGGGGGACAGGTTTTCCGCATATTCCTTCTGCTGCCTGCACTTGTTTTCTGCATGCAATGAGACGCGAGGCGCGAGGCGCCCTCCCGGATGCACTTCCTCCACTCAGGGTAGTCTTTGGCCAGGGACTCCCAGGTGTCGGTGGGGATGCCGGACTTTATCAGAGAGGCTTTGAGGGTGTCCTTGTAACGTTTCCTCTGTCCACCCTTGGCTCGTTTGCCATGAAGGAGTTCCGAGTAGAGCGCTTGCTTTGGTAGTCTCGTGTCTGGCACACGGACAACATGGCCTGCCCAGCGGAGCTGATCAAGTGTGGTCAGTGCTTCAATGCTGGGGATGTTGGCCTGGTCGAGGACGCTAATGTTGGTGCGTCTGTCCTCCCAGGGGATTTGTAGGATCTTGCAGAGGCATCATTAATGGTATTTCTCCAGCGACTTGAGATGTCTACTGTACATGGTCCATGCCTCTGAGCCATGAGCCATACAAGAGGGCGTGTATGACTACAGTCCTGTAGACCATGAGCTTGGTGGTAAATTTGAGGGCCTGGTCTTCGAACACTCTTTTCCTCAGGCGGCCAAAGGCTGCACTGGTGCACTGGAGGCAGTATTGAATCTCCTCATCAATGTCTGCCTTTGTTGATAAGAGGCTCTTGAAGTATGGGAAATGGTCCATGTTGTCCAGGGCCGCGCCGTGGACCTTGATGACTGGAGGGCAGTGCTGTGCGGCGAAGACAGGCTGGTGGAAGACCTTTGTCTTACGGATGTTTAACGTAAGGCCCATGCTTTCGTATGCCTCAGTAAATACGTCGACTATATCCTGGAGTTCAGCCTCTGAATGTGCGCAGACGCAGGCATCATCCGCGTACTGTAGCTCGACGACAGAGGTTGGGGCGGTCTTGGACCTGGCCTGGAGGCGATGAAGGTTAAACAGCTTCCCACTGGTTCTGTAGTTTAGTTCCACTCCAGCAGGGAGCTTGTTGACTGTGAGGTGGAGCATGGCAGCGAGGAAGATTGAGAAAAGGGTTGGAGCAACGATGCAGCCCTGTTTGACCCTGGTCCAAACGTGGATTGGGTCTGTAAGGTCGAAGAATGCCATCTATAAGGGCTGGCGTTGCTCCCTGCATTTTTTCTGCAGCTGTCGCGCTGCAAGGATCATGTCCGTTGTACCCCGTAGGGGACGAAATCCGCACTGTGACTCCAGGAGGAACTCCTCGGCCACAGGGAGAAGACGATTGAGGAGGACTTTAGCGACAACTTTCGCAGTGGCTGATAGCAGGGAGATCCCTCTGTAGTTGCCGTAGTCGGACTGGTCCCCTTTTTCAAAGATGGTCACGATCACTGCATCTCTGAGATCTCCCGGCATGCTCTCCTCCCTCCAGATGAGAGAGATGAGGTCATGTATCCGCACCAACAGCGCCTCTCCACCATACTTTAGCGCCTCAGCAGGGATTCCATCCACCTCTGTAGTCTTGTTGTTCTTGAGTTGTCTTATGGCTTTTCCTATCTCGTGCAACGTTGGGGTTTCACTGAGGTGGTGGCGGGTCACATGCTGCGGGATGGAGTCGAGAACACTCGAGTCAAAGGCAGAGTCTCGATTGAGGAGATCTTCGAAGTGCTCCTTCCAGGGGGCCCTGACTGCCTCAGTGTCCTTGATGAGTGTTTCCCCCTTCTTGGCCAGCAGTGGGGTGGGGCCTTGGGAATAGGTGGCCTTGATTGCGATGAAGAATCCTCGCACATCATGGCTGTCGGCCAGCTGCTGTATCTCCAGTGCTTTCTCCATCCACTACCTGTTCTTTAGATCCCGGGTTTTTTGTTGGACCTCAGCCTTGAGCCGCCTGTAATGTTGCTTTGCTGCTCCCAAGTTGGGTTGTTGCTTGAGCCTCAGAAATGCTCTGTGATTGCGATCTATTAGTTCTTGGATCTCCTGATCATTCTCATGAAACCAATCCTGGTGTTTTCTGGTTGAGTGACCAAGTGTCTCTTCGCAGGCACTGGTTATGGAGGCCTGGAGGACAGACCAAGCACTGTGGGCATTCTGCATCTCCGGGTCATCAAGGCATGCCAAGTTAGCTGTGAGGCGCTGGCTGTTTAGGGCTCTCTTAGCTGGGTCTTTAAGTGGCCCGGCATTGACTTCTTTGCGGCACTGCTTCTGCTGTCCCCTCCGCTTTAGGGCTATGTTATTGTCGATGATGGATCGGATTAGGCGGTGGTCCGTCCAGCAGTCATCAGCTCCTGTCATGGCGCGGGTGATGCGCACATCCTTGCATTCCCTGACTCAGATGATGACATAGTCAAGCAGGTGCCAATGTTTGGAGTGAGGGTGTTGCCATGATGCCTTGTATTTGTCCCTTTAGCGGAACAGGGTGTTGGTGATGAGAAGTTCATGTTCTAGGCATTGATGAGAAGCAACAGGATGAAGATGTTCTGGAGATACACACCATCAGGAGCATGAGGATATCTAATAACGACTCATGATGTATCGTCATCATCATCGTTGCTGGAAACAAGATAACCATGGAAATCGACACTGGTGCATCCGTGAGCATAGTACCAGAATCGATATATCTCGACAAGTTACGAGATTTTCGACTGGAGAAATCGAAGATAGAACATAAGAACATAAGAAATAGGAGCAGGAGTAGGCCATACAGCCCCTCAAGCTGCTCTACCATTTAGTATGATCATGGCTGATCCAATCATGGACTCAGGTCCACTATCCTACCCGCTCCCATAATCCCTTATTCACTTATCAGTTAAGAAACTGTCTATTTCTGTCTTAAATCCATTCAATGTCCCAGCTTCCACAGCACTCTGAAGCAGTGAATTCCACAGATTTACAACCCTCAGAGAAGAAATTTCTCCTTATCTCAGTTTTAAATGGGCGGCCCCTTATTCTAAGATCATGCCCTCTAGTTCTAGTCTCCCCCATCAGTGGAAACATCCTCTCTGCATCCACCTTGTCAAGCCCACTCATAATCTTACACGTTTCGATACGATCACCCCTCATTCTTCTGAATTCCAATGAGTGGAGGCCCAACCTACTCAACCTTTCCTCATGAGTCAACCCCCTCATTTCTGGAATCAACCTAATGAATCTTCTTTATATCCTTTCATAAATATGGAAACCAAAACTGCACACAGTATTCCAGGTGTGGCCTTATCAATACCCTATATAACTTCCTTGCTTTTATACTACATCCCTTTTGCAATAAAGGCCAAGATTCCATTGGCCTTCTTGATCACTTGCTGTACCTGCATATGAACTGTTGTGTATGGAGAAAGAGTCAGACTGAACACTGTGAGCGCAAAGTAAAGTGTGACCTTAGTCTTTTATTGCAGGTCTCCAGAGTGCCTCTCCAACCTGTGAAGCCTCCTTAAATACCTGTGCTCCCAAGGGATTATGGGATCCCTTGGGACTCCAGGGGATGAGCCCTCTGGTGGCTGTACAGAGTAAATACAAGTTTACATATGTAACAACAGTCCCCCCCAAAGTCAGTAGTGTAACTATTTACAATGTGAGTCGATCTGGGGCCCTTCTTGCCCTGGTTGATCATCTCAGTGCGAAAGTTGGTGTTGTAGAATCATTTGTTGGGCCCTCGCTGGGCTGCTGTGCAGCTGGCCTTGCTGGACTGCCTGGTGTGTTGGGCCCTGCTGGGCTGTTGTGGATGATGGGTCCTGCTTTGTGGTCAACCGTGGTGCCGGTTGCCACTGGTGTGTACGTTGGGGGATCAAAAAAGGTAGGGTCCAAGGTGGGTTGCTCAGGATAGTCCGTGAATCTGAGTTTGATTTGGTCCAAATGTTTCCGGTGAATGAGTCCATTTGAAAGTTTGACCCGAAATACCCTGCTCCCCTTTTTGGCCACAACAGTGCTGGGAAGTCACTTGGGGCCTTGTCCATAATTTAATACAGGATCATTTGATTTCAGTCTCGCGTGACACATTTGCGCTATCATGGTATGTACTTTGTTGAAGCTGCCTGCTCTCGACCTGTTCATGTAGATCAGGGTGAACTAATGAGAGCCTTGTCTTAAGTGGTCTTTTCATGAGCAGTTCAGCAGGTGGGATCCCAGTGAGTGAGTGGGGTCTTGTGCGGTAGCTAAGCAGGACTCAGGATATGCGAGCCGTCCGCCGCAATCCTCCTTCCCAGGAACTCCACCATGCGGCAGGAAAATGCACTTCGAGCGTTTTAACCTAAGCCCCACATGGTTGAGTCGACTAAGCACCTCCTCCAGGTTCTGCAATTGCTCGACTGTGTTCCAAGATGTCGTCCTGGAAGACCACGGTGTGCGGGTCCGACTTCAGTAAGCTTTCCATGTTTTTCTGGAATATCGCCGCCGCAGATCGGATTCCAAACGGGCATCTGTTATAAATAAAAAGACCTTTGTGCCTGTTGATGCAGGTTAGGGCCTTTGATGATTCCTCCAATTCCTGCGTCATGTAGGCTGAAATCAGATCCAGCTTCGTGAACGTCTTTCCTCCCGCCAGCGTTGCAAAGAGGTCGTCAGCCTTTGGTAGTGGGTATTGGTCCTGCAGGGAGAAATGATTGATAGTTACTTTGTAATCGCCACAGATTCTGACGGTGCCATCTCCCTTGAGGACTGGACGATAGGGAGACTGAACTCAATCGGGGAAATGATGCTCTCTCTTTGTAGCCGGTCTAGCTCGATCTCTACCCTTTCTCTCATCATGTACGGTACTGCTCTCACCTTGTGATGGATGGGTCACGTCCCCAGAATTAGGTGGACCTGCACTTTTGCACCTTGGAACTTCCAGAACCTGGTTCGAACAGTGAAGGAAATTTGTTTAAGACCTGGGCAAACGAAGTGTCGTCAGTGGGAGATAGCGCTCAGATGTCGTCCCAGTTCCAGGGTATCTTTCCCAGCCAGCTCCTGCCGAGCAGCGTGGGACCATCGCCTGGTACCACCCAGAGTGGTAGCTTGTGCACCGCTCCATCGTAGGAGACCTTTATGGTAGCACTGCCAATTACAGGTATCAGTACTTTCATGTAAGTTCTTAGTTTCGTGAAAACTGGAGTTAAGACTGGCCTTGAGACCTTGTTGCACCACAACCTTTTGAAAGTCTTTTTGCTCATGATGGACTGGCTCACCCCCATGTCCAGCTCCATTGATACCGGGAATCCATTTAGTTCAACATTCAGCATTATCGGGGGACAATTCGTGGTGAATGTTTGCACCCCATGTTTCTCTGCCTCCTCGATCTGAGGCTCTGGCTTGTAGTGATCCTCCATGGATCTGTCCTCCTCTGCAACATGGTGGTTTGCAGGTTTAACAGGCTTTGCAGCTCGCCTGCACACTCGTTGGAGGTGTCCCATTGTTCCACAGCCCTTGCAAATGTATTCTTTGAATCGGCATGAATGGAAACAATGATCACCCCCGCAGCACCAACAAAGTGTTAATGGCCTTGCATTCATCGCCCTTGGTGGTGGACTCTGAGACACCTGCGGACATGTAGTTGCAGGTATGTGTGACCTGCTCGGTACATTACGTTTCAAAAACAACATCACTTTGTTCACAGTACTTGTAGCAGCACTTGTGATTCGTATTGTCACTGGTGGCAATGAACGCCTGGGCTATTGCTATGGCCTTACTCAAGGTTGGGGTCTCTACAGTCAAAAGTTTGCGAAGTATGGTTTCGTGGTCAATGCCAAGTACGAAAAAGTCTCTGAGCATGTGCTCCAAAAGTCCTTCAAATTTGCAATGTCCTGCAAGGCGTCTTAGCTCAGCGACGTTACTTGCCACTTCCTGGCCTTCAGACCGTTTGCAGGTGTAGAACTGGTACCGTGCCATCAGAACACTTTCCTTTGGGTTCAAATGCTCTCGGACCAGTGTGCACAAATCGTCGTACGATTTCTCCGTGAGTTTCGCTGGAGTGAGCAGATTCTTCATGAGGCCATACCTTGGTTCCCCACAGATGTTGAGGAGGATCGCCGTTTGTTTGGCAGCGCTCTCTTCCCCATCTAGATCGTTAGCCACGAAATATTGGTCGAGTTTGTTGTGTATCTGTAAAGTATGCACTCCCACATTCTGCCACCAGGGAGCGCATCCCCTGAAGTCCCAATGGATCCCAGCATCCCTTGGGAGCACTGTATAAAAGCCGGCCCCTAAGGCCTGTTACTCATTCTGGAGCGTCTTAATAAAGACTGAGATCACGGTTACTTTAACCTCCCTGTGTGCAGTCTCATCTGTGTTAGGAACACAACAACTGGCGACGAGTACACAAATCCACCGCAAAGATGCAGCAAACTGTGAGCACGCCGGAGAAGTTCTCGGAGGGTGAGGACTGGAAAGCCTATGTCGAACGGTTAGACCAGTACTTTGTAGCCAACGAGCTGAAAAAAGGAGAGCGGTCCTCCCCACGGTCTGCGGGGCACCGACCTACAGCCTCATGAAGAATCTTCTGGCTCCGGTGAAACCCACAGATAAGTCGTATGAGGAGCTGTGTACACTGGTTCAGGAGCATCTTAACCCGAGGGAGAGCGTGCTGATGGCGAGGTATCGGTTCTATACGTACCAGCGATCTGAAGGTCAGGAAGTGGCGAGCTACGTCGCCGAGCTAAGGCGACTTGCAGGACAATGTGAGTTTGATGGCTACCTGGAGCAAATGCTCAGAGACTTTTTTGTACTGGGCATTGGCCACGAGACCATCCTACGAAAACTTTTGACTGTAGAGACACCGACCCTCAGTAAGGCCACTGCGATAGCACAGGCGTTTATGTTCACCAGTGATAAGACCAAACGAATCTCTCAGCACACAAGTGCTAGCAATGTTCATAACTTAACTGGAACTGTGTTTGCGAGCAGAAATGTACAGGGCAGAAACCACAAGTCTGCAACTGTCAGCAGGCCTCAGGTGACCCAGATGACTCAGAGTCCGCAACAAATATTGAATGCAAGGCAATTCACACCTTGTTGGCGTTGTGGAGGCTTCCATTCAGCCTATTCATGCCGCTTCAAAGGGTATGTTTGCAAGAGCTGTGGAACAATGGGGCACCTCCAACCAGCTTGCAGACGAACTGCAAGCTCTGCAAAACCTGCTAACCACCACGTGGCAGAGGAAGATCGGTCCATGGTGGACCAAAGCAATTTCGAGCCTCAGAGAGTGGAGGCAGATGCTGAAGTACACGGGGTGCACACATTTTCGATGAAATGTCCACCTATAATGCTAAACGTAAAATTGAATGGCTTACCCGTAGCCATGGAACTGGACACTGGCGCTAGCCAATCGATCATGAGTAAAAAGATGTTTGAGAGACTGTGGTGCAACAAAGCACTCAGACCAGCCCTGAGCCCCATCCACACGAAACTGAGAACGTACACCAAAGAGCTTATCACTGTCCTGGACAACGCCATGGTCAAGGTCACCTATGAGGGCATGGTGCACGAACTGCCACACTGGATTGTCCCGGGTGATGGCCCCACACTGCTTGGAAGGAGCTGGCTGGGCAAAATCCACTGGAACTGGGATGACATCTGAGCGCTATCACATGTCGATGAGGCCTCATGTGCCCAGGTTCTGAACAAATTTCCTTCCCTTTTTGAGCCAGGCATTGGAAACGTTTCCAGGGCGAAAGTACAGATCCACTTGGTCCCAGAGGCACGACCCATTCATCACAAGGCGTGAGCGGTACCTCACATGATGAGGGAAAGAGTGGACAGGCTGCAACGCGAGGGTACCATCTCCCCAGTGGAATCCAGCCCGATTGTTCCAGTACTGAAAAGTGATGGCATGGTCAGGATTTCCGGCGATTATAAAGTACCTATTAATCATTTCTCGCTACAGGACCAATACCCGCTCCCTAAGGCAGGCGACATATTTGCGATGCTGGCAGGAGGCAAGACGTTCACCAAGCTCGACCTGACTTCGGCCTACATGACGCAGGAGCTGGAGGAGTCTGCGAAGGGCCTCACCTGCATCAACACGCACAAGGGACTGTTCATCTACAACAGATGCCCGTTTGGAATTCGGTCGGCTGCAGCGATCTTCCAGAGAAACATGGAGAGCCGACTCAAGTCGGTACCACACACGGTGGTTTTTCAGGACGACATATTGGTCATGGGTCAGGACACTGTCGAGCACCTACAAAACCTGGAGGAGGTCCTCCAGCGACTGGATCGCGTAGGGCTGCGGCTGAAGTGGTCGAAATGTGTCTTCATGGAACAGAGTTTTTGAGGAGAAAGATCGTGGCGGATGGCATTCGGCCCACAGACGCCAAGACAGAGGCTATCAGGAACGCGCCCAGGCCACAGAACGTCACAGAGCTGCGGTCATTCCTGGGACTCCTCAACTATTTTGGTAACTTCCTACCGTAGTTAAGCACCCTCTTAAAGCCCCTACATGTGTTATTGCGTAAAAGTGAGAACTGGGTATGGGGAAAAAAAACATGTAATTGCTTTTGAGAAAGCCAGAAACATTTTATGCTCCAACAAGCTGCTTGTGTTGTATAACCCGTGTAAAGGACTCATGCTAGCATGTGATGCGTCGTCGTACGGAGTCGGGTGTGTATTACAACAAGCTAACGTTGCAGGGAAGTTGCAACCTGTCACCTATGTTTCCAGGAGCTTGAGAGCTTGAGAGGGCCTACAGCATGATTGAGAAAGAAGCATTAGCGTGTGTGTGTTCGGGGTAAAGAAAATGCATCAGTACCTGTTTGGCCTCAAATTTGAGCTGGAAACCGATCACAAGCCCCTCATATCCCTGTTCGCTGAAAACAAGGGGATAAATACTAATGCCTCAGCCCGCATACAAAGGTAGGCACTCGCTCTAACAGCATATAACTATACCATCTGCCACAGGCCAGGCACCAAGAACTGTGCGGATGCTTTTAGTCGGCTACCATTGCCCTACACGGGGTTGGAAATGGCGCAGCCTGCAAACTTGTTGATGGTGGCACAGCCCTCAGACTTGTTAATGATCATGGAAGCGTTTGAAAATGACAAATCACCTGTCACAGCCCGCCAGATTAGGCCTTGGACCAGCCAAGATCCTCTGCTGTCCCTAAAAAAAATCTGTGTACTGCATGGGAGCTGGGCCAGCATCCTCGTTGAAATGCAAGAGCTAATCAAGCCGTTCCAGCGGCGAAAGGATGAGCTGTCCATTCAAGCAGACTGCCTGTTGTGGGGTAACTGCGTAGTGCTACCAAAAAAGGGCAGGGAGACGTTCATCTCGGATCTCACAGCACACACCCGGGTATAGTAATGATGAAAGCGATAGCCAGATCCCACGTGTGGTGACCCGGTATCGACTCTGACTTAGAGTCCTGTGTACGGCAATGCAGCGTGTGTGCTCAGTTGAGCAACGTCCCAGAGAGGCATCACTAAGTTTGTGGTCCTGGCCCTCCAAACCATGGTCAAGGATCCATGTCGACTATGTGGGCCCGTTTCTCGGTTAAATGTTCCTGGTGGTGGTGGATGCTTTTTCAAAATGCATTGAATGTGAAATAATGTCGGGAAGCACCGCCACCGCCACCATTGAAAGCCTGAGGGCCATGTATGCCTGCCTGACATACTGGTCAGTGACAACTGGCCATGTTTCACCAGTGCCAAATTTAAAGAATTCATGAGCCGCAATGGGATCAAAAATGTCACCTCGGCCCTGTTTAAACCAGCCTCCAATGGGCAGGCAGAGCGGGCAGTACAAACAATCAAACAGAGCCTCAAATGAATCACAGAAAGCTCACTCCAAACCCGTCTGTCCCGAGTACTGCTCAGCTACCGCACGAGACCCCACTCGCTCACAGGGATGCCCTTGGCTGAGCTACTCATGAAAAGGACACTTAAAGCCAGACTCTCGCTGGTTCACCCCAACCTGCATGATCAGGTAGAGAGCAGGCGGCAGCAACAAAATATAAACGATGGTCCCGCCACTGTGTCACGGGAAATTGATCTGAATGACCCTGTGTATGTGCTAAACTATGGACATGGTCCAAAGTGGATCGCAGGCACGGTGATAGCTAAAGAATGGAGTAGGGTGTTTGTAGTCAAACTAGACAATGGACAAATTTGCAGAAAGCACCTGGACCAAATGAGGCTGCGGTTCACAGACTGCCTGAACAACTCACAACAGACACCACCTTTTTTGAGCCCACAACACACACCCAAAGGATCAACGACACCACACCGGACCAGAAAATCAAACCCATCACGCCAACAGCCCAGCAAGGCCAGGCTCACCCAGCAGCCCTGCAGGGTCAGCAACACGCCAGCTCAGTGAGGGCACAGCCAACACACCATAACAGACATTTGTACCGAGGCGATCCACCAGGGAAAGCAAGGCTCCCGATCTCCTCACCTTGTAAATAATTTTCACTTTGACTTTGGGGGGGGAGTGATGTTGTGCATCTGTATAGTATGCATTCTCATGTTCCGCCACAAGGGAGCGCATCGCCTGAAGTCCCAAGGGATCCCAGCATCCCTTGGGAGCACTGTATATAAGCCGCCCCCTAAGGCCTGTTCCTCACTCTGGAGTGTCTTAATAAAGACTGAGTTCTTGTTACTTTAACCTCCCTGTGTGCAGTCTCATCTGTGTTAGGAACACAACAGAGTTGCTGCACAAAAGTTTCCGAATCATCTCCCTCCGAGAATATCTCCAGGATTCTCCACTGTTCTCTGCATCTTTGCATTCGCTCTCTGTATCTCGTCGCCAGTTGTTGTGTATGGGGAAAGAGTCAGACTGAACACTGTGAGCTCAAAGTAAAGTGTGACCTTCGTCTTTTATTGCACATCTCCAGAGTGCCTCTCCAACCTGTGAAGCCTCCTTAAATACTTGTGCTCTCAAGGGATTATGGGATCCCTTGGGATTCCAGGGGATGAGCCCTCTGGTGGCTGTACAGAGTAAATACACGTTTACATATTTTGTGTTTCATGCACAAGTACCCCCAAGAACCACTGTACTGCAGCACTTTGCAATTTTTCTCCATTTAAATAATAACTTGCTCTTTGATTTTTTCTGCTAAAGTGCATAACCTCACACTTTCCAACATTATAGTCCATCTACCAAATTTTTGGCCACTCACTTAGCCTGTCTATGTCCTTTTGCACATTTTTTGTGTCCTCCTCACACATTGCTTTTCCTTCTATCTTTGTATCATCAGCAAACTTGGCTACGTTACACTCAGTCCCTTCTTCCAAGTCGTTAATATAGATTTTAAATAGTTTGGGTCCCAGCACTGATCCCTGTGGCACCCCACTAGTTACTGATTGCCAACCCGAGAATGAACCATTTATCCCGCCTCTCTGTTTTCTGTTCGTTAGCCAATCCTCTATCCATGCTAATATTTTACTCCCAACCCCGTGAATTTTTATCTTGTGCAGTAACCTTTTATGTGGCACCTTGTCAAATGCCTTCTGGAAGACTAAATACACCACATCCACTGGTTCCCCTTTATCCACTCTGTTCGTTATATCCTCAAAGAATTCCAGCAAATTTGTCAAACATGACATCCCCTTCATAAATCCATGCTGGAGTCTGAGAGTTCAGGAGGCCAGGAGTCCGAGGAGCAGGAGGGCCAGAGGTAGGCGAGAAATTCACTTCTGATGAGGATCGGAGAGTCGGAGGAGCGGGCAGTTTAAAAAGACCAGGAGCCGGAGAGTCGGAGGAGCGGAGAATGTCGGAACGGAGCAGGTCAGGAGCAGCGAGGCACATAAAAGGGGACCCAGAAGGTGGGAGAATCTAGCTGTTGCAGGGGCAGAAAGTAAATAAAGAAGTAAAAAGAAATCGAAGTGTGACGTCACAGCCAAGCGGGTAAGTGATTGGCTGGTGGATTAGTGAGTATTTAATCTTTTTCTTTTCTTTTTCTTTTCTGATCAGTAAGGCGTTGTTATCAAGTTGGTTAATTTAAGGGTTAAGCCATGGCAGGAGAGCCCAGACCCATGCCATGCTCCTCCTGTGCTATGTGGGAAATCAGGGACACTTCCAGTGTTCCTGACAACTACATGTGCAGGAAGTGTGCCCAACTGCAGCTCCTGATAGACCGCATTGCATTACTGGAGCTGCGCATGGATTCACTCTGGAGCATCCGCGATGCTGAGAATGTCGTGAATAGCACATTTAGTGAGTTGGTCACCGCAGGTAAAGGTTACACGGCCAGATAGGGAATGGGTGACCATCAGGCAGAGCAGTGGAAGAAAGGTAGTACTGGGATCCACGGCAGTCAGCTCCCTCCAAAACAGATACACCACCTTGGGTACTGTTGGGGGAGATGGCTCATCAGGGGAAAGCAGCAGCAGCTAAGTCCATGGCACCAGGGGTGGCTCTGCTGCACAGGAAGGCAGGAAAAAGAGTGGGAGAGCTATAGTGTTAGGGGATTCTATTGTAAGGGGAACAGATAGGCATTTCTGCGGCCACAAACGAGACTCCAGGAAGGTATGTTGCCTCCCTGGTGCAAGGGTCAAGGATGTCTCTGAGCGGCTGCAGTGCATTCTGGAGGGGGAGGGTAAACAGCCAGCTGTCATGGTGCATATAAGTACAAACGATATAGGTAAAAAATGGGATGAAGTCCTACAAGCTGAATTTAGGGAGCTAGGAGTTAAATTAAAAAGTAGGACCTCAAAGGTAGTAATCTCATGATTGCTACCAGTGCCACATGCTAGTCAGAGTCAGAATTGTAGGATAGCTCAGATGAATACGTGGCTTGAGGAATGGTGGAAGGGGGAGGGATTCAAATTCCTGGGACATTGGAACCGGTACTGGTGGTGGTGGGACCAGTATAAAGTGGACGGTCTGCACCTGAGCAGGAACGGAACCGATGTCCTCGGTGGAGTGTTTGCTAGTGCTGTTGGGGAGGGTTTAAACTAAAAAGGCAAGGGGATGGGAATCTATGCAGGGAGGCAGAGGGAAGTAAAAAGGGGGCAGAAGCAAAAGGTAGGAAGGAGAAAAGCAAGAGTGGAGGGCAGAGAAATCAAGGGCAAAAATCAAAAAGGGCCACATTACAACATAATTCTAAAAGGACAAAGAGTATTAAAAAAACAAGCCTGAAGGCTCTGAGACTCAATGCGAGGAGCATTCGTAATAAGGTGGATGAATTGACTGCGCAGATAGCTGTTAACTGATATGATGTAATTGGGATTATGGCGACATGGCTCCAGGGTAACCAAGGCTGGGAACTCAACATCCAGGGGTATTCAATATTCAGGAAGGACAGACAGGGAGGAGAAGGTGGTGGGGTAGCGTTACTGGTTAAAGAGGAGATTAACGCAATAGTAAGGAAGGACATGAGCTTGGATGATGTGGAATCTAAATGGGTAGAGCTGCGAAACACCAAAGGGCAGAAAACATTAGTGGGAGTTGTGTACAGATCACCAAACAGTAGTAGGGAGGTTGGGGATGGCATCAAACAGGAAATTATGGATGCGTGCAATAAGGGTACAGCAGTTGTCATGGGTGACTTTAATCTGCATATTGATTGGGCTAACCAGCCTGGTAGTAATACTGTGGAGGAGTTATTCCTGGAGTGTATAAGGGATGGTTTTCTAGACCAATATGTTGAGAAACCAACGAGAGAGCAGGCCATCCTAGACTGGGTCTTGTGTAACGAGAGAGGATTAATTAGCAATCTGGTTGTGAGGAGCCCCTTGCAGAAGAGTGACCATAATATGGTAGAATTGTTCATTAAGATGGAGAGTGACACAGTTAATTCAGAGACGAGAGTCCTGAACTTAAAGAAAAGAAACTTCGGCGGGATGAGACGTGAATTGGCTAGAATAGACTGGAGAATGATACTTAAAGGGTTGACGGTGGATAGGCAATGGCAGACATTTAAATATCACATGGATGAACTACAACAATTGTACATCCCTGTGTGGCGTAAGAATAAAAAAGGGAAGGTGGCTCAACCGTGGCTAACAAGGGAAATTAGGGAAAGTGTAAAATCCAAGGAAGAGGCAAATAAATTGGCCAGAAAAAGCAGTAAACCTGAGGACTGGGATAAATTTAGAATTCAGCAGAGGAGGACAAAGTGTTTAATTAGGAGGGGAAAATAGAGTACGAGAAGAAGCTTGCAGGGAAGATAAAAACTGACTGCAAAAGCTTCTATAGATATGTGAAGAGAAAAAGATTAGTGAAGACTAATGTAGGTCCCTTGCAGTCAGAATCAGGTGAATTCATAATGGGGAACAAGGAAATGGCAGATCAATTGAACAAATACATTGATTCTGTCTTCACTAAGGAAGACACGAATAACCTCCCGAAAATACTAGCGGACCGAGGGTCTAGCGAGAAGGGGGAACTGAGGGAAATCCTTATTAGTCAGGAAATGGTATTAGGGAAATTGAAGGGATTGAAGGCCGATAAATTCCCAGGGCCTAATAGTCTGCATCCCAGAGTACTTAAGGCAGTGGCCCTAGAAATAGTAGATGCATTGGTGATCATTTTCTAACATTCCATGGACGATGGATCAGTTCCTTTGGATTGGAGGGTAGCTAATCTAACCCCACTTTTTAAAAAGTGAGAGAGAAAACAGGGAATTATAGACCAGTTAGCCTGACATCGGTGGTGGGGAAAATGCTGGAATCAATTATTAAAGATATAATAGCAGCACATTTGGAAATCTGTGACAGGATCGGTCCAAGTTAGCATGGATTTATGAAAGGGAAATCATGCTTGACAAATCTTCTCGAGTTTTTTGAGGATGTAACTAATAGAATGGATAAGGGAGAACCCGTGGATGTGGTGTATTTGGACTTTCAAAAGGCTTTTGACAAGGTCCAACACAGGAGATTAGTGTGCAAAATTAAGGCACATGGTATTGGGGGTAATGTATTGACGTGGATAGAGAACTAGTTGGCAGACAGGAAGCAAAGAGTGGGAATAAACGGGTCCTTTTCAGAATGGCAGGCAGTGATTAATGGGGTGCCGCAGGATTCAGTGCTGGGACCCCAGCTATTTACAATATAAATTAATGATCTTGATGAAGGAATTGAGTGTAATATCTCCAAGTTTGCAGATGACACTAAGCTGGGTGGTAGTGCAAGCTGCGAGGTGGATAGTAGGAGGCTGCAGTGTGACTTGGACAGGTTCGGTGAATGGGCAAATGCATGGCAGATGCAGTATAATGTGGATAAATGTGAGGTTATCCACTTTGGTGGCAAAAACAGGAAGACAGATCGTAAAAGGGGAGGTGCAATGAGACCTGGGTGTCATGGTACATCAGTCATTGAAGGTAGACATGCAGGTACAGCAGGCAGTAAAGAAAGCAAATGTCATGCTGGCCTTCATAGCAAGGGGATTTGAGGATAGGAGCAGGGAGATCTTACTGCAGTTGGTGAGACCATACCTTGAATATTATGTGCAGCTTTGGTCTCCTAATCTGAGGAAGGACATTCTTGCTATTGAGGGAGTGCAGCGAAGGTTCACCAGACTGATTCCCGGGATGGCAGGACTGACATATGAAGAAAGACTGGTCGACTAGGCTTATATTCACTGGAATTTAGAAGAATGAGAGGGGATCTCATAGAACACATACAATTCTGACGGGATTGGACAGGTTAGGTGTAGGAAGAATGTTCCCAATGTTGGGCAAGTCCAGAACCAGGGATCACAGTCCAAGGATAAGGGGTAAGCCATTTAGGACCGAGATGAGGAGAAACTTCTTCACTCAGAGAATTGTGAACCTGTGGAATTCTCTACCACAGAAAGTTGTTGAGGCCAGTTCATTAGAGAAATTCAAAAGGGAATTAGATGTGACCCTTATGGCTAAAGGGATCAAGGAGTATGGAGAGAAAACAGGAATGGGGTACTGAAGTTGCATGATCAGCCATGATCATATTGAATGGTGGTGCTGGCTCGAAGGTCCGAATGGCCTACTCATGCACCTATTTTCTATGTTTCTATGTTTCTGACTCTGCCTGACTGAATTATGTTTTTCCAAATGTCCTGCTGCTGCTTCTTTAATAATAGACTCCAACATTTTCCCAACCACAGATGTTAGGCTAACTGGTCTATAGATTCCTCTTTTTGTCTGCCTCCTTTTTTAAATAGGAGTGTTACATTTGCAGTTTTTCAATCTGCTGGGACCTCCCCAGAATCCAGTGAATGTTGGTAAATTACAACCAATGCATCCTTTATCAACAGAGCTACCCCACCTCTTTTTCCAGTCTGTCTGTCCTTCCGGATTATCAAGTACCCCTGAATATTTAGTTCCCAGTCCTGGTCACCTTGCAACCATGTCTCTGTAATGGCTATCAAATCATACTGCTTTGTATCTATTTGTGCCTTCAACTCATCTATTTTGTTACGATTCTATGTGCATTTAGACAAAGCCTTTAAAAAAAATTTTGCCCTTTTTTCCTGCTTGTTTCCTCTCTCCTTCAAACTCACTTTCTTTATTTTTGCTTTCTAATTTCAGCTTTACTCCCTTCCCTACTGAATCTATTTTCAAGTTCCCATCCCCCTGCCAAGCTAGTTAAAACCCTCCCCAACAGCACTTGCAACTTCCCCTGCGAGGATATTGGTCTCGGCTATGTTGAGGTCGAACCCATCCAGCTCGTACAGGTCCCACCTCCCTCAGAAGCAGTCCCAATGCCTCAGGAAACTAAAGCCCTCCCGCCTGCACCTCTCTCCAACCACGCATTCATCTGCTCTATCCTCCTATTTCTGTACTCACTAGCTCGTGGCACCGGGAGTAATCCAGAAATTACTACCTTTGAAGTCCTGCTTTTTAATTTCTCTCCTAGTTCCCTAAACTCTGCCTGTAGGACCTGATCCCTATTTCTACCTATGTCATTGCTCCCGATATGGACCACGACCTCTGGCTGTTCACCCTCTTCCCCCCAGAATGCCCTGCAGCCGCTTGGTGACATCCTTGACCCTGGCACCAAGGAGGCAGCATACCATCCTGGAGTCACGTCTGCAGCCGCAGAAATGCCTGTCTGCTCCCCTGACTATCAAATCCCCTACCACTATGGCTCTTCCATTTTTCTTCCTCCCCCACTGTGCAGCTGAGCCACCGTGGTGGTGTGGATTTGGCTCTGGCTGCACTCCCCAGAGCCACCATCGTCCTCACCGGTACTCAGAACAGAGTACCGGTTGGAAAGCGAGATATACTCTGGGGACTCCTGCACTACCTGCCTAGTCCTCCTCTTCTGTCCGGCGGTCACCCAATCCTTATCTGACTGCACACTCTTAAACTGCGGGGTGACCACCTCTAGAAACGTGCTATCCACGTAGCTCTCAGTCTCGCAGATGCACTGCAGTGACTGCAGCCGCTGCTCAAGCTCCAAAACACGGAGCTCAAGTTGGTGCAGCGAGAGACACCTCCTGCACTTGTGGTCATCCCGGCAGTGCGAAGTATCCAGAATTTACCACATGCCACAGGATGTGCAATCCACGGGACTGAGCTGCCCTGCCATCCCTCTAGTTACACTCGTAACTATCAAGTAGAACTAAACTCTAAACCTTAGCAAAACACACCCAGCCGCTACTCAGCAAACAGCTGATTTAATTAATTAGTTCTCCTTCGATAATAAAGATCACTTATCTATTTAATTGCAGTTCCTAACTTACACCAATGCCCAAGATTTTTTTTAAAGAAAAGCAAAATGCTCATCAATCCACCAGTCAATCACTTACCTGATTGGTTGTGACATCATACTTCGATTTTGCTTCTTTTTATTTTTTGTCCCTTACTGTTGGCACTGCTGCAGCTCGCTCCTCCCGATCTCCAGCTCCTCTGAACTGCCGCCGCCCTTTGTCGTCCCGCGCCCGGTCACCTCTCGCTGCAAGGCTACTCAGGAGAGCAAATCCCTGTGGTAGGAAGTATCACCATACCGGTAAAATACAAGGATCAGTTTCAGAGCTTGCCTTTCATAGTAGTGGCAGGAACAAGCATGCTTTGATAGGTAGAAATTGGTTGGGATCACTGAAGCTGGATTGGAATGAGATTTTTCGTGTGGAAACGAAATATCCGTTAAAAGATGACATCATCAAGCAGTATCCAAAGGTGTGCCGCAAAACAGGCAGTCTGATCCAGGACTTTGAGGCGAGTGTCAGAGTGCAGAAGGGTGCTAGACCAATTTATTGCAAGCCACGTCCCGCACCATACACACCAAAGGACAGAGTTGAGCAAGAAGAAGTGTTCTATTTTTCATACATTGTTGGACTACCAGTCATAGCTGAAGAAATTCATAGAGCTACCAATCATGACCCAGTTATGTCAAAGGTGTATGATTACTTAGCAAATGGATGGCCAAAACAGGTATCAGAGAAAGAAATTCATCCATACTTCATTCGTAGGAATTAATTGTCAGTGGATAAAAATTGTGTCATGTGGGGTGCAAGAATGGTTATTATTACAAATAAGTTCAGATCCAAATTGTTTGCCGATCTTCATGACTATCACCTGGGAATGTGTTTGACTAAGAGTTTTGCACACAGTTACTTATGGTGGGCAGATTTAGAGAAAGATATAGTCAATGTACAACATGTCAATCAGTAAGCAAGAAACCACCATCAGTACCATTACAGCCATGGAAATAGCCTCCCAGGTTGTGGCAAAAGTTACCTATAGATTTTGCTGAGCTAGAAGGACAATTGTTCATTGTGATTGATAGTCATTCGAAGTGGGTAGATGTGTTCCCGATACGGAAAATAACAACGAGTAAAACACGAGACAATTTCCGAAGATTATTTTCTTCATATGGCCTCCCAGAAGAAATTGTGTCTGATAATGGGCCACAATTTTGTTCAGAAGAATTTGCACAGTTTCTGAGCAGCAATGGTGTGAAACATACCAAAGTTCCACCATACCACCTTGCTTCAAATGGTGCAGCAGAGCGCACAGTACAACTTGTAACATGTGCCCTCATCAAGCAAATGTTTGATAAATCCAAAGAAATGGCAGTTGTTGTTGGACCACAAATTGGCAAATTTTCTAATTACTTATCATAATACTCCTCATACAACTACTGATAGAATACCAGCAGAGTAGATTCTCAAATGGCAGCCACAAACCAAATTATCGTTGTTAAAGCTGACTTGGCACAGTCAGTAGAAGAGAAACAACCAAGACAGAAAGAGAATCATGATAAAGGTAGAGAGAGAAGTATGAAATTGAATCAGAAGGTGAGAGTGAAGAACCATCACCATAAATGGTTAAATTGGTGACCAGGAAGAGTAGTGAAGCTATGTCGTCCTCGCACATATTTGGTCAAGATGGACAAGATGGAGTATAATGTTGGAAAATGTGAGGTCATGCACTTCGGCTGAAAAAATCGAAGAGCAAGTTATTATTTAAATGGAGAAAGATTGCAAAGTGCCGCAGTACAGCGGGATCTGGGGGTATTTGTGCATGAAACACAAAAGGATAATGTGCAGGTACAGCAAGTGATCAGGAAGGCCAATGGTATCTTGGCCTTTATTGCAAAAGGGGTGGAGTATAAAAGCAAGGAAGTCTTGCTACAGCTATATAAGGTTTTGGTGAGGCCACACCTGGAATACTGCGTGCAGTTTTGGTTTCCATATTTACGAAAGGATATATTTGCTTTGGAGGCAGTTCAGAGAAGGTTCACTAGGTTGATTCCGGGGCTGAGGGAGTTGACTTATAAGGAAAGGTTGAGTAAGTTGAGCCTCTACTCATTGGAATTCAGAAGAATGAGAGATGATCTTATTGAAATGTATAAGATTATGAGGGGGCTTAACAAGGTGGATGCAGAGAGGATGTTTCCACTGATGGGGGAGACTAGAACTAGAGGGCATGATCTTAGAATAAGGGGCCGCCCATTTAAAACAGAAATGAGGAGAAATTTCTTCTCTCAGAGGGTTGTAAATCCATGAAATTCGCTGCCTCAGAGAGCTGTGGAAGCTGGGATATTGAATAAATTTAAGACAGAAATAGACAGTTTCTTAAACGATAAGGGGCTATGGGGAGTGGGCGTGGAAGTGGAGCTGAGTCCATGATCAAATCAGCCATGATCTTATTGAATGGCGGAGCAGGCTCGAGGGGCCATATGGCCTACTTCTTTTCCTATTTCTTACGTTCTTATGTTCTTATAAAATGTTTGAACATGGAAAGATTAAGTTTGATTTGTAAATATGGAAAAATAAGTCCATATCTTTTGTTGTGTATAATCATGCAAATTATGTATGATGATTATTTTGTTATAATTACTTCTTCAATAAGGAGGTAGAAGTGTAATCGAGCTCCCACTAGTGGATTACTGCTCCAACTAGTGGACTACTGTAGTACTGCAACTACTGATGTATATAATAAAGGATCATGTGGCAAGGTCACATGATGACAAGAATATATCACAGTGCAATGCTGACTTAACATCATCACTGCGAACTTCAAGCCTAGCACTGAGTTCAGCGCTGAGTCCGAACCACGCCAGGTAAATCCAGCACTGTCAGCAGCTTTTAAAGGGACACACACATCTTTCACGTAAGTTTGCATATACGTTTTTGGATTGTTTTTAAATATTTTTTATTGAAGTAGTAGGTTGCTGCAATGGATGTTAAAAGCTTTTTAAGTGTGCAGGGAATGCTGCTGGATGCTTGAAGGCTTCAGATGGTAAATGAAGGCCTCTGAGAAAACAGAAAATACTGCAAATACTCAGCAGGTCAGACAAAATCCATGGAGAGAGAAACAGTGTTCACATCTCAGATTGAGATGATGCCTGACCAGCTGAGTATTTCCAGCAGTTTATGCTGCCATTTCAGATTTACTCCATCCTCTCACAGAGGAAGGCACAGAAGAGGAAGACACAGAAGAGGAGGAAGCCAAAGAGGAGGAAGCAGAAGAGGAGGAACCAGAAAGAAGGATGCAACTCAGACAGCCTCTTTATTGCCGGGATATCCGGGATGGAATCATCCACCTGCGGTCGCAGTGACCACAACCCCAATTCCCCTTTGAACATTTGTCCCACAACTTATGTCCCTCTGTTACTGATCATCACAGCATCCTCTTGGCAACGATGCTGAAATAAAAGCCACCACAAAGCAAACTTTCAAATCCAACTTTATACCATATCCATCCAATACGACATCAAGAAATCAACTCATCCACCTTATGCATGCCCGTGGTAACTGTCTTGTGTGTGCCTTTGCCTATCCTACTGATGTCACGCAGCGCTACACCAGTGGCTGCAGCATGGCTGGTGGAAACCTTTTGACTTTCAGTGGGGACACTACAAATGGCCTTGCTTGAAGAGCTGGTGGCTGGGAGTGTGAAATCATTATTTTTATTATTATTATTCTCTCCCTGGTTAACCACTAGCTGAGCAGGCTGCATTTCTTGGGTGTGTGAAATGAGGAAGAGTTGTGATGAGGGGAGGGCAGGAAAGCATGAGGCACATGCCAGAAGGAGGATAATGTGTGAGAATTGCAGTATCTTGTATCCTTCCTGCTTCGACACTGGCCAAGGGCTCAGCCATGCACCTGCCAAGAATGGCCAGCACCATCTCCTCGAAGGTGGTAAGGTGAGACTAGGAATGGGAGATATGCCTAGTGATTGGTACAGATTGTTGGTAGGTGAGTGATTGTGTGCATGTGTGTGTGTGGTTGGGGGAAGGGGGTGGGGGTTTGTGCATTTTATAGTGTGTGAGGCTAATGGGTGCAGTTGGTAGGAGATGGCTCTTGAAGATGCATTCCCTGACCTTGACTAATGGTCTGAGGTCATGAAGTTTCTTTGGGCACTGGAGCCAAGTGGTGGGAGCAACACTGCTGGCAGTGATGGCGTCAGTGATCTGGTCACAAATCCTTCTTTCTAGAGGGCCTCTTGGCCCCTGTGGGTAGAGGACAGCTCTTGCAGTGTTGACTCCATGCACAAAGCTTAAGTGCTGTGTGTAAGACCCTGGGTGCCCCTTCCCTGGTTTGCTAAGCCATTTGTGTTAGTGCTGAAGAACTTTTACAATTTTTTTTAGGTGTGGAAGAGAATTCAGCCTTAAGTGTTGAAGACTGCCATTTGATAATTATTTTTATTGTTTATTTTTTTTTTTGAAAGGCAGCAACGGTTGAATGATGCATTTTTTCACTTGCTTTTAATTTTCATTGGTTTTAAATGCATTGTTCCTTTAATTCAGAGCCCCTTTATTTGCCCATGATGCCTTGCGAACTCCACAGCCTCGCTCCCACAAGCTTTAAGAAACTACAATGGCAACAGTCGACGGGAACTTCGGGTGCGAGGCCTCCATTAATGCCCCATCATCATCATCATAGGCAGTCCCCCGGAATCGAGGAAGACTTTCATAGGAAGAGTTCTTAGGTGGCTGTACAGTCCAAAATGAGAACCACAATCTCTGTCACAGGTGGGACAGATAGTCGTTGAGGGAAATGGTGGGTGGGACTGGTCTGCCGCATGCTCTTTCCGCTGCCTGCGCTTGATTTCTGCATGCTCTCGGTGACGAGACTCGAGGTGCTCAGCACCCTCCCGGATGCACTTCATCCACTTAGGGCGGTCGTTGACCAGGGAGTCCCAGGTGTCAGTGGGGATGTTGCACTTTATCAGGGAGGCTTTGAGGGTATCCTTGTAACGTTTCCACTGCCCACCTTTGGCTCGTTTGCAGTGAAGGAGTTCCGAGTAGAGCACTTGCTTTGGGAGTCTCGTGTCTGGCATGCGAACGATGTGGCCTGCCCAGCGGAGCGAACGCCACCATGATGGTATTACACAGTAAGTTAGCATGGCGCTCCACATCGTCAACCTCAGCACGTAGTTTTTAATGATAGTGCTACGGCCATTATCAGCAATCGTTAACTCGAGTTGCCGATGATACCGGCAATTCTCATGGCACACACAAATTCCCCCCCTCCCGCCATGATTCTGATAGCCAGATCCCTGCATTCAAATCGCCAGAGAGTTCCCATCAACTTTATCAGAAACAGAGTGGAATGTCCTTGGATGCTCTAATAATGACTCCACGAGGCAATCTGTTGTACTTGAACTGGAGTGACCTTATTCCTTTATTTGTTAACCAATGTGAGGATCACACCTGGTGGCCTGCCTTTTATACTAGGCCAGGCACAACTGTACAAGTCTCCCACTGCTGTGCCCTCTGGTGGCACACCTTGTGATAGTACCAACAGTAGCCATTTACGATACATGACATCACTCTCCCCTAAGCCTTGAGTGCAAATCGCCTCTGCATTGACTATGCTCTGGGCTTAGCTCTATCTGGGTTCTATCTGGTTGACCTTTGGCAGGTCGTTTCAATCTTGGGTGAGTGGTTGGTGCAGTAGAGTGCTGGTGGTTGCTGTTTGTGTGTGTCCGTGACCACTCCATTCTCCCCGGCCCCCCACAGATAGATTATGCCGGAGGCTCATTGCATTCAGATACATTCAAGTACAAAAAAACAAGTTTGCATTACATTTGTGGTTCCGTTGTGAGACGAGTGATCATAATATGGTGGAATTCTGCATTAGGATGGAGAATGAAACAGTTAATTCAGAGACCATGGTCCAGAACTTAAAGAAGGGTAACTTTGAAGGTATGAGGCGTGAATTGGCTATGATAGATTGGCGAATGATACTTAAGGGGTTGACTGTGGATGGGCAATGGCAGACATTTAGAGACCGCATGGATGAATTACAACAATTGTACATTCCTGTCTGGCGTAAAAATAAAAAAGGGAAGGTGGCTCAACCGTGGCTATCAAGGGAAATCAGGGATAGTATTAAAGCCAAGGAAGTGGCATACAAATTGGCCAGAAATAGCAGCGAACCCGGGGACTGGGAGAAATTTAGAACTCAGCAGAGGAGGACAAAGGGTTTGATTAGGGCAGGGAAAATGGAGTACGAGAAGAAGCTTGCAGGGAACATTAAGGCGGATTGCAAAAGTTTCTATAGATATGTAAAGAGAAAAAGGTTAGTAAAGACAAAAGTAGGTCCCCTGCAGTCAGAATCAGGGGAAGTCATAACGGGGAACAAAGAAATGGCAGACCAATTGAACAAGTATTTTGGTTCGGTATTCACTAAGGAGGACACAAACAACCTTTCGGATATAAAAGGGGTCAGAGGGTCTAGTTAAGAGTAGGAACTGAGGGAAATCTTTATTAGTCGGGAAATTGTGTTGGGGAAGTTGATGGGATTGAAGGCTGATAAATCCCCAGGGCCTGATGGACTATATTCCAGAGTACTTAAGGAGGTGGCCTTGGAAATAGCGGATGCATTGACAGTCATTTTCCAACATTCCATTGACTCTGGATCAGTTCCTATCGAGTGGAGTGTAGCCAATGTAACCCCACTTTTAAAAAAAGGAGGGAGAGTGAAAACAGGGAATTATAGACCGGTCAGCCTGACCTCAGTAGTGGGTAAAATGATGGAATCAATTATTAAGGATGTCATAGCAGCGCATTTGGAAAATGGTGACATGATAGGTCCAAGTCAGCATGGATTTGTGAAAGGGAAATGATGCTTGACAAATCTTCTGGAATTTTTTGAGGATGTTTCCAGTAAAGTGGACAAAGGAGAACCAGTTGATGTGGTATATTTAGACTTTCAGAAGGCTTTCGACAAGGTCCCACACAAGAGATTAATGTGCAAAGTTAAAGCACATGGGATTGGGGGTAGTGTGCTGACGTGGATTGGGAACTGGTTGTCAGACAGGAAGCAAAGAGTAGGAGTAAATGGGTACTTTTCAGAATGGCAGGCAGTGACTAGTGGGGTACTGCAAGGTTCTGTGCTGGGGCCCCAGCTGTTTACATTGTACATTAATGATTTAGGCGAGGGGATTAAATGTAGTATCTCCAAATTTGCAGATGACACTAAGTTGGGTGGCAGTGTGAGCTGCGAGGAGGATGCTATGAGGCTGCAGAGTGACTTGGGTAGGTTAGGTGAGTGGGCAAATGAATGGCAGATGAAGTATAATGTGGATAAATGTGAGGTTATCCACTTTGGTGGTAAAAACAGAGAGACAGACTATTATCTGAATGGTGACAGATTAGGAAAAGGGGAGGTGCAACGAGACCTGGGTGTCATGGTACATCAGTCATTGAAGGTTGGCATGCAGGTACAGCAGGCGGTTAAGAAAGCAAATGGCATGTTGGCCTTCATAGCGAGGGGATTTGAATACAGGGGCAGGGAGGTGTTGCTACAGTTGTACAGGGCCTTGGTGAGGCCACACCTGAAGTATTGTGTACAGTTTTGGTCTCCTAACCTGAGGAAGGACATTCTTGCTATTGAGGGAGTGCAACGAAGGTTCACCAGACTGATTCCCGGGATGGCGGGACTGACCTATCAAGAAAGACTGGATCAACTGGGCTTGTATTCACTGGAGTTCAGAAGAATGAGAGGGGACCTCATAGAAACGTTTAAAATTCTGATGGGTTCAGACAGGTTAGATGCAGGAAGAATGTTCCCAATGTTGGGGAAGTCCAGAACCAGGGGTCACAGTCTAAGGATAAGGGGTAAGCCATTTAGGACCGAGATGAGGAGAAACTTCTTCACCTAGAGAGTGGTGAACCTGTGGAATTCTCTACCACAGAAAGTTGTTGAGGCCAATTCACTAAATATATTCAAAAAGGAGTTATATGTTGTCCTTACTACTAGGGGGATCAAGGGGTATGGCGAGAAAGCAGGAATGGGGTACTGAAGTTGTATGTTCAGCCATGAACTCATTGAATGACGTGCAGGCTCGAAGGGCCGAATGGCCTACTCCTGCACCTATTTTCTATGTTTCTATGTTTCTATCCTCCCGTATGAGTGCATTCACTGTCTGTGCATGTTTTTCCAGCTCAGCCACAATTTCTTTTAAATGGATAGTCATAGCCTGGTCCTCATGTAGTTCTGAGCCTACTACTGTGTTCTCTTGGTTCATGATTTTCCTCAAATGGGTCTTTAAACTGTTTATCTGTGTTTGCAGTGCTATGTCATCTAAGCTATTTATTACAGAGAATCCTGTATTGTAGGCAGTAAACACGTCATTTATGATTCCCCTTCTAGGTCTCCCCGAGCCCATGTTGTCTCTAGCGTTTAGGGTGTATAGGTCAGCTTTTTCTACATTTCCAAAGTCTAACTCATAAAATTTCTTGAACATGTCTCTAAGTAGGGCCTGGTATAGCAGCTCTGTTTCCTTTGGGCACCGTGCAGGTAGGTGTACCTCGGTAAAGTTTAAAATTACTGCAGCTATTGCATAATGTCACCTCTGGTATAACACCTTTTCAGTCGGTACCAATACTAATCCATTTCCAGGTCCCTTGGTGGTGGTAGGACACCTTTCTATGACTGTGCGTATTGGCGGGGTTGTGGGCAGGGGTTTCTTAATGTGTGCTCTTAGTTTGGTGGTGTTAATTGGGAGTGGGGAGTGTAGGACTGCGCACCCGTGTAGCCTAGAATCCTACCCCAACCCTTCCCCTTCATCTTGCCATTGCCTGGCGAAGGCGATCGATATGCCTGCGAGACAAATACTCTCTGATCCCCACATGCAAACGTAAATTCCTTGTTCGGATTCCCACCATTTGTCCCAACACACTTTTACTCCTCCCCGTGTTCCCGTGATGGTGCCGTACATATCATTATCAAGTCTTTCCCAGTCCGATTCCTGGTCCCATGCATCCTTGCTGAGTTTTCTGAGCCACCACCATCTTCTCAGGGGAATCTTTCCTTTGCAAATCAAACATACACATTTTCCCTCTGTAACACTGACTCGGGCAGTGGTGGTCCATATCCAGGGGCATGGAACCGAGGCCTCCCCGTAGATAAACCCTTCCTGGCTGGAGTAGCGGGTAGAATTAGATCCCAGCCACCCTGACCATCTTCCCTCATGGGCATAAACGGCGAGTTCTTCCATGCCTGGGGTGCCACCCCCAGCGGTTACGATCGGTGCTCTTCCTCCTGAACACCCGTAAATGAGGGATACTGCCACATCTCCGAGGTCGCCGCTGCTCATCCTTATCAGGGCGAGCAGGAACAGGACCCTTCTCATGTTGTTCTCTTTCCTGTAGGGGCACATAAAACAGATTGTCCAGCCCTGAGAAAACTCTCTGGCTTGACAAAGATGACCGAGTTCCAAATTGGACTCTCTTTAATCAACTGGCTGTCTTATTTAGTTCCTTGTGGACTGATGTCTGCTTCTAACTTTTATCTCACAGCCGTTTTGCTTATTATCTCACCGATGCTTCCTTAATAGTTATACCGGTAGATTCTTCTTACTCCTGGGCATTACCCGGTCTGTGCCTCTTTTAATAGCTGCACAGGTAGATTCTTTTCCTTACCCAGTAACTAATATATATATATATATATATATACTTATCATTACATAAACAAATTTTACATTACTCTAAATTACTCACTAGACATTCTTTAATTCATATTGTACTATATATGTACATCTGCCACCCGTCTCCGGGTGGCCAGGTTAATTCCTGCCTTCTTTCTTTCTTCTTTTGCCTCTGGGTGTCCAGTGGGGCCGGTAGTAAGTCGGCCTGTACCGCAGGACCTGGAGTGTCCTGACCAGAGGTGGGTCTGAGTCCCACACTATCGGGGGAACATCCCCTCCGGTGCTACAGCACACTGCTCCTTTGGGGGTGGCTGCCCGGTTCATTTCGACCCCTGGGGGTTCTGCCTGTCGAGGGCTGCGGGCTGGTGGCTGGTTCACCGCTATCTCTTCTGGGGGGTCCCTCGTCGCCCGAGGCTACCGGCTGGGTGTCCCTGCTCACGGACTGGTCTCTGACCTTAGGTACCCTTTCACGGCTGGTCCCTTTCCCGGGGCTGAACCATTTAAATTGTAGCGCTGGTGACCATGGAGTCTTTGGCCGTGGTGTGCGGGGAGTCCTTCTTAAGGCTCTGGCTGCTGGGGGTGCGTCCGAGTCTCAAATGATTGGGAGGACAGTTCCTCCAGTAACACAGTCCACCTCCCCTCTCGGTGCAGTCTGTGGGTCTGCCACGTCCCCTGTTTACAGTTTTTGGCTGTCCATTACGTTGAGCTGCTGTCCCTGGGTTGAAAAGTTTGCACTGATTTATGTGGAACCACTTTGTTCGGCGGGGCAATTTGATGGCATTGACCATGGGGCTTGCCTTGTCGACAATGTGGTACAGTCCCATGTACAGGACCTCAAAGACCCCTACTCTGGCGTAGTTCCTCACCATAACCTGGTCCCCTATCTCCCACTCTTGATGCTTGCGGGGTTCTAACAGCAGTTGGTTGCTCTGATGCTGTTTTCCCATGTTGTTAGCAGCCTGCCAGTGAATCTGTTTGAGGTGTTTAAACAGATTTCTGACAAAGCTGCCCAGGTTTGCTTCCCTAACCTGACCTTCTGTGAGTACCAGGGCTAACACATGGGTGGGTGTTTGCATGGCTCTGCCGGTCATGAGCTCATATGGGGAGTACCCCGTGCTCTTTGACTGGCTGGCCCGGATCCCCATGAGGACCAGTGGTAGGACCTCTACCCACACCTTGGTGAGTCCCCTGTCTCTTTGCGTAGCCTTTCTTTGATGGTGCGGTTTAAACGCTCCACAGGCCTGGATGACTGCGGGTTGTGGACGACATGCCATTTTGCTTTGATGCCGAGCACCTTAAGGGTTTCCTGCATCACCTGCCCGGTGAAGTGACTTCTTGGTCGGACTCCATGTATTGTGGTAGTCCCCATCGGGTGAACACTTCTCTGACCAGGATCCTGGCTGTTCCCAAGGCAGTGTTGTTCAGCATGGGAAGGCTTCCACCCATTTGGTGAATACGTCCACCAATACTAGGCAGTATTTGTAGTCTCCCTGGGTAGTGGGTAGGGGCCCGATGTAATCGATCTGGATTGACTGCCAGGATCCCTCTACCCTCCTGATATGTCCCATAGACACCTTTCTTTTCTGAGGGTCGGGGTTGTTGGCAGCGCACACTAGACAGCTAGCACAGAACTCGCGGACGTCTTCCCTGAATCCTGGCCACCATCCTGCCTGTTGCACTCGTTGACAAGTGGTCTCAGGTCCAAGGCGTCCTGCTCCTGGACCCTCATGGGCCAGCTGGAGGAATTCTCTCTGGTGTTGTTGCGGCACTAACCATTGCTCCCCCCTGAACAGCATGCCTTCTTTAATGACAATTGCTGCGGTGCCATACGGGCCATCTACCCTTTCCCCTTTAGCTAGCGTGTCCAGGACAGTTTTGAGGACGGGGTCTTGGGTCTGAACCGTTTTTAGGTCCGGGGCCAATGCTATCCCTGCCTTCCCTGCCGTCCCCATCCTGCCCCTAACCGCTGCAATGGGTCCTGGGTTGTACGGATCCCAGAGTTTGCCCATGCGGGCACCTTGCTTGGCCAACATGTCAGTCTGCTGGTTTCCCTCGCTACGAGGTTCTGTGGTGGAATGTGCCTTCACCTTATGTATATAGATATTCCCTTCCTCCCCTGTGGCTTTCATGATCTTTTCCAGTAGGGGCTTAATTGCCAGGGATCTCCCGTCTGCGAATGTGTATCCGCGGCGGGACCAAATAGCCAGGTACTCCGTACACGAATTGCATGTGAACATACTGTCCGAGCAAATAGTGTATGGGGTAGGGAATTCTTCGGGGTGTGTGACTACATACACCATGCAGACAGTTCAGCGTGCTGGGCGCTCATAGTACTGGGGAGTTTAATCGCCAGGGCAATGCCTGTCTCTGTGTCGTAAACTCCACAGCCTGTGAGTCGTTCACCCGCAGATACCGTGCTTGAACCGTCCACATGGATCTCTCGGCCTGTGGGGTGTAACCCAGCCCAAAAGCCTATGTTAATTTCCCATACCCCTTCTACGGAACACCGGTGGGCTGTCCCTGGATAGATCATGTAGGCTGCGAGTCTCGGCTCGCAGAGACCCTTTACCATTAGGTCCATTTGAGAGAGGAGCAGGGTCCAGCGAGCAATGCGGACACTGCTCACTGTCCCGTCCTTGATTCTCCCGTCCAGGAGTATTTGGGTGGGCATATGGTGGGTAAGGAGTGTGATAGGGGATCCCCCTGTGAAGATCAGTGATCTTTTCACAGCCCAGTGAGTGGCTAGGAGGTGCTGCTCACAGTTGGAGTATCTCTTCTCCACGTCCATGAGTATCCTGGAGGAGTAGACCACTGGCCTCAGCCGGCCGTGCCGCTCTTGGAACAGTACTGCGCTCAGGCTGTCCCCACTGGCTGCTACCTCCAGGAAAAACTTTTTACTCCCATCAATGGCGCCTAGAGCTGGTGCGGTCTGCAGGTCTTTCTTGAGCTGGATAAATGCTGCCTCGCAACCCTTTTCCCATTCCCACTCTACTCCCTGTGTAGGAGTCGGAGCAGAGGGGATGCGGTGGCTGCATATTCCTCAATGAAATCTCTGCAGTACCCGGTTAGCCCTAGAAAAGATCTTACTCATGTTACTGTGTTGGGGGAGGGTAACTTCTGCACTGTTTCCCTTCTAGCTTTGTCAATGGCTCTTTCCCCAGCACGCACAGCCAGTCCCAGTAATTTTACTTCCTTCAGGCCGATCTGTGCCTTCTTGGGGTTTACTTTAAACCCTTCTTCTTTCAGCAGCTCCAGCAGCGCAGCCAGCAGTGGGCCATACTCCACCCCTTCATCGGTGAACAAGAGCAGGTCATCCACATACTGTATTAGCTGCTGGGGTCTGCTGAAGCTCTTTAAACAGTTGGCCATACACTGGTGGAAAATACTGGGACTGGTGTGGAAGCCCTGAGGGAGACAGTTCCAAGTGTATTGCTGCCCTTTAAAGGTAAAACCAAACTTGTACTGATCTTCCCTTCTTAAAGGTATGGACCAGAACCGTTGGAAATATCCAGCACCATGAAGGTAGTCGCGGAGGCTGGGATACTTCCAATAAGGTTGGCGACAGCAGCAACGGTGGGTGCAAAGGCGGGTTGAGTACTCGATAGTCCACCGTGGCTCTCCAAGAATTGTCCGGTTTCTTAACCGGCCATAATGGAGAGTTCACATGGGTAGCTATTGGTCTCAATACCCCCTGTTTAACCAGCGAACCCAAGGCTGTTTCCATGTCTGCCTCCGCCTCCGCCACCCTGGGGAAGTTGCACTGTTTCTGTGGCCGGTCATGGGGTCCCCATCTATGCTAACCTCGACCCCGTTTATTCTCTGACAGTCATGTTTGTGAATGGCAAAAGCTGCAAGGTTTTTCCTCACATATTCTTGGTATTCTATCGGAGTGTTACTGACCAGTGATTCAAGGTCATAACCTTCTTTTGGCTTCATGGTGCACACCGTCCCTTTTCCCTGTTTTCCTGGGATAACCATCACCTCACTCTCCTGTCCCGTGCAGACTGACCTGCAACGACAGTGGTTTCTTAAATCCACTAGGATACCGTGGCCTTGGATGATGTCAGCCCCCAGGATATCTCTCCCTTCCTGTTCCCACTTCATCAGGACACAATACACTTAGTGTGGAGTGTACCTAAATGAATGGAGAGCGGAATGGAGAATGAGCCAGTCTGTTCAGTGCCTGTGAAACCCACCAAGCTGTAGGGAACCCTGTTAGACAGAGGTGAGGCGACAGGGTTAGCTGCATAGACAAGGGTGCTTGAGGCACCGGTGTCCAACAGGTAAGTCCCCTTCACCTTTTCCACCTCCATCTGAACAGTCGGTCTCCCCCACGCATCATACTCGAGGGAACACAGGTGGACAGGCTGCGCCTGTCCTCGTCACGGTTTTGGTTGGGATGGGGCAGATGGGATTTCGGTACTGGTGACGGTGGCTACCTTCTCAGGGCCATCTCACATGGTTCGGAGTGCGGTTAGGAAGATATCGAATGAGTGCGGAAGGACTGGCTTACCTGTCTCGACCCTTTTGGCCGGGGCTGGAGAACTCTTTCCTGCGCTACTCTTCCAAGGATTTCTACAATCCTTTCTCCAGTGCCCACTTTTTCCACACCCGAAGCAGGTACGTTTTGTATCGGAGGGTTGCCCCCCTCATGGCACCATTCCTTCTTATCCTGGCTAGGTCAGATTTTGTGAACCCTTCCCTTTTTTGGGAGCTCTTCCGTCCCTCTGCCGTTCCGGTAAGCTAAGGTCATTTGCCTAAGCACTCCGTGTTCGGTGGCTTGGGGATCTCTTGGGTTGAACCAGGCCTCAGCCTTGGCTTTTATTCAGGGTAAACTGTTAGCTACTCGACTTCGGAGCCAGTGGGCTAACTTGTCCGGGCTTAAGTTATCTCGGTCGAGGTCCCCACTGCTGGCGTTCTGGTACACAGGCCACAGTCGGTCTGCGAAAGCCTGTGGGGTTTCCCCTGTGAGCTGCACGACTTCCTCTACTCTGGAGAAGGGTCTCCTGTCATTTCAGCCCATAGCTTCTAAAATGTCTTTCTGGATGGCGGCAAGTGTTCTCCGTCCCCTTTTGCTCTCGGTAGAGAGGGACTGGTACAGCTTGCTGTCCAGGGATAGGAGGAGCATCTTTGCCATTTCTGCATCATCGCACCCATTAATATTCCCTGCCTGTTCCACCTGCATAAAGTGGACTGAGGGGTCTCTCTTTGGAGTTAGCTTTCCCAGGTGGCATATCATAGCCTAAGCTGTTGGGGAGTGTAGGGGACCACAAACTGACTTTCCAGGGGCCCTGGACCCCTGGCAAGGGTGGGCGGGCCAAACTTCTGTTGCCGGACCGGGCACATTGGCCCTGGTTCTGGCTCTCCCTGTTCTGGCTCGCCTACCCCTCCTCCCTGCTGCCAAGCCGAGCTGAAACTCGGTGCCACAGGTGGTGGTGGTTCGCTATCCCTGTTTGCCTCACAACTCGTTCATCCCTCCTGCTGCTGCACCGGTGCAGTCACCGGTGCCACAGGTGGTGGCTGAACAGTTCCTTCCTTCTCTTCCTTAAAAGTCTTGTAAAAGTCCAAAATTCGATTAAGTTCGTAGTTTCTCCCATAAGCACTTTAGGATTTCAAACTTTCCGGTAGATAGTCCCAAATTAAATTTCCTTTCCAATGAGCCCAAACACTTAGGGCTGGGGGGGAGTTCCTTTGAATTTTGCCCTTTCAGGACCTGTGTGCTCCCGATGGGTGTTTGCCTGCTGCATTGGCTGTGTGCAGTTGAAATCCTGCATTGCACACTTTTCATTACATATTATGGATACTCTGTAGCTCCGATCGCGATCACGCGACTTTTCCTTGCTGGTTGCATGTACATAATTCTGATCATCAATTACACATTTTACATGATCGCGCGACTTTTCCTTGCTTATTGCATGTACACAACTCTGATCATCAGTTACACATTTTATCTCTAACTTACAGTTGCTATTACATTACCCGAGTGGATGGAACCGTCCCTTTAATTGTAGTGGGTTGCAGGCCTCCTTTAAGAGAGCCTTGCTTTCTTTACCCCAATCCTCTTCTCCGTTTGATGCCACGTGTTGCTCCATCAGCGCTGCACCTCATGGTCTGGCCGCCGCCATCTTTTTCTTCAGCGCCTCACCTCGTGATTTGGGCGCCATCTTTCCTCAATCCATGATGTCGACTGTGGTGATCCTCTTCTCCCCGGGTTCTGCCACCGAAGCTGGGAAGTCGCCTTTGGATCCAATTTTCTTCCTCCGGAGTCCTGCCACTGGAGCCTGGAAGGTGCGTTCGGGTCTTCTCAGCTGGATCATCTCCACGAAGTCATGCTGAGTGGTCTGTGCCTTGGGTGCTGTGTTGGTCTGCTCTCTGGTGCCGGGTCCACCCTCAAGTGAGGGCTTGCTGTGCCTCCAAACGCCGACGATGTCGATCACTGGAGGGGTGAAGTCTTCCCACTTTCAATGGATCTTCTCCATCCACCTTCTTCCAAGTAGCGTTGGTCCATCACCTGCAACAATCCACAGAGGTAACTTGTGCACCGCGCCATCATGGATTACCTTTACATTCACACTACCAATGACTGGGATAAGTTCATCGGTGTAGGTTTGCAGCCTTGCCTGAACCGAGACCAACTTGGGTCATTCAGCTTGATTGTCCCACAGCCTCTCAAAGGCTTCTTGATTCCTTACTGACTGGCTCGCCCCCGTGTCCACTTCCATGAAGACTGGAACGCTATCTATCTCGACTTCTATCCTCAGCGGGGAACACTCGGTGGTGCAGATAAACATGCTATATACCTCATCGTGGGGCTGAGCTGCCTCTCTGCCTATTGTTTCATAATCCACGCTGGATTCATGGCCATCTGCAGACTCTTCATCGACACAGTGAGTAATATTTCTCTTACACATTCACTGGAGGTGGCCCTTTGTACTGCAGCCCTTGCATACATAGTCTTTAAAGCGGCACTGGTGAGCCCTGTGGTTCCCTCCACAACGCCAGCATGGAGCTACTCGATTAGCCCGCCTCGGCGGACTCTGAGTTAAGGGACTCGGGGGCCTGTTCTCTCTCCCCTGAGAGGGTTCGCGTTCTACAGTCCAGTCTCTAAAAGGTGCCACTCGGTGCACAGTGCCTGCCGGGTTTGAGTCCTGAGGGTGAGTCATCTGCCTAGAACTGCAGGTCGAGGTCGTGAATGCCTGGCTCACAGAGATGGCCTTCTGCAGTGTGACTGTGGTATCTGCCGACAGTAGCTTATGAAGAAGGCCCTCATGGCCGATTCTGAAGACAAAAATGTCCCGCAGCGCTTCATTGAGGTGGTTGCCGAACTCACATGGTGCCGCCAGCCTCCTGAGGTCTGCAGCGTATTTTGCGATTTCCTGGCCTTCGGGCCGTCGGTGGGTGTAGAACCGGTGTCTGGTTGTGAGGATGCTCTTCTTGGGCTTGAGTTGCTTTTGGATCAGTGTTACGAGCTCCTTGTATGGCTTGGTCGTTGTCTTCACTGGTGCCAGCAAGTCCCTGACAAAGCCATAGACGGTGGGCCCACAACTGGTTAGCAGGATAGTTCTGCGTTTAGTAGAACTAGCCAGTTTAGCCGGGTCATCTCCTGCCAGGTCGTTTGCTGTGAAGAAATGGTTGAGCCTCTCCACAAAGGTGTCCCAATCATCACCATCGGCGAACTGCTGCAACGTACCAAGGGTAGCCATTTTCATGTGAAAGTCCATAATCTCGTCACCAATTGTTATGTCCTTGGATGCTGTAATAATGGGCCCAAGTTTCCACATGATTCGCGCCTGATTTTTAGGAGCAACTGGTGGAGAACGGACTATTTTAGAAATCGCAATTCTCCACATTTTTTTTTCTGCAGTTCTAGTCAGGTAGAACAGTTCTAGTTTAGAACAGAATTTTTTCTTCAAAAGGGGGCGTGTCCGGCCACTGACGCCTGATTTGAAAGTTTCCACAGTGAAAATGTACTCCAAACTAAAGTAGAATGGCGCCAGTGAAGATTTTTGTAGAACTGAAAAAACCTGTTCTACACATTAAAAAATCAGGCGCAGGTTACAAATTAGGCGTCCAGAACGAGGTGGGGGGGGGGGGGAAGGGAACTCATTAAATTTGACAATAAATCCTTATTTATACTTCTACAAATATTATACAAATAAATCCAACCTGAATAAACATTTATAAGCCAAGAAAAGATTAAATAAACCATCTTCCTACCTGTGTGAAAGTGCTTCAGCCAGGGAGAATTCTGCAGCTGTTCGTGCCGCTGAGCGAGAGAGAGAGGGAGAGAGGGGAGAGGGAGAGGGGAGAGAGAGGGAGAGGGGAGGGAGGGAGAGAGGGAGAGAGGGAGAGAGGGAGGGAGGGGAGAGAGGGAGGGAGGGGGAGAGGGAGAGAGGGGGAGAGGGGGGGGGGTCGGGGGAGCGGGTGTCGGGTCGGGGGGGGGGAGCGGGTGTCGGGTCGGGGGGGGAGCGGGTGTCGGGTCGGGGGGCGGAGCGGGCCTCGGGTCGGGGAGCGGGACTCGGGTCGGGGCGGGGGGGAGAGCAGGTCTCGGGTCGGGGCGGGGGGTGGGGAGCGGGTGTCGGGTCGGGGCAGGGGGTGGGGAGCGGGTCTCGGGTGTCGGGTCGGGGCGGGGGGGGGGGAGAGCGGGTGTCGGGTTGGGTCGGGGCGTGGGGGGAGCGGGTCTCGGGTGTCGGGTCTCGGTCGGGGCGGGGGGGGGGAGCGGGTGTCGGGTCTCGGGTCTGGTCGACCGGGGGGGGGAGCAAGTGTCGGGTCTGGTCGGGCGGGGAGCAGGAGCTGGCCGTGGGAGGAGCCTCATTCACGCAGCCCCAGTGAGGCCATTCAGCCAGGGCTAGGGGCTGCGTGCTTCGGGCCCCTCCCACACAGTTCGGCACCTGGAGCTACTGCACTTGCGTGCCGACTGTAGCGCGCATGTGCAGAGGTCCCGGCACTGTTTTCAGCGCAGGGACCTGGCTCCGCCCCCCCCACAGCTCGTGCCGGCTGCGCCAAGTGCCACAGGACCTGTAAGTCGGTGGAGACTAACGAGGATTTTTTTAGGCGCCGTTTTAGGCGCGAAAAATGGGCGCCCAGCTCGGAGGGGCTCCCGTTTTTTTTCTTGTGGAAACTTGGGCCCAATGACTCCATGAGGCAGTGTGTTGTACTTGAACTGTAGTGACCTTAGTCCTTTATTTGTTAACTCCAGAGTGAGGATCACACCTGGTGGCCTGCCTTTTATACTAGGCCAGGCACACCTGTACAGGTAACTTACAAGCCTCCCACTGCTGTGCCCTCTGTTGGCACACCTTGTGATAGTACCAACAGTAGCCATGTAGGATACATGACATAGAGAGCTGCTGACATATATGCAGGATTGCATTGAGGCCGGGCCACCAGAGCTGCTGCAGTGCCATGTTCAACAGTTATCCATAAATGTCTGCACACATATCATACAACTACACACTGATTCAAACCAAGCTGACACCAATTGATTTAAACCTGCCTGATCAGTACTTTCAACCTGGTATCTTCAGAACTGGACAAGGACAAGACACAAATGGTAACATAAAAGAGATGGCAACACTTTATATCCAAACCATGAGTTCCATGCAGGAGCTTCTGAAGCAAGTATTACTTCAGGAAGTGGCTCCTGAAAGACTTGAGGCCATTTTCAATCAGGGAGAAGAGTGGATAATTTCAACAAAAGCTCATGGACGAGAGAGAGCCATGGACACGACCTTAGAGCTTCTGAAACTTTACTTGGAGAAGCTCAATGTTAGTAATGTAATGCCTAGAAATAACATGGAGACATTGATTGGATAACTGATGCCGCGATGTGCGGACCCATTGCTTCCAGATCGACGGACGGCCATGGATACTTTGTACATAATCATGTCCATTCAATTATTGAAAGAAGGCACCAATCTGGATCAGCAAAAGGAGCAGTTAGAGGTTCTGAAAACAGTCAGAGAACAGTTAGTTAACCCTGACACTTCAGTCCTCTTTCAAACATGCTGTCAGTAATTTCCAAATGTTTGCCCCATGACCAGCTGGGCAACTTGCTTTTCATGGTCTTCAAATGACTGTGCAACCAGCACTCCAGCTGTTCCAGTGCAGCCGCTGTGCTCATGCAAACCAGCATTCAAAGACGTGAAATTGAACTTCAGGACCAAGTCTCGGAGATACTTGATGTGCTGCGGGTTCAATTGCAGTCAGTTCCTTACAAGGAGGTGAAGCTTTATATATTGCAGGTGAGGGGAGGAGGAGGAGGTTAGAATAGGGCGTTAGCTCTAGCATTAAAGACGAAAATGACATAATTGGCGCAAATCGATGTTGCTTGCTGATTGATGTTACAATCTTCACACTTTACATACTTGTGGCGCACACTCCTAACAGCTGCCCTATTGCCCTCACCAATATGGCATCCAGCACGAATTGCACGAGAAGTGTGTGCGCAGGGTGCAGATGCCATTTTTGACACAACGGCAGCGCCGGAAAATCGGTGCTATGGTACCAAATTTCTAGCTGACTGGTACCTATCAGAGGGATTGAAATTAAAGTAAAGATAACATAGAATTTGTTTCCCTGCACTATTCAATTACTGGGTCTTTATTCAGTTCCATCCCAGACTGGATAGACAGGACTCGTGGGTAGGGCAAGACATGCTGGGATCATAGGTTATTGTTGGCAGTAATATGTGGGGGAGGGGAGCTGTGCATTTCTGAATAATCTGTCCTTTGCAATCTATTGATGAGTTTGCTGATTTGCTGCTGACTGTTCTCTGTGAGATGAACAGATCACGGGATCATTGATCTCCATGGGAACAATGTCAGAGAAAGGAATGAGTAGAGTGTGATTGCACGCAGTAAACAGCCCCCAGCTCCCAGTTATGGTTTACTGCCATCCCCCACCCCGCCGCCCCCCCTTATCTAAATGATGAACACACACCGCATCCTGATACTACCAGAGATCCAGGCCAAAGCCTTCATTGGAATGTATTGGAAGGGAAGTAAATTAGGCTGGAAACCAGGTACAGCAGGGTGGAGCAGGCACTGAGAGTTTCTAATAGGCCATATAAGGGGTGGAGCCTTCCCTGCTCCCTTGTAAAAGGCCAGTGATGTGGAGGGGTGGGGAAAGGGAGGTCCTCGCAACAATTACCTGACAGAAGGGTTGGGCAACTCGAGAGGCTGATAGAGAGAAGGAAGAGATGTTAAAGTAAAGGAGGAGGTGCTAGAGAAATTAGATAAAGAATAGGTACCCAAAAGGTTGGCAGCGCCCAAAGCAGAAAAGTCATCCAGTCATCTTGCATTCTGAGAGACACCCAAGCAATCCGGGTGGGCTGGCAACTCTATATCCAGATACCTATTGTCATGTATGTAACCACAATGTAACACCACTGCATTACTGTATACACTCAACCTAGATGCACACCTTGACCACAAGAGGTGAACTTGTGGGAGACACTCCTTACCTGATCACACAGATATAAAAAGGGAGGTCCCATGCAGGGTCATCGTCTTTGGAGTGCTGTGAATAAAGAGTTCAGGTTACAGAGTGACCTTGTCCCCAGAATGTGCCTTGTGTGGTTTCATACTGTAGAGTAAGGACTTTACATTGGCGACGAGAAACGGGAATTCACAACCCACGAGAATGGCCACCGGTAGCACAGAGGAATGGTACTGTGTTGGGGAAACTGGGACGATTTTGCCGAGAGGCTTCAGCAAAGCTTTGTTATGAAAGAATGGCTGGGGGATGCAGCGGCCGACAAGCGAAGGGCTCATCTTTTGACCAGCTATGGACCAAAGACTTACGCATTCATGAAGGACTTACTAGCACCCGAAAAGCCGGCAGACAAAACCTTTGAAGAACTTAGCAAATTGATCGGGGAGCACCTCAAACCGGCGAGTAGCAAACATATGGCCCGACACAGATTCTACACCCACCGACGCCGTGAAGGACAGAGCATACTGGACTTCGTAGCGGACCTCCGGCGTTTGGCCAGCCTCTGTACGTTCACAGACGCCTGCAGGGGGGAGATGCCAAGGGACTTCTTTATTGAGGGCATCGGTCATGCGGGAATTTTCCACAAATTAATTGAGACCAAGGATTTGACCTTGGAAGCGGCGGCGTTGATGGCTCAAACTTTCATGGCGGGGGAGGAAGAGACGAAAATAATATACGTGCACAATTCTGCCTCTAACGCGGCGATGGATCAGTGAGTCAACATCGTTAATGCGACTCAGAGCCCCGCAGGCAGGCAGGGGCAGTCCAAAGCAATAGACCCCAGAACAGGACTTTAACGGAGACAATGGCAGGCTGAATGGACATATACAGCTGTGCAGGCGTGAATCGCCGATGCTTCTCCTGGGTTGCAAGCAACAGTACCCGGAAGATCAATCTTCATTCCTGGAGACTCCTGCACAATCCGGGAGGGTTGGCAACCCTAGATCCTACTGATTTGTGTTCCTCAGTACCACCCCATATAATACATTTACCCATTAAGTCATGCGGGTACCTGAAGAAGAATTTTAGCGACAATTCCAAAATAATCTGTACAAGCTCTTACAGTGGTTTGTTTTGAACAAGTTTTGTTTTCTTAGATCTAGTTAGCTCATTTTTTCCAAACGTCTTGCATTTATGGACCCAAATAGTTTACAATTTATGGTATCGATATTATTCGACTTGAGAGAAATGTGTTACACATTCAGAATTGCCTAATTTCCCGAATTAATGTTCTTCCAGTGAAATATAGTATTTAAGTAAACTGTCAAGAATACAAAATATGTTAGAGTTTGGTGTTGCTGATGGATTGCATGTCATCTTTGTTGGCCTTGATCTGAAAGAAACAGTTACAAGAACCAATTGCATTCTTTCAGAGACTGATAGGGAGCAGGTTCCATAGCATCCTGATGTAAATATCCTATTAGAAACATTGGGGCCGAAATTGCCCCGCGCGAGGTTTGGGGCAGTCAATTTGAATTAACTGATATTTTAGCGCCTCATTGAATAAGAAAAGTGTTGGTTGCGGTAATGGGGAGGGACGTTGCGACTCGTCAGCGTGATACGGTGCATCCACTTCACTCAGCACACCGGCGGCACACTGATGATGTCAGCGCAAAGTGGACGCGCCGCATCACCCTGACGCATCACAACGTCCCTCCCCTTCTTTTAAATGGGAGGGCCGCTGCTAATTCTGCAGCATCTTTAGTGGCGCCCACTGGTACACAATGGAAAGTGTCAGCCGGGCCAGCGACCTGGCACCCAAGAAGGGTGGTGAAAAGTTGACTGACAGAAAAACAATGGCTGCCGCCATGCTATCACTTCCCCTTTAAGGGCAGCTGGGGCAACCCAGCCACCACAGCTTCTCGCCCCGAGAAGCTGTCAGTGACATCGCCCCACGCCGACCTCATGTCACATGGGGCAATTTCCTTCGAGGGGCGCAAAGGGGTTGGTGTGGATGATAAGAGATCGGCATGCACGGCGGTGATGTCATTGGCATGCGTGTGTCATGCCGGTGCCCTAATCGCAGGTGCGGCACACACCACTTTTTGCCGGCAGAACCCTGGGGGCTATTCCGGGGCGGCGGGGGCGGGGGTGGGGGGGTGGAGGTGGCACTCTGGCCGCACTTATTGGGCCAGATTTTGCTGTCAAAATAACGATGAGGCTAGTGGTGCTCGCTGTTATTGATACTGTGATATATTCTTACGACATCACTAAAGCACACACACTCAAGATGGCTCCAATCTGGAACTTGTTTTTATTGTAAATGTCAGCAGTTATATTACCATGGTAATCTACTAGGTGGAGCTCTATATTACACTACTCCTTCCTTAATGAAGAAGTAATGATAACAAAATAATCATCATACATAACTTGCATGGTTATACACAAAAGATATGGACTTATTTTGCCATTTTTATAAATCAAACTTAACCACTGGTTTTCTGTTTCGAAGAGGATACTTCCACTCTCGAACAGAATTTCCCAAACTTGGTGTTGAATTTAGACTCATTCTAGATTGAGCCTGAGGAGAGTTTTCCTCCAAGGGATGCCCTTGATCTACATTTAAACGCTCTACAACTTCAGACTGTTTGTCTGCTTGACTCGGACTTATACTTAAAATTCTGACATTCTCTTGGGCTTGTTTCTAGTACATCTGATGTAGGATTTGCAACGGGTACTCTACATGTAACAAGACTATCTGACTCATCAGAAATAATCGAATCATTCCAACTTTCAACTCCTTTCACATCTTTAGGTAAAATATGATCAATGTGAACAAACCTGATCAAACATCTTGACCAAGTATGTACGAGGGCCACATACCTTCACTACTCTTCCTGGTAACCACTTTAACCATTTATGGTGACGTTTCTTCACTCTCACCTTCTGATTCAATTTCACACTTCTCTCTCTTACTCTATATATTTTGTCTTAATTGTTTCTCTTCTACTGACTGTGCCAAGTTTGGCTTTAACAATGAGATCTGGTTCGTGGCTGTCATTTGAGAAACAACTCTGCTTGTGTTCTACCAGTAGTTGTATGAGGAATATTACAATAAGTATTTAGAACATTTTCCAATTTGTGGTCCAACGACAACTGCCGTTTCTTTGGATTTTGATCCAACATTTGCTTGATGAAGACATGTTTTACAATTTGTACTGTGCGCTCGGCTCCACCATTTGAAGTATGGTGGAACTTTGGTATGTTTCACACCATTTCTGCTCATGAACTGTGCAAATTCTTCTGAACAAAATTGTGACCCATTATCAGACACAATCTCTTCTGGGAGGCGATATGAAGAAAATAATCTTCGCAAATTGTCTCGTATTTTACTTGTTATTTTCCACATCGGAAACACCTCTACCCACTTTGAATGGCTATCAATCACAATGAACAATTGTTGTCCTTCTAGCTCAACAAAATCTATAGGTAACCTTTGCCACACCGGGGAGGCCATTTCCATGGCTGTAACGGTACTGATGGTGGTTTCTTGCTTACCGATTGACATTTTGTACACTGACCAATGATGAACTGTATGGACTAGAACCTCCACTTGTTTTGCATGCTTAACACCCACTTAATGCCCATTTTACCGCTGAAATGATGTATAACGCCCATATATCACACATTTTGGCACAAAATGGAAATTGACGGGTATTTTTAGGAAACTTATCGCCGAACCTTACTTTCCCCATGTGCATAATGCTGGGAAAAAATATTACCACCCGCTCACTTTTTTTGGGCGGAATCAGCAGAATGGGCGAAATCAACGGCAATAATATCTCGTAACTTAATTTCCGCACTGATTTAACGCCGAGATTCAATAATACCGCCCGCCCACTTTTTTGTCGTAAAGAGCATATTTACTGAAACTAGCTGCCATGAGATCACCCAGCGTCAATTTCACCACCTCGCACACATATCACCCACAATATCGCTCGCCCAAAAAACTCGCCCAAACACCCCCATTGCCAACCACACGAGAGCCAGGAGCAGAATCTTGCTTCTGGCTCAGATCACGTTCCCACCTCGGCACCGTCCTCTCCCGTATCCGTCCAAGCAGCGGTTCGTCCGTCATCCCCCCCCCCACCAATGAAGTATCGCCTGAGGAGCTCTTCTGCCAGGTGGCTTGGAGTCAGGAGGGGAAGGAGAAGGGGTAGAGGTGGGGAGGAGAAGCGGGGGAGGGGGTGGGGTTGGTTTTTACAGATTTCAGACAAATGTTCAGTTTAAATGTTTTTTATTTAACAAAACCTTGTTGCGCATCGGCTCAGGTAGCTACACCGTTACATGCTGGTGATTCCTTAACATCAAAGGGTATACTTACACTTAACTTCAATCAACTTAAACTTGAACTGTCACCAAGGTGATGCCCATCTTTGATGTATGACCTGCACACCCAGCAGTATGTCAGCCTTGTAAATACCACCAACGATCTTTCAGGCAAAGTGCTCATTTATAAGCTCCTGATGTAGGAGTCTTGCAGCTATCATGCCACCACAGGCCCTTTCATGCAGTCTACAGGGGGGCGGGGGCATGGCTTCTGTGTCAGCCTGATTTTCTGGGACGATGTCAGTGTCCATCTCCTTGTCCTCCTCTTCCTCTTTCTGCTGAGGTGGACTGTCAGACTCTTCTGGCAATTCTTGTCCCCTCCTGATAGCCAAGTTGTGCAGCATGGAGTACACCACCACGAATTGAGCTACGTATAGAACCGATACCTCGCCATCAGCACGCTCTCCCTCGGGTTAAGATGCTCCTGAACCCGTGTACACAGCTCCTCATACGACTTATCTGTGGGTTTCACCGGAGCCAGAAGATTCTTCATGAGGCTGTAGGTTGGTGCCCCGCAGACCGCGAGGAGGACCGCTCTCCTTTTTGCAGCGCTTCCTTCTCCGTCCAGCTCATTGGCTATTAAGTATTGGTCTAACTGTTCGACATAGGCTTCCCAGTCCTCACCCTCCGAGAATTTCTCCAGTATGCCCACAGTTTGCTGCATCTTTGCATTGGATTCGTGTACTCGTCGCCAGTTGTTGTGTTCCTAACACAGATGAGACTGCACACAGGGAGGTTAAAGTAACAATGCCCTCAGTCTTTATTAAGACACTCCAGAGTGAGTAACAGGCCTTAGGGGCCGGCTTATGTACAGTGCTCCCAAGGGATTCTGGGATCCCTTGGGACTTCAGGAGATGCGCTCCCTGGTGGCGGAACATGGGAGTGCATGCTTTACAGATACACAACAAATTCGAGCAATATTTCGCGGCCAACGAGCTAGATGGGGAAGAGAGCGCTGCCAAACAAAGGGCGATCCTATTCAACGTCTGTGGGGCACCAACTTCTGGCCTCATGAAGAATCTGCTCACTCCAGCGAAACCCACGGAGAAATCATACAACGATTTGTGCACACTGTTCCGAGAGCATTTGAACCCAAAGGAAAGTGTTCTGATGGCGAGGTACCGGTTCTACACCTACAAAGGTCTGAAGTCCAGGAAGTGGCGAGTTACGTCGCTGAGCTAAGACGCCTTGCAGGACATTGTGAATTTGAAGGACTTTTGGAGCACATGCTCAGAGACTTTTTCGTACTTTGCATTGGCCACGAAACCATACTTCGCAAACTTTTGATTGTATAGACCCCAACCTTGAGTAAGGCCATAGCGATAGCCCAGGCGTTCATTGCCACCAGTGACAATACGAAGCAAATCTCTCAGCACACAAGTGCTGCTACTAGTACTGTGAACAAAGTGATGTTGTTTTCGAAACGTAATGTACCGGGCAGGTCACACATACCTACAGCTACACGTCCGCAGATGTCTCAGAGTCCACCATCAAGGGCGATGAATGCAAGGCTATTAACACCTTGTTGGCGCTGCGGGGGTGATCATCGTTTCCATTCATGCCGATTCAAAGAGTACGTTTGCAAGGGCTGTGGAACAATGGGACACCTCCGAGTGTGTAGGCGAGCTGCAAAGCCTGTTAAACCCACAAACCACCATATTGCAGAGGAGGACTGCGTCATGTAGGCCGAGGTCAGATCCAGCTTGGTGAACGTCTTCTCTCCAGCCAGGGTCACGAATAGATTGTCTGCCTTGGGTAGCGGGTACTGGTCCTGCAGTGAAAAACGATTAATCGTTACTTTATAGTTCCCACAAATTCTAACCGTACTGTCCTCCTTGAGTACCGGAACAATCGGACTGGCCCAGTTGTTGAATTTCCCCGGCATGATGATGCCTTCACCTTGCAGCCTGTCCAGCTCGATTTCCACTTTTTCACGCATCAGGTACGGCACCGCCCGAGCCTTGTGGTGGATGGGTTGCGTACCGGGAACCAAATCGATTTGCATTTTCGCCCCCGAAAATCTTCCAATGCCTGGCTCGAATAACGGAGGGAACTTGCTTAGAAACTGGGTACATGCGGTGTTGTCGACGGACGAAAGCGCACGGATGTCGTCCCAGTTCCAGCGGATTTTCCTCAGCCAGCTTCTGCCAAACAACGTGGGGCCATCCTCTGGCACAATCCACAGCAGACGTTTGTGTACTGCTCCATCAAGGGAGACTTTGACTTCAGCACTGCCAATTACAGGAATTAGTTCCTTGGTATAACTCATTAGTTTGGTGTGAATGGGGCTGAGCTTGGGCCTGAGCTTGTCCCCCACAGCCTGTCGAAGACCTTTTTACTCATAATGGACTGACTTGCCCCCATGTCCAGCTCCAAAGACACTGGAATACCGTTCAGTTTAACATGATTGAAGGGCACTTCGTCGTGAACGTGTGTACCAGGTATACCTCTGCCTCCTCAGTACGAGTTTCCAATTCCATCTGATCCACTGTGGATCGATCTTCCTCTGCAACGTGGTGGTTTGCAGGGTTTGCAGCTCGCCTGCACATTCATAGAAACATAGAAACATAGAAAATAGGTGCAGGAGTAGGCCATTCGGCTCTTCTAGCCTGCACCGCCATTCAATGAGTCCATGGCTGAACATGCAACTTCAGTACCCCATTCCTGCTTTCTCGCCATACCCCTTGATCCCCCTAGTAGTAAGGACTTCATCTAACTCCTTTTTGAATATATTTAGTGAATTGGCCTCAACAACTTTCTGTGGTAGAGAATTCCACAGGTTCACCACTCTCTGGGTGAAGAAGTTTCTCCTCATCTCGGTCCTAAATGGCTTACCCCTTATCCTTAGACTGTGACCCCTGGTTCTGGAAGGTGTTCCATTCGAGGTGTCCCATTGTTCTGCAACCATTGGACGCATAGTGCTTAAAGCGGCATTGATGGGGCCGATCATCACCCCCGCAGCGTCAACTGGTTGTTAACTGCCTCGCATTAACAGATGGCGGACTCTGGGTCAATTGAGGTTGGGCCACAGCAGCCGGTGTGTACGTACTGCCGTGTACATTTCTGCTCCAAACTGACGTTACTTTTATACACAGTACTGGCCGAAACTTCTTTGTTCTGCAAAATCTGCTTGGTGTTGTCGCTGGTGGACATAAATGCCTGGGCTATCGTTAGGGCTTTACTCAGATTCGGAGTTTCTACAGTTTATGAAGGATTGTCCAGTACAAAAAAGTCTCTGAGCATTTGTTCTAGGAATCCCTCAAACTCACAATATCCTGGAAGGCACCTTAGTTCGGTGATGTAGCTCGCCACTTCCTGGCCCTCTGATTGTTGACACGTGTAGAACCAATATCTCATCATCAAAACGCTTTCTTTAGTATTTAGGTGCTCCCGGACCAGTGTACATAATTCTTTATAAGATTTCGCTGTTGGTTTTGCCGGTGCCAGGAGATTATTCATGAGGCCATAGGTTGTTGCCTCATAGACAGTTAGAAGGATCGTCCTTCGTTTGGTTGTGTTCTCGTCCCCTTCCAGCTCATTGGCCATGAAGTATTGGTCGAGTATCTCCACAAAGGCCTCCCAATCGTCCGCCACTGAGAACTTCTCCAGGATGCCGACTGTTCTTTGCATTTTTGCACGGTTGTTCATTATCTCGTCGCCAATTGTTACACTCATAATAAATGGTCAGACTGAGTACTGTGTGTAATGAGCAAGTGTGACATTAGCTCCTTCATTATGGTTCCAGAGTGCAGGTACCTCGTGGGTGGCCTGCTTATATACTGTGCTCCCACGGGATGCTGGGATCCCTTGGGACGCTAACGGCTAGGCCCTCTGGTGGACAGGTGTGATGCAGGTTCCAAAGGGTTAAATACATAACAGGGTTCTCAGCGGGGTACCCAATTCAGGTAATTAGTGGCTTGTTTATAGCCACTTAAGAATGAATGTCAGCTCACTTTCTGCAATTGACAGCTCGCCCACTGGGTCCATACTGGTCGTGGACCATGTCTTTCAAGCTGAGGTAGGAGTTCAGTGCTCATTGAATCACCGGTTAGTTGACAGCTTCAAATGTACAGTAAAAGATCCCACCTTACAGAGATATCTTCCCTCAGGCACAAACTCTTCCTCGCTGCATTTCCACAACAGATTCACCATGCTGCAAGTCTTTACACAAGTCTCCATCCAGTCTGAATTCATTACCTCTCACCATGGACAGATCGCTTCTGTCATCTCTATTTCACCTGCCATCTATTCCATCAGCATGGTTGCCCTTTATACTCTTTCATCTTGGTCCTCAGAATCCCACTACAATCAGCCCCAATACCAGCAGCACCAGGCACACTAGCAGCAGCAACAACAACACCATGAACCTTCTCCACAATCACCTGATGCTGTGCATGTCATTTTCTCACCACAGATGCTGCCTGATCTGCTGAGTATAGTCAGCATTTTCTGTTTTTATTTCTGATTGCCAGCATCTGCAGTATTTTGCTTTTATTATATGTGTTTTCACTTGGCTACTGTATAGCACTACCAGGGCATCTACTCTTTATAAAGCACACTTGTGGTTACAATTATTTACTACATTTTAGAAAGTAGTGAAATTCTCTAAATTGCATGTACTAAAGTATTATAACACCCAAGAAGTTATTAGATGATGTTGTCTCACCATATTTAGTTTCATCCCAATTCATCATTTACTTTCCTACAGAATTATTCCTTTGATAATCATTAAGAACATTCACGCATTTTCAAAGATGCTTATACCATTGGACCAATAATTCAAGGGTGGGTACCCAATGAACTGAAGTGAGCCAGGCTGCAGCTCCCCATATTAAAAGGCGTAGTAGCCCGAGGCATCATGTGCCCAAATGTGCTCAGTGGGATCAAAGTGCGGTCAGTGAGCAGAGCCTGCTCAAAGGCTCAATAAGGCTTCACAATTTACATTGGGGTGTCCTCCTAACCACTCAGTTGGAATCGGTACTTCAGGGATGCTTGGGGGAAAGAATATTGCCTTCATTACATATGGTTACTCTTAATTGTTACAATTGTTTTTTTCAGTTTTGAATAGGCAGATGGAGAAAGAGGACTTAAGTCCCCAGTGGGAGGTAAAAAGTAAATACTAGCAAGCAAACAGCAACTCTTCGCTGGCTGCTGGCACTCAAAGTTTCATTTTCCACCCCACCCCACCCTCAAGGATATCAACTATTATTTTGATGTTAACATATGTATTTGATGGTTTTTAAATAACATTTTTTAACGTACCTTTAAACTGACTTCTGAGTTAATCATCCACACCACAGCAGGACCTGACTTGTACAAAGCCAGTTTACCCACTAGACTGGTACATGACTGACAGTGAACCTGTTAGGAATTGCATTAGAATAAATATTTTATTAGAATCTACCTCAGGATTGTTGCAGCATATCTCTAATTGCATTGTTATTGAGTGTTTAAAATCTGTTTCTTCAGAACACTTTTGTACGATTAAAATAGAATCAAAGCAACAATACATTTACAGTTCTCCAAATGGTTGGTTTGGTCAGGAAGGTCCCACCTGTGATTTATGCTAGGTGATCTCAGTAGTCGGTGTACTACAGTTGACCTCAATGGCCTCGGGCTAAGGAGGGGAAAAATAAATCAATCACCATTGCCCACTCCTGATTACTGTCCAGTGACACCTGCTGTAAGATGCGTACATGTAGGTGAACCTTAGGGTCAGGTTAGCTATGGTGATCTCTGTGGTAAAAGAACCTGTCAACATATAAGAACATGAGAACATAAGAAATAGGAGCAGGACTGGCCATAATGCCCCTCGAGCCTGTTCCACCATTCAATAAGATCATGGCTGATCTGATCATGGACTCAGTTCCACTTCCCTGACCGCTCCCAATAACCTCTTATCCCCTTATTGTTTAAGGAACTGTCTATTTCTGTCTTAAATTTATTTAATGCCCCAGCTGCCACTGCTCTCTGAGAGAAGAAATGTCTCCTCATCTCAGTTCTAAATGGGCGGCCCCTTATTCTAAGATCATGCCCTCTAGTTCTAGTCTCCCCCACCAGTGGAAACATCCTCCCTGCATCCACCTTGTCAAGCCCCCTCATAATCTTATACGTTTCTATAAAATCGCCTCTCATTCTTCTGAATTCCAATGAGTAGAGGCCCAACCTACTCAACCTTTCCTCATAAGTCAACCCCCTCATCCCCGGAATCAACCTAGTGAACCTTCTCTGAACTGCCTCCACTGCAAGTATATCCTTTCGTAAATATGGAAACCAAAACTGCACGCAGTATTCCAGGTGTGGCCTCACCAATACCTTATATAGTTGTAGCAAGACTTCCCTGCTTTTATACTCCTTCCTCTTTGCAATAAAGTCCAAGATACCATTGGCCTTCCTGATCACTTGCTGTATCTGCATACTATCCTTTTGTGTTTCATGCACAAGCACCCCCAGGTCCCGCTGTATTGCAGCACTTTGCAATCTTCATTTAAATAATAACTTGCTCTTTGATTTTTTTCTGCCAAAGTGCATGACCTCACACTTTCCAACATTATACTCCACCTGCCAAATTTTTGCCCACTCACTTAGCCTGCCTATGTCCACCTGCAGCCTTTATGTCCTCCTCACACATTGCTTTTCCTCCCATTTTTCTATCATCAGAAAACTTGGCTATGTTACACTCAGTCCCCTCTTCCAAGTCGTTAATATAGATTGTAAATAGTTGGGGTCCCAGCACTGATCCCTGTGGCACCCCATTCATTACTGATTGCCAACCAGAGAATGAACCATTGATCCTGACTCTCTGTTTTCTGTTTGTCAGCCAATCTTCTATCCATGCTAATATATTACCCCCAACCCCATGAACTTTTATCTTGTGCAGTAACCTTTTGTGTGGCACCTTGTCAAATGCCTTCTGGAAGTCCAAATACACCAAATCCACTGGTTCCCCTTTATCCACCCTGTTATATATGTGGACTTGTATGTACTCTGTACAGCCACCAGAGGGCTCATCCTCGGAGTCCCAAGGGATTCCATAATCCCTTGGGAGCACAGGTACTTAACAAGGCTTCACGGGTTGGAGAGGCACTGTGGAGACCTGCAATAAAAAAAACTAAGGTCACACTTTACTTTGAGCTCACAGTGTTCAGTCTGACTCTTTCTCCATACACAACACACCCTGTCTGTTACATCCTCAAAGAATTCCATAAAGAATATGGAGAATGGCTGGTGCCTTTGCTGTCATATTTCAGCATGACAAAGGGAGAAATTTGGAGGGAGAAATAAAAAAGAAAACAAAAAAATTGCTAGATTTTGTGTAGAGAATTGACAGGCAAATGTATAAGCCTGTCATTGCTTGCTTATCGACCTCATGCATATGGTCTTTTTATTGTAAAAGGATGTCCACAAGGTGCCACTACAGGGGTTCATTTGTTTCATTGTCATAGATGATAATAATTAATGTGATTCTACTACGCATACAAGAAAGAACTTGCATTTATATAGCACCTTATCACATCATTGGGACCTTCCAAAGCACATCCAATGGATTATTTTTGAAGCGCATTCACTGCTGTTAATTAGGGAAATGCAATAGCCAATTTGTATGCTCCTGCAAATAGCACACTATAGGAATGAACAGTTAATATTTTTGTGTAAGTGTTGGTAAATAGATTAAACTACAGGTTGATTTTCAACTGCTGCTCATCTATTGCTTTCCTGGAAACTGGGTGACTGCCAAAGGAAATTCAGATGGGCTCTAGGACTAGTGATGCCTCTAGCCAAGCTGTTCCAGTACAGCTACAACACTGACATCTACCCTAGGCCCAGCCATTTTCAGCCGCTTCATCAATGACCTGGCCTCCATCATAAGGTCAGAAGTGAGGAAGTTTGCTGCTGATTGTAGTGTTCAATTCCATTCACAACTCCTCATATAATGAAGCAGTCTGTGCCCGTATGCAGCAAGACCAGGACAACATTTAGGCTTGGTCTGATAAGTGGTAAGTATCATTTGCGCCACACAAGTGTCAGGCAATGACTATCTCCGACAAGAGAGCGTCTAACCACTGCCCCATGACATTCAACGGCATTACCATCACTGAATTCCCACCATCAACATCCTGGGTGCTCACCAATAACGAAAAACTTAACTGGACCAGCCACATAAGTACTGAGCTCCAAGAGCAGGTCAGAGGCTGGGTATTCTGTGGAGAGTGACACACTTCCTGACTCGTGAGCCTTTCCACCATCTACAAGGTACACGTCAGAAATGTGATGGAATACGCTCCACTTGCCTAGATGAGTGCAGCTCTAACAACACTCAAGAAGCTCGAAACCATCCAGGACAAAGCAGTCCACTTGATTGACACCCCATTCACCACCTTAAACATTCACTCCCTTCAAAAAACATGCACCGTGGCTGCAGTGTGTGCCATCTGCAAGATGCACTGCAACAACTTGTCCAGGCTTCTTTGGCAGCACCTCCCAATCCCGCGACCTCTACTAACTAGAAGAATAAGGGCAGCAGGCGCATGGGAACACCATCACCTTCAACTTCCCCTCCAAGTTACATACCATCCTGACTTGGAAATATATCGCCATTCCTTCATCGTCACTGGGTCAAAATCCTGGATCACCCTCTCTAACAGCACTGTGGTAGCAACATCACCACACGGACTGCAATGGTTCAAGAAGGCAGCTTACCACCACCTTCCCAAAGGCAATTATGAATGGGCAATAAAGGCTGGCCTTGCCAGGGATGCCCACATCCCATGAATAAATAAAACAAACTTGGACACCCCTTTAACACCCAAGGCCTGCATGATTCAATTTTCAGGCAGGCCTTTAAAGTGCCGCCCTGCACTCTCACTCAAACAGGCAGGAGGCTGTTTAAATATTCAACCCCCTGTCCTACGCCTGTTGTAGGAACCCGATTGCCATTGTCAGGGATAAGTTAACCCAGAGGAACAGAAGCGCTCCTCACAAAACTATAGCTGCCCAATACCAGCAAATTCCCCCCACACTATTCCCCCCCACCCCTGCAACAGACCCAAACTGATGACTGGCTCCGTACACAAAGCAGCCAATTTTCAGCCTTCCAAACCCGGCGAGCTGCCACGGAGTGCACATTTGGCACCCACAACTCACTGGTTAAATTCAAATCATGCACAAACCTGAAAATGGTTTGCAGCTCTTGACAGGGGCACTGGGCAGTTGCCATGGACACACCACCAACTCTGCACCGAACTTAACAGCGTCCTCCATTAAATAGTATGTACATCAGAGTTATTGTGAATTTGAATCACATTTTTATCCACATGCAAATTACCATGAGGTTTGTATCAAAAATGGAGATGACAAATATTCATAAAACATTACAAGCAGCTGCAATGCAATTGATAGTACTGAAAATAAGAGGTGGTCATTGTGGTGGAAATCTTGTATAACTAAATCGGCCTTGGGATGGTACCAGAAGACAACAATAGTAATAGAAGCTAGCTAATTCTAAAAGCCCACAAGTATACTGCTAAGAACCAAAAGCATATAAACATGACCTGTATGGTGAATAAAAATGTTAGTTTATTAAAAAGAAAATAATTCACGAGCATCTAGCACGAGCAAGAGCAATAAAACCAATCATGGTTTTATGAAATACTGGTCATGTCTAATAAATTCCTTGGAATTCTTTGCGGGTGCTTCAAAGTTAATGAAGTAGTTATATGATTGATATGGTATTTAAACATGCAGACGACACCAAAAAAGCAACATAGCCTGCAGTATGCACGACATAATTCAAAGAGATCTACAGAGATTTAACAAAAAGTGAAAGCTTTAATTAAGAGTATACCATCAACAACAAAAAACATGAGTGTGACAGTTGAATTGCTAAAAAGCATTAGATGTTAAAAATTATTCAGTGGTATGACAAATGAAATATGAGTGTCCTTAACACTATTTTTAACAACACTGCAAGCAGATTCCCAGAGTTATACTTACATTGCTGATCAGTGAGGGAAGGCAGGACTCTATGCATATGTTCTGATCGCCTGCCCTCTTACTGCAAGTGAGATTTCTAATGATTGAAAACAACTGACTAGACACTGAATTATTTTCAATTGTTAGAAATAAAAAGATGGTAAGAGAACCCACTGAATTATTTTTGAAATGTAAATCACATTGCCAGTGGTGTAAGAACAACTCTTCCAGGCTGCCTTTCTGCAGGTGCCACATCTTGCATTTCTGCTTTATCAGCAATGCTATGCCACATGTTTGGCATCAAAATGATACAAAAGATTATGGCCCTGACATTAAAGTTGTGAGATACAAGTGTACAAATGCTTAATATGATGATCTGAAATTCCTCTTTCCCCTATTTTATAATGGCATCAACCCCTTTAAAATAAGTCAGTTAATGCAAATAGCATGAAAATAGCAGACAGAGGAATTCCAAACAAATACATTAAGGATTAATGTGCTAATATCTGTAATAAGGTCTTATGTTGCATTGACGCTAAACTTACAGTATAACTGGGACATTGTTTGAAAAAAAACATTAACGTGACTCATTTTCACATAATTCAAGCTCTTAAGGTTATGAGATGACTGTTGCTAGGTTCTTGATACATAACAACAATTTGCACTTTTATAGCACCTTTCATTTAATTAAATATCCCAAGGTGCTTTACAATGGGTTTGTAGAACTTCATGAAAAAAGAGAGAATTAGTGCAGGCAGCCAGCCAAAAACAGTCAAAGAGGTAGGTTTTCAGGAAGATTTTTAAGGTCAGGAGAGAGGTAGCAAGGCTGAAGGATTTAGGAAAAAAAGTCCAAAGAATGTTGGCTGAACCAGGAAAAAGGAAGGTATGTAAGCTATAAAAATGCATTAAAATTTTACACATTGATACCAGTTGACTGGTTTCAGTATTTGGCCAATATTATAATTCATTAACCAATCACTAACTGCACTATTGTATTAGATACTTGAACATCTAAAACTGTTTCATTGACCTTGCTAGATAATGGCCCATTAAAGATGTGGGCAACATGTAGCTTGCAAGCCACATTCAAGGGTCACAGTACCTTCCATATGTCATCCAGTAATTGGTTAACTGCAATACTGTCTGAGAGTTTTACCAATAAAGTAGCTACCCAATCTAAATTGCTGCTTTAAATCAACAGTTTTTCCAATAGACTAGAGGGAAGGAATTTTGTTTTAGACAATGCTCTCTTTAATGCACGTCCAGCTACTCTATAACTAGCTTATGCTAGTGGCCCAGTTCCCCCTTTGAAAGCAAAGACAATTTGGAGCAATGTATAATTCTTAGAAAGGAATGATTAAAATTCTTATATTAAACATCTTGGGGCTAGACATTTGATATAGCTAAGAAAGAGGCAGTGTTTAGACTAACTATGATTAAGCTGAGCCACCTGAAGATGGTCTAGGTAGCATGCAAAATTCGTGCTCACTCCTCATTAACATAATTTTAGTCTTAAAACTCAACCTCAATATCATGAGCAGTATAATTGCAACTTATGGGGGGGCGAAATTGCCCCTTTTATCGTTGTGTTCCTAACACAGATGAGGCTGCACACAGGGAGGTTAAAGTCACAGTGACCTCAGTCTTTAATAAGACACTCCAGAGTGAGGAACAGGACTTAGGGGCCGGCTTATATACAGTGCTCCCAAGGATGAGCTCCCTGGTGGTGGAACATGGAGTGCATGCTTTACAGATACACATCACTCCCCCCCGCAAAGTAAAAGTGAAAACAATTTACAAGGTGAGGAGGTCGGGAGCCTTTCTTTCCCTGGTGGACCGCCTCGGTACAAATGTCTGTTCTGGTGTGTTGGCTATGCCCTCGCTGGGATAGCGTGTTGTTGGCCCTGCAGGGCTGCTAGGTGAGCCTGCCCTTGCTGGGCTTCTGGGCGTGATGGGTTTGATTTCCTGGTCTGGCGTGGTGTCATTGATCCTTTGGGTGTGTGTTGTGGGCTCGAAAAAGGTGATGTCTGCTGTGGGTTGTTCAGGGCAGTCTGTGAACCGCAGCCTTGTTTGATCCAGGTGTTTTCTGCAAATTTGTCCGTTGTCTAGTTTGACTACAAACACCCGATTCCCTTCTTTAGCTATCTCTGTGCCCGCGATCCACTTGGGACCATGTCCATAGTTTAGCACATACACAGGGTCATTCAGATTAATTTCCCATGACACAGTGGCGCGACCATTGTTTACATTCTGTTGCTGCCGCCTGCTCTCTACCTGATCATGCAGGTTGGGGTGAACCAGCGAGAGTCTGGTTTTAAGCATCCTTTTCATGAGTAGCTCAGCCGGGGGCATCCCTGTGAGCGAGTGGGGACTCGTGCGGTAGCTGAGCAGTACTAGGGACAGACGGGTTTGGAGTGAGCCTTCTATGACTCGTTTAAGGCTCTGTTTGATGGTTTGTACTGCCCACTCTGCCTGCCCATTGAAGGCTGGTTTAAACGGGGACGAGGTGACATGTTTGGTCCCATTGCGGGTCATGAATTCTTTAAATTCGGCACTGGTGAAACATGGCCTGTTGTCACTGACCAGTTTGTCAGGCAGGCCGTGGGTGGCAAACGTGACCCTCAGGCTTTCAATGGTGGCGGTGGTGGTGTTTCCCGACATTATTTCACATTCAATCCATTTTGAAAAAGCATCCACCACCACTAGGAACATTTTACCGAGAAACGGGCCCGCATAGTCGACATGGATCTTTGACCATGGTCTGGAGGGCCAGGACCACAAACTTAGTGGTGCCTCTCTGGGCGCGTTGCTCAACTGAGCACATATGCTGCATTGTCGTACACAGAACTCGAAGTCAGAGTCGATACCGGGCCACCACACGTGCGATCTGGCTATCGCTTTCACCATTACTATATCTGGGTGTGTGCTGTGGAGATCCAAGATGAACGTCTCCCTGCCCTTTTTTGGTAGCACTACGCGGTTACCCCACAACAGGCAGTCTGCCTGAATGGACAGCTCGTCCTTTCGCGCCTGGAATGGCTTGATTGGCTCTTGCATTTCAACAGGGATGCTGGCCCAGCTCCCAAGCAGTGCACTGTTTTTTACTCGGGACAGCAGAGGAACTTGGCTGGTCCAAATCCTAATCTGGCGGGCCGTGACATGTGATTTATCATTTTCAAACGCTTCCATGACCATCAACAAGTCTGCGGGCTGCGCCACCATCAACAAGTTTGCAAGATGCACCATTTCCAACCCCGTGGTGGGCAATGGTAGCCGACTGAGAGCATCCGCACGGTTCTCGGTGCCTGGCCTGTGGCGGATGGTATAGTTATACGCTGAGAGGGCGAGTGCCCACCTTTGTATGCGGGCTGAGGCATTAGTATTTATCCCCTTGTTTTCAGCGAACAGGGATATGAGGGGCTTGTGATCGGTTTCCAGCTCAAATTTGAGGACAAACAGGTACTGATGCATTTTCTTTACCCCGAACACACATGCTAATGCCTCTTTCTCAATCATGCTGTCGGCCCTCTCGGCCTTAGACAAGCTCCTGGAAGCATAGGCGACAGGTTGTAGCTTCCCCGCAACGTTAGCTTGTTGTAATAAACACCCGACTCTGTACGACGATGCGTCACATGCTAGCACAAGTCATTTACACGGGTTATACAATACAAGCAGCTTGTTGGAGCATAAAATGTTTCTGGCTTTCTCAAAAGCAATAACTTGTTTTTTTCCCCATACCCAGTTCTCACCTTTGCGCAATAACACATGTAGGGGCTCTAAAAGGGTGCTTAACCCCGGTAGGAAGTTACCAAAATAGTTGAGTTCCATGAACGACTGCAGCTCCGTGACATTCTGTGGTCTGGGCACGTTCCTGATAGCCTCTGTCTTGGCGTCTGTGGGCTGAATGCCATCCGTCGCGATCTTTCTCCCCAAAAACTGCACTTCTGTTGCCATGAAGACGCATTTCGACCTCTTCAGCCGCAGCCCTACACGATCCAGTCGCTGTACGACCTCTTCCAGGTTTTGTAGGTGCTCGGCGGTGTCCTGACCCGTGACCAATATGTCATCCTGAAAGACCACTGTGTGTGGTACCGACTTGAGTAGGCTCTCCATGTTTCTCTGGAAGATCGCTGCAGCCGACCGAATTCCAAACGGGCATCTGTTGTAGATGAACAGTCCCTTGATCAGGTGAGGCCCTTCGAAGACTCCTCCAGCTCCTGTGTCATGTAGGCCGAAGTCAGGTCGAGCTTGGTGAACGTCTTGCCTCCTGCCAGTGTCGCAAATAGGTCATCTGCCTTAGGTAGCAGGTATTGGTCCTGTAGCGAGAAATGATTAATAGTTACTTTATAATCGCCGCAAATCCTGACCGTGCCATCAGTTTTGAGTACTGGAACAATCGGGCTGGCCCACTCACTGAATTTCGCTGGGGAGATGGTGCCCTCGCGTTGCAGCCTGTCCAACTCGATTTCCGCTCTCTCCCTCATCATGTGAGATACCGCTCGCGCCTTGTGGTGCATGGGTCATGCCTCTGGGACCAAATGGATCCGCACATTTGCCCCAGAAAAGTTTCCAATGCCTAGCTCAAAAAGGGAAGGAAATTTGTTAAGAACCTGGGTACATGAGGCCTCATCAACATGTGATAGCGCTCGGATGTCATCCCTGTTCCAGTGGATTTTGCCCAGCCAGCTCCTTCCAAGCCGTGTGGGGCCATCGCCTGGGACAATCCAGAGCGGCGGTTCGTGCACCATGCCCTCGTAGGTGACCTTGACCATGGCGCTGCCCAGGACAGTGATAAGCTCTTTGGTGTACGTTCTCAGTTTCGTGTGGATGGGGCTCAGGGCTGGTCTGAATGCCTTGTTGCACCATAGTCTCTCAAACATCTTTTTACTCATGATGGATTGGTTAGCGCCAGTGTCCAGTTCTATGGCTACGGATAAGCCATTCAATTTTACGTTTAGCATTATAGGTGGACATTTCATCGAAAATCTTCCTCTGCCACGTGGTGGTTTGCAGGTTTTGCAGAGCTTGCAGCTCGTTTGCATGCTCGTTGGAAGTGCCCCATTGTTCCATAGCTCTTGCAAATATACCTTTTGAAACGGCATGAATAGGCTGAATGGAAGCCTCCACAACGCCAACAAGGTGTGAATTGCCTTGCATTCATCCTTTGTTGGGGACTCAGTCATCTGGTTCACCTGAGGCCTGCTGGCAGTTGCAGACTCGTGGGTTCTGCCCTGTCCATTTCTGCTCGCAAACACAGTTCCAGTTAATTTAGGAACATTGCTAGCACTTGTGTGCTGAGAGATTTGTTTGGTGTTATCACTGGTGGACATAAACGCCTGTACTATCGCAATGGCCTTACTGAGGGTCGGTGTCTCTGCAGTCAAAAGTTTTCGTAAAATGGTCTCGTGGCCAATGCCCAGTACAAAAAAGTCTCTGAGCATTTGCTCCTGGTAGCCATAAAACTCACATTGTCCTGCAAGTCGCCTTAGCTCGGCGACGTAGCTCGCCACTTCCTGACCTTCAGATCGCTGGCACATGTAGAACCGATACCTCGCCATCAGCATGCTCTCACTCGGGTTAAGATAGTCCCGAACCAGTGTACACAGCTCCTCATACAACTTAGCTGTGGGTTTCACTGGAGCCAGAAGATTCTTCATGAGGCTGTAGGTCGGTGCCCCGCAGACCGTGAGGAGGACCGCTCTCCTTTTTGCAGCGCTTCCTTCTCCGTCCAGCTCGTTGGCTACAAAGTACTGGTCTAGCCATTCGACATAGGCTTCCCAGTCCTCACCCTCCAAAAACTTCTCCAGGATGCCCAGTTTGCTGTATCTTTATGTTGGATTTGTGTACTCGTCGCCAGTTGTTGTGTTCCTAACACAGATGAGGCTGCACACAGGGAGGTTAAAGTAACAGTGACCTCAGTCTTTAATAAGACACTCCAGAGTGAGGAACTGGCCTTGGGGGCTGGCTTATATACAGTGCTCCCAATGGATGCTGGGATCCCTTGGGACTTAAGGGGATGAGCTCCCTGGTGGCGGAACATGGGAGTGCCTGCTTTACAGATAGACAACATTATCGACGGCCATTAGGGTCACCAGGAGCATGGGGTGCAAAATGGTTTTCGCCTGGGCGCGGCACACAAACCGCAGCCGGCGCGGAATTGGTGGGGGCTTTGCGGACGTTGTGCACAACGATGATGACATCATCACCATGCGCATTGCCCCCTTATCGCCCCAGAAGTTAAATTGCCCCACCCAACCTATCTTAGCACCTGCCGATGACGACAGCTTCAGCTATCGAGTTGCAGTCTGGAACCGGATGGAACAATGCTATTTACTGGTGCCATCTTGAAAAATATTTTCTGTCGGCCATTATTTTTTTCTAATTCCAACCAACAGGTTGGTGGACCGTTAGCAGCGATTTTTTACCTCAAGAAGTCTTCTGCTTCCTAATTATTCCCTTGAATAATCACAACAGATTTGAACTTACAACATTTCTGTCACTTCTTGGGGGCTGTGCTGGCAGTTGACCTCCTGCTCCGACGTCACCGTCAGAGGATGCTTAGGTGAAGACAAAGGTGTCGACAATTACAGAAAGAAAGGCATCAAGAGAGGGAGAGAGAAAGGCACAGAAAAAAAGAGAGAGAACACCACAGGGAGAGGCTAATGGAGAGGCCCAGGAAGAGGCCCATGAGAGGGGCCCATGGAGAGGCCCAGGGAGAGGCACAGATAAAGGAACAGACAAAGACAGGCAGCAGGACATGGAGAACCACAGCAAAATGTGGCCAGAGGAAGAATGCACCACAGGGCTGGCAACAGGTGGCCTTGCTCTCCTAGGGTATTCAGGCAGCAGTTATCCTTCATCAATAGCCTGTGTGGTTACGGGAGATCTCAGGATTGTCATGCGGCGCCCGCAAAGCCATCTGGGTGCAGTCGATGGCGCCCTGCACCATGGGGAAGCCCGCTATCCTGGCGAAGCCACATGCATGCTGGTGCTGCTTCTCTCTGGTGAGAGGGAAACCAATGCAGTCACTTCTCCTGGTGTAGAGAGCCTCAGTGACCTCTCAGATGCAGTGATGGATGGTAAACTGGGAAATGTTAGCTATGTCTCCTGCTACAGACTGGAAGGATCTGCTGGCAAAGAAATTGAGGACCACGGTGACTTTGACTATCACTGGAAGAGCTGAAATTGCCCTGATCTGAGGCTGGAGGTCTGGTTGCAGAAGGTGGCAGAGTTCTGTGACCATCTTCTTGGTGAAGTGGAGCCTCCTAATACACTACTCCTCACTTAATTGAAGGTACAAGGAGTGCTGTTGGAAGACCCTCGGAGGGTAAGGCCTCCTGTTGAGAGCCTGATGGGGCCTCCTCCTCCCTCTGCACATACATTCCCATCTTTCCCGCTGTCTCTGCTCCCTCTGTCGTAGATCCAAGAGGGCAATGTCGACTGCCAGTACAGTTCCCATGACTTTTAGCAACTTTTGTTGTTTTGAAGAATTTCAAAAATAATGAGGGAGTTTTGTACTTGCCAAAATACTCCCTGATACCAACGGACCTTGAAATAACTAAAGAAAACTCTTGCAGTTGCAGGAAGTAGCATAAAGCCACTCAGCTGCAAAACCCTGTCAGGTGCGAGTGATTGGTGATGATCCCTTTAAATATCGTCGCTGGAGCCGGCTTCCTGCTGCTGCACGCCATCTCTACATTTTGTTGCTTTCTCCAACCGGTAACTGCAATGGCCAAAACCAAATTAGGAGATTGGGGGTCAAGTTGCACGCTCACTGACATCATGATCTCCGTCATTTAAATGTCCCCGGCGATCGAGTATACCGATATTGATACTGACAACTCAAAAATGCTGCCCATCATTGGAACCGTCACCAGCTGGCAATCGACTGGTGGCAGGTGATTTAGTGCCATCTCGTGGCGCTAACGTGTGGTGCTGAAGACACAAACTTTTAGCCTCTTGTACTTTAAAATACCTACACCTGTTAAAATCAAATGCTTGTAATAGAAATTTTATTTAAATACCTTGAAAAGTGGCACCATTAAATCATTTATTTTTTGAAATGTTGAACTGATATTGAACAGAAACTAAGGGGGGAATTTTACCATTGAAGAGTGTGTGGGTTTTGATCTGGTGGGGGGTTAAGTGCGGCATCTGGAAGCTGGCTCCAACAGCGATGACTTCCGTGTTTAACCCTGGCTGTGTGTGCATCCGGGAGGCGGTTTAGTGATTTGAATATTTAAATTAGTGTATTCCAACGTTACTTTAACTGGCATTTAAATTTAACAGCGCATGCACAGGATTCCTGAGCTTTCTGAAACTCGCCATTGAAACCAAGATGAGAAATCTGAATGGCAATTCATGGTGCTCATTAAAAGGCAGGCTTACGACAGCAATAAATAGTCAGTGCTCAGGGCTGCTTTCTTACCTTCCACAGGGACAGGGTTTGTCGCGAGTACTTGTGATTAGAGACTATATTGTGCACTTTGGAGATAATGAGACTCCAGATCAGGATGGGTGGCATCATGGGTGCCTTAGATTGGACCTCGGATGAGGTGCAAGATGACTACTTGCATAGGAGGCTGTTCAGAGAAGGTTCACTAGGTTGATACTGGAGATGAGGGGGTTGACTTATGAAGATAGGTTGAGTAGGTTGGGCCTATACTCATTGGAGTTCAGAAGAATGAGAGGTGATCTTATCGAAACATATAAGATAATGAGAGGGCTCAACAAGGTGGATGCAGAGAGGATATTTCCACTCAAAGGAGAAACGAAAACAAGGGGACATAGTCTCAGAATAAGGGGACGCCCATTTAAAACTGAGATGAGGAGGAATTTCTTCTCTCAGAGAGCTGTGTAGGCTGGGTCATTGAATATATTTAAGGTAGAGATAGACAGATTTTTGAGTGATAAGGGAATAAAGGGTTATGGGAAGCGGGCAGGGAAGTGGAGCTGAGTCCTTGATCAGATCAGCCATGATCTTATTAAATGGCGGAGCAGGCTCGAGGGGCCAAATGGCTTACTCCTCTTATTTCTTATGTTCTTATGTTCATCAGCAGCAGCAACAGCCTGGTGGGGAGAGATCTGGTGGTCAGCAGAACAGGGAGGAGCAGAGGGGCCAAGCTCTCAGGAGGCATTACCCATGTAATAGGATGTAGAGGCAGAGGTCCAACTTCCTTGTTGATGTGGTGTATTTGGACTTTCAGAAGGCTTTCGACAAGGTCCCACACAAGAGATTAATGTGCAAAGTTAAAGCACATGGGATTGGAGGTAGTGTGCTGACGTGGATTGAGAACTGGTTGGCAGACAGAAAGCAAAGAGTAGGAGTAAATGGGTACTTTTCAGAATGGCAGGCAGTGACTAGTGGGGTACCGCAAGGTTCTGTGCTGAGGCCCCAGCTGTTTACACTGTACATTAATGATTTAGATGAGGGGATTAAATGTAGTATCTCCAAATTTGCGGATGACACTAAGTTGGGTGGCAGTGTGAGCTGCGAGGAGGATGCTATGAGGCTGCAGAGTGACTTGGATAGGTTTGATGAATGGGCAAATGCATGGCAGATGAAGTATAATGTGGATAAATGTGAGGTTATCCACTTTGGTGGTAAAAACAGTGAGACAGACTATTATCTGAATGGAGACAGATTAGGAAAAGGGGAGATGCAATGAGACCTGGATATCATAGTACATCAGTCATTGAAGGTTGGCATGCAGGAAAAGCAGGCGGTTAAGAAAGCAAATGGCATGTTGGCCTTCATAGCGAGGGGATTTGAGTACAGGGGCAGGGAGTAGTTACTACAATTGTACAGGGCCTTGGTGAGGCCACACCTGGAGTATTGTGTACAGTTTTGGTCTCCTAGCTTGAGGAAGGACATTCTTGCTATTGAGGGAGTGCAGCGAAGGTTCACCAGGCTGATTCCCGGGATGGCTGAACTGACATATCAAGAAAGACTGGATCAACTGGGCTTGTATTCACTGGAGTTCAGAAGAATGAGAGGGGATCTCATAGAAACGTTTAAAATTCTGGCTGGTTTAGACAGGTTAGATGCAGGAAGAATGTTCCCAATATTGGGTAAGTCCAGAACCAGGGGTCACAGTCAAAGGATAAGGGGTAAGCCATTTAGGACCGAGATGAGGAGAAACTTTTTCACCCAGAAAGTGGTGAACCTGTGGAATTCTCTACCACAGAAAGTTGTTGAGGCCAATTCACTAAATATATTCAAAAAAAAAGGAGTTAGATGTAGTCCTTACTACTAGGGGGATCAAGGGTTATGGCGAGAAAGCAGGAATGGGGTACTGAAGTTGCATGTTCAGCCATGAACTCATTGAATGGCGGTGCAGACTCGAAGGGCCGAATGGCCTACTCCTGCACCTATTTTCTATGTTTCTATGTTTCTATGTTTCCTTGACTTCTCGGAGAGCATTGCTTCCAGAGGTGGAGATTGTTGCGTCAGGTGGTGGCAGACATCTGCAGCCTTCTAGAAGAAGACTTGATTCCTGTTGGACCTGGTGGCCACACATTACCAGTGGCTGTGAAAGTGATCACCACCCTCAACTTTTTTGTCTCCAGGTCCTTCCAGGCTGCTACCAGAGACACCTCCCAGTCGGCTGCACACAAATATATAAGGTAGGTCACCGATGAATTGTTTGCCAGGGCCGACAATTATGTTAACTTCACCTTTAATGACGCTAGTCAGAATGAGCAGGCTCTCAGGTTTGCATCTCTGGTTGGCTTCCCACAGGTGCAGGGTGTCATTGACTGCACACATGTGCCCACCCCCAGATCAACCAGGAGTATTTGTAAATTAAAGGGCTTCCACTCTTTCAATGTGCAGCTTGGTGTGCAACCTCAAGAAAAGGTTTACGTAGATGAGCTCCAGATTCCAGGGAAGATGCCATGATGCTTTCATCCTGTGGCAGTCTAAGCTGCCTGACCTCTTTGGACCTGCAAGCAGACTTAAGGGGTGTCTGCTAGGAGACAAAGATATCCCTTCAAACTTGGCTGATGTCTCCCGTGAGAAATCCCACAAATTAAGCCTAAGAGCGGTACAATGACAGCCGTATGATAACCAGATGGGTCTTTGAGCAAGCAAGCAGGTGCCACGACAGATCTGGAGGCAACCTTCTGTACTCACTAGCCAGGGTCTCTAGAATAGTTGTGGTGTGTTATGCTTTGCACAGCATTGTGCAGCAGCGAGGATTGGAGCTGCAGCTGGAACAAGGCGCTGTTATTGTCTGTGGACCAATCCAATGAAGTGGAGGAGGATGAGCAGGAGGAGGAGGAAGATGGATACCCCAATGCAGCATCAGCTGCTCACATTGCTGCCCGGGATTTCAACACTTCCCTTGTATCTGTAAGGTTCAGTTTGCCACTACAACTGGACCAATGTAACAATCACATCCAACGGCCACTCTTTCCCCATCCCCTACACCGCCACATCCCCTCCTCCAATTCCACTGACACAAAGCAGTCCTGTAACCAACCGTCCACCCATTGTACATCCACTCATTGGTCCTCGTCAATTCATGTCTTCCCATTCATCAACAAGCGACTGAAAAGGCAAGTTGCTACCCGGCAACTTTAAAACATAACATTTTCTCAAATACCCATGTGCATATCCTTGTGCAACCACAAACATTTACTCTTCCTTTTCCTGCTGCTCCTACGTGTTGCAACCTGTGTGGCTTGAGCAGAGGAAGAGACAGTTACCCTCTTCAAGCTCTGCTTGATTGTTTGCACTGCTCACTCTGCCTGACCATTGGATGCTGGTTTGAACGGGGCAGAAGTGACATGTTTGATCCCATTGCGGGTCATGAACTCTTTGAACACGGCACTGGTGAAACATGGCACATTGTCACTCACAAGGACATCGGGCAGGCCGTGCATGGCAAACATGGCCCACAGGCTTCCAATGGTGGCAGCAGACGTGCTTGCCGACATTATCTCACATTCAATCCATTTGGAGTACACATCTACAACCACAAGGATCATCTTTCCCAAGAATGGGCCTGCATAGTCGACACGGATCCTGGACCATGGTTTGGAGGGCCAGGACCATAAACTTACTGGTGCCTCCCTGGGTGCATTGTTTAACTGTGAACATGTGTTACATTTGTGCACGCAGGACTCTGTCCACATCAGTACCGGGCCATCACACATCTGGCTATCGCTTTCATCCTTACAATGCCTGGGTGGGTACTGTGGCGGTCACTAATGAAAGTGTCCCTGTCCTTTTTTGGTACCACGACCCGATTACTCCACAGGAGGCAGTCTGCCTGTATGGACATTTCATCTCTGCACCGCTGGTACGGCATTATGTCTTCCTGCATCTCTAACGGGACACCAGACCAACTCCCGTGGAGCATACAGTTTTTTTTACTAAGGTCAGTAAGGGGTCTTGGCTTGTCCACATTCTGATCTGTCAGGCGGTAACAGGTGAATACTCACTCTTGAATGCTTCCATTACCATAACTAAATCTGCGGGCTGTGCCATCTCCACACCTGTGGTGAGCAATGGCAGCCTACTGAGAGCATCGGCACAGTTTTCTGTGCCTGGCCTGTGGCAGATGGTGTAGTTGTATGCAGACAACATGAGCGCCCATCTCTGGATGCGGGCCGATGCATTCGTATTTATTCCCTTTCAGAAAAGAGGGATATAAGTGGCTTATGGTCGGTTTCCAATTCAAATTTGAGCCCGAACAGATATTGATGCATTTTCTTTACCCCATAGACACACGCTAACACTTCTTTTTCAATCATGCTGTTGGCCTCTCAGCCTTAGACAGACTTCTGGATGCATAAGCAACCAGTTGCAATTTCCCAGATCCATTAGCTTGTTGCAATACACACCCGACACTGTATGACGACGCATCACATGCTAGTACCAAACGCTTACATGGATCATATAACACAAGCAATTTGAATGAGCATAACAGTTTTCTAGCTTTCTCAAAAGCATTTTCTTGGCTTTTACCCCATACCCATTCATCTCCTTTACGCAGTAAAGCGTGCAGTGGTTCTAGCAGTGTGCTAAGACCCGGTAAGAAGTTACCAAAGTAGTTCAGGAGTCCTAGAAACGACCGTAGCTCCGTCATGTTCTGATGTCTCGCTGTGTTCTTGATTGCCTCTGACTTCGAATCGGTGGGCCTGATGCCATCCACCGCAATTCATCTCCCCAGGAACTCCACTTCAGACGCCAGGAAATTGCACCTCGAATGTTTTAACCTGAGCCCCACATGATTAGCTCGATTAAGAACCTACTCCAGATTCTGCAGGTGCTCGACCGTATCCCGACCTGTAGCCAAGATGTCATCCTGGATGACCACGGTGTGCTGGACCAACTTCAACAAGCTTTCCATGTTCCTCTGGAATATCACCACGGCTGATTGATTCCCAAACGGGCATCTGTTGTAAATGAAGAGACCTTTGTGCATGTTGATGCAGGTGAGGCCCTTCGATGATTCCTCCAGCTCCTGAGTCATGTGGGCCAAGGTCAAGTCCAGCTTCATGTACATTTTTTCTCCCGCCAGCATCGCAAATAAGTCGTCTGCCTTTGGTAGCGGGTATTGATCCTGCAAGAAGAAACGATTGATAGTTACTTTGTAATCACCACCGATTCTGACAGTGCAGTCTTCCTTGAGGACTGGAACAATCGGACTGGCCCACTCATTGAATTCGATTGGGGAAATGATGCCCTCTCATTGCAGCCGGTCCAGCTCGATCTCCACCCTCTCTTTCATCATGTATGGTACCGCTCTTGCCTTGTGATGGATGGGTCACGCCCCCGGAATCAAATGGATCTGCACTTTTGCTCCTTGGAACTTCCTGAAACCTGGTTCGAACAGCGAGGGGAATTTTTTTAAGACCTGGGCACATGAAGTGTCATCAACGGCTGAGAGCACTCGGACGTCGTCCCAGTTCCAGCGTACTTTCCCAGCCAGCTCCTGCCGAACAGCGTGGGGCCATCGCCCGGTACCACCCAGAGTGGTAATTTGTGCACCGCTCCATCGTAGCAAAGCTTTACGGTAGCACTGCCAATTATGGGCATCAGTTCCTTTGTGTACGTTCTCAGTTTAGTACGAATGGGAATCAGGACTGGCCTTGAGTCCTTGCTGCACCACAATTTATTGAAAGACTTTTTGCTCATTATGGATTGGCTCGTGCCTGTGTCCACCTCCAATGACACCGGGAGTCCATTTAATTCAACCTTCAGCATTATTGGGGGATACTTTGTGGTAAATGTGTGCACCCCATATAGCTCTGCCTCCTCAGTCTGAGGCTCTTGTTCGTCGTGATCCCCCGTGGATCTGTCCTCCTCTGCAACATGGTGGTTTGCAGGATTAGCAGGGCCTGCACATACGTTGGAGGTGTCCCATTGTTCCACAACCCTTGCAAACGTATCCTTTGAAACGGCATGAATGGAAGCAATTATCACCTCCCGCAGCGCCAACAAGGTGTTAATGGCCTTGCATTCACCACCCTGGATGGTGGACTGTGAGATATCTGTGGATCTGCAGCTGCAGGCATGTGAGTCCTGTCCTGTACGTTACGATTCGAAAACAACATTACTTTGTTCACAGTACTTGTAGCAGCACTCGTGTGCTGAGAGATTTGTTTGGTATTGTCACTGGTGGCGATGAATGCCTGGCTATCACTATGACTTTACTCAAGGTTGAGGTCTATACAGTCAAAAGTTTGCGAAGTATTACTTCATGATCAATGCCAAGCACAAAGAAGTCCCTGAGCATTTGCTCCAAGTGTCCTTCAAATTCGCAATGTCCTGCAAGGCGTCTTAGCTCGGCGGCGACATAACTCGCCACTTCCTGGCCTTCAGATCTTTTGTATGTGTAGAACCGGTACCTCGCCATCAGAACGCTTTCCTTCAGGTTTAGATGCTCCCGGACCAGTATGCACAAATCATCATATGACTTCTCTGTGGGTATTGCTGGAGCAAGCAGAATTTTCATGAGGCCATACGTTGGTGCCCCGCAAACAGTGAGGAGGATCGCCCTTTGTTTGGCAGCTTTCACTTCTCCTTCCAGCTCGTTGGCCACGAAGTATTGGTCGAGTCGCTCCACGAAGGTTTCCCAATCATCTCCCTCTGAAAATTTCTCCAGGATGCCCACGGTTCTCTGTATTGTAGCGGTGGGGTTCATTATCTGTATCTTGTCGGCAGTTGTTATGTCTTGCATAAAGAATCAGACCAGATACTGTGAGTTCAAAGTAACGTGTGACTGTAGTCCTTTCTTCAGGTCTCCAGAGTGCCTCTCCAGCCTGTGAGGCCTCTTTATGTACAGGTGCTCCCAAGGGATTGTGGGATCCCTTGGGACTCCAGGGGATGAGCCCTCTGGTGGTTAAACAAGGTATTTATAGGTTTACATATATAATGCTATCCATGGAGGAAGACATCCTCACAATGCCCTGCAATATCAACTCACCCATGCTTGAGCTGGAGTTCCCCATTATCTCTGCAAGTGTGAACAGTGTGCATGGAAGCCCTGTAATTACATTGTAGATTTTCTGTTGCTCCTCAATGATTATCCTTTCCATCGATGGTCCCTGTGGTACAACATCTGTGTTCAGCTGAGCAGAGCTTGGAGAGGGCCGTGCCCTTCGATGTGGAATTTCCACATCTGTCCCTGCTACCACTGTCAGCGCTTGACCTGGTTAGATCATTAAAGCGCTTCTTGCACTGAATTCAGGACTGGGGAACAAAGCTCCTGCTACTAACGTCCCCAGCCACCTCCAGCCACGCCTCCTTTGTTGCAGCAGCAGGTTTCTACCTCCCGTTATTGGGGAACAGTATATCTCCCTGCCTACTCACTGCACCGAGCAGTGCATCAAGCAATGCATAAACTGAGGCACAGCGCTTGACCATCCTGAATCCATCATGAAATATCTCCCTCTCTGCAACTTGCAACTCGTCCAAAGTCCACTTTTGGTTTGTCCCTTTAAATACTCCAGTTGAGATTGCATCATGATGGTTTGCACCACACCCGCTGCCATGCATTCAATGCCAGACCCGGAAATAATATTATAATGAGGTGGCTCCAGTTAAAGTACCACAGACAGACGAGCTGAAACTTCTGGGTTTCGCACCCAATATCGCACCCTCTGCCACCTCCACCCACTGCCCCGCTCCCCAACTCTGAAAGCACTTCAGAATTATTATTGGAGCCTAAATTCCTGGATTAAAATGAGAATTGAGAATGTGAATCAGTTTAATTTACCCTGCAGCACTGAATTACCATATTAATCAGGAATATTTTTTGTGTCAAAGCTTTAATTATAACAAAAGGAAAACACTGGATATAGTAAAACTATAATACTGGTTCTTGAAAGCTTATTAAGTCAATCATCTTTACTGAACCATGTTATAAATACATATTTTATAAACGTAATGGTGAAAGAAAACTTACATGCAATAATGACATCGTTAAGAAAACAAAGCATGCTGAAGACACCTGCCCCATACATTGTAAACTTTAATACAGGTACACGTTTGATTGACTGATCCTCTGTGTCCTGCCAGTTATTCTAGTATGGGGCACTTGAAGTTGGTTGTGGAGAAAAAGTGTTGCATTCATGTATCTGGATATAGGGCTTGGCTCAATGAAGAGAAGGTTTTATTTGGCAAGGAGATTGGGCACAAATGGTGACGACTTTATTCTTTGGAAATATAATTCAAGTAACTAATGGTTTGGTTTTTTGGATCCTGCCTGACGACTTTTACTGATTAAGTTGCTGATCCTTTTATGTTCTGGTCAGTCTCATTTGTTTGTACAGGTATCTGCCTTTCTTCTACCTGTCTGCTCTATATTTAGGCTCCTCTTGTAAGGAAAAGTTTTGCAGGATACAGTTGTCTACAATAATCTGTAGTATTTTCCCTGATCTACCCAAGCATCTGACTCACTGCTTGAAGAAGCCAAAGATGTGTTCCACTATGACTCTGGTAAAAGCGTGAGCCAATTTGTACCTCTCCTTAGATGCAATAATGTAGTAATAATCCACAGCTGCAGAGCATATCCTTGGTCCTCCTACAGCCATCTCTGGAGTCTTGGAACTTCAAATAATATTGGCAATGTAGTTTGTGCTAGGGTGAGAGAATCATGGGAGCTGCCACTATATCTATATAATTCTGTAATATTTGTAGATCGCCTATACATTGTCGAATGGTAGCCCTTGCTATTCAGGAATTAAGTTGCTTTGGGGATAGGGGCATCAGGGGTTATGGTCGCATGAGTTCAATCAATTATATGCTGCACCTCCTCAAATCCTGCCACAGAGTAGAAGTGGAGGGCTCTTTCCTGCTGCTGTTTCTCAAATTAAAATTGATGGTGTTACCAGACCCCAGTGTGACCTCTATGATATAAAAAAATGCACTGAAGCTTGGGAAATATAACTGAGATTTCTCATGTTTTCTTGGAAAGAGCCTGCCACAGAAAAACTGGCTGCACCAGTAACATTCACAGTTACTGGCACAAAATCACAAGGAACATGTGTCTGATTTCCCAATATTTGGTCCCAGTGGTGCGCCAATCCCATTTCATAAAATCAGCGTTATATTTATTTTTGTCCTTGAGCAGTGCTTGCGACATCCATTATATTGGTGCATTATCCCGTCATTATAAAATAATATTTACTCTGATTCTTCATGCTCCTGGAGATCTGCTAGTATTTATATATGTTATATGTCAACTATCTTTGACTAGAATGATTGGCTGAGGCACCATCCCTTCTTAAAATGATTGAATAAGGCATCTTCCATCCACAAAAAATTATGAAGCAACTATTATGAAAATATTTGGAAGTCCAACCTAATTAAGCAGTTGTTCACCTTTCCTCATTTGAATGATTTATGAAAGGGAAATCATGCTTGACGAATCTTCTGGAATTTTTTGAGGATGTAACTAGTAAAGTGGACAAGGGAGAACCTTGTCCACTCTACTAGTGGTGTATTTGGACTTTCAAAAGGCTTTTGACAAGGTCCCGTACAAGAGATTGGTGTACAAAATCAAAGCGCATGGAATTGGGGGTAATGTACTGACGTGGATAGAGAACTGGTTAGCAGACAGGAAGCAGAGAGTGGGGATAAACGGGTCCTTTTCAGAATGTCAGGCAGTTACTAGTGGGGTGCCGCAGGGCTCAGTGCTGGGACCCCAGCTCTTTACAATATACATTAATGATTTGGATGAAGGAATAGAGTGTAATATCTCCAAGTTTGCGGATGACACTAAACTGGGTGGCGGTGTGAGCTGTGAGGAGGAGGCTAAGAGGCTGCAGGGTGACTTGGACAGGTTAGGTGGGTGGGCAAATACATGGCAGATGCAGTATAATGTGGATAAATGTGAGGTTATCCATTTTGGGGGCAAAAACACGAAGGCAGAATATTATCTGAATGGTGGCAGACTAGAAAAAGGGGAGGTGCAACGAGACCTGGGTGTCATGGTTCATCAGTCACTGAAAGTGAGCACGCAGGTACAGCAGGTGGTAAAGAAGGCAAATGGTATGTTGGCCTTCATAGCTAGGGAATTTGAATATAGAAGCAGGGAGGTCTCATTGCAGTTGTACAGGGCCTTAGTGAGGCCTCACCTGGAATATTGTGTTCAGTTTTGATCTCCTAGTCTGAGGAAGGACGTTCTTGCTATTGAGGGAGTGCAGCGAAGGTTCACCAGACTGATTCCAGGGATGGCTGGGCTGTCATATGAGGAGAGACTGGATCAACTGGGCCTTTATACATTGGAGTTTAGAAGGATGAGAGGGGACCTGCTAGAAACATAAGATTCTGACGGGACTGGACAGGTTAGATGCGGGAAGAATGTTCTCAATGTTGGGGAAGTCCAGAACCAGGGGACATAGTCTTAGGATAAGGGGTAGGCCACTTAGGACTGAGATGAGGAGAAACTTCTTCACTCAGAGAGTTGTTGACCTGTGGAATTCCCTGCCGCAGAGAGTTGTTGATGCCAGTTCATTGGATATATTCAAGAGGGAGTTAGATATGGCCCTTACGGTTAAGGGGATCAAGGGGTATGGAGAGAAAGCAGGAAAGGGGTACTGAAGGAATGATCAGCCATGATCTTATTGAATGGCGGTGCAGGCTCGAAGGGCCGAATGGCCTACTCCTGCACCTATTTTCTATGTTTCTATGTTTCTAATGTAGAAAACGTCCAAGCCACAGAGAGTAGGGAATGGATTTTGAGCCACAGAGGGAGAGATAAGATGGCAACTAAAAGCTAGATTGAAAAGATGGGTTTTGAAAAGGCAGTTAAAGGTGGAAGGGGTGTAGAAGATGAAGAGATTTAATGAAGTAGTTCCAAAGAACAGGACTGAAGCAGCTGAAGGTTGGCTACCAGCGATGGGGCAAAGGGAAAGGGGATGTACAAGAGGCAGAAGTCATAGGACCACAAAATTCAGGGTATATAGGTCTGAGGAAGGTTGCAAAAATAAGGTAGGATGAGGCTTCAGATGGATTTGAAGGTGAGGATGAGGATTTTGAATTTAATGCACTGGGGTCAGTGAGGATAGGGGAGATGGGCAAGTGAAACTTAGTGTGGTACATAATGAGTGGCTAAGTTTTCGACAAGTTGAAGTTTCTACTGCGTTTCCCCACATTACAGCAGTGACTACATTTCAAAAGTATTTCACTGGCTATGAAGCCCTTTGGAAAGTCCTGAGGTTGTAAAAGGCGCTATATAAATTAAATTAATTGATTTCTTCCTTTCTTTCCTTTGTTTTAGATGGGACTCTGGCAAGGAGAACATTGGGGAAATTGAGTCTAGAAATGATAATGGCATGGATCACTGTTTCACATAGAGCAGAGACTGACATGGGCAATGTTGCAGTAATGGAAATAAATGGTCTTGGTGAAAGCTAGCATATGGAGATTGAAACTCAGCTCTGGATCAAACAGGACACGAAGATTTCACATCGTCTGTTTCAGACTAAACAAGTGGCTGGGGGACAGAAATGCAATCAGTTGCAATGGAGCAGAGTTTATTGAGAGGCACAATATGATGGCTTCAGTCTTTCTAATATTCATTTGGAGGGATTTTTGACTCAACCATGATTTAATGTCAGACTAGCAGTCTGGCAAAACAGAGATCATCACTGGGTTGAGAGAGATGGTGGAGAGGTAAAGCTAAGAGTGATCCCAATATATAAAAGCTGACACCATGTCTGTGGATGCTTCCTTGATAAAGAGTAACATCCCCACCGGCACCTGGGAATCCCTGGCCCAAGACCGCCCTAAGTGGAGAAAGAGCATCCAGGAGGGCACTGAGTACCTCGAGTCTCGTCGCTGAGAGCATGTGGAAACCAAGCGCAGACAGCGGAAGGAGCATGTGGCAAACCAGGCTCCCACCCACCCTTTCCTTCAACCACTGTTTGCCCCACCTGTTACAGAGACTGTAATTCCTGCATTGGGCTGTACAGCCAATTGAGAACTCATTTTTAGAGTGGAAGCAAGCCTTCCTCGATTTCGAGGGACTGCCTATGATGATGGTCTGATCTGGAAGATGCCACCACAGGGCAGCATATAGATGAGAAAGAGGAGAGGGCCAAAAAAGGATCCTTGAGGATTCCAGATGTGACAGTTTAGTACCGGGAGATGCACTGACCATGTTCCGATAGGTAACAGTGGATAACAGAAGAGAACTGATGGAGGGGGATAGCATAGTTAATCATATCAAATGCTATGGTGAGGTTGAGAATGAGGAAAGTTTGGCTAACTATTTAAAACATGAAGCAGGTGCAATATTGGAAGGCTGACTGGTTCAAATATCACAATAATGTACTATTTTGTAGAACTTGGCAGCAAGACGGCTCATAATAAGCTTTCTGATACCTCACACACTCTTTCTCAGTTTCTTTGTTTAAGTGAATGCATGTTAATTGCCTGCAATTATTGTTAGCAGCTATCTTTCTTGTTCAAAATGCTTTATTGATAGATATAGAAAAGCTCTATCATTATTGCACACGTAAGAAACCTGTCAAGTGCTAATTTAGGGGAGGCAATATAAGGAGAATTACTAATTGGCACCTAGTCCCTAATAGCTTCCAGCCTCCTTAGGTTAGACAAAGTTATATTTCTTCTGCATAGATATTTCACTTGCATAAAATTTCAGTTTCACGGGGGCCAAGTTTCGGCCTGAGTTGCTCCTGTTTTTTTGGAGCAACTGGTTTAGAATGGAGTATCTTAGAGATTGCAATTCTCGACATTTAGTTTGCTCCAGTTCTAGTCAGTTAGAACAGTTTCAGTTTGGAACAGATTTTTTTTCAAAAGGGGGTGTGTCCGGCCATTTTGAAAGTTTAGGCAGTGAAAACTTACTCCAAACTAACTTAGAATGGAGGAAGTGTAGATTTTTGTACGCTCAGAAAAAGCTTGCCTACACTTAGAAAATCAGGCGTAGGTTACAAATCAGGCGTAGGGAATAGGGGGGTGGGGGGTTTAAAGGGAAGTTTACAAACATTAAACACTTCAGTTTTACAAATAAAGAGCCATCATCAATAATAAATGATAAATACATCAATAAATCAACCAATAAATCAATCAAAAAAAATTAATACAAAATAAAAAAAATTTAAAAAATCAATAAATAAAAATGTTTCTACTTACTGACTGCAGCACCGGGAGCCCTCCAACAGCGTGCTGGGATGGGGCCTCCCCAGTGTGTCTCTTTCTCTCTGTCTGTCTGTCTGTGTGTCTCTCTCTCACTCTTTGTCTGTCAGTGTCAGTGTCTCTCTCTTTGTCCGTCAGTGTCTGTGTTTCTGACAGCGAGGGGAGGGGGGGGGGAGAGGAGAGGGCGGGAGTGGGGGGGAGAGGAGAGGGAGGGAGGGGGGAGAGGAGAGGGGGGGAGGGGAGAGGAGAGTGGGGGAGAGGAGAGGGAGGGAGGGGGGGAGAGGAGAGGGAGGGAGGGAGGGAGGGAGGGGAGGGAGGGAGGGAGGGAGGAGAGGGAGGGAGGGGGGAGAGGAGAGGGGGGGAGGGGAGAGGAGAGTGGGGGAGAGGAGAGGGAGGGAGGGGGGGAGAGGAGAGGGAGGGAGGGAGGGGGGAGAGGAGAGGGAGGGAGGGGGGAGAGGAGAGGGAGGGAGGGAGAGGAGGAGAGGGAGGGGGAGAGGAGAGGGAGGAGGCTGAATGGGCCCGGCTGACGTGAAGAAGCCGGGCCCAAGACTTCGAGCGGGGCCCGCCCCCAGCAAGATACTGGGCGGGTGGGCCCTGCCAAAGGAGTTAAAGGTAGGTGGCCAGGGGAACCGGGAGCTCGGGGGGGGGGGGGGGGGTCGTCGGAGCGGGGGGTCGTCGGAGCGGGCAGGGGGGCGGTCGTCGGAGCTGGGGGGGGAGGTAGGAACAGGAGCTGAGGGGCGGGGGGGGAGCGGAATGGGAGCTGGGGGGGGGCGCGGGGGGAAGCGGAGTGGGAGCTGGGGGGATCGTCAGAGCAGGAGCTGGGGGGGGGGGGGGGGGTGATCCAGGGGGGAGCGGAGCGGGAGCTGGGCGGTGGGGGGTTGAGAGAGCCAGCTGGAGCCAGAGCAGGAGCTGGACGAGGGAGGTGCAACCTGATCCTCGCAGCCCCAGTGAGCCCATTCGGCCAGGGCTAGGGGCTGCGTGCTTCGGGCCCCTCCCACACAGTTTCGGGCGCCTGGAGCTACTGCACATGCGTGCCCACTGTAGCGCGCCTGTGCAGAGGTCCCGGCACTGATTTCAGCGGAGGGACCTGGCTCCGCCCCCCACAGCTCGTGCTGCGCTGCGCCCAGCTGCAAAGGACCTGCAGGGAGCCGGAGAATGTGCAGGTATTTTTAGGCGCACCTTCGGGCGTGAAAAACGGGTGTCCAGGTCAGGGCTGCGCCGTTCTAGTCGCGGCCCAAAACTTGGGCCCAATATGTCCATTCAGAATTGTACCCTATTATAGTGCACTGCTGAGAGGGTTTAAAGTACTTGAATTTAAATAGTGCCTTTCATGATCTCAGGATGTCCCCAGAACGTTACAGATAATTAAGTACTTTGCATGTATCGTCACCGTTGTAATGTAGTGAGTCTCGGCAGATAATTTGCATTTAGCAAGGTCCCAAAAGTAGCAGTGAGATTCATGACCAGATAATCTGTTTTATTGATGTTGGTCTTCGAATAGTGCCATGGGATATTTTACATTCATCTGAGAGGGAAGACAAATGATGGTAAACATCACATCTGAAAGATGGCATTCAATTAGATCATGGCTGATCTGTAGTTCAACTTCATTTACCCACTTTTGCTCCATATCACTTGAAATCTATCAATCACAATATTGAACATTTTAATTGACCTAGAATACACAGCCTTTTGGGGAAATAGTTCCAGATTTCCACTAGCCTTTGTGCGAAAAAGAACTAATTTTTAAGATTAAGCCCCCTTGTTCTGAATTCCCTCAACAGAGAAAATAGTTTCTCTGTATTGACACTATAGAATGCCCACATCATTTTAAACAACTCAATTAGATCACCTCTCAACCTTCTAAACTCAAGGGAATCCAAACCAAGTTTAGGCAACCTGTTCTCATAATTTAATCCTTTAAACCCTTGCATCATTCTGGTGAATCTGCGCTGTACCCCAATTAATGCCAATATATCTTTCCCAAGATGTGGTGCACAAAACTGAATGCAATTTTCCAGATGGGGTCTGACCAAGGCTCTGTATAACTGAAGTATAACTTCCTTCCCTTTGTAATCCAGCCCCCTTGAGATCTAGGCCAACATTCCATTAGCCTTTTTGATTGCGTTTTGTACCTGTGCACTAGCTTTTCCTGATGTATGTACGCTCCTCCACAGCTCCTGGAGGGACAGATTGGCCTCCTTTGTATCTTCCATTAATACCTCTGGGGGGCAACAACGGGGCTCTAACGGCTTACCGACTGGGCGTAGCGAAATTACCGACACCTGCGAACTTGCATGGCGGGTTAGCGCTGGTACTAAAACTTACCGCCTCAATCTCCTGTGCCCTGGAGATCGTGGCATCATCCAGTGCACAGCGCCTTGTTATTACTACGGATCTTAAATTTGCTTCTGTCCCCTGCTGCATCGCCGGGTGTTAACAACAGTAGCTACAGGAGGCATTGTGACCTCTGCCGGCCGCTTGGGGAACAGTAATTAAAGGCAGTGGTGGTCAGGTAGGCTGTTTTTTTGAATTTTTTCCATTCCGTGACTGATCAGCCCTGCACTCTCTTAGAGTGCTTGGGGCTTCTCTTCGTGGATCGCAGGTGCCATCACTCCCCATTCCCAGCCTTACCTTGAAATCACCTCAGCATTGGAAGGAACCAATGAATCCGACAACGCTGCACAGGATATCGTGCATCGCTCTGGTGCTACCACCCTTCTTGCTCCATTTAGTGCTCCAAGGGAAATGGTCGAGTTTGATTTAGCGCTCCATTTCCCTCCTGGAGCACTAAACTGGAAGTTCATAGAAACATAGAAACATAGAAATCTACAGCGCCGAAGGAGGCCATTTTGGCCCATCGTGTCTGCGTTGGCTGACAAAGAGCCTCAGTCAGCAGCTCTGAAGGTTACATATAAACCTATGATAATGAACAATGGCGGAAAGGTAAAGAGCATCCGGCCCAACCAGTCCGCCCACACAACTGGGACACCCCTTGCACCGCAACATTCTACACTCCACCCCCAACTGGAACCATGCGATCTCCTGGGAGAGGCAAAACAACAGACAAAAACCCAGGCAATTGGGGAAAAAAATCTGGGAAAATTCCTCTCTGACCATCCAGGCGATCAAAACAAGTCCAGGCGATCACCCTGGCTGTATTCAGCCAACAAGAGGTTATCCTGTCTAATCCCACTTACCAGCTCTAGGTCTATAACCCTGCAGGTTACGGTACTTCAAGTGCCCATCCAAGCACCTTTTAAATGTGGTGAAGGTTTCTGCATCCACCACCTTCCAGACAGTGAGTTCCAGACCCCACAACCCTCTGCGTGAAAAAGCCTCACCTCAAATCCCCTCTGAACCTTCCACCAACCACCTTAAAACAATGCCCCCTCATAATTGACCGCTCCACCAATGAAAATAGGCCCTTGCTATCCACTTTATCCAGGCCCCTCAGAATTTTATACACCTCAATGAGGTCTCCTCTCAGCCTCCTCTCTTCCAATGAGAACAAACCCAGTTCGTGTCGGATTGAATTGTGTAGCGCCCGGCGATACTTTTGCGCTCCCGCAAAAGTTATCGCCCCAAACGGGATGCTATGCAATTTCTAGTCCCTAGTCTTATTACATGTATTAAGAAAATATTTTGATTTGTCTTTCACTGATTTAAATTGGATGACTTCACACTTCCTCACATTGAGCTCCATCTGTCATACTTTCACCTACTTACTTAGTCTGTCTATGTCCCTTTGTAACTTCCTGCTTCCTTCTACACAACTTACTGTATGTACTCTGTTCATTACTATATATGGTGAAAAGCTGAGGTCCAGTACAGATCTCTGTGGAACACGATATCCTGTCAATCAGAGAACATTTCTTTTATCCTTACTCTCCATCTCCTACCTTCCAACCAATTACCAACACAAGTCACAAGGTTATCTTCAATGTTGTGCACTTTTATTTTTACAAATAATTTCTTATGTTAAACCTTATCAAATTTCTTATGGAAGCCTATATCCATAGACACTCTATACACCATGCTAGTGAATTGCTCAAAATTTCAACTAGATTATTCAGACATGACCTATCTGTCACAACTTTACACAAACTCACTTTGATCATCTCATACTGGTTCAAGCACTCAGTCACTCTGTCTCTGATGATAGATTACTGTAACTTCTCCACAACTGGGGGACAATTTTAAATTGCCCAATTTATTTACCTACCCTGGAACCACTAGGTGCTACTAGGTTTGTATTTTCACCGACCCCTTCTGAGCAGATGCAAGGACAGCCACCCAAAGCTGATGAGGTCCTTTTTAACATACACAAGTCATATTCCAATGATGTAATCGGGATCCAACTGCAATTTGCAAGAGATATACATTTATTAAATGAAAGAGACAACGAGGTCAAATTTGGTCACTGCCCATTTCTCGGCGGCACCTACCATTTTGCCGCCCGCTGCTGTCGGGTCCCGTCAGGAGCCACTTTCGGCTCCGTTGTGTGGGCAGCAGGCAGCAGCAGTCAACGGGCGGGAACAGGAGTAAGCGGGAGTGAGCAGCTGGCGTTATCAGTGTGCGGCAGTTGGAGGCCTCTTCACTCGGGGATCTTAGGAGGGCCTCCAATGCGCATATGCGAGTCGTTGAGATTTTTTTGGGGGGTAGTTTTTCTCTTCAGACGTGCCGCCATTTCGGGGCCATTTGAGGCTGACTGCTGTACTGCGCATGCACATAAAGGCACACCACTTTATTCCACCTGTGAGTGTGAGAGGGGAGAGGAGAGAGTTGACATTTGAGAGGACAGAGTTGGAGGTTGGAGAGGAGAAAGTTGGAGGTTGGAGAGGACAGAGTTGGAGGTTGGAGAGGACAGAGTTGGAGGTTGGAGAGGGGGCAGTCAGAGAAATTGAGACACACAAACTGTTGAGCATCCATTCGTCTCATCATTGACGATGAGTGGCCAGAAATCAGCAATGAAGACTGGCAAAACCAGGCCCAGAGCTCCATGGTTTAATGAGGAGGAATTGGAGGAGCTAGTAACGGAGGTGGAGCGCAGGTACAAAGACCTCACCCGGGATGGTCGTGGCAAGCCTCCACCACCCCAGTACCGACGCATTTGGAGGGGGACTGTTGAGATCGTGTCCACAATGGGCAACGTTGAGCGGGATGGGGAGCAATGCCGGAAACGTTGGAACTATTTGGTGGCGGCAGCAAGAGTGAGTAAAAATGTATTCGCCCACTCCTGTCCAACGCCAAAAGGGTTGTCCGCCAGATGTGTATGCGTGTGGGCGTATGTGTGGGGGGGCATCAGCAAAGGGACTAAAGGCTGCAATATTTATTTGTGCAGAAGAAAAATGCATCCAAGGCAGCAAGCCTGCGTGGGACGCAAGGGGGACCAACAGAGGTGATCGAATTGAGCAGGCTGGAGGAGCGTGCATTGGCATTGGTGGGTTAGTGCCACTGAGCAACCACAACGGTTGATGCAGATCTGGTACTACAGCATGGTAAGGTTATGCTAATCTGCGGTCTGAGCCATGCTCATAGCATGCAATGTTAAGGCACTCATGGTTGACCGCACACTTTGTTGCCGCGTATTGGTGTGCCCATGTAGAGATGCAACTCCTTGCTGGCAGAATGTCAGATGGTGCGGCTCACATCTCAGCTTGACCAGTATCACCCCACCCCTCTGCCCCCCCCCCCCCCACCCGCCTACAGACTGAAATGTCGTCCTCTACTTGCAGATGTTGACTCAGACAGCACGGATCAAGGCACACCATCTACCTCTGGCCTTCACAGAAGCCGTCAGACCCCAAATTCTCCAACGCCAATGTCGTACCCAGCCAAGGCAGCGGATTCCTCCTCTGCCCCGCCCTCACCCCCTCCAGATCAATCATTTCCACCGCTCCCATCTCCATCACCCTGAGCCATGAAGAAGAGGAGGGAAAGGAGGGAGAAGGGCCCATCTTCAAGCCCCTTGAACTCCAGGAGCAGGAACAGGATGGCAGCAGCCTCCTGTCCTGTGAGCCAGGTGCCAGCAGAACCTCGGCGTTGGCCACTGAGTTCCTGGGATTTGGAACGGACTCCACACTGGCAAGCTCAACCAAGTGCAGAGGCCATGGCACGAAGGCAAGCAAGGCGCCAGAACCCACCAGCAATGAGCATGCATCTGAGGATCCACCACAGCTCTCTGCAATTCTGGAGATGGTCCAGCTATCACAGACAAGCATGCAGATAGGTCACGATATGCTCTAGATCATGACTGGGATAGCTGCCAGCATGGCCACCTTCACCCAGCAGCACGATGACAAGATGGACCGGCTCATCACTGTGTTGGAGCGCACAACCGAGAGCATTGAGGTGATGAGGCAAGAGATGGCTTCTGGACGCAAAGTGCAAGCCCCTGACCCCACACCCTCAAGGCAGACAGATCCAGAGGAGCAGGAGATCCTGCCAGCGCCTTCGGTCAAGCCCACTACCTTCTCACCAAGACGCACACGTTATCCCGCTGCACAAGCTCATCAACCAAAGGCAGTGAGGGGCAGGGGAGCGGGACGCTGTGGTGTAGACAGGGCAAGGAAGAGGAGCTTGGGCATCACTTCGGGGGGGAGGGGGGAGGGTGGTGGTACGACCTTGTTGGCGCTGCGGGGGTGATCATCGTTTCCATTCATGCCGATCCAAAGGGTACGTTTGCAAGGGCTGTGGAACAATGGGACACCTCCAACGTATGTGCAGGTGAGCTGCAAATCCTGTTAAACCTGCAAACCACCATGTTGCAGAGGAGGACAGATCCACGGAGGATCACGACAAACCAGAGTCTCAGACCGAGGAGGCAGAGGTACATGGGGTGCACACATTCACCAAAAATTGTCCCCCGATAATGCTGAATGTTGAACTAAATGGACCCCCAGTGTCAATGGAGCTGGACACGGGCGTGAGCCAGCCCATCATGGGCAAAAAGACTTTCGAGAAATTGTGGTGCAGCAAGGCCTCAAGGCCAGTCTTAATTCCTATTCGCATGAAACTAAGAACTTACACAAAGGAACTGAATCCCATAATCGGCAGTGCTACCGTAAAGGTCTCCTATGATGGAGTGGTGCACAAGCTACCACTCTGGATGGTACCGGGCAATGGTCCCATACTGCTCGGCAGGAGCTGGCTGGGAAAGATATGCTGGAACCGGGATGACGTATGAGTGCAATCGCCCGCTGACGACACTTTGTGTGCCCAGGTCTTAAACAAGTTGCCTTTGCTGTTCGAACCAGTCATCGGGAACTTCCAAGGAGCAAAAGTGCAGATCCACCTAATTCCGGGGGCATGACTCATCCATCAGAAGGTGAGAGCAATATGGTACATGATGAGAGAAAGGGTAGAGATTGAGCTAGACCGGATGGCATGAGAGGGCATCATCTCACCGATCGAGTTCAATGAGTGGGCCAGTCCTATTGTACCAGTCTTCAAGGGAGACGGCACCGTCAGAATCTGTGGCGTAACTATCAAAATAACGTATCAAAGTAACTATCAATCATTTCTTCCTGCAGGACCAATACCCACTACCAAAGGCCGACGATCTCTTTGCAACGCTGGCGGGAGGAAAGACGTTCACGAAGCTGGATTTGACTTTCAGCCTACATGAAGCAGGAACTGGAGGAATCATTGAAGGGTCTCACCTGCATTAACACGCACAAAGGTCTTTTAATTTGTAACAGATGCCCATTTGGAATTCGATCAGTGGCGCCAATATTTCAGAGAAACATGGAAAACTTACTGAAGTCGGTCCTGCGCATCGTGGTCTTCCAGGACGACATCTTGGTTACAGGTCGGGACACAGTCGAGCATCTGCAGAACCTGGAGGAGGATCTTAGTCGATTCAAACGCGTGGGGCTCAGATTAAAATGCTCGAAGTGCATTTTCCTGGTGCCTGAAGTGCAGTTCCTGGGGAGGAGATTTGCAGCGGACGGCATCAGGCCCACGGATTCGAAGACGGAGGCAATCGAGGACGCACCAAGGCCACAGAATGTGACGGAGCTGCGGTCATTTCTAGGACTCCTGAACTACTTTGGTAACTTCTTACCGGGTCTCAGCACACTGTTAGAACCACTGCACATCTTACTGCGTAAAGGGGACGAATGGGCATGGGGCAAAAGTCAAGAAAATGCCTTTGTAAAAGCTAGAAAATTGTTATGCTCAAACAAGTTGCTTGTGTTGTATGATCCATGTAAGCGCTTGGTACTCGCATGTGATGCGTCGTCATATGGCACGGGTGTGTATTGCAACAAGCTAATGATTTTGGGAAATTGCAACCGGTTGCTTATGCATCCAGGAGTCTGTCTAAGACTGAGAGAGCCTACAGCATGATTGAAAAAGAAGTGTTAGCATGTGTCTATGGGGTAAAGAAAATGCATCAATATCTGTTTGGGCTAAAATTCGACTTGCAAACTGACTATAAGGCACTCATATCCCTGTTTTCCGACAGTAAGGTGATAAATACTAATGCATCGGCCCGCATCCAGAAATGGGCGCTCACGTTGTCCGCATACAACTATGCCATCCGCCGCAGGCCAGGCACAGAAAACTGTGCCGATGCTCTCAGTAGGCTACCATTGCCCAACACCGGGGTGGAGTTGGCACAACCCGCAGATCTAGTTATGGTAATGGAAGCATTCGAGAGTGAGCAATCTCCTGTTAATGCCCGACAGATTAGAACCTGGACGAGCCAGGACCCCTGACTGTCCTTAGTAAAAAAACTGCGTGCTCCACGGGAGTTGGTCTAGTGTCCCGTTAGAGATGCAGGAAGAAATAAAACCGTATCAATGGCGCAAAGATGAAATGTCCATACAGGCAGACTGCCTCCTATGGGGTAATCGGGTAGTTGTGCCAAAAAAGTGCAGCGACACTTTCATTAGTGATCTCCACAGTACCCACCCAGGCATTGTAATGATGAAAGTGATAGCCAGATCCCACGTGTAGTGGCCCGGTATCGATGCAAACTTAGAGTCCTTTGTGCATAAATGTAATACATGTTCCCAGTTAAGCAATGCACCCAGAAAGGCACGACTAAGTTTATGGTCTTGGCCCTCCAAACTGTAGTCTAGGGTTCATGTCGACTATGCAGCCCATTCTTGGGGAAAATGTTTTTAGTGGTTGTAGATGCGTACTCCAAGTGGATTGAATATGTGATAATGTCGGCAAGCACGTCCGCTGCCACCATTGAAAGCCTACGGGCCATTGTTTGCCACGCACAGCCTGCCTGATGTTCTTGTAAGTGACAATGGGCTGTGCTTTACCAGTGCCGAATTCAAGGAATTCATGACCCGCTAAGCTTGTGGTCTAAGCAGGACATCGGGTAGGCCTTGTGTGGCAAACATGGCCCGCAGGCTTTCAGTAGTGGCAGCGGACGTGCTAGCCGACATTATATCACATTCAATCCATTTGGAGTACGCATCTACAACTACAAGGAATATTTTACCCAAGAACGGGACTGCATAGTCGACATGTACCCCAGACCACGGTTTGGTGGGCCAAGACCATAAGCTTAGCGGCACCTCCCTGGGTGCATTGCTTAACTACGAGAATGTATTACATCTGTGCACGCAGGACTCTAAGTCCCCATCGATACCGGGCCAGCACACGTGGGATCTGGCTATCGCTTTCATCATTACCATGCCTGGGTTGGTACTGTGGAGGTCACTGATGAAGGTGTCTCTGTCCTTCTTGGAACCACTACTCGATTGCCCCACAGAAGGCAGTCTGCCTGTATAGACATTTCATCTTTGCGCTGCTGAAATGGCTTTATCTCTTCCTGCATTTCCACTTGGACACTGGACCAGTTCCCATGAAGCACACAGTTTTAGACTAGGGACAATAAGGGGTCCTGGCTCGTCCAGGTTTTGATCTGCCGGGCAGTGACGAGTGATTGCTCACTCTCAAATGCTTCCATAACCATGGCTAGATCTGCGGGCTGCGCCAATTCCACCCCCGTGGTGGGCAATGGCAGCCTACTGAGAGCATCGGCGCAGTTTTCTGTGCCTGGCCTGTGGCAGATGGCGTAGTTCGTAGTTGTATGCGGACAACGTGAGCGCCCATCTCTGGATGCGGGCCGATGCATTAGTATTTATCACCTTACTGTCGGAAAACAGGGATATGAGTGCCTTATAGTCAGTTTGCAAGTCGAATTTTAGCCCAAACAGATATTGATGCATTTTCTTTACCCCATAGACACATGCTAACACTTCTTTTTCAATCATGCTGTAGGCTCTCTCAGTCTTAGACAGACTCCTGGATGCATAAGCAACCGGTTGCAATTTCCCAAAATCATTAGCTTGTTGCAATACACACCCGTGCCATATGACGACGCATCACATGCGAGTACCAAGCGCTTACATGGATCATACAACACAAGCAACTTGTTTGAGCATAACAATTTTCTAGCTTTTACAAAGGCATTTTCTTGACTTTTGCCCCATGCCCATTCGTCCCCTTTACGCAGTAAGATGTGCAGTGGTTCTAACAGTGTGCTGAGACCCGGTAAGAAGTTACCAAAGTAGTTCAGGAGTCCTAGAAATGACCGCAGCTCCGTCACATTCTGTGGCCTTGGTGCGTCCTCGATTGCCTCCGTCTTCGAATCCGTGGGCCTGATGCCGTCCGCTGCAAATCTCCTCCCCAGGAACTGCACTTCAGGCACCAGGAAAATGCACTATCAAGAATGGGCTGCATAGTCGACATGAACCCTAGACTACAGTTTGGAGGGCCAAGACCATAAACTTAGTCGTGCCTTTCTGGGTGCATTGCTTAACTGGGAACATGTATTACATTTATGCACAAAGGACTCTAAGTTTGCATCGATACCGGGCCACTACACGTGGGATCTGGCTATCACTTTCATCATTACAATGCCTGGGTGGGTACTGTGGAGATCACTAATGAAAGTGTCGCTGCACTTTTTTGGCACAACTACCCGATTACCCCATAGGAGGCAGTCTGCCTGTATGGACATTTCATCTTTGCGCCATTGATACGGTTTTATTTCTTCCTGCATCTCTAACGGGACACTAGACCAACTCCCGTGGAGCACGCAGTTTTTTTACTAAGGACAGTCAGGGGTCCTGGCTCGTCCAGGTTCTAATCTGTCGGGCATTAACAGGAGATTGCTCACTCTCGAATGCTTCCATTACCATAACTAGATCTGCGGGTTGTGCCAACTCCACCCCGGTGTTGGGCAATGGTAGCCTACTGAGAGCATCGGCACAGTTTTCTGTGCCTGGCCTGCGGCGGATGGCATAGTTGTATGCGGACAACGTGAGCGCCCATTTCTGGATGCGGGCCGATGCATTCGTATTTATCTCCTTATTTTCAGAAAAGACGGATATAAGCGGCTTATGGTTGGTTTCCAATTCAAATTTGAGCCCGAACAGATATTGATGCATTTTCTTTACCCCGTAAACACATGCTAACGTTTTTTTTTCGATCATAATGTAGGCCCCCTTGGCCTTAGACAGACTTCTGGAAGCATAAGCAACTGGTTGCAATTTCCCAAATTCATTAGCTTGTCGCAATACACACCCGACCCTGTATGACAACGCATCACATGCTTGTACCAAACATTTACATGGATCATACAACACAATCAATTTGTTTGAACATAACAGCTTCCTAGCTTTCTCAAAGGCATTTCTTGGCTTTTACCCCATACCCATTCATCTCCTTTACACAGTAAAGAGTGCAGGGGCTCTAACAATGTGCTGAGACCCGGTAAGAAGTTACCAAAGTAGTTCAGGAGTCCTAGAAACGACTGCAGCTCCGTCACGTTCTTTGGTCTTGGTGCGTTTTTGATTGTCTCCGTCTTTGAATCGGTGGGCCCGATGCCATCCGCCGCGATTCATCTTCCCAGGAACTCCACTTCAGGCATCAGGAAAACGCACTTCGAGCATTTTAGTCTGAGCCCCACACGATTAAGTCGACTAAGAACCTCCTTCAGGTTCTGCAGGTGCTCGACGGTGTCCCAACGCGTAAGCAAGATGTCGTCCTGGAAGACCATGGTGCGCGGGACCGACTTCAGCAAGCTTTGCATGTTCCTCTGGAGTATTGCCGCGGCCGATCGAATTCCAAACAGGCATCTGTTGTGAATGAAAAGACCTTTGTGTGTGTTGATGCAGGTGAGGCCTTTCGAAGATTCCTCCAGCTCCTGCGTCATGTAGGCGGGGGGCAAGTCTAGCTTCCTGAACATTTTCTCGCCCGCCAGCGTCACAAATAGGTCATCTTCCTTTGGTAGCGGGTATTGATCCTGCAATGAGAAATGATTGATAGTTACTTTGTAATCACCACAGATTCTGACGGTGCCATCTCCCTTGAGGACTGGAACAATTGGACTGGGCCACTCATTGAATTCGATCGGCAAAATGATGCCCTCTCATTGCAGCCTGTCCAGCTCGATCTCCACCCTCTCTCTCATCATGTAAGGTACCGCTCTCGCCTTGTGATGGATGGGTCGTGCCCCCGGAATCAAATGGATCTGCACTTTTGCTCCTTGGAACTTCCCGACGCCTGGTTCGAACAGTGAGGGGAACTTGCTTAGGACCTGGGCACATGAAGTGTCGTCGACGGACAAAAGTGCTCGGATGTCATTCCAGTTCCCGTGTATCTTTCCCAGCTAGCTCCTGCCGAACAGCGTGAGGCCATCGCCCGGTATCACCCAGATTGTTAAATCATGCACCGCTCCATCGTAGGAGACCTTTACAGTAGCACTGCCAATTATGGGAATCAGTTCCTTTGTGTACATTTGAAGTTTGGTACGAATAGGAGTCAGGACTGGCCTTGAAGTCTTGTTGCACCACAACTTATCAAAAGTCTTTTTACTCATTATGGACTGGCTTGCGCCCGTGTTCAGCTCCATGGACATCGGGAGTCCATTTAATTCAACCTTCAGCATTATCGGGGGACACTTTGGTGCATCCCATATACTTCTGCCTCCTCGGTCTGAGGCTCTGGTTCATCATGATCCACCATGGATCTATCCTCCTCTGCAACATGGTGGTTTGCAGGATTAGCAGGGTTTGCAGCTCGCCTGCACATACATTAGAGGTGTCCCATTATTCCACAGCCCTTGCAAACGTATCCTTTGAAGCGGCATGAATGGAATCGATGATCACCCCCGCAGCGTTAACAAGGTGTTAATTGTCCTGTATTCACCACCCTTGATGGCGGACTCTGAGTCATCTGTGGATGTGCAGCTACATGCGTGTAAGTCTTGCCATGTACATTTCAATTTGAAAACAACGTTACTTTATTCACAGTACTTGCAGCAGCACTTATATGTGGGAAATTTGTTTGGTATTGTCACTGGTGGAGATAAACCACTGGGCTATCGCTCTGGCTTTACTCAAGGTTAGGGTCTCTACAGTCAAAAGTTTGCAAAGTATTACTTCATGGCCAATGCCAAGTACAAAGAAATCCCTGAGCATATGCTCCAAGTGTCCTTCAAATTTGCAATGTCCTGCAAGGCATCTTAGCTCGACGACGTGGCTCACCACTTCCTGGCCTTCAGACCTCTTATACGTGTCGAACCGATACCTCGCCATCAGAACGCTTTCCTTCGGGTTCAGATGCTCCCGGACCAGTGTGCACAACTCATCATACGGATTGTCTGTGGGTTTTGCTGGAGCAAGCAAGATTTTCATGAGGCCATACGTTGGTGCCCCGCAAACAGTGAGGAGGATCGCCCTTCATTTGGCAGCGTTCACTTCTCCTCCCAGCTCGTTGGCCACGAAGTATTTGTCAAGTCGCTTCACGAAGGTTTCCCAATCATCTCGCTCTAAAAATTTCTCCAGGATGCCCACAGTTCTCTGCATTGTTGCATTGGGGTTCGTCATCTGTATCTCGTCACCAGTTGTTAAGTCTTGGATAAGGAGTCAGACTGGATACAGCAAGCTCAAAGTAAGTGTGACCGTAGACCTTTATTACAGATCTCAGAGTGCCTCCCCAGTCTGTGAGGCCTCCTTATATACAGGTGCTCCCAAGGGATTGTGGGATCCCTTGAGACTTCAGGGGATAAGCCCTCTGGTGGTTTGGCATGGTAATTACAGGTTTACATACATAATAGCTGTACAGTCCAATATGAGAACTACAGTCTCTGTCAGAGCTGGGACATTTAGTTGTTGAGGGAAGGGAGAGTGGGACTAGTTTGCTGCATGCTCCTTCCGCAGCCTGCGCTTGATTTCTGCATGCTCTCGGCAACAAGACTCGAGGAGCTCAGCGCCCTCCCGGATGCACTTCCTCCACTTAGGGCGGTCTTTAGCCAGGGACTCCCAGGTGTCAGTGGGGATGTTGCACTTTATCAGGGAGGCTTTGAGGGTGTCCTTGTAATTTTTCCGTTGCCCACCTTTGGCTCGTTTACTTTGAAGGAGTTCCGATTAGAGCGCTTGCTTTGGGAGTCTCGTGTCTGGCATGTGAACTATGTGGCCTGCCCAGTGGAGCTGATCAAGTATGGTCAGTACTTCAATGCTGGGGATGTTGGCCTGGTCGAGGACGCTAACGTGGTGCGTCTGTCCTCCCATGGGATTTGTAGGATCTTGCGGAGACATTGTTGGTGGTATTTCTCCAGCGACTTGAGGTGTCAATTGTACATGGTCATACAGGAGGGCGGATGTTACTACAGCCCTGTAGACCATGAGCTTGGTGACAGTTTTGAGTGCCTGGTCTTCAAACACTTTTTTCCTCAGGCGGCCGAAGGCTGCACTGGCGCACTGGAGGTGGTGTTGGATCTCATCGTCAATGCCTGCTCTTGTTGATAGGAGGTTCCCGAGATAAGGAAAGTGATCTATGTTGTCCAGGGCCATGCCATGTATCTTGATGACTGGGGCGCAATGCTGTGCAACGAGGACAGGCTGGTGGAGGACCTTTGTCTTACTGATGTTTAGCATAAGGCCCATGCTTTCGTACGCCTCAGTAAATACGTCGACTATGTCCTGGAGTTCAGCCTCTGTATGTGCACAGACGCAGGCGTCGTCCATGTACTGTAGCTCGCTGACAGAGGTTGGGGTGATCTTGGACCTGGCCTGGAGACGGCGAAGGTTGATCAGGTTCCCACTGGTTCTGTAGTTTAGTTCCACTCCACTGGGGAGCTTGTTGACTGTGAGGTGGAGTATGGCAGCGAGGAAGATTGAGAAGAGGGTCGGGGCGATGACACAGCTCTGCTTGACCCTGGTCCAGACGTGGATTGGGTCTGTGATGGATCCGTTGGTAAGGATCACAGCCTATATGTCATCATGGAGCAAGCGGAGGATGGGGTTGTACTTTTAGTGCATCCGAAGCGGAGGAGGACGCTCCATAGACCCTCACGGTTGACAGTGTCAAAGGTCTTTTTAAGTTCGAAGAAGGCCATGTATAAGGGCTGGCGCTGTTCTCTGCATTTTTCCTGCAGCTGTCGCACTGCAAAAATCATGTCGGTTGTACCCTGTAGGGGATGAAATCCACACTGTGACTCTGGGAGGAGTTCCTCGGCCACGGGGAGAAGACAATTGAGGAGGACTCTAGCGACGACTTTCCCAGTGGCTGATAGCAGGGAAATTCCTCTGTAGTTGCCGCAGTCGGACTTGTCCCCTTTTTTAAAGATGGTCACGATCACTGCATCTCTGAGATCTCCCGACATGCTCTCTTCCCTCCAGATGAGAGAGATGAGGTCATGTATTCACGCCAACAGTGCCTCTCCGCCATACTTCACTGCCTCAGCAGGGATTCCATTCGCTCCAATAGCCTTGTTGTTTTTTAGCTGTCTTATGGCTTTTTCCACCTCGTGCAGTGTTGGGGTCTCACTGAGGTGGTAGTGGGAAGTATGTTGTGGAATGGAGTCGACAACACTCGAGTCTGGCTTTGTTGCACAGGAGGGCAGGAAAAAGAGTGGGAGAGCGATAGTGATAGGGGATTCAATTGTAAGGGGAATAGATAGGCGTTTCTGCGGCCGCAACCGAGACTCCAGGATGGTATGTTGTCTCCCTGGTGCAAGGGTCAAGGATGTCTTGGAGTGGGTGCAGGACAGTCTAAAAAGGGAGGGAGAACAGCCAGTTGTTGTGGTGCACATTGGTACCAACGACATAGGTAAAAAAAAGGGATGAGGTCCTACGAAACGAATTTAAGGAGCTAGCAGCTAAATTAAAAAGTAGGACCTCAAAAGTAGTAATCTCGGGATTGCTACCAGTGCCACGTGCTAGACAGAGTAGGAATCGCAGGATAGCGCAGATGAATACGTGGCTTCAGCAGAGGTGCAGCAGGGAGGGATTCAAATTCCTGGGGCATTGGAACCGGTTCTGGGGGAGTGGGACCAGTACAAACCGGACGGTCTGCACCTGGGCAGGACCGGAACCAGTGTCCTAGGGGGAGTGTTTGCTATTGCTGTTGGGGAGGAGTTAAACTAATATGGCAGGGGGATGGGAACCAATACAGGGAGACAGAGGGAAACAAAAAGGAGATAAAAGCAAAAGACAGAAAGGAGATGAGGAAAAGTGGAGGGCAGAGAAACCCAAGGCAAAGAACAAAAAGGGCCACTGTACAGCAAAATTCTAAAAGGACAAAGGGTATTAAAAAAACAAGCCTGAAGGCTTTGTGTCTTAATGCAAGGAGTATCGTAATAAGGTGGATGAATTAACTGTGCAAATAGATGTTAACAAATATGATGTGATTGGGATTACAGAGACGTGGCTCCAGGATGATCAGGGCTGGGAACTCTACATCCAGGGGTATTCAACATTCAGGAAGGATAGAATAAAAAGAAAAGGAGGTGGGGTAGCATTGCTGGTTAAAGAGGAGATTAATGCAATAGTTAGGAAGGACATTAGCTTGGATGATGTGGAATCTATATGGGTAGAGCTGCAGAACACCAAAGGGCAAAAAACGTTAGTGGGAGTTGTGTACAGACCTCCAAACAGTAGTGGTGATGTTGGGGAGGGCATCAAACAGGAAATTATGGGTGCATGCAATAAAGGTGCAGCAGTTATAATGGGTGACTTTAATATGCACATAGATTGGGCGAGCCAAACTGGAAGCAATACGGTGGAGGAGGATTTCCTGGAGTGCATAAGGGATGGTTTTCTAGATCAATATGTCGAGGAACCAACTAGGGGGGGAGGCCATCTTAGACTGGGTGTTGTGTAATGCGAGAGGATTAATTAGCAATCTCGTTGTGTGAGGCCCCTTGGGGAAGAGTGACCATAATATGGTGGAATTCTGCATTCAGATGGAGAATGAAACAGTTAATACAGAGACCATGGTCCAGAACTTAAAGAACGGTAACTTTGAAGGTATGAGGCGTGAATTGGCTAGGATAGATTGGCGAATGATACTTAATGGGTTGACTGTGGATGGGCAATGGCAGACATTTAGAGACCGCATGGATGAACTACAACAATTGTACATTCCTGTCTGGCGTAAAAATAAAAAAGGGAAGGTGGCTCAACCGTGGCTATCAAGGGAAATCAGGGATAGTATTAAAGCCAAGGGAGTGGCATACACATTGGCCAGAAATAGCAGCAAACCCGGAGACTGGGAGAAATTTAGAACTCAGCAGAGGAGGACAAAGGGTTTGATTAGGGTAGGGAAAATGGAGTACGAGAAGAAGCTTGCAGGGAACATTAAGACGGATTGCAAAAGTTTCTATAGATATGTAAAGAGAAAAAGGTTAGCAAAGACAAATGTAGGTCCCCTGCAGTCAGAATCAGGGGAAGTCATAACGGGGAACAAAGAAATGGCAGACCAATTGAACAAGTACTTTGGTTCGGTATTCACTAAGGAGGACACAAACAACCTTCCGGATATAAAAGGGGTCAGAGGGTCTAGTAAGGAGGAGGAACTGAGGGAAATCCTCGTTAGTCGGGAAATTGTGTTGGGGAAATTGATGGGATTGAAGGCCGATAAATCCCCAGGTCCTGAAGGACTGCATCCCAGAGTACTTCAGGAGGTGGCCTTGGAAATAGCGGATGCATTGACAGTCATTTTCCAACATTCCATAGACTCTGGATCAGTTCCTATCGAGTGGAGGGTAGCCAATGTAACCCCACTTTTTAAAAAAGGAGGGAGAGAGAAAACAGGGAATTATAGACTGGTCAGCCTGACCTCAGTAGTGGGTAAAATGATGGAATCAATTATTAAGGATGTCATAGCAGCGCATTTGGAAAGAGGTGACATGATAGGTCCAAGTCAGCATGGATTTGTGAAAGGGAAATCATGCTTGACAAATCTTCTGGAATTTTTTGAGGATGTTTCCAGTAGAGTGGACAAGGGGGAACCAGTTGATGTGGTATATTTGGACTTTCAGAAGGCTTTTGACAAGGTCCCACACAAGAGATTAATGTGCAAAGTTAAAGCACATGGGATTGGGAGTAGTGTGCTGACGTGGATTGAGAACTGGTTGACAGACAGGAAGCAAAGAGTAGGAGTAAATGAGTACTTTTCAGAATGGCAGGCAGTGACTAGTGGGGTACTGTAAGTTTCTGTGCTGGGGCCCCAGCTGTTTACACTGTACATTAATGATTTAGACGAGGGTATTAAATGTAGTATCTCCAAATTTGCGGATGACACTAAGTTGGGTGGCAGTGTGAGCTGCGAGGAGGATGCTATGAGGCTGCAGAGTGACTTGGATAGGTTAGGTGAGTGGGCAAATGCATGGCAGATGAAGTATAATGTGGATAAATGTGAGGTTATCCACTTTGGTGGTAAAAACAGAGAGACAGACTATTATCTGAATGGTGACAGATTCGGAAAAGGGGAGGTGCAACGAGACCTGGGTGTCATGGTACATTAGTCATTGAAGGTTGGCATGCAGGTACAGCAGGCGGTTAAGAAAGCAAATGGCATGTTGGCCTTCATAGCGAGGGGATTTGAGTACAGGGGCAGGGAGGTGTTGCTACAGTTGTACAGGGCCACACCTGGAGTATTGTGTACAGTTTTGGTCTCCTAACTTGAGGAAGGACATTCTTGCTATTGAGGGAGTGCAGCGAAGGTTCACCAGACTGATTCCCGGGATGGCGGGACTGACCTATCAAGAAAGACTGGATCAACTGGGCTTGTATTCACTGGAGTTCAGAAGAATGAGAGGGGACCTCATAGAAACGTTTAAAATTCTGATGGGTTCAGACAGGTTAGATGCAGGATGAATGTTCCCAATGTTGGAGAAGTCCAGAACCAGGGGTCACAGTCTAAGGATAAGGGGTAAGCCATTTAGGACCATGATGAGGAGAAACTTCTTCACCCAGAGAGTGGTGAACTGTGGAATTCTTTACCACAGAAAGTTGTTGAGGCCAATTCACTAAATATATTAAAAAAGGAGTTAGATAAAGTCCTTACTACTAGGGGGATCAAGGGGTATGGTGAGAAAGCAGGAATGGGGTACTGAAATTGCATGTTCAGCCATGAACTCATTGAATGGCGGTGCAGGCTAGAAGGGCCGAATGGCCTACGCCTGCACCTATTTTCTATGTTTCTATGAGTCAAAGGCAGAGTCTCGATTGAAGAGAATGGGCCCTGAATGCCTCCGTGTCCTTGATGATTGTTTCCCCGTTCTTAGCCAGCAGTGGGGTGGGGCCTTGGGTGTTTGGCCCGTAGGTGGCCTGACTGCGATGAAGAATCCTCGCACATCATGGCTGTCAGCCAGCTGCCGTATCTCCTTTGCTTTCTCCATTCATCACCTGTTCTTTAGGTTCCAGGCTTTTTGTTTGGATCTCAGCCTTGAGCCGTCTTTAATGCTGCTTTGTTGCTTCCGAGTTGGGTTGTTGCTTGAGGCTCAGAAATGCCCTGTGCTTGTGATCTAATGAGTCACATTGTTGACCCTCTCTTGGTGAGTGTCTGATTTTAACGTCATGTGGGGTGCCTTGTGAGAAACACACATCTGTCCCTCAGGTCACCTGCTTTCGCATATGACTGCACTGTATAATGGGTACATAACATAAGAACATAAGAATTAGGAACAGAAGTAGGCCATCTAGCCCCTCGAGCCTGCTCAGCCATTCAACAAGATCATGGCTGATCTGGCCTTGGACTCAGCTCCACTTACCCGCCCTCTCCCCGTAACCCTTAATTCCCTTGTTGGTTAAAAATCTATCTATCTGTGACTTGAATACATTCAATGAACTAGCCTCAACTGCTTCCTTGGGAAGAGAATTCCACAGATTCACAACCCTCTGGGAGAAGAAATTCCTTCTCAACTCGGTTTTAAATTGGCTCCCCCGTATTTTGAGGCTATGCCCCCTAGTTCTAGTCTCCCCTACCAGTGGAAACAACTTCTCTGCCTCTATCTTGTCTATCCCTTTCATGATTTTAAATGTTTCTATAAGATCACCCCTCATCCTTCTGAACTCCAACGAGTAAAGACCCAGGCTACTCAATCTATCATCATAAGGTAACCCCCTCATCTCCGGAATCAGCCTAATGAATCGTCTCTGTACCCCCTCCAAAGCCAGTATATCCTTCCTTAAGTAAGGTGAGAAAACTGCACGCAGTACTCCAGGTGCGGCCTTACCAATACCCTGTATAGTTGCAGCAGGACCTCCCTGCTTTTGTATTCCATCCCTCTCGCAATGAAGGCCAACATTCCATTCGCCTTCCTGATTACCTGCTGCACCTGCAAACTAACTTTTTGGGATTCATGCACAAGGACCCCCAGGTCCCTCTGCACCTCAGCATGTTGTAATTTCTCCCCATTCAAATAATATTCCCTTTTACTGTTTTTTTCCCCAAGGTGGATGACCTCACACTTTCCAACATTGTATTCCATCTGCCAAACCTTAGCGCATTTGCTTAACCTATCCAAATCTCTTTGCAGCTTCTCTGTGTCCTCTACACAACCCGCTTTCCCACTAATCTTAGTGTCATCTGCAAATTTTGTTACACTACACTCTGTCCCCTCTTCCAGGTCATCTATGTATATTGTAAACAGTTGTGGTCCCAGCACCGATCCCTGTGGCACACCACTAACCACCGATTTCCAACCCGAAAAGGATCCATTTATCCCGACTCTCTGCTTTCTGTTCGCCAGCCAATTCTCTATCCATGCTAATACATTTCCTCGGACTCCGCGTACCTCTATCTTCTGCAGTAACCTTTTGTGTGGCACCTTATCGAATGCCTTTTGGAAATCTAAATACAGCACATCCATCGGTACACCTCTATCTACCATGCTCGTTATATCCTCAAAGAATTCCAGTAAATTAGTTAAACATGATTTCCCCTTCATGAATCCATGCTGCGTCTGCTTGATTGCACTATTCCTATCTAGATGTCCCGCTATTTCTTCCTTAATGATAATTTCAAGCATTTTCCCCACTACAGATGTTAGACTAACTGGCATATCGTTACCTGCCTTTTGTCTGCCCTCTTTTTTAAACAGAGGCATTACATTAGCTGCTTTCCAATCCGTTGGTACCTCCCCAGAGTCCAGAGAATTTTGGTAGATTATAACGAATGCATCTGCTATAACTTCCGCCATCTCTTTTAATACCCTGGGATGCATTTCATCAGGACCAGGGGACTTGTCTACCTTGAGTCCCATTAGCCTGTCCAGCACTACCCCGCTAGTGATAGTGATTGTCTCAAAGTCCTCCCTTCCCACATTCCTGTGACCAGCAATTTTTGGCATGGTTTTTGTGTCTTCCACTGTGAAGACCGAAGCAAAATAATTGTTTAAGGTCTCAGCCATTTGCACATTTCCCATTATTAAATCCCCCTTCTCATCTTCTAAGGGATCAACATTTACTTTATTCCCTTGATTATTGCCCGCCCCACCGTGAAGTTATTATTTGGGGGCCTATAAACTAGGCAGACCAGTGACTTTTTCCCCTTACTATCTCTAATCTCCACCCACAATGATTCAACATTTTGTTCATTAGAGCCAATATCGTCTCGCACAACTGCCCTGATATCATCCTTTATTAACAGAGCTCCCCCACCTCCTTTCCCTTCTTGTCTATCTTTCCGAATCGTCAGATACCCCTGTATGTTTAATTCCCAGTCTTGGCCACCCTGCAACCATGTTTCTGTAATGGCCACCAAATCATACCCATTTGTAATGATTTGTGCCGTCAACTCATTTACTTTCTTTCGAATGCTGCGTGCATTTAGGTAGAGTATTTTAATCCTAGTTTTTAAACCATGATTTTTAGTTTTGACCCCTCCTGCAGCCCCTTTATATTCAGTGGCCCTTTTTGTTTTTTGCCTTGGGTTTCTCTGTCCTCCACTTTTACTCGTCTCCTTTCTGTCTTTTGCTTTTGTCTACTTTTTGTTTCCCTCTGTCTCCCTGCATTGGTTCCCATCCCCCTGCCATATTAGTTTAACTCCTCCCGAACAGCACTAGCAAACACTCCCCCTAGGACATTAGTTCCGGTCCTGCCCAGGTGCAGAATGTCCAGTTTGTACTGGTCCCACCTCCCCCAGAACCTGTTCCAATGCCCCAGGAATTTGAATCCCTCCCTGCTGCACCACTGCTCAAGCCACGTATTCATCTGCGCTATCCTGCGATTCCTACTCTGACTAGCATGTGGCACTGGTAGCAATCCCGAGATTACTACTTTTGAGGTCCTACTTTTTAATTTAGCTGCTAGCTCCTTAAATTCGTCTCGTAGGACCTCATCCCTTTTTTTACCTATGTCGTTGGTACCAATGTGCACCACGACAACTGGCTGTTCTCCCTCCCTTTTTAGAATGTCCTGCACCCGCTCTGAGACATCCTTGACCCTTGCACCAGGGTGGCAACATACCATCCTGGAGTCTTGGTTGCGGCCGCAGAAACGCCTATCTATTCCCGTTACAATTGAATCCCCTATCACTGTCGCTCTCCCACTCTTTTTCCTGCCCTCATGTGCAACAGAGCCAGCCACAGTGCCATGAACTTGGCTGCTGCTGCCCTACCCTGATGAGTCATCCCCCTCAACAGTACTCAAAGCAGTGTATCTGTTTTGCAGGGGGATGACTGCAGGGGACCCCTGCACTACCTTCCTTGCACTACTCTTCCTGCTGGTCTTCCATTCCCTAGCTGGCTGTGGACCTTTCACCTGCGATAAGACCAACTCGCTACACGTGCTACTCATGTCATTCTCAGCATCGTGGATACTCCACAGTGAATCCACCTCGGCTCCAATTCCGCAACGCGGTCCGTCAGGACCTGGAGGCGGATACACTTCCCGCACACGTAGTCGTCAGGGACACTGGAAGTGTCCCTGAGTTCCCACATGGTACAGGAGGAGCATATCACGTGACCGAGCTCTCCTGCCATGACTTAACCCTTAGATGAACTTAAATTGGCAACAACAATGTTAAAGGTTACTTACTGATATAAAAAATAAAAAGCAAAGCTACTCACCAATCACCAGCCAATCATTTACCCCCTTGGCTCTGACGTCACCTTTTGATTTCTTTCTACTTCTTTTTTGCCTTCTCTCCCCGCTGCAGCTGCACAAGCCACGCCTTTATAGGCCTCACCACGCTGCTCCCGCCTCTCGGACTGTTACTGCCTCTCGCTGCCGCTAGGCCTTTATAGGCCTCACCAACGCCACGCACTCCCGCCTCTCGGACTGCTGCCGCCTCTCGCTGCAGCTGGGCCTTTATAGGCCTCACCAACGGTCATCAGGACATCGCAACATGCTTTATGTGCTGTCAGGGTTATTTGATGTGTCAGATTAATTACATCTCTCACAATAGACTTATTTCCGTCACCACAACAAGGCTCGCTGGGTACAGGTCTTTTGTGATGAATCAGAACAGATTTTATGAAGTAGTTTCTTTGCAGTGCAAAGAAAGACGCATTATCAAGGCGATAGCGACAGTCTAGTCGACAAAACTTTAATGGTAGGTCACTCAGTCACCGCGGCGCTTGTCTCTTGCTGTGTTCTATTGATTGTAGTCCTTCTTTAGTTTGGTCTGTAATCATGCTGCCCTTAAAGTCGAATAGCTGTAACTTTATATCCTTTTCCTCCCATGTTGTCAGAGTCTGCAGCTGTCTCAGGCTTACAATAGATCATTCTATCTAACCCTCTCACCCTCTATGTGATATGTAGTGCTTCCCTGAGATCTTCTTGAAGGACTGTGTCACAGAATTAATGAATCAGCTTGGATGGACAAATTGTGACTTTTCACTTATTCATAATTATTTTGCCTTTGGGCTTCTCAATGAAGGTCTTTCAGCAAGGCCAAAGAGAAAAGTTTCCATCAGCCTAGACACATTTCAGTCACTTTTATCACTTCCAAATTAAACATGACCATCAGCAATAAAGTAAAGCAACATCCACCTAACTTTGTTCCAGCAGTCCCACTCATAATGGTCCAGCACCTGCACCATAGCCGCAATATGCAGTGCTGCAGCACTGGGAGCCCTTCTCCCTGCCGCCCGACTCACGGCCAGCTCAGGCCTGCTTTTTGCAAGCGGTCCTTCTGGCGGGCAGCAGGTCAATCTGAGGCCAACATCTCTCACCAAAATGGGTGATTTGGAACATCCGGAATGGGCGGGCGGCATGACATCACGCCGGCGGATCCCTCCACGACCAATCTCACGCCAGGCAGAACCTGGACGGCAGATGGGGGGTTCCGGAGGAATCGCCCGGAAAACATACATTTCTAGTGGATCCTCGGCAGCTGCAGGTACAATCTGCACCAAGTTCGGCCCCAACATTCTTATCTTTACAAAAAGTTCAGGCATGCAGCGTGTAAACATATTAGGGGCAAGTTTCAACTGATAGCCGCTAGTTCCTTACCAGCAATTGAAAATTGAGACGGTCACCACATTAATGCCCAAAGCATGTTGATGCATATTTTTGGGCAGATCTCTAAATGGGCAAGCAGTCTGCCCACTTGAAATAGGACACTGCTGAAATATGAAAATCAGGGCCCTACATCAGGTATAGGAATCCGATTGCAGTTATCAGGTACAAATATGCTGTGCATGGTTAACTCATTCATACCAGGCATTGGGAAATTAAAGTTTTTTTGACAATAGACATACAATGGGGTTTTGTTTGCATTAAGTTTTGCTTGGAATATTACAATCATACATGCATATATTTTGTTAGATGATAATGTGGTTCTGTGTTAGACCCCCATCACTATTTCACGGAAGCTGTTGTTAACAAGAATAATTCGTAGAAAAAAAAAAGAAAAGATTTACCCATATTTACATAAAGTGCTTTGAAATAGCATTGATAAAATTGCCAATAACGGGAAATATATTGAGTCTTATTTCAAGAACACAGTTAAAATTGCTGAATGTTTCTCTGGAACTAGAATCCCAATAATGATCAAGTCTGCAGCAAAAAGATTTACCACAATTTTGTGGTTCACTGAACTCTTCAAGTTACTAGGGATTAGCAATGTTCTGAGATCAACATGATGCACTGCTGCCCTAATGATCATCATTAAAAGGGCATTGTCTTCATTTTGCAATTTTTTTGTTTCCAGAGGAAAAAACATCAGAACAGCTGTCTGCCATTTTCATCATGACAGCATAGGTAAATGAGGCAATTATGCAGTTAACATATGTGTACCGTTACATTGTGTGTTTGCCAACAACCAACAACTTGCATTTATATAGTGCCTTTAATTTCGTAAAATGTCACAAGGCGCTTCATAGGAGTGTCATCAAACAAAATTTAACATCGAGGCACATAGGAGGGACTAGGACAGCTGACCAAAAGGTATGTTTTAAGGACTATCTTAAAAGAGGAGAGAGTGATGGATAGGCAGAGATTTTTAGGGAGGGAATTCCCAAGCTTGGGGACTAGGTAGCTGAAGGCACGGATACCACTGGTGGAGTGATTAAAATCGGAGATGTGCAAAAGGCCAGGATTAGAGAAGCGCAGACATCTCAGAGGGTTGTGGGGCTGGAGGAGGTTACAGAGATAGGGAGGGACGAGGCCATGGAGGGACTTGAAAATACGGATGAGAATATTAAAATCGAGGCAATGCTGGACTGGGAGCCAATACAGGTAAGCGAGCACAGGGATTATGGACTAAGGAACTTGGTGCAAGTTCGGATATTTGCAGTCGAGTTTTGGATGAGCTCAGGTTTCTGAGGGTTCAATAAAACAAGTGATAAAATATGTTTACCACCACTTTTTCATGAAGGCAATGCAGGTGTGAGATAAGACCCTGTGTGTTTGTTGCCAGTGAGTCCTCATTAAGGAGTGATTGCACTCTTTGAGCGTTATTGAGACAAGAGCCAGGGTTTCTTATTTCCCTGCTCACCTGACGGTGATTTTAAAAACAACTTGTATTTATAGAATGCCTTTAACATAGTAAAACGCCCCAAGGCCCTTCACAGGAGCTTTATAAACAAAATTTGACACTGAGCCACATCAGGAGAAATTAGGTAGTTTTTCAGGAGCATCTTAAAGGAGGAAAGAGAGGCAGAGAGGTTTAAGGAGGGAATTCCGGAGCGTAAGGCATTGGCAGCTAATGGTTGAGCAATTAAAATCAGGGATGCTTATGAGAGCAGAATTAGAGGAGCGCAGATATCTGAGGGTTATGGGGCTGGAGTAGATTACAGAGATAGGGAGGGACGAGGCCATGGAGGGATTTGAAAACAAGGATGAGAATTTTTAAATTGAGGCATTGCTTAACTGGGAGCCAATGAAGGTCAGCGAGCACAAGGGGTAATGGGTGAACCGGACTTGGTGCAAGTTAGGACAGGGGCAGCCACATTTTGGATGACTTCAAGGTTACGTAGGGTAGAATATAGGAGGTCAGCCAGGAATGCATTGGAATAGTCAAGACTCGAGGTAACAAAGGCATGCTCATTAAAGTGAAGAGCGCAGAAGCAGAAACCCACAACAAATTTGTTGAACAATAGTGCTTGCAGTTTGGCATCTGAGATGCAACTGCATTAATCTTGATTATATATTAAGAAGTTTCTCTTTTCTCAGAATCATCTCCCTCTGGAAAAGATTATTGCAGCATGTGGTGAGCAGTTCCCACAGTCTTTCAAAAGGTTGCTGGACAAGTTCCTGAAAGAGAAGACATTTCCAATTATAAAGGATAAATTGCGAGTTAGTTGAAATTAACGGATTACTGCAGTCTTCTGGAGATTTGATTGTCTTAAGGAGTTCTAGAGGAATATTCCGAAATTGGCCTCAAGTTTTTTTCTCTTTTTTTGCCTCTCCGATGGGATTGTGTGATTTGGGGTGGGTCAGCATGGTACATGGCTGCACCATATCTGGTTGGGGTGAGTTTGAGTGAATGCATGGTCTTTTCCTATCCTTTTTCCATATGATCATATGAACTTTAGTTCATTCATTTTCAGCCAGAGACTTATGTTGAATCTCCAGAATTGCTGGTCTAATTGAGGTGTTTAAGATGATTAAAGGATTGAATCGAGTAGATTGAAACTATTTCCTCTGGTGGGAGAATCCAGAACAAGGGGGCATAATCTTAAAATTAGAGGTAGGCCGTTCAGGGATGATATCAGGAAGTACTTCTTCACACAAAAGTTGGTGGAAATCTGGAACTCTCTCTTGAAAAAGCTGTTGAGGCTAGGTCAATTGAAAATTTCAAAATTGAGATCGATAGATTTTTGTTCGGCAAGGGTATTGAGGGTTACAAAACCAAGGCAGGTGGATGGAGTTAAGATACAGATTGGCAAGGATTTATTTGAATGCCAGAACAGGCTCAAGTGGCTGAATGGCCGACTCCTGTTTCTGTGTTCCTAAATGTGGGATACCCTGTGGCAAAGGAAATAGATATATAAAATATGCAAATATAAAATAAATTTGATAATACTTAAACAAGTTGGAACAGAGTATATTTAGCAGAAGAAAAGAAAAAGGAACATTGTGGTTGATTTTTAACCTGGAGCAGGTTTCAAGCGAACAGGGGGAAAATGGCATTTTCTGGCCTAAGTTTCAGACCTGGGGTATTTAACTCCCGTACCTAAATTAAATACTGCCAGTCCATTTCCTGCCTGGAACAGGTAGGAAGAGGCAGCAGAGTGGCTGCTGGGAAGTGAAAATTAGGTGGCTGTGATATATTCACAGAGCACAGCACACACAACTTCCTAACATGGCAGGCAGCTCTCTTGGAAGTCTCCGGAAATCTGCCTGGGCTGTTTATTATTAACCCTGCACTTGCAGTACATAATACGTCCACATCCACAGTGTGGAGCTACAAACATTACAAACTTAGACATTACACTTCTCCCTCCTTAATGAAGAAGCCATCATAACAAACATCATAAATAACTTTCATGTTTATACATAACACAGGATATAAACTTATTTATTTTTCCATATTTACAAATTTATCTTTACCACTTGTTTTCTGTTTCGAAGAGGATACCTTCGCTCTCAAACAGAACCTTCCAAACATGGTGTCGATTTCACACTCATTCGAGGCTCATCCTGAGGAACATTTTCCTCCATGGAATTTCCTTGATTTTCATTTGAACTCACTCTAACTTAAGGCTCTTTGTTTTCCTGACTCGGACTCAGACTTTCATTCTGATTCTCTCCTGGATTTGTTTCCAGTACATTGGATTTAGGATTTTCTACTGGTATATCAAAACTATCTGATGAGTCAGAAATAATTGAATCATTCCCACCTTCAACTCCTTCCATGTAGGTAAAATATGATCAATATGAACAAACCTAACCTGTCTATTATCAAACATCTTTACCAAATATGTGCGAGGACCACATATCTTCACCACTCTTCCTGATAACCATTTTACTCATTTATGATGATGGTTCTTCACTCTCACCTTCTGGCTTAATTTCACACTTCTCTCTTTTACTCTACCTCTATCATGATTCTCTTTCTGTCTTAATTGTGTCTCTTCTACGGACTGTGCCAAATTTGGCTTTAACAACGAGAATCTGGTTCGTGGCTGCCGTTTGAGAAACAACTCTGCTGGTGTTCTACCAGTAGTTGTATGAGGAGTATTTCGATATGTAATAAAAAAATTAGCCAATTTGTAATCCAATGACAACTGTCATTTCCTTGGATTTGGATCTAACATTTGTTTTATGAGTGCACATTTTACAATTTGTACAGTGCACTCTGCTGCACCATTCGAAGCAGGATGGTATGGTGGAGCCTTGGTATGTTTCACACTATTTTTGCTCATGAATTTTGCAAATTCTTCCCTATCCGGTGTAACTTGTGATAGGGAAGGCAATCTAGACATTGCATCAGCATTACTGTGATCAGCTGATTGTCTGTATTCAATATCATATGTATATGCTGACAAAATCAAAGCCCATCTCTGCATTCAGGCTGCAGCTAATGTTGGAACTGGGGACTTTGGATGGAGGATTGCTGTTAGGGGCTTATTGTCCGTAACGATGGTAAACTTACGACCATACAAGTGTTTGTGAAACGTTTTGACCCCAAAAATTAATGGCAAAGCTTCCCTTTCAATTTGCGCATAATTACTCTCACTGGAACTGAGAGTGCATAAAGCAAATGCAATTGGTCTCTCCTCCCCACTACTTAATACATGAGAGATTACTGCCCCAACTCCATACGGAGAGGCATCACATGCTAGCTTAACCTCCTTAAATATGTCATAGTGAACTAACATGGTGCTCTCTACCAATTTGCTTTTACACTCCTTGAATGCTGTATCGCATTCTTTTGACCACTTCCAATGGAACTGTTTTTTCAATAGTTCATTCAGTGGATGTAATACTGTAGCCAAATTTGGTAGGAACTTCCCATAATAGTTCAAAAGACCCAAGAATGAACAAAGTTCAGTGACATTCCTGGGAGTGGGTGCATTTCTAATTGCATCCAATTTTTCCATGGTTGGATGTAAACCATCTTTGTCTACTCTGTACCCTAAATACTCCACTGAGTTTTTAAATAACTCACACTTATGAGCAGACATTCGTACTCTGTGCTTCTCTAGCCGTTTGAGGACTTAATTCAATATGTTATTATGAATTTGCCTATTTGGTGCTGAAATTAGTATGTCATCCAAATAACATAGTACCCCTTCAATACCTTGCAAAATCTGGTTCATCACCCCTTGGAATATGGCAGGGGCGGAAGACACTCCAAATGGTAGCCTATTAAATTGATATAGGCCTAGATGACTTGGACTCCTCAACTAGTTCAAGCTGTAAGTAAGCATTCGTAAGATCCAGTTTTGAGAAGATCTGACCACCTCTCAGTGTTGTGAACAAATCTTCTATATTTGGCAATGTATTGGGGACATTACCCTCTAGAACCTGGTTTACGGTTACTTTATAATCACCACACAATCTTACTTTACCATCGGACTTAGGTGCAACAACAATGGGTGTAGCCCAATTACATCGATCTATCTTACAAATAATGTTCTCAGTCTCTAGCCTTTTGAGTTCTTGCTCAACTTTCTCCTTGAGTGCATATGGTACGGAACGTGGCTTGTAGTAAACCGATCTAGCGTCCTTCTGTATCCTGACACTCACTTTGAAGCCTTGGATCAGACTGCCCAATTCACAGAACACCTTAGGATATTTCTTGATAACCTCATCCGTTGATGAAAATCTCGCTTCCACACAGAAAATCTTACTCCAATCCAGCTTCAGTGAGCTCAACCAATTTCTTCCTAGTAAGGCAGGCTTGTCTCCTTTCACTACTATTAGAGGCAAGTTCTGAAATTGATCTTTATATTTCACCGGTACGGTGATATGACCTACCGCAGGAATTTTCTCTCCCGAATAGCCTCGCAGCTCTATCTTGGATTTCTTCAGTTGGAAATCACGCAATTTGTCGCGATATAGTGACTCCGGTACTACACTCACGGATGCACCTGTGTCAATTTCCATTGGTATCTTGAATCCTGCAACATCTATGTGGATTTTGATGCTTTCCGAATCGCTGTCCGTTAACCTCGCGTTCCTGATGACGTGTAACTCTAACATCTCCTCATCCTGTTGTTGTTCTTCCATGCTATGTAGTCTGTTGGGATTTCTACTCATAGCTTTGAATGCTGGACTCATAGCTTTAAAAGCTGGTTTACCCTTCAGGCGGCATGCCTTCGCAAGATGCCCAGTCTTCCTGCAGATGAAATACTCTGCCTTCACGTATGGACAACTTTGAGCAATGTGTTGTCCCAGGCACCTATAGCACGACTTCGACGCTCTGTTAGAATTTCCAGTTTCTGAGACTTTGGGCCCCCATCGTCTTTTACTTTGAACCTGCAGGTGATTTACCTCAGTTGATTGACGACCGTAATTATTATTTAATTCTTGGGAATATTGTTCGACCATGCCCATCGATCTCGCTGTCTGACAAGCAATCTCAAAAGTCAAGTCATTCGTCGTCAATAACTTCCTTCTGATCGCATCATTTTTCACCACACAAACAAAATGATCCCGTAATGCGCGGTTTTGAAAGTTTCCAAAATTACAGTGCATCGATAGCTTTTTTTAATGCTACGATGTAATCACTGAAACTTCCATCAGTCTTTTGATTCTGAACCCTGAAACGATAGCTTTCAGCAATTTCTAACGGTTTGGGGTTATAGTGCTGCTCCAGCTTCGTTAAAATCTCTTTAAGCATTGTGTCCTTTGGCTCGTCAAGCACAAGCAGATTTACAAGGGTTTCGTATAATGTCGGACCCGCCTCCAATAAGAAAATCGCTTTCTTACGTTCCAACACAACCCGGTTCTGGACTGCATTGTCTGGAACTTCGATTATGTTATTTGCAATGAAATACATTTCTAGCTGATGCACATACGCTTTAAAACGTTCCTGGTCATGTCTATATTTCCCCCAAATATCCGATTACACCTGCCATTTTAATCTCTAGCTGTTCACACCGTGTGCTGTATTTTACCTTGGATTTTGTAGCTTTTTTCCAAAGACAGAAACTTCCAAAGTCTCTCTGTCAGCTGGCTGAATCCTTCACCAACAAAATTTAAGCTTTAAATCATCCGAAAAAAATCCCATCTCAATCGCCAAATGTGATATATTCACAGAGCACAGCACACACAGCTTCCGAACATGGCAGGCAGCTCTTTCGGAAGTGTCCGGGAATCTGCCTGGGCTGTTTATTATTAACTCTACACTTGCAGTACACAATACGTCCACATCCACAGTGTGGAGCTACAAACATTACAAACTTACAGACATTGCACTGGCCCTTGTAGATAAAGGAGAAAACGTTTTGGAGCAGAGAGGCATCCCCTACTAAAGCATCTTGGATAGAGATAGCAGAAAGAGAGAATACTGTTTCACTTGTGACCAAATCCTGGGACAGGAATGTAGCTAAAGTGCATGTGCTCTTACTTTAATTTAACAATGTGCATACAATACATCTTAAATGCATTGGTAGTGCTTCACATAGGGAACTATTCACCTACATTCCAAAAGTACAGACAGGTCCATGGTTTAATAGCATATTCTGTATTGCTGCGATGTTACTGTGCCTCCTGGCCCATTAAATGTATCAAGCACACAAGCAACATAAAGCACCTGCATGCTACATATTTGCAGTCTGTACATAAGGTGTCTGCTGGCTCTAGCTGAGGCAGCTTCTAGACCAGTTCTATGACAAGAGTGGGTGGAAATTCAGTATCGCCCAGTTTGAGGCTGTGACACCACCTGGTCACTATCTTTAGCGCTGGGCGATGTTTACCGCCTCCAACCGAGACATTCAATTTTAGCGCCCCAAGAGGAGAGTGGAGCACTAAGGGAAGCACTCCATACACCTCTTAGGGCGCTCACCCTGATTCCTGGGGGTGGTAATGCGGCATTGCAACTGAAGTTTTGGTGCTAGGAAACTGGCATCCTAGCGCCTAAAGGGGAGGTCGAATGGACTAACTGAAGACTGGAAAACAATGGACCGGAGCTCCTTTGAAGACTGATGCAACCATTCAAGGTGAAATAAGTCATCATCATCATAGGCCGTCTCTCGGAATAGAGGAAGACTTGCTTCCACTCTTAGAATGAGTTCTTAGGTGGCTGAACAGTCCAGTATGAGAACCACAGTCTCTGTCACAGGTGGAACATACAGTGTTTGAAGGAAAGGGTGGGCGGGAAGTCTGGCTTACCGCACGTTCCTTCCGCTGCTTGCGCTTGATTTCTGCATGCTCTCGGTGACGAGACTCGAGGAGCTCAGCGCCCTCCCAGATGCACTTCCTCCACTTCAGGCGGTCTTTGGCCAGGGACTCCCAAGTGTCAGTGGAGATGGCGCACTTTATCAGGGAGGCTTTGACGTTGTCCTTGTCACTTTTCCGCTGCCCACCTTTGGCTCGATGCCGTGGACGAGTTCCGAGTAGATTGCTTGCTTTGGGAGTCTCATGTCTGGCATGTGAACTATGTGGCCTGCCCAGCTGATCAAGTGTGGTCAGTGCTGCAATGCTGGGGATGTTGGCCTGGATGAGGACGCTAACGTTGGTGCGTCTGTCCTCAAGTGGGTGGCGCTAGAGTGCGCAGCACTAACTGTTAGTGTCACCGGATTTGTAGGATCTTGCGGAGACATCGTTGGTGGTATTTCTCCAGCGACTTGAAGTGTCTACTGTACATGGTCCATGTCTTTGAGCCATACAGGAGGGTGAGCATTACTCCGGCCCTGTAGACCATGAGCTTGGTGACAGTTTTGAGGGCCTGGTCTTCAAACACTCTTTTCCTCAGGCGGCCGAAGGTTGCACTGGCGCACTGGAGGCGGTGTTGGATCTCGTCGTCAATGCCTGCTCTTGTTGATAGGAGGCTCCAGAGATAAGGGAAGTGGTCCACGTTGTCCAGGGCCGTGCTGTGGATCTTGATGACTGTGGGGCAGTGCTGTGTGGTGAGGACAGGCTGGTGGAGGACCTTTGTCTTACTGATGTTTAGCGTCTGGACCGGGGTCAAGCAAGGCTGCTTCATCGCCCCAACCCTCTTCTCAATCTTCCTTGCTGCCGTACTCCACCTCACAGTTGACAAGCTCCCCGGTGGAGTGGAACTAAACTACAGAGCCAGTGGGAACCTGTTCAACCATCGTCGTCTCCAGGCCAGGTCCAAGACCATCTCAACCTCTGTTGTCGAGCTACAGTACATGGACGACGCCTGCATCTGTGCACACACAGAGGCTGAACTCCAGGACATAGTCGAAGTATTTACTGAGGCATACGAAAGCATGGGCCTTAAGCTAAACATCAGTAACACAAAAGTCTTCCACCAGCCTGAAATAAGTGCACAATAACTAAATGGCAATTAAAAATTGCAACTTATGGACTCCCACCTGCTCAGCCATCTCCTTATCACCCCAGGAGATTAGGGAATGCCAGCTTTCCCTGTTGCAATTAGCAGCAGGCGGTCAGGCAGACGAACCCAATGAGATTTGCGACCATGGCGCTAACGGGGCGTTGCATGCACATCTACGTGCTAGAGTGCGCAGCGCTAACTGTTAGGTTAGCACCACCAGTGAACCTCTACTGACGTTCCCAGGAGGCACTGCGGCTCGGTCGGTCAGAGCTTAATGACCCGTTAGCATCCTTCTCGGGCGCTAACGTGTGGTGCTAATCAACCGAATTTTGGCCCCTAGGTATTTGCACAGTGAGATTGGATTGTACTATCAGATCACAATCATCTTGCCTATCTAGCCGAGCCTCTACTGCATGCCCCTTCTGATGCTGTTGTTCCTCTTCAAAACCAGCAGATGTGGGGCTAGATTTTCCATTATTTTTGCATGCATAACGCCCACTTAACGTCCATTTTACTGCTGAAATGAGGTATAACACCCATTTCTCGGACACTTATCGCCGAGCGTTACTTTCGCCATGTACGTAATGCCAGGAAAAAATAATACTGCCCGCCAACTTTTTGGGGGCGGAATCATCAGATGGGTGAAACCAACCCCCATAATATCGCCCAGCGTTACTTTCCGCACGTAATTAACGCCGAGATTCAATAATACCGACCGCCCACTTTATTTTGTCATCCAGATCACATTTGCCGAAACGAACACTCAGGAAATCACCACCTTGCACATACCTCGCCCACAATATTGCTCGCCCAAAACATCACTCTGAAAAAGTGGAACTGTTCTGAACGAATGGTGTGGGCGCCATTTTTCAAATTGCAGGTTGCTTCATTCAAAAGGCTGCATCAACGTCGGGGGAGTTTGGATTGACTCTGAAGTTCTTCTCAAGTGAAGTGACCATCTCAACAGACATCTTTTCAGACTCTGGACGATTGGGGTTTACTGGAGGTGTCTTTTATTGCTTCTGATCAATCGCTATTATACTTTCATTGGAATGGGGCCAGCCATTTCACAGCCTGCATCGATTAATACGCAGATGCTGCAGAGTGCAAATGGCACACCGTCTAATGCACATTCCGGAGATGAGGGGGTTACCTTATGATGATAGATTGAGTAGACTGGGTCTTTACTCATTGGAGTTCAGAAGGATGAGAGGTGATCTTATAGAAACATTTAAAATAATGAAAGGGATAGACAAGATAGAGGCAGAGAGGTTGTTTTCATTAGTTGTGGAGACTAGAACTCGGGGGCACAGCCTCAAAATACGGGGGAGCCAATTTAAAACCGAGTTGAGAAGGAATTTCTTCTCCCAGAGGGTTGTGAATCTGTGGAATTCTCTGTCCAAGGAAGCAGTTGAGGCTAGCTCATTGAATGTATTCAAGTCACAGATAGATAGATTTTTAACCAACAAGGGAATTAAGGATTACGGGGAGCGGGCGGGTAAGTGGAGCTGAGTCCACGGCCAGATCAGCTATGATCTTGTTGAATGGTGGAGCAGGCTCGAGGGGCTAGATGGCCTACTCCTATTCCTAATTCTTATGTTCTTATGTTCTTATTATGTGCCCAATATAAAACGTGCCAGAATGAGGAGGAAGTCGAGACCATACACACCTTGCACTTACAGAGAGAAGAAGTCTCACCTTGACGTGTCCAAGCACACCTGCCTTCGGAGACTGCGCTTCCACAAGGTGGTGATCACTGAAATATGCGAGCTCATCAGGCCAGATATGCAGCCTGCCATCAGGACATCAGTGTCGGTCGAGGTCAAGGTCACCACGGCACTGTCTTTCGATGCGTCCGGTTCCTTTCGGGTTGAGATTTCCCCTCTGTCTCACCATGCCACACATCGTTGCATTAGACAGGTCACGGAGGCCCTGTACACACATAGGATGGACTTTATCAGCTTCCCCATGACCACGGAGGCTCAGACTGACAGGGCTGGAGCATTCTACCGCATTGCTAAGTTCCCCAGGTTGCAGGGAGCAATACAGTGAATGCGCATCGCCATGCGGGCACCTTCTCAGGACCCAGAGCTTTTTCATAATAGAAAAGGATTTCACTCCCTGAAGGTCCAACTAGTTGTCGACCACAACCAGATAATAATGGCAGTGAATGGCAAATGTCCGGGCAGCTTCGATGAGGCTCACATCCTACATGAGAGCGCTGTCTCTGACATAGAAACATAGAAACATAGAAAATAGGTGCAGGAGTAGGCCATTCGGCCCTTTGAGCCTGCACCACCATTCAATAAGATCATGGCTGATCATTCACCTCAGTACCCCTTTCCTGTTTTCTCTCCATACCCTTTGATCCCTTTAGCCATAAGGGCCATATCTAACTCCCTCTTGAATATATCCAATAAACTGGCATCAACAACTCTCTGCGGTAGGGAATTCCACAGGTTAACAACTCTCTGAGTGAAGAAGTTTCTCCTCATCTCAGTCCTAAATGGCTTAGCCCTTATCCTTAGACTATGTCACTTGGTTCTGGACTTCCCCAACATCAGAAACATTCTTCCTGCATCTAACCTGCCCAGTCCCGTCAGAATTTTATGTTTCTATGAGATCCCCTCTCATCCTTCTAAACTCCCGTGAATACAGGCCCAGTCGAGCCAGTTTCTCCTCATATGTCAGTCCTGCCATCCCGGGAATCAGTCTGGTGAACCTTCGCTGTACTCCCTCAATAGCAAGAACGTCCTTCCTCAGATTAGGAGAACAAAAATGAACACAATATTCCAGGTGATGCTTCACCAACGCCCTGTACAACTGCAGTAAGACCTCCCTGCTCCTATACTCGAATCCCCTAGCTGTGAAGGCCAACATACCATTTGCCTTCTTCACCGCCTGCTGTACCTGCATGCCAACTTTCAATGTTTGATGTACCATGACACCCAGGTCTCGTTGCACCTCCCCTTTTCCTAATCTGCCGCCATTCAGATAATATTCTGCCTTCGTGTTTTTGCCACCAAAGTGGATAACCTCACATTTATCCACATGTTTAAGAGTCAGCAACAAGGACAATGCTGGATGCTTGGTGACAATCGACATGGCTTAGCCACCTGGCTGATGACTCCACTGCGTGACACCCACACCGAGGCCGAGAAGTGATGCAACCAGAGCCACATAGACACATGCAATGTGGTCCAGAATACGATAACTGTGCTTAAGCAATGCTTCAGATGCCTGGAGCACTCAGGAGGGGAGCTACAATACAACCCTGAGCAAGAAGCTAAATTCGTGGTCATGTGCTCGATGCTGCACAACCTGGCTATCAGGAGGGGACAAGAATTGCCAGAAAAGACTGATGGTCCACCTCAGGAGAGAGGGGAAGAGGAGGACAAGGGGCTAGACACTGACCTCGGGCCAGACAATCAGGCTGACTATGCAACCATGCCCACGCCACCCTCCAGACCGCAGGAAAGGGCCCGTGGTGGCTACATAGCTGCGACTCTTACGTCAGGAGCTCATAAATGAGTGATTTGCCTGAAAGAATGTTGCTGTTATTGACAAAGTTGACACACTGCTGTGTGTGTGCAGCTGACATCAAAGTTTAAGTTGATTCAAGTTAAGTTTTATTTAATCCTTTTATGTTAAGGAATCACCAGTGTATAACGATCCAGCTATCTGAGACAATGCACAACAAGGTTATGGTGAATGAAAAACATTTTATACGACCATTGGTCTGAAATCATAAGTATCACGGGCAACAACACCCCACCCCTATCGCACTTTTTCAACCATTGACATCAATCAAATGGTCAACATGTCCAGCAACACAGAATACAAATGCAAAGCAGGAGGGTGGCTCCCTCCCCCCATACATTACAACAAATTGCATACATCCAGATGGAGATATAACACAGCCATCACCTGCGGACATGCATCTCACTCCTGGGGACAAATGGGGTGCCCTCTGGCGAGGTGCTTGGGCCCGGTACCTCCAGAGAGGAGGCGGGAATGGCCGGAGGAGCACTAGATGGCCTTGGGGTGGAATGCCTTCTGGAGCATGGCGATGCAGGTTCTTCGAAGTCCGTGCTCTCATCCGTAGAGAACAGACCCAGCGGATTGATGGGTGAGAATCGGAGCTCCTCATCACCAGATGTAGGATCATCCGGAGAGTCAGGCCCCACGCCCCCACCTTCTGGCCTCTGTGGTCTTGCCTGGGGCCGCGCTGCTGGCTGAGCTGCAAAACACAAATTAAGTTATTCGAGGAGAAGGGGATGCTCGGGTCACAAGGTGAGTCCAGCGCTACACACAGCATATGCACGACAAAAGCACCACCGCTCTCAAAATCATCACAGACATCACATTTCATGACCATCAACATATTCTGCATTGCAATGATTTTCATTAGGCCAGCATTATTTCTATGACAATTTTAGAAACCATCTATCATACATTATTGTTTGGATATGAGTGGGTGTGGCATCTATTGATTTTACATCACGTAATGGTGTAAACTTTACTCACATGGTATCACTTCAGGGTCTGCAGCTTCTTGCGTGGCCATCCGGGGGTGCTTCCCCATGAGTACGAGCACCTGCTCCTCCATCTCAGTGATGTCGCTGGTGACTGGTGGCCCCCCACCTGTTCGCCTCTGCACAGACCTCATCGTCGATAGCATGTTCTGTAAAAGGTAACAGGACAATATGGCATGAGATCATTGCATGATATCATTGCTCGGTACAGTCACAGAGACTGATACAACACATAACCGACAGATGTAATCATGATTATTATGATTATTATCATTCTTTACCTAAAAACGTACACCGTGACCGCAGGCTTTGAGTAAAACATTCCCGATATAAGTGAAAGACCTCACATCTGATGATAGTCACTCAAGACTCTTACAAATCAATTTATATAAATACATAAGTACATGTAAATAAATGTAATACTTACTCTTGCGGATCCCACAAGGTCGTTCCATCGTTTGCGGCATTGTTTGCCCTCACGCTCCTCGTTGGTCGCCGACGAGACTGTAAAGTCCTGTCCCTGCAGTACAGACTCACATGAGGCACATACTGAAGTCAAGGTCACTCAGGACCTGCACCTTTATTACACAGCTCTCGAGTGCCACACTTGCCTGAGACCTGTCCTTATATACCTGTCCGGGACAGGTATCCAGTGTCTCCTGCAAGTGCACCCCTGGTGGTAAGGTAAGCTTGTGGTTACAGGTCATCTCTTGTTACAGTCATGTATAGCATGGTAAGATACAGTTATGTACAGTAGTGTGAGATACATGACATCACCCTCCCCCAAGGTCTTATTGTCTTTATAGGTTCAGTCTCTCAGGTGGTCTACGCTCTCGCATGGAGCGTCTTAGTTGTGGTTCAGTTGTTTGCCTTAGTGCCTGTTTTTCTTTCGGTGTGATTGCTGGTATCTCGCCTGAGCTGTCTGTTTCGTTCAGTATGTTTGTTGGTGTCTCGCCTGGGTTGTCTGTTGGGATTGCCCTTTCCTCAGGTTGTTCCCTCTGTCTGTTCACCAGGTATGGTGTGAGTTCCACATTGTAGTCTGCTTCTGGTTCAGCAGTGTTGTTGGTAAATCCACTTTTGACTTGGTTTACATGCCTCCAGCAGGTTTGGCCATTGTCCATTTGTACCACCAGTAGCCTGTTTCCTTCCTTGCCTGTTACTGTCCCTGCAAGCCATTTGGGACCCCTGCAATAGCTTAGCACAAACACTTTGTCCCCTATCTCATTCCACCTCCCCCTCGATTTTCGGTCACGGTACTCAGTTCGCTTATGGCGCTTTGCCTCAACGATTTTATGCATGTCTGGGAGGATTAATGAGAGCCTTGTCTTTAAGGTCCGTTTCATCAATAGTTGCGCGGGGGGAACTCCAGTCAATGAATGCGGACGAGATCTGTATGCCAGCAGCAGTCGCGACAGGCGGCCCTGCAGCGTGGGACCTTTGAGCATGCCTTGTTTAATGATCTGCACTGCTCACTCCGCTTGGCCGTTGGAGGCCGGCTTGAATGGTGCCGTCCTAACGTGATTTATGCCGTGGTTACTCATAAAATCTTGGAATTCTGTGCTGGTGAAGCACGGACCATTATCACTGACCAATATGTCAGGAATGCCGTGCGTTGCGAACATGGTTCCAAGACTCTCCACAGTGGTGGAGGAGTTACTTGAGTTTAAAATGGTGCATTCGATCCACTTTGAAAATGCATCTACAACTACGAGGACCATTTTGCCTATGAATGGGACCACATAGTCTACGTGCACCCGCGACCACGGTTTGGTGGGCCGGGGCCAGGGGCTCAAGGGGGCCTCCCTGGGGGCATTACTGAGCTGGGCATAAATGGTGCACCGTCGGACGCAGAGCTCCAAGTCCGCGTCAATGCCAGGCCACCAGGCATGGGATTTGGCTATGGCCTCCATGAGAACGATCCCTAGGTGCTCGCGGTGGAGCTCCCGGATAAATGCCTCTCTGCCTCGCAGAGGTATAACTACTCGGCTGCCCCACATCAGGCAGTCTGCCTGTAGTGATAGTTCATGCATGCGCCTATGGAAAGGTTTGATCTCCTCGGAGCAGGCATCGCGAGCCTCTGCCCAGTCACCAGTTAAGACACATCTTTTTACTAGGGATAACGTGGGGTGGCTGGTCGTCCAGGCTCTGTTTTGGCGAGCCGTCATGGGCGAACCTGTGGACTCAAAGACATTTATTGCCATGACTATCTCACATTCCTGTTCGTCAGAGCCTTCCATTGTCACCAGGGGTAGCCTGCTAAGCGCGTCGGCACAGTTGCCTGTGCCTGGTCTGTGCCTTATGGTATAGTCGTAGGACGCCAGCATGACTGCCCACCGTTGAATTCGCGCCGAGGCGTTGCCGTTTATTGCCTTGCTCTCGGATAGCAGGGACGTGAGGGGCCTGTGGTCGGTTTCTAACGCGAACTTGGCCCCGAAAAGGTATTGGTGCATCTTTTTAACACCGTACACGCACGCGAGTGCCTCCTTCTCCACCATTCCGTACCCGCGCTCCGCCCGTGAAAGTGACCTGGAGGCATAAGCTATGGGTTGTAATTTACCCGCACTATTGACATGTTGTAAAATGCACCCGACCCCGTACACTGACGCATCACGTGTAAGAACTAACTTTTTACTTGGATCAAAGAAAGCCAAAACACTGTTGGAACACAGAAGGTTGCATGCCTTATTGAAGGCGCGTTCCTGGGCGTCCCCCCAAAACCATTCGCACCCCTTTATGAGTAGCACGTGGAGAGACTCCAGCAGCGTGCTTAAGTTCTGCATAAAGTTCCCAAAGTAATTGAGTAGCCCGAGAAAGGTGCGCAGTTCTGAGACATTCCGGGGCCTGGGCGCCAGGCGAATTGCTTCTGTTTTGGACTCTGTGGGGCGGATTCTATCAGCGGCAATCCTTCTGTCCAAAAATTCAACCTCGTTTCTTCTTCTCCTGCCAAGAATGTCTGTGCAACCAGTGCTGCTGCCTCTAGGGTCAAGTTCTTGGTCTCTATGAGCTTTCAGAATGTGCCTGCGTGGCCTATTCCTTCAATAAAAAAGTCTCTCAGTACTTATCTCCTTAGTTCATCGGAGAACTCACATAAGCTAGCCAACCTCCGAAGTTCTGCCACGAAGTCGGGTATGCTCTGGCCCACACAGCGTCTGTAGTTGTAGAACCTGTGTCTGGCCATGTGTAGGCTGCTCGCTGGCTTCAGGTGGTCTCTTACCAGTGTGCTCAACTCTTCAAACAACTTGCTGGTTTCTCGGGTACCAGCAGGTCCTTCATTAAGGCGTATGTTTTCGAGCCACAGCTGGTCAAGAGATGGGCTCTTCTCTTGTCTGCCTTATCGTCGCCTAACCAGTCTTTGGTTACAAAGCTTTGCTGGAGCCTTTCTATAAAGTCCTCCCAGTTACCCCCAGCATTGTATTTTTCATCTGATCCGTTGGTCACCATTCTGTGGATTCTGTGATCCCGTAACTCGGTGCCACTGTACTGTCCTGTCCCTGCAGTACAGATTCACACGAGACACATGCTGAAGTCAAGGTCACTCAGGACCTGCACCTTTATTACACAGCTCTTGAATGTCACACTTGCCTGAGACCTGTCCTTATATACCTGTCTGGAACAGGTATCCAGTGTTTCCTGCAAGTGCACTCCTGGTGGTAAGGTAAGCTTGTGGTTACAGGTCATCTCTGGTTACAGTCATGTATAGCATGGTAAGATACAGTTATGTACAGTAGTGTGAGATACATGACAGAGACCGCCTCTGCTATCTCGGTCCATACCCTCTGGTAGGCCTTTGGGGTGGGCTTCCCACGCCCTCACTGTGTCAAATCAGCCCAGCGTGACCCGACCTCCTGCAGGAGGGAGGCATTTGCCTCGTCCGAGAACCTCCTCGCTCTTTTGCACCCTCCAATGTGCTCCTCTCCCAGCTCACTGCTCTCGCCAGCGTCAGTCTCCACAGCGTGCTGTGTCGCCCCCTCCTCTCCCTCCATTATAGGCACCAAATTTGGGCAAATATCTGGCTGTAACAGCAAATTTTTTTTTCTCAATTTGCTCTAGAGCTCTAAACTCTCCCTCCTTCCTCCCAAAGCAGCCACACCACAGCCACACATGCCTTTAGTCCCTCTCAGCTCCCTCTCTGTCTCCTCATCTGAACATGTCATGATGACCCTTGACCTCTTGAATCACGGGAATCAAGCATTGCCATGCCATTGCTAAGGATGGCGACACTTTACGGCAGACGGTCAGAGAGATTTAATGCTACCGTCCATTTCATATCGCTCGCGGTAACACCCAATTTCAAAAATGGAGATTAGGGGCTTTGAGAATGGGCGACAAGCCAGCGATCTGAAAACCCATTTTTACCGCCCACGCCGGAAACAATGCCTATTTTTGGACGATCTGCGCAAAAGTGTAAAATCTCGCCCATGGAGTGATGGCTAACCGAATTTAGTCACGCCTCAATGACCATTTCCTCAACTAACACCCACATTTGGCAGATTAGGTGCAGTTTTAAGAAAGTGTGACTAACTGCAGTAATGAAACCCCAGGGGTGCGAAATTTGGTTTGGGGCGCATCATTTGAATTAAGTGAAAACAGCGCTGGCTGAGATGGGCAGGAGCAAGTTTGCAAATTCGGCACTTTGTTTCCCAAATCAGAGAGCTGCAGTGCTGGAGCGCTAAATGGCCTCTGCGTGGTGCTGGAGAGGCCCTGCAGGGACAATGTTGAAAATGTGCAGCCAATTTCAGGTGAGTTTCATTCATTTAAAATAAGTCACCTGGTCATTGGGCTTCTTGAAGGGGATGCCTTGCAGGTTTGTTCTGCTGATTCTCCTCTTCACAGTTGAGTGGCTGCTTAGTGAAGGCCATCATGGCACCTGGGAGAGGCAGCACAAAGACCAAGCGTTTCTCAGATCCTGAATTGGAGACACTAGTGGGGGCAGCGGAGGACTGGAGGCGCATCCTTCTCCCTCCAGCTGGGAGGTCTGGTCCACAGCTTCTCAGAGCTATCTGGGCAGCAGCAAACAGGAGGGGTGGAGCCTGAACTGTGCCAGCTCACAGAGCTGGAGGAGCGAGTACTTCTTTTATGGGCCCACAGGTTGCCATCCCCATGGCAGTGGGGACCGCCGAGCCCACTGGGGCCAACATTGGTAAGTGAAAGCCTCCCTCTTATCCCACCTTCCATTTAAAGCAGAAGGCCTTATCATTTTGCTGTTTCACATTCGGCCCACATTTCTCCCTGCAGGTCTACCCCCCTTCCCTCAACTTAACGCCACTCTTGTGCCCTTTGTGTTCTCAGACAATGCCCCGCCCATGGCTCAGCCTGTGCCTGAGCCCCCCAAACCCAGTCTGGAAGAAATGGGGGAGGAGGAGGAGATGATCCAAGCACCGCGTCACTGCTTTTCACACTGACATGCACCAGCTCAGATAATGGGAGTTCGCGGTTGTTGCAGTTGAGCTTAAGAGAGGGTTCTGCACTGGGTGATGCACCAGGGCCTAGCGGGCTGCAGCAGGGTCAAGGTGCAGACTTGGGAGTCAGCTCCCCCGAGGGCGAGTTTGCGTGCGAGTCAGATTACGGGAGGCGTTTGAAGAAAGGGTGATGGTCTTGCACTCTGACATGATGGGGGCAAAGACAAGGGTGCCCGAGAGCCTGTTGCAAGTGGTAAGGAGTGTGGAGGAATCCACCATCCGCATTGTAGACATCTCTGCGCATATCATTGCCAGTGTACAGATGATGGTGGACTCCCAGATGGACTGTGTGGATTCAAGTCTCATGAGGCGTCTCATGGCCGATGTGACAGCTTCTATTGGGGCACAGATGAAAGCAATGCAACACCTTGGTACTGCAATATAGTCAATGGTTACTCGCATGGATGCTCAGACTGCTATCATGTAGTCTCAGTATGATGCCACACAACGTCTTGGTGATGTCAGCCAGTCTCAGCTGCATGCCATGGAAACACCTGACTGCTGCCATCGCCACTGGGTCCAGCACAGTCCACCAGAGATCACACGGCCTGGTGAGTACTGCAGGACTTCCCCCGAGCAGTCAAGGCAGTGGAACCGTTGCTTCAGCACTCCGATGGTCTGCTCAATGATGCTCCTGGCGGCGGCATGACTGTCATTGTAAGAGTGCTCGGCAGGAGTGGTGGGGTTGCGGAGGGGAGTCATGAGCCAGGTGCATAGCGGGTAGCCCTTGTCTCTGAGGAGCCAGCCGGGAGCTGCATTAGGTGGTTGGAACAAAGCTGGCACACTGGTCTGGTGCAGGATGAAGGCATTGTAGCTGCTGCCAGGATAGCAGGCATTACAGCTGTTAAGTCTTGGATAAAGAGTCAGACTAGATACTGCAAGCTCAAAGTAAGTGTGACCGTAGTGCTTTATTGCAGATCTCAGAGTGCCTCTCCAGTCTGTGAGGCCTCCTCATATACAGATGCTCCCAAGGGATTATGGGATCCCTTGGGACTCCAGGGGATAAGCCCTCTGGTGGTTAGAAATGGTAATTACAGATTTACATACATAACAACACTCACCCTCCCCCTCCCGCCCCCAAAGTCAATAGTGTAACTATTTACAGTGTGAGTCGATCTGGGGCCTTCCTTTCCCTGGTTGATTGTCTCGGTGCAAATGCTGGTGTTGGTGAGTCGTTGGTTGGGCCTTCGCTGGGCTGCTGCGCAGCTGGCCTTGCTGGACAGCTGGGGTTGATGGGTTCTGCTTCGTGGTCAAACTCTGGGTCGGTTGCCACTTGTGTGTGTGTTGGAGGGTCGAAAAAGGTAGAGTCTATTGTGTGCTGTTCTGGATAGTTTGTAAATCTGAGTTTGGTTTGGTCCAAGTGTTTTCTGTAGGTGAGTCCATTTGCGAGTTTGACCACAAACACCGTACTCCCCTCTTTGGCCACGATAGTGCCAGCAATCCACTTGGAACCTTGTCCATAGTTCAACACAAATACAGGATCATTTACTTCAATTTCTCGTGACATATTTGCGCGACCATGATATGTATTCTGTTGAAGCCACCTGCTCTCCACCTGTTCGTGTAGATCAGGGTGTACTAACAAGGGCCTTGTCTTAAGTGCCTGTTTCATGAGCAGTTCAGCGGGAGGGACCCCGGTGAGCAAGTGGAGTCTTGTGCGGTAACTAAGCAGGACTCGGGATAAGTGGGTCTGCAGTGAGCCTTCAGTTACCCTTTTCAAGCTCTGCTTGATTGTTTGAACTGCTCGTTCTGCCTGACCATTGGATGCTGGCTTAAACGGGGCAGATGTGACATGTTTGACCCCATTGCGGGTCATGAACTCTTTGAACTCATCACTGGTAAAACACAGCCCATTGTCACTTACAAGGACATCAGGCAGGCAGTGTGTGGCAAACATGGCCCATAGGCTTTCAATGGTGGCAGCGGATGTGCTTGCCGGCATTATCACACATTCAATCCACTCGGAGTACACATCTACAACCACAAGAAACATTTTTCCCAAGAATGGGCCGGCATAGTTGACATGAACCCTAGACCACAGTTTGGAGGGCCAGGAGCATAAACTTAGTGGTGCCTCCCTGGGTGCATTGCTTAACTGGGAACATGTATTGCATTTGTGCACACAGGACTCTAAGTCTGCATCGATACCGGGCCACCACACGTGGGATCTGGCTATCGCTTTCATCATTACAATGCCTGGATGGGTACTGTGGAGATCACTAATGAAAGTGTCCCTGTCCTTTTTTGGCACCACTACCCGATTACCCCATAGGAGGCAGTCTGCCTGTATGGACATTTCATCTCTGCGCCGCTGGTCCGGCTTTATTTCTTCCTGCATCTCTAACGGGACACTAGACCAACTCCCGTGGAGCACACAGTTTTTTTTACTAAGGACAGTAAGGGGTCCTGGTTCGTTCAGGTTCTAATCTGTCGGGGTGTAACAAGTGATTGCTCACTCTCGAATACTTCCATTACCATAACTAGATCTGCAGGCTGTGCCATCTCCACCCCGGTGGTGGGCAATGGTAGTCTACTGAGAGCAGTGGCACAGTTTTCTATGCCTGGCCTGTGGCGGATGGCGTAGTTGTATGTGGACAACGTGAGCGCCCATTTCTGGATGCAGGCCGAAGCATTCATATTTATTCCTTTATTTTCAGAAAGGAGTATATAAGCAGCTTATGGTCGGTTTCCAATTCAAATTTGAGCCCGAACAGATATTGATGCATTTTCTTTACCCTGTAAATGCTAACGCTTCTTTTTTGATCATATTGTAGGCCCTCTCGGCCTTAGACAGACTTCTGGATGCATAAGCAACCGGTTGCAATTTCCCAAATTCATTAGCTTGTTGCAATACACACCCGACCCCGTATGACGATGCATCACATGCTAGTACCAAATGTTTACATGGTAAAAGGATGCAAAATTCACAAGAACCCCCCCCAGTGTTTGAGCTCATTCGAAAGGAAATTTAATTTGGGACTATCTCCCAGAAAGTTTGGAACCCTAAAGTGCTTATGGAAGAAACTACGAACTTTAATCGGATTGTGGACTTTTAAAAGACAAATTCAAGGCTGTGGGCGGGCCTAAAGAACTAACAGGAGACAACTTGATTATTGAGGATTGTCTGGGTGTTGGGACTAAGTTAATTTGTCTGGAGAAATGGGTATTCGAGAATCCTTCTCCACAAGAGAAATTAACATTACAACAAATAACCCAGAGATAGCCAACCATCAACCTGAATCTGAAAAACCGTTTCAGCATATACATCACAAAGGGGCCCAATCCAGCCTGTATGTGAAAAACTAAGCACAAAAGGACATTGCAATTACCAAGCTAATATTTCCATCAGGAAACAGTTTTTGAACATCAACCCACCCAAAACATATTAACTTTTAACAAGGCTGCCAAAATATTACAAAGAAGAGTCAAGCCCGCCAAATTTAAACAAAGAATTTTGAACTGATTTGGCGCCAAGATTAGAACTCAAACCATATAACCGGCCCCCTGTTTCAACAGAGGGTATGCCACACTACGCCTAGTACCATACTACGCTTGTGTCATCAAGACAAGGAGAGAAACCAATGCGACAGTTGTAAACTAACTTCTCCAGCCTCAAAGTCCTGAAGTCCTGAAGGAAGGAAGAACATCACCATCGCGGCAGCAACCGACCACAGCCAACGTGGCCCCAACAAAAATCCACCGCGATCGACCAAACTCGAAACAAAACTCCAACAGGAAGAAACTGAAGAATCAAAAGTTTCCACTCTACAATCTAAGGCCTGACTACCAACAGGTGAAAACATTACCTAAAGAGACTTTGAACCTATTTCTAACGAAGAAAACCGGGTACTTACCCCATAGATCCAAAACGCGCTGTACGGCATCAGCGGACTCAACCCAACTGAAGATTGTGCAGCAAGAAGTCTTCTCCGACATTCAGGGTATGGCAAGCAGAACCTACAGAATTCAACGAACCCCGAAATTGTGAACGACCGCTAACTGACCAGAAAGGGTTGGTAAGCATAATCCCTGCCTGCCCTGGAGTCTAACCTAGCTAGAATTAGGTCTCGGGAGGTGGGAGGTGTAATTTTTACTGTAACCCCCTTTGAATGTGTAATGTATTGTTTTTTATTCGAGTGATTATAAGTTTGACATTGTATTTTCTTGTCTTTAATAAAATCTAAGTTCTTTTGCATTAAACCAGTTGTCCTTTGCACTTTATCACATCCCCCAAATAAACCCAGAGTCTCGAACCCAAGGGAGTGGGAGCGATTCGAACTGCTCAAGTTGGTCAAAGGTGAACCTGACCCCCGGGACTACCCCCTTACAATGAATCGTACAACACAAGCAATTTGTTTGAACAAAACAGCTTCCTAGCTTTTTCAAAGGCATTTTCTTGGCTTTTACCCCATACCCATTCATCTCCTTTACGTAATAAAGAGTGCAGGGGTTCTAACAATGTGCTAAGACCCGGTAAGAAGTTATCAAAGTAGTTCAGGAGTCCTAGAAACGACCGCAGCTCCGTCACAGTCTGTGGTCTTGGTGTGTTTTTGATTGCCTCTTCGAATTGGTGGGCCTGATGCCGTCTGGCCGTGATTCTTCTCCCCAGGAACTCCATTTCGAGCATTTTAGCCTGAGCCCCACAGGATTAAGCCGACTAAGAACCTCCTCCAGGTTCTGCAGGTGCTCGATGGTGTCCTGACCTATAACCAAGATGTCGTCCTGGAAGACCATAGTGCATGGGACCGACTTCAGCAAGCTTTCCATGGTCCTCTGGAATATCACCGCGGCCGATTGAATCCCAAACAGGCATCTGTTGTAAATGAAAAGACCTTTATGCGTGTTGATGCAGGTGAGGCCTTTCGAAGATTCCTCCAGCTCCTGCATCATGTAGGCCGAGGTCAAGTCCAGCTTCGTGAACGTTTTCTCTCCCGCCAACGTCGCAAATAGGTCGTCTGCTTTTGGTAGTGGGTATTGATCCTGCAGTGAGAAATGATTGATCGTTACTTTGTAATCACCACAGATTCTGACGGTGCCGTCTCCCTTGAAGACTGGAACAATCAGACTGGTCCACTCATTGAATTCGATTGGTGAAATGATGCCCTCTTGTTGCAGCCTGTCCAGCTCGATCTCCACCCTCTCTCTCATCATGTAAGGTACCGCTCTCGCCTTGTGATGGATGGGTCGCACCCTCGGAATCAAATGGATCTGCACTTTTGCTCCTTGGAACTTCCCGATGTCTGGTTCGAACAGTGCGGGGAACTTGCTTCGGACCTGGGCACATGAGATGTCCTCGACGGACGAAAGTGCTCGGACGTCGTCCCAGTTCCACTGTATCTTTCCTAGCCAGTTCCTGCCGAACAGCGTGGGGCCATCGACCGGTACCACCCAGAGTGGTAAATTGTGCATCGCTCCATCATAGGAGACCTTTACGGTAGCACTGCCAATTACGGGAATCAGTTCCTTTGTGTACGTTCGAATGGGAGTCAGGACTGGCCTTGAAGCCTTGTTGCACCACAACTTATCGAAAGTCTTTTTACTCATGTACTTTTTGCGCCCGTGTCCAGCTCCATGGTCACCGGGAGTCCATTTAATTCAACCTTCAGCATTATCGGGGGACACTTTGTGGTAAATGTGTGCACCCCATAGACCTTTGCCTCCTCAGTCTGAGACTCTGGTTCGTCATGATTCACCATGGATCTGACCTGTTCTGCAACATGGTGGTTTGCAGGGTTAGCAGGATTTGCAGCTTGCCTGCACATACGTTGGAGGTATCCCATTGTTCCACAGCCCTTGCAAATCTATCCTTTGAAGCGGCATGAATGGAATCAATGATCACCCCCGCAGCGCCAACAAGGTGTTGATTGCCTTGTATTCACCACCCTTGATTGCGGACTCTAAGTCATCTGCGGACGTGCAGCTACAGGCGTGTAAGTCCTGCCATGTGCATTTCAATTCAAAAACAACGTTACTTTGTTCACAGTACTTGCAGCAACACTAGTGTGCTGGGAAATTTGTTTGGTATTGTCACTGGTGGAGAAAAATGCCTGGGCTATCGCTATGGCTTTACTCAAGGTTGGGGTCTCTACAGTCAAAAGTTTGCGAAATATTACTTCATGGCCAATGCCAAGTGCAAAGAAGTCTATGAGCATATGCTCCAAGTGTCCTTCAAATTCGCAATGTCCTGCAAGGCGTCTTAGCTCGGCGACGTAGCTCGCCACTTCCTGGCCTTCAGACGTGTAGAACCGATACCTCGCCATCAGAACACTTTCCTTTGGGTTTAGATGCTCCCGGACCAGTGTGCACAACTCATCGTATGACTTGTCTGTGGGTTTTGCTGGAGCGAGCAGGTTTTTCATAAGGCCATATGTTGGTGCCCCGCAAACGGTGAGGAGGATCTCCCTTTGTTTGGCAGCGTTCCCTTCTCATTCCAGCTCGTTGGCCACGAAATATTGGTCAAGTCGCTCCATGAAGGTTTCCCAATCATCTCCCTCCGAAAATTTATCCAGGATGCCCACAGTGCTCTGCATTGTTGCGTTGGGGTTCAGCATCTGTATCTCATTGCCAGTCGTTAACTCTTGGATAAAGAGTCAGACTAGATACTGCAAGCTCAAAGTAAGTGTGACCGTAGTCCTTTATTACAGATCTCAGAGTGCCTCTCCAGTCTGTGAGGCCTCCTCATATACAGATGCTCCCAAGGGATTGTGGGATCCCTTGGGACTCCAGGAGATAAGCCCTCTGGTGGTTAGACATAGTAATTACAGGTTTACATACATAACAATGGCCATTATTGTGCGTGGTCGCACACCAACTGCATATTGAGTGAATGGTACCCTTTGCGGTTTCGAAAGATCGCAGGATTGCGGTGTGGAGCCCGGAGCCCTCAAGGTCACATTGATGCAGTCTATGGCACCCTGCGCCATGGGGATACCTGCTATCCTGACAAAGCCAGTTGACCGCTCCAGCTGTTTCTGTCTGGTCATGGGAAATTAGATGTTATTCACCTCCTTCTGAAGAGAGCATCTGTGACGTCACAAATGGAGCAATGGGAGGCAAACTGGGAAATGTTCGAGATGTCTGCTATGGCTCCCTGGAAACATCCATTGGCATGGAAATTGAGGGCGATGGTGACCTTCACTGCCACTAAGAGAGCCATTCTCAACCTTGTTTGAGGCTCAAGGTCTGGCTGCAGCCGTTGGCACAGCTCTGTCACCACGTCTTTTCTAAATCGCTGCCTTCGGACACACTGCTCCTCAGTGAAGTGCACATAGAAAAACTGTTTGCGAAACACCCTGGGTGCCAGCGGCCTTCTGTTGGCACATCTGTGTAAGTGTCTTCCTCTCCCCACATCGTCATAGGCCACTTCATTTTGGCCCTGCTGTTACTGGCCCTCTGCATCCTCCTGCTGCTGTACTTCTGCCTGCTGCTCTTGTTCCCTTTGCCTCTCCCTGTCCCTCTCCCTCTGCCTGTGTATGTCTCTGTTCCTCTCCCTGATCCTCAGTACGTGAGCCTCTCCATGTGGAAGCTTTTCTCTTTCCCTCTCCTAATGTCTTTGCCTCGCTAATTAATCGCGCTGTTGTCTTCTGTGAACCATCCTCCGAAGGTGAAGGCGGAGGAGGTGGTCCACTGCCAACACTGAGCCCATGAGTGCCAAAGAATCTTGTCATGTCCAAATGGACCTGACTAAACCATGGGGAGCCAAGCGAGGCAAAGTAAACTGAGGGCCAGCAATCAATGATGGGCACATCGGAAAAACAAAATAGCTACAAGGTGGAAAAAAATTTGTCCGACAAAAATACCACTAGCGCTGCAGCTTCCCGATGTGAAATCGACAGCAAAAGCTATCATTAGCATCGGCAAGCATTAGGTAGAGGGGCACGGGGCAATTTAACTTCCGGGACGGTCACGAGACGATGCGCACAGTGATGACATTATCATTGCCATGCGCAGAGGAGCGGCATGAGCAACGCCGGAGCGGGCTGCTAAGCCGTTGCACCGTCACCATCACGTGGGTCTTTGTGGCCGCTGCGCCCGCGCACTAACTCATTACCGCTCCGTTAGCGCCTCCGTCTGCCGCTAACGGGCCTAGCGCAAAGGGGTAATATCGGCCCCAAGGAATCCATGAAATGAACAATGAAATCTCTGGGTAAACATGCAACTACCAAGCAGATTCCTGCATAAGGAACAGGAACCAACATGGCTGAATGGACAAATCATCCAGCGCCTGTTGTAGATGGATGCTGAGCTCCAACAGTGCTATTCAGGCACTCAGACCACACAATGGGGCGAGGACCTCATTGTTTTGAGGCCTTAATGAGCCACAGGCACTTCCAGTGCCATTTGCAACAAATGCACAACAGGCCTTAGTGTTAGATGCACCTGATGTGTATCAGTACTATGGGCACCAAGCATCTCATTATCAGTCTCAGCTGAAACTTTAAAAGAGGACATCCCAGGAGAGCGTGGAATTCCCTGAAGCTGTTGGCAGTGTAAAGATAAATAAAATTGTGGTATAGGATACATTGTTTTAGATTTTTTTAATTTGCTGGTTTCCCATTTTGTAAATCTTGCGCTGTATTCACAACCATCTGAGACACTCAAGAGAATAATTAGCTGAACATGTGTTATTTTACACATCAAAAAGAAGCTCTTATGGCTGATTTTCTTCTGAGACTGTTGCTTGGTTACTGTAGAAAAGTTCAAATATAATACAGCTTCTTGAAGGTTGTAGCAATCTCTCAGGGTGGCTTTCTAATTCTGTTTAGAAAAAAACACCACTCTTCTGTGTAAAGATGGTTTGTAAAAGCATTATTGTTTAATAATTTAGTGATCATTAAGCTAAAACTATTGATGAGCTGTGCATTTGAATGGTACAATTTTAATTAAAGTATATTCTTTTTTTCTCTTTGAGGAGAGGTAACAGGCAAAGGTTTGTTTTAACTCTCAAACAAATGATGCCATGTTGCATTTGAAATTTTTAATAGGTTAGCATCTTGTATTTGGAAAAAAATGAAAAATGTTTTCCACTCATGTTTTCATGGAGGTCTTTAAGGCCTATTTTATTCTGGATTATATATTAAAATAATCTGCAGGTCTTATTTAACAATGTAAGAACATAAGAAATACAAGCTGGAGTAGGCCATTTGGCCCTTAGAGCCTGTTCCTCCATATTCAACAAGATCATGGCTGATCTTCTACATCAACTCCACCTTCCTGCATTATCCCTGTATCCCTTAATTCCCTTCGTTCCCAAAAACTTATTGACATCAGTCTTGAATATACTCAATGACTGAGCATCCACAGCTTTCTGGTTAGAGAATTCCAAAAATTCACAATCCTTTGAGTGAGCACATTTCTCCTCATCTCAGTCCTAAATGGCCGACCCTTCATTCTGGAACTGTGAACCCTGGTTTTAGATTCCCCAGTCAGCAGAAACATTTTCTCAGCATTAACCCTGTCAAGCCCCTTAAGAATTTTATATGTTTCAATTAGATCACCTCTCATTCTTCTAAACTCTACGGAATATAGGCCTAGCCGACTCAATTGCTCCTCATAGGGCAATTCCCTCATCCCAGGAACCAGTCCAGTGAACCTTCATTGCACTCCCTCTAAGGTAAGTATGTCTTTCCTTAGGTAAGGAGACCAGAACTGTACACAGTACTCCAGGTGTGGTTTCACCAATGCCTTATATAATTGTAGTAAGACTTCTTTACTCTTATACTCTAATCCCTTTGTAACAAAAGCTAACATACCATTTGCTGTTCTAATTGCTTGCTGTACCTGCATGTTAACTTTCTGTGATTCATGTACTAGGACACCAGGTCCCTTTGAATGCAAACATTTGCCAGTCTCTCACCATTCAACAAATAGTCTGCTTTTTGTTATTCTGCTGGAAGTTATTCACTACCAAAGTAAATAACTTCCCACACATTGGGTAATAAATTTGGTATCACCTATTTTGAGGAGTTAATCCTGTTGGTGCGGTAAGATTGGTGCTGCCTGGGTACACTCGCTCTGAGGGTGGTGGAGGCTACCTCAAGCATTGCCTGTGCCTCTTAGCAGCCCATCGAGCCCATCCTTGACCGGCTCCAGAGGGAGATGGGCTCAATGAACAACAGTGAAATCCAAGAGGTGATGGCGCATACCATGGTTGACATGGCAGCAGCTATCACATCACGGACCGAAGCCACGCAAGGTATTCGTGATAAGAACATAAGAACATAAGAAATAAGGAGCAGGAGTAGACCATACGACCCCTCGAGCCTGCTCCGCCATTTAATACGAACATGGCTGATCCGATCATGGACTTAGGTCCACTTCCCTGTCCGCTCCCCATAACACCATATTACCTTATCATTTAGAAACTGTCTATTTCTGTCTACAATTTATTCAATGTCCCAGCTTCCACAGCTTTCTGAGGCAGTGAATTCCACAGATCCACAACCCTCTGAGAGAAGAAATTTCTCCTCATCTCAGTTTTAAATGGGTGACCCCTTATTCTAAGATTATGCCCTCTAGTTCTAGTCTCCCCCATCAGTGGAAACATCCTCTCTGTATCCACCTTGTCAAGCCCCCTCATAATCTTATACGTTTCGATAAGATCACCTCTCATTCTTCTAAATTCCAATGAGTAGAGGCCCAACCTTTCCTCATGTCAACCCCCTCATCTCCAGAATCAACCTTGTGAACCTTCTCTGAACTGCCTCCAAAGCAAGTATATCCTTTCGAAAATATGGAAACCAAAACTGCACGCAGTATTCCAGGTGTGGCCTCCCCAATACCCTGTACAACTGTAGCAAGACTTCCCTGCTTTTATACTCCATCCCCTTTGCAATAAAGGCCAAGAAACCATTGGCCTTCCTGATCACTTGCTGTACCTGCACACTAACCTTTTATGTTTCATGCACAAGTACCCCCAGGTCCTGCTATACTGCAGCACTTTACAATCTTTCTCCATTTAAATAATAACTTGCTCTTTGATTTTTCCTGCCAAAGTGCAACATTGTATACCATCTGCCAAATTTTTGGCCACTCACTGAGCCTGTCTATGTCCTTTTGAAGATTTTTTGTGTCCTCCTCACACATTGCATTTCCTCCCATCTTTGTATTGTCAGCAAACTTGGCTACGTTACACTTGGTCGCTTCCTCCAAGTTGTTAATATAGATTGTAAATAGTTGGGGTCCCAGCACTGATCCCTGCATCACCCCACTGGTTACTGATTGCCAACCAGAGAATGAACCATTTATCATGACTCTCTGTTTTCTGTTAGTTAGCCAATCCTCTAGCCATGCTAATATATTACCCCCAACCCCGTGAACTTTTATCTTGTGCAGTAACCTTTTATGTGGCACCTTGTTAAATGCCTTCTGGAAGTCCAAATACACCACATCCACTGGTTCCCCTTTATCCACCCTGTTCGTTACATCCTCAAAGAATTCCAGCAAATTTGTCAAACATGACTTCCCCTTCATAAATTCATGCTGACTCTGCCTGACCAAATTTTGCTTTTCCAAATATCCTGCTACTGCTTCTTTAATAATGGACTCCAACATCTTCCCAACTACAGATGTTAAGCTAACTGGTCTATAGTTTTCTGCTTTTTGTCTACCTTCTGTTTTAAATAGGGGCGTTACATTTGTGGTTTTCCAATCTGCTGGGACCTCCCCAGAATCCAGGAAATTTTGGTAAATTACAACCAATGCATCCACAATCCCTGCTGCTACTTCTCTTAAGACCCTAGGATGCAATCCATCAGGTCCAGGGGATTTATCTGCCTTTAGTCCCATTATCTTACTGAGTGCCACCTCCTTAGTGATTGTGATTGCGTTAAGTTCCTCCCCCTCTGTAGCCCCTTGGCTATCCACTGTCGGAATATTGTTTGTGTCCTCTACCGTAAAGACTGATACAAAATATTTGTTCAGAGTTTCTGCCATCCCCATTTTCCCCATTACTAATTCCCCGGTCTCGTCCTCTAAGGGACCAACATTTACTTAAACCACTTTTTTCCTTTTTTATATACTTATAGAAACTCTTGCTATCTGTTTTTATATTTCGTGCTAATTTACTTTCATAGTCTATCTTCCCTTTCTTAATCATTTTTTTTGTCATTCTTTGTTAGCTTTTAAATGCTTCTCAATCTTCTGTCCTCCCACTAGTTTTGGCCACATTGTATGCCCTTGTTTTTAATTGGATACCGTCCTTTATTTCTTTAGTTAGCCATGGAAGGCTATCTTTTCTCTTGCACCCTTTTCTCCTCACTATTTGTCTTGAGAGTTGTGAAATATCTTCTTAAATGTACACCACTGTTCATCAACCGTCCTACACTTTAATCTTTTTTCCCAGTCCACTTTATCCAACTCAGCCCTCATACCTTCATAGTCTCCTTTGTCTTTGAACAGCCAGATGTACCCTTCCCATGGTTGCTCAAACATTCGTGGCACAGTGCTCTCATGCAGGCTGAATGCATTATGTGCGCTGCCAGGATAGCGGGCATTCACTGCTGTGGTCGCACACCAGCTGCACATTCAGGGAATGGTATCCCTTTCCATTTTGGAAGACCTCGGCATTCTTTAATGGTGCTCGCAAGGCCACTTGTAGTCAAAGGCTCGTGGAACAATCGGGAAGCCCGCTATCCTGGCAAACTATATGGAAATGCAATCACTAGTTGTTGGCATCAACTCTCAGACTACTGCATTTCAGACACAGTGTGTTGTGTGTCAGGCTCAGATTGATGCCATGCAATCTCTGTATTCCCCACAGTCCAACGGGGAAGTGACGTTGCTGAAGCAGGCCAGCAATCTGCTCCCACAGATTGCTCCGGAAGCTGAGGCTCTGCCCGGGGGAGTGGCAGTGGGCTGCTGGAAATGGAAGGTGCCGTCCTTACTCAAGATGACAGCATTTCGGTTCCAATGTCTATGGGGTCTCCTCAGTCGTGGGCCGACATGGCCAACAGCCCTTCTATCTTGACACTGCCTAACAAGAGTATTTAGAAGGCGACGCTTGTGTGCTAGTCAAGCACCCATTTAAATCTCAAACTCAAGTTGCGAAGAACCTGTCTTGATCTCTCCACGCTCATGTTGTCCATGAGACCCACTTACTGCTCCCTTGACCCTATTCCCATTAAACTGCTGACCACCCAACTTCCTTTTCTGGCTCCCATGTTAGCTGACATTGTTAACGGTTCTCTCTCCTCAGGTACTGTCCCCCTCTCCTTCAAATCTGCGGTCATCACCCCTCTCCTCAAAAAACAACCCTTGACCCCACTGTGCTTGCAAGCTGCCGCCCCATCTCCAACCTCCCTTTCCTCTCCAAAGTCCTTGAATGTGTTGTCACCTCTCAAATCCGTGTCCATCTTTCCCGGAACTCCATCTTTGAATCCCTTCAATCTGGTTTTTGACTCTGCCACATTACCGAAACGGCTCTCATCAAAGTCACAAATGACATCCTTTGTGACTGTGACAAAGGTAAACTATCCCTCCTCATCCTTCTCGACCTGTCTGCAGCCTTTGACAGGGTTGACCACTCCACCCTCCTCCAACGCCTCTCCACCAGCTTCCAGCTGGGTGGCAGTGCTCTCACCTTGTTCCATTCTTACCTATCTAATCGTAGCCAGAAAATCACCTGCAACGGCTTCTCTTCCCAGTCCCACATTGTTACCTCTACCCTTGGCCCCTTCCTATTTGTCATCTAGATGCTGCCCCTTGGCGACATCGTACAAATATACAACATCAGTTTTCACATGTAAGGTGATGACACCCAGCTCTACCTCACCATGCTCTCTAACTTGTCAGACTGCTTGTCTGACATCGAGTACTGGATAAGAAGAAATTTTCTCCAATTAAATATTGGAAAGACCGAAGCCATTGACTTTAGTCCCCACTACAAACTGCTTTCCCTTGCCACCGACTCCATCCCTCTCCCTAGCATCTATCTGAGGCTGAACCAGACTGTTCACACCCAAGGTGTCATATTTGACTCTGAAATGAGCTTCTGGCTACATATCCGTGGTATAACTAAAACCGCCTATTTCCACTCCGAAACATTGCACACCTCTGCCCCTGCCTCAGCTCATTTGCTGCTGAAATCCTCATCCATGCCTTTGTTACCTCTAGACTTGACTATTGGTCTGGTTAACTATTCACTGGTCTGCACAGAGTGGACTTAAAGAGTGGTTTATTTGGGAATTTGGAAAGGGTGGAAATTCGGAGAAGGGGGGAGGAGGAGCAGCTTTTTGCACACACTATTTGTAATGCTTTGTGTTACAGGTAGAAATTTAATTTCATCACCCTTTACTTAATCCAGATCAATTAAAAAGTCAAAGAACTAAACTGTAAATGAAGTTACTTAAATACAAATTGAATTACATTTGATTAAATAGAACAAGGTTATATAGGAATGGCAGTGCAGGTGGTGTGCCACAACTGTAGCATGTGTCCACACAAGTGACTAATGTGCAAAGTTAAAGCACATGGGATTAGGGGTAGTATGCTGACATGGATTGAGAACTGGTTGTCAGACAGGAAGCAAAGAGTAGGAGTAAATGGGTACTTTTCAGAATGGCAGGCGGTGACTAGTGGGGTACCGCAAGGTTCTGTTCTGGGGCCCCAGCTGTTTACACTGTACATTAATGATTTAGACGAGGGGATTCAATATAGTATCTCCAAATTTGCGGATGACAGTAAGTTGGGTGGCAGTGTGAGCTGCGAGGAGGATGCTATGAGGCTGCAGAGTGACTTGGATAGGTTAGGTGAGTGGGCAAATGCATGGCAGATGAAGTATAATGTGGATAAATGTGAGGTTATCCACTTTGGTGGTAAAAACAGAGAGACAGACTATTATCTGAATGGTGACAGATTAGGAAAAGGGGAGTTGCAACGAGACCTGGATGTCATGGTACATCAGTCATTGAAGGTTGGCATGCAGGTACAGCAGGCGGTTAAGAAAGCAAATGGCATGTTGGCCTTCATAGCGAGGGGATTTGAATACGGGGCAGGGAGGTGTTGTTACAGTTGTACAGGGCCTTGGTAAGGCCAAACCTTGTCGAAAGCCTTCTGAAAGTCCAAACATACACATCAACTGGTTCCCCCTTGTCCACTCTACTGGAAACATCCTCAAAAAATTCCAGAAGATTTGTCAAGCATGATTTCCCTTTCACAAATCCATGCTGACTTGGACCTATCATGTCACCTCTTTCCAAATGCGCTGCTATGACATCCTTAATAATTGATTCCATCATTTTACCCACGACTGAGGTCAGGCTGACTGGTCTATAATTCCCTGTTTTCTCTCTCCCTCCTTTTTTAAAAAGTGGGGTTATATTGGCTACCCTCCACTCGATAGGAACTGATCCAGAGTCAATGGAATGTTGGAAAATGACTGTCAATGCATCCGCTATTTCCAAGGCCACCTCCTTAAGTACTCTGGGATGCAGTCCATCAGGCCCTGGGGATTTATCGGCCTTCAATCCCATCAATTTCCCCAACACAATTTCCCGACTAATAAGGATTTCCCTCAGTTCCTCCTCCTTACTAGACCCTCTGACCCCTTTTATATCCGGAAGGTTGTTTGTGTCCTCCTTAGTGAATACCGAACCAAAGTACTTGTTCAATTGGTCTGCCATTTCTTTGTTCCCCGTTATGACTTCCCCTGATTCTGACTGCAGGGGACCTTCTTTGTCTTTACTAACCTTTTTCTCTTTACATATCTATAGAAACTTTTGCAATCCGTCTTAATGTTCCCTGAAAGCTTCTTCTCGTACTCCATTTTCGCTGCCCTAATCAAACCCTTTGTCCTCCTCTGCTGAGTTCTAAATTTCTCCCAGTCCCCGGGTTCGCTGCTATTTCTGGCCAATTTGTATGCCACTTCCTTGGCTTTAATACTATCCCTGATTTCCCTTGATAGCCACGGTTGAGCCACCTTCCCTTTTTTATTTTTACGCCAGACAGGAATGTACAATTGTTGTAGTTCATCCATGCGGTCTCTAAATGTCTGCCATTGCCCATCCACAGTCAACCCCTTAAGTATCATTCGCCAATCTATCCTAGCCAATTCACGCCTCATACCTTCAAAGTTAGCCTTCTTTAAGTTCTGGACCATGGTCTTTGAATTAACTGTTTCATTCTCCATCCTAATGCAGAATTCCACCATATTATGGTCACTCTTCCCCAAGGGGCCTCGCACAATGAGATTGCTAATTAATCCTCGCTCATTACACAACACCCAGTCTAAAATGGCCTCCCCCCTAGTTGGTTCGTCGACATATTGGTCTAGAAAACCATCCCTTATGCACTCCAGGAAATCCTCCTCCACCATATTGCTTCCAGTTTGGTTAGCCCAATCTATGTGCATATTAAAGTCACCCATTATAACTGCTGCACCTTTATTACATGCACCCCTAATTTCCTGTTTGATGCCCTCCCCAACATCACTACTACTGTTTGGAGGTCTGTACACAACTCCCACTAACGTTTTTTGCCCTTTGGTGTTCTGCAACTCTACCCATATAGATTCCACATCATCCAAGCTAATGTCCTTCCTAACTATTGCATTAATCTCCTCTTTAACTAGCAATGCTACCCCACCTCCTTTTCCTTTTATTCTATCCTTCCTGAATGTTGAATACCCCTGGATGTAGAGTTCCCAGCCCTGATCATCCTGGAGCCACGTCTCTGTAATCCCAATCACATCATATTTGTTAACATCTATTTGCACAGTTAATTCATCCACCTTATTACAGATACTCCTTGCATTAAGACACAAAGCCTTCAGGCTTGTTTTTTTAACACCCTTTGTCCTTTTAGAATTTTGCTGTACAGTGGCCCTTTTTGTTCTTTGCCTTGGGTTTCTCTGCCCTCCACTTTTCCTCATCTCCTTTTTGTCTTTTGCTTTTGTCTCCTTTTTGTTTCCTTCTGTCTCCCTGCATTGGTTCCCATGTAATATTGACAAAAGAGCAGTAAATCTGATTGGGAGGATTTAGAATTCAGCAAAGGAGGACCAAGAAATTGATAAAGACAGGGAAGATAGAATATTAGAGTAAACTAGCGAGAGACATAAAACAGATTGTAAAAGCTTCTATAGGTATGTAAAAAGGAAAAGATTAGCAAAAGTAAATGTGGGTCCCCTGCAGGCTGAGACAGGATAAGTTACAATGGGGAATAAGGAAATGGCAGAGAAGTTAAACAAATACTTTTTGTGTCTGTCTTCATGGAAATAGTGGAGTATCAAGAGTTTAGTGGGAATGAGGAACTGAAAGAAATTAATATTAGTAAAAAAATAGTACTGGAGAAATTAATGGAACTGAAAGCTGATAAATCCCCTGGACCTGATAGTCTACATCCTAATGTTTTGAAAGAGATGGCTTTCGAGATAATGGATGCATTGGTTGCCATTTTCCAAAATTTCATAGATTCTAGAAAGGTTCCCGTACATTGGAAGGTAGCTAATGTAACCCCTCTATTTAAAAAAGGAGGAAGAGAGAACACGGGGTACTACAGACCAGTTAGCCTGACATCAGTAGTAGGGAAAATGCTAGAATCTATTATTAAGGAGGTGCTAACAGGGTACTTAGAAAATAATAATAGGATTGGGAAGAGTCAACACAGATTTATGGAAGGGAAATCATGTTTGACAAATCTATTAGAGTTTTTTGAGGCTGTAACTAGCAGAATAGATAAGGGGGAACCAGTAGGTGTGGTATTTGGATTTTCTTGAGGCATTCGATAAGGTGCCAAACAAGAGGCTATTAAACAAAATTAGGGCTCGTGGGATTGGGGGCAATATACTAGCAAGGATTGAGGATTGGTTTACGGACAGAAAACAGAGTAGGAATAAATGGGTTATTTTCGGTTGGCAGGCTGTAACGAGTGGGGTGCCACAAGGATTGGTGCTTGGGCCCCAGCTATTCACAATCTATATCAATGATTTGGATGAGGGGACCAAATGTAATATAACCAAGTTTGCTGATGATACAAAGCTAGGTGGGAATGTAAGTTGTGAGGAGGATGCAAAGAGGCTTCAGGGGTGATATAGACAGGCAAAATAAGTGGGCAAGAACATGGCAAATCGAATATAATGTGGAGAAATGTGAAGTTATCCACTTTGGTCGGAAAAATAGAAAAGCAGAGTATTTTTAAATGGTGAGAGATTGGGAAATGTTGGTGTTCAGAGGGACCTGGGTGTCCTTGCATACGAATCACTGAAAGCTAACATGCAGGTACAGCAAGCAAATGGAATGCTGGCCTTTATTACAAGATGATATGAGTATCAGAGTAAAGATGTCTTATTGCAAATATATAGGGTCCTGGTGAGACCACACCTGAAGTATTGCATACAGTGTTGGTCTCCTTACCGAAGGAAGGATATACTTGCCATTGAGGGAATGCAACAAAGGTTCACCAGACTGATTCCTGGGATGGGGGTATTGTCCTATGAGGAGAGATTGAGTAGACTAGGCCTATATTCCCTAGAGTTTAGAAGAATGAGAAGTGATCTAATTGAAACATATAAGAACATAAGAACATAAGAATTAGGAACAGGAGTAGGCCATCTAGCCCCTTGAGCCTGCTCCGCCATTCAAAAACATCAAGGCTGATCTGGCCGTGGACTCAGCTCCACTTACCCGCCCGCTCCCCATAACCCTTAATTCCCTTATTGGTTAAAAATCTATCTATCTGTGATTTGAATACATTCAATGAGCTAGCCTCAACTGCTTCCTTGGGCAGAGAGTTCCACAGATTCACAACCCTCTGGGAGAAGAAATTCCTTCTCAACTCAGTTTTAAATTGGCTCCCCCGTATTTTGAGGCTGTGCCCCCTAGTTCTAGTCTCCCTGACCAGGGGAAACAACCTCTCTGCCTCTATCTTGTCTATCCCTTTCATTATTTTAAATGTTTCTATAAGATCACCCCTCTTTTACAGATATATAAAACGGATATATTTTACAGATTATATAAAATGGAAAAGAGTGACGAAAGTAAAGGTTGGTCCCTTAGAAGATGAGAAGGGGGTTTTAATAATGGGAAATGTGGAAATGGCTGAGACCTTAAACAATTATTTTGCTTCGGTCTTCACAGTGGAAGACACAAAAACCATGCCAAAAATTGCTGGTCACAGGAATGTGGGAAGGGAGGACCTTGAGACAATCACTATCACTAGGGGAGTAGTGCTGGACAGGCTAATGGGACTCAAGGTAAACAAGTCCCCTGTTCCTGATGAAATGCATCCCCGGGTATTAAAAGAGATGGCGGAAGTTATCGCAGATGCATTCGTTATAATCTACCAAAATTCTCTGGACTCTGGGGAGGTACCAGCGGATTGGAAAGCAGCTAATGTAATGCCTCTGTTTAAAAAAGGGGGCAGACAAAAGGCAGGTAACTATAGGCCGGTTAGTTTAACATCTGTAGTGGGGAAAATGCTTGAAACTATCATTAAGGAAGAAATAGCGGGACATCTAGATAGGACTAGTGCAATCAAGCAGACGCAGCATGGATTCATGAAGGGGAAATCATGTTTAACTAATTTACTGGAATTCTTTGAGGATATAACGAGCATGGTGGATAGAGGTGTACCGATGGATGTGGTGTATTTAGATTTTCAAAAGGCATTCGATAAGGTACCACACAAAAGGTTACTGCAGAAGATAAAGGTACGCGGAGTCAGAGGAAATGTATTAGCATGGATAGAGAATTGGCTGGCGAACAGAAAGCAGAGAGTCGGGATAAATGGGTCCTTTTCGGATTGGAAATCAGTGGTTAGACGTGTGCCACAGGGATCGGTGCTGGGACCACAACTGTTTACAATACATAGATGACCTGGAAGAGGGGACCGAGTGTAGTGTAACAAAATTTGCAGATGACACAAAGATTAGTGGGAAAGTATGTTTAATTCCCAGTCTTGGCCACCCTGCAACCACGTTTCTGTAATGGCCACCAAATCATACCCATTTGTAATGATTTGTGCCGTCAACTCATTTACTTTATTTCGAATGCTGCGTGCGTTTAGGTAGTGTTTTAATACTAGTTTTTAAACCATGATTGTTAGTTTTGACCCCTCCTGCAGCCCCTTTATATTCATACATATTGTCCCTTTCTATCACCTTGTGGTTTACACTTACCCCAGTACTACTCTGCTCTGTTGCCTCCTGCTTTTTGCATTCTTTCTTGGGGTCCTGTTCATCTGAGCTCTCACCCACTCTAACTAGCTCAGAGCCCTCTTCTGGGTTCCGAATACTCCTTGCATTGAGTCACCGAGCTTTCATGCTTGCCTTTTTATTACACTTTGACCCTTTAGAATTTTGCTGTACAGTGGCCCTTTTTGTTTTTTGCCTTGGGTTTCTCTGCCCTCCACTTTTCCTCATCTCCTTTCTGTCTTTTGCTTTTGTCTCCATTTTGTTTCCCTCTGACTCCCTGCATTGGTTCCCATCCCCCTGCCATATTAGTTTAACTCCTCCCCAACAGCACTAGCAAACACTCCCCCGAGGGCATTGGTTCCGGTCCTGCCCAGGTGCTGACCGTCCAGTTTGTACTGGTCCCACCTCCCCCAGAACCGGTTCCAATGCCCCAGATATTTGAATCTCTCCCTGCTGCAGCACTGCTCAAGCCACGTATTCATCTGAGCTATCCTGCGATTCCTACTCTGACCAGCACGTGGCACTGGTAGCAATCCCGAGATTACTACTTTTGAGGTCCTACTTTTTAATTTAGCTCCTCGCTCCTTAAATTCTTCTCGTAGGACCTCATCCCTTTTTTTTATCTATGTCATTGGTACCAATGTGCACCACGACAACTGGCTGTTCACTCTCCCTTTTCAGAATGTCCTGCACCCGCTCCGTGACATCCTTGACCCTTGCACCATGGAGGCAACATACCATCCTGGAGTCTCGGTTGCGGCCGCAGAAATGCCTATCTATTCCCCTTACAATTGAATCCCCTATCACTATCGCTCTCCCACTCTTTTTCCTGTCCTCCTGTGCAGCAGGGCCAGCCAAGGTGCCATGAACTTGGCTGCTGCTGCCCTCCCCTGCTGAGTCATCCACCTCAACAGTACCCAAAACGATGTATCTGTTTTGCAGGGGGATGGCTGCAGGGGACCCCTGCACTACCTTCCTTGCACTGCTCTTCCTGTTTGCCTTCCATTCCATATCTGGCTTTGGACCCTTCAGTTGCGATAAGACCAACTCGCTGCACATGCTACTCACGTCATTCTCAGCATCGTGGATACTCCAGAGTGAATCCACCCTCAGCTCCAATTCCGCAACATGGACCTTCAGGAGCTGGAGGCGGATACACTTCCCGCACACGTAGTCGTAAGGGGCTTGACAGGGTTAATGCTGAGAAAATGTTTCCCCTGGCTGGGGAATATAAAACCAGCGCTCCTCTAATTCTGCCCTTTTGAGCATTCCTGATTATAACTGCTCAACCATTAATCGCCGTGCCTTCAGCTGCCTGCGCCCTAAGCTCTGGAACTCTCTCCCTAAACCTCTCGCCTCTCTACCGCTCTTTCCTCCTTTAAAATGCTCCTTAAAACCTAGTTCTTTGATCAAGCTTTTGGTCATCTGTTGTAATTTCTTCTTATGTGACTTGGTGTTAAATTTATTTGTTTTTTCTTGTAACACTCCTGTGAAGTGCCTTGGGACATTTTACTATGTTAAAGGCGCGATATAAATACACGTTGTAGTTGTAAGGTCAGATAAATCTGCTGTTGCAATGTCAGAGGTTCCCGCACCTTGCTCTGTTGAAACGTTGCACTCACTGTGACCTCCGATTAATCCGGTTGCTCCTCCCTTCAAATAGCCTCCAGGTGTCACCTCAAGAAGGTGGGACTGCCTGATTTCTCCAGCGTGTTCAGGCGTGGAAGCTAAATGAGACGGCCAACCTAATTTTGCAAGCGGGACGCAAGCGGGTCATTGCACACATACTGACGTGGTGATCTGACTGAAGTCAGACGGTGAGGCGGTAGCGCTTCGCGCCACCGGTAAACCTGAACCATATTTCCTGGTGGGGCGTTATAATCTGTGTGGCTGGGCGGTAAGCCATTCGAGATGCAGTAACACCACTCCGGGCCATTAAATGAGGCGCTATACAACCAGATTTCTCGCCCATGATATTCCATTTGCCATGTTCTTGCCTACTCAGCCATCCTGTCTATATCTATCTGCAGCCTCTTTGCATCCTCCTCACAGCTTACTTTCCCATCTAACTTTGTATCATCAGCAAACTTAGATACATTACACTCAGTCCGTTCTATATCTAAGTCACTGATATAGAATGTAAATAGCTGAAGCCCTAACACTGGTCCTTGCGGTAGCCCGCTATTAACAGCCTGCCAACCTGAAAAAGTCCCGTTTATTCCCAGTCTTTGTTTGCTGTCCATTAACCAATCCTCAATCCATGCTAATATATTACCCCCAATTCCATGGACTGGATTTTCGTGTTTGAGGGCTTTTGGGCAAAAACACACGCGATAAGTGGAAAATTAACGTTTTCACTGCGCTAACGTTTCGGCCTTTGGGTCTGCACGAGGGGTGCTTCACAAAGGGAGGCATTGCACAAGTGTTCGCGGCGCAAAAACTCGATCCTCGACAACTTTAGTGTGGGGCCCGGAGCACAGCGAGAGAGGCCTTGGAAGGGCAGGAACAAAATTCCCCACAACATTCCAAAAACGTTTACAAGACACTTAACCAAAAAAAAAAACTTTCATTTACCTTTTTTTCAGCTTTTCTGACTGACCGCTGCTGGCAGGGCTGCACCGACAGGTTTGACCTGTCGCTATTCTGGGCGCGCCGTAAGAGTCGAGAGAGAGCCAAAACTCAATCGCAAAAGCAATCAGAGTCATTGCACGTTAGCGCACCTCTCCCTGGCAGTAATTGGAAGCGCTGCCGCAAACAGGTACCCAAGGATACCGCCCGGGCTTTGCAACCGGGTTTTCACCGTGGAGGGTCAAATTGCGGTGAAAGCCCGATTGCAAACCTCTTGAAACTCCGGCCCTATTGAGTCCTAATTTTGTGTAATAATCTTGTGTGGCACCTTAACGAATGCTTTTTGAAAATCCGAACACTCTGCATCCACTGGTTCCCCCTTATCCATCCTATACGTTACATCTTCAAAAAACTCGAACAGATTTGTCAAACATGATTTCCCTTTCATAAAACAACGTTGACTCTGCCTAATCATATTATGATAGTTACTTGTTTCTTACATCTAGGGCTAGATTCTCCACTTTTTTTGCATGCTTAATGCCCACTTAATGTCCATTTTACCGCTGAAATGACGTATAACGCCCAGATATTGCCCATTTAGCCACAAAATGGAAACTGACGGGCATTTTTCGGACACTTATCGGCAAGCGTTACTTTCCCCATGTGCGTAACGGCGGGGAAAACTAATACCGCCCGCGCACTTTTTTGGGGTGGAATCATCAGAATGGGCGAAGTCAACGCCCATAATATCGTCCAGCGTTAGTTCCGCACAGAATTAATGCCAAGATTCAATAATACCGCCCGCCCAATTTTTTTTGTCGTAAAGATCATATTTGCCGAAACCTATGCCCAGGAGATCGGCCAGCGTCACTTTCATCATCTCGCACACATATTGCCCACAATATCGCTCGCCCAAAACAGCGCTCAGAAAAAGTGGAACTGTTCTGAACTAATCAAAGCGGTGTGGGTGCCATTTTTTAAATCGCAGGTTGCTTCATTGAAAAGGCTGCTTCAACTTCGGGGGAGTTTGGATTGACTCTGGAGTTCTTCTCAGGTGAAGTGACCATCTCACAGATATATGTTCAGACTCTGGACGATTGGGTTTTACTGTAGGTGTCTTTTAGTGAGGAAATTATTGCTTCTGATCAATCGCTATTATACTTTCATTGCAATGGGGCCAGCCATTTTTCAGCCTGCATCGATTAATATGCAGACGCTGCAGAGTGCAGATGGCTCAATGTGTGATGCACATCATTGTGTGCCCAATTTAAGACATGCAAGAATGAGGAGGAGGGCCAGTCCATACACACCCCGCATGTATAGGGAAAAGAGGTCTTACCTCGACGTGTCTGAGCACACCTGCGTTCGGAGACTTCGCTTCCACAAGGTGGTGATCAATGAAGTATGTGAGCTCATCAGCCTGCCATCAGGACATCAGTGTCGGTCGAGGTCAAGGTCACTGCGGCACTGTCTTTCTACGTATCCGGTTCCTTTCGGGCCTCCGTGATCGAGATTTGCCATCTTACTCACCATGCCACCCATCGATGCATTAGACAGGTCACGGAGGCCCTGCACACGCGTAGGATAGCAAACATTTAAGATCACATGGATGAACTTCAACAATTGTACACCCGGTCTGGAGTAAAAAATAAAACGGGGAAGGTGGTTCAACCTTGGCTAACAAGGGAAATTAAGGATAGTGTTAAATCCAAGGAAAAGGCATATAAATTGGCCAGAAAAAGCAGCAAACCTGAGGACTGGAAGAAATTTCGAATTCAGCAGAGGAGGACAAAGGGTTTAATTAGGAGGGGGAAAATAGAGTATGAGAGGAAGCTTGCTGAGAACATAAAAACTGACTGAAAAAGCTTCTATAGATATGTGATGAGAAAAAGATTAGTGAAGACAAATGTAGGTCCCATGCAGTCAGAATCAGGTGAATTTATAATTGGGAACAAAGAAATGGCAGACCAGTTGAACAAATACGTTGGTTCTGTCTTCACGAAGGAATACACAAATAACCTTCCGGAAATACTAGGGGTTTGAGGGTCTAGTGAGAAGGAGGAAGTGAAGGAAATCATTATCAGCCAAGAAATTGTGTTAGGGAAATTGATGAGATTGAAGGCCGATAACTCCCCAGGGCCTGATAGTCTGCATCCCAGAGTACTTAAGGGAGTGGCCCGAGAAATAGTGGATGCATTGGTGATCATTTTGCAGCAGTCTATTGACTCGGGATCAGTTCCTATGGACTGGAGGGTAGCTAATGTAACACCACTTTTTAAGAAAGGAGGGAGAGAGAAAACGGGTAATTCTAGACTGGTTAGCCTGACATCAGCAGTGGGGAAAACGTTGGAATCAATTATTAAGGATGAAATAGCAGCGCATTTGGAAAGCAGTGACAGGATCGGTCCAAGTCAGCATGGATTTCTGAAAGGGAAATCATGCTTGACAAATCTTCAAGAATTTTTTGAGGATGTAACTAGTAGAGTGGACAAGAGAGAACCAGTGGATGTGCTGTATTTGGATTTTCAGAAGGCTTTTGACAAGGCCCCACACAAGAAATTGGTGTGCAAAATTAAAGCACATGGTATTGGGGGTAATGTATTGACGTGGATAGAGAACTGGTTGGCAGACAGGAAGCAGAAAATCGGGATAAACGAGTCCTTTTCAGAATGGCAGGCAGTGACTAGTCGGGTGCTGCAGGGCTCAGTGCTGGGACCCCAGCTATTTACAATATACATCAATGATTTAGATGAAGGAATTGAGTGTAATATCTCCAATTTTGCAGATGACACTAAGCTGTGTGGCGGTGTGAGCTGTGAGGAGGATGCTAAGATGCTGCAGGGTGACTTGGACAGGTTAGATGAGTGGGCAAATGTATGGTAGATGCAGTATAATGTGGATAAATGTGAGGTTATCCACTTTGGTGGCAAAAACACGAAGGCAGAATATTATCTGAATGACGGCAGATTAGGAAAAGAGGAGGTGCAATGAAACCTGGGTGTCGTGATGCATCAGTCATTGAAAGTTGGCATACAGGTACAGCAGGCGATGAAGAAGGCAAATGGCACGTTGGCCTTCATAGCTAGGGGATTTGAGTATAGGAGCAGGGAGGTCTTACTGCAGTTGTACAAGGCCTTGGTGAGCCCTCACCTGGAATACTGTGTTCAGTTTTGGTCTCCTAATCTGAGAAAGGACATTCTTGCTATTGAGGGAGTGCAGCGAAGGTTCACCAGACTGATTCGCGGGATGGCAGGACTGACATATGAGGAGAGACTGGATCAACTGGGCCTGTATTCATTGGAATTTAGAAGGATGAGAGGGAATCTCATCGAAACATATAAAATTCTGATGGGACTGGACAGGTTAGATTCAGGAAGAATGTTCCCGATGTTGGGGAAGTCCAGAACCAGGGGACATAGTCTAAGGATAAGGGGTAGGCCATTTAGGACCGAGATGAGGAGAAACTTCTTCACTCAGTGAGTTGTTAACCTGTGGAATTCTCTACCGCAGAGAGTTGTTGATGCCAGTTCGTTGGATATATTCAAGAGGGAGTTAGAAATGGACCTTACGGCTAAAGGGATCAAGGGGTATGGAGAGAAAGCAGGAAGGAGGTACTGAGGTGAATGATCAGCCATGATCTTACTGAATGGTGGTGCAAGCTGGAAGGGCCGAATTGCCTACTCCTGCACTTATTTTCTATGTTTCTATGTTTCTATGTTATCAGCTTTCCCATGACCATGGAGGCTCAGACTGACAGGGCTGGAGCATTCTACCACATTGCTAATTTCCCCAGGGTGCAGGAAGCAATACAGTGCACTCACATCGCCATGCAGCCACCTTCTCAGGACCCGGAGCTTTATCGTCACAGAAAAGGATTTTACTCCCTGAAGGTCCAACTAATTGTCGACCACTACCAGATCATAATGGCAGAGAATGCCAAATGTCCGGGCAGCTTCGATGAGGCTCACATCCTGCGTGAGAGCGCTGTCTCTGACATGTTTAAGAGTCAGCCACAAGGACAATGCTGGATGCTTGGTGATAACCGATATGGCCTAGCCACCTGGCTGATGACCCCACTGCGTGACACTCATACCGAGGCCACGAAGTGATACAACCAGAGCCACAGAGACACATGCAATGTGATCCAGAAAACAATAACTGTGCTTAAGCAGCGCTTCAGATGTCTGGACCAATCAGGAGGGGAGCTACATTACAACCCTGAGCAAGTAGCTAAATTCATGTTCGTGTGCTCCATGCTGCACAACCTGGCTATCAGGAGGGGACAAGAATTGCCAGAAGGGACTGATGGTCCACCTCAGGAGAGAGAGGAAGAGGAGGAAGAGGGGCTGGACACTGACCTAGGGCCAGACAATCAGGCTGGCTATGCAACCATGCCCATGACCCCCTCCAGATCGCAGGAAAGGGCCCGTGTGGCTACATAGCTGCAAGACTCTTACGTGAGGAGCTGATATTTGAACGATTTACCTGAACGAACGTTGCTGTGGGTAACAACGCTGACACACTGCTGTATGTGTGCAGCTCAGACATCAATGGTGCCCATCAGCTTGATGCCAGCTAAGTTTACGTTGTTTTATTTAACCCTTTCATGTTAAAGAATCACCAGCGTGTAACGGTCCAGCTATCTGAGACAATTCACAACAAGGTTATGTTGAATTAAAATTTTTTTATACCAACATTGGTCTGAAATCATAAGTATCACGGGCAAAAACACCCAACCCCCGCCCATACCCTACTTTTTCCACCATTGACATCAATCATGTGTTCAACATGTCCAGCAACACAGAATACAAATGCAAAGCAGGAGGGTGGCCCCCTCCCCTGTTACATTACAACAAATTGCATACATCCAGATGGAGATATAACACAGCCATCACCTGCGGACATGCACCTCACTTTCCTTCCCTCCCTCTCCTCCCCACCTCTACCCCTTCCCCTCCTTGTTCCATGCCACCTGGCTGAAGAGCTCCTCAGGCGGTGCCTCATTGCAGGGGATGAAGGCAGAAGCGGTGGTTGCACGGGTATGCCGAGGTGGGATCAAGAAACAGGACCTTTATCCTGCCTCCCATCTGTCGCTCGCAGTGGTGGTGTGGAACCTAGGGGAGGAGTGCCGGGACCACTGGAAGGCCCGTGTCAGCAGTGTTCCTGGCTATCACCTCCAGGGCCTCCGCCATCCGCGGAACATACTCAGTCATGGTTTCCAGCTGTTGGGATATGACCCCCAATGCTTCGAGGAGCTGGTCACCTTGGACCTACAGTCCTCTTGGACAACTGTACCATCTCTCCACTGTCATGTCGCGATCGTGGACCAGACTGCTGCGTCCACGAAACCTCCACGGGGTCGGCGCCATTCTGGGGACAAATGGGGTGCCCTGTGGTGAGGTGCTTGGGGCCGGTACCTCCAGAGTGGAGGCAGGAATGACTGGAGGAGCGCTAGATGGCCTTGGGGTGGAATGGCTTCTGGAGCATGGCGATGCAGATTCCTCGAAGTCGGCGCTCTCACCCGTAGAGAACAGACCCAGCAGATTGATGGGCGAGAATCGGAGCCCCTCAGACGATGTAGGATTGTCCAGCGAGCCTGGCCCTGCGTCCCCACCTTCTGGCCTCTGTGGTCTTCCTGGAGCCGCACTACTGGCTGAGCTGCAAAACACAAATGAGGTTATTAGAGGAGAAGTGGGTGCTAGGGCCACAAGGTAATTCCAGCGCTACACACAGCATATGCACAACAAAAGCGCCACCGCTCTCAAAATCATCACAGACATCACATTTCATGACCATCAACACATTCTGCATTGCAATGATTTTCATTCGGCCAGCATTATTTCTAGGACAATTTTGGAAATCATCTATCATATATGATTGTTCGGATATGAGTGGGTGTGGCATCTATTGACTTTACATCACGCAATGGTGTAAACTTTACTCACATCATTTCACTTCAGGGTCTGCAGATGCTTGCGTGGCTGTCTGGGGGGTGCGTCCTCACGAGTGTGAGCACCCGCTCCTCCATGTCAATGTTGTCGCTGGGAACTGGTGGCCCCCCACCCGTTCGCCTCTGCACAGACCTCAATGTCGATAGCTTCTTATGTAAAAGGTGACAGGACGACATGGCATGAGATCATTGCTCGGTATTGTTCGAGACTGATAACACATAACCAACAGAAGTAATCATGATTATTGTTATGCTCATAATAAAGTGATACAACTGAGTACTGTATGCAATGAGTAAGTGTGACCTTAGCTCCTTTAATTAAACTCCAGAGTGCAGGTACAGCATGGGAGGCCTGCTTATATACAGTGCTCTCAAGGAATATTGGGATTCCTTGGGACTCCAACAGGTAAGCCCTCTGGTGGTGGTATGATACAGGTTGCCAAGGGTTACATTTCATAACATCACTCCCTCCCAAAGTCAATAGAACACTTATTTGCAGAGTGAGACCATCTGGGGCTTTTCGCTCCCTTGTCGATCGTCTCGGTACAAATGCAGGTGTGGGTGAATTGGTTGGTTCTTCGCTGGGCTGCTGGGCAGCTGGACTTGCCGGGCTGCGGGGGATGGTGAGTTCAGCTCCGTGGTCAACCGTGATGTCGGTTGCCACTTGTGCGTGTGTTGGAGGATTGAAGTTGGTGGTGTTCTCTTCGGGTTGCTCGTGGCTGTTTGTGAACCGCAATTTGGTTTGGTCCAAATTCTTTCTCACATTAGTCCATTGGCCAATTTAATCTTGAACACCCTACTCCCTTCTTTGGCTATGATGGTGCAAGCAAGCCATTTGGGACCATGTCCATAGTTGAGTACAAATGCAGGGTCATTGACTTCAATAGCGCGTGACAAGTTTGCACGATCATGGTACATGCTTTGTTGATGCCGCCTGCCCTCGACGTGATCATGGAGATCAGGGTGGACAAGTGAGAGCCTTGTTTTGAGCACCCTTTTCATGAGCAGCTCGGCTGGGGGATCCCTGGTGAGTGAGTGGGGTCTGGTGTAGTAGCTGAGCAGGACTCTGGACAGGTGGGTCTGCAGGGAGCCTTCCGACACACATTTCAAGCTTTGCTTGATGGTTTGGACTGCCCGTTCTGCCTGGCCGTTGGATGCAGGCTTGAACGGGGCAGATGTGATGTGCTTGATCCCATTGCGGGTCATGAATTCCTTGAATTTAACACTGGTGAAACACGGTCCATTGTTGCTGACAAGGACATCCGGCAGGCCCTGTGTGGCAAACATGGCTCGAAGGCTTTCGATGGTGGCAGTGGACGTGCTTACAGACATTATTACACATTCAATCCATTTTGAGTAAACATCCAAAACCAATAACCAAAAACATTTTGCCTAGAAATGGGCCCGCAAAGTCAACATGGATCCTAGACCACGGTTTGGAGGGCCATGACCACAAACTTAGCAGTGCCTCTCTGGGTGCATTGGTCAGTTGAGAGCAAGTGTTGCGTTGGTGCACGCAAGACTCCAAATCTGAGTCGATGCCGGGCCACCACACATGGGATCTGGCTATAGCTTTCATCATTACTATGCCTGGGTGGGTACTGTGTAGGTCGCGTATGAACGTTTCCCTGCCTTTCTTAGGCAAAACCACGCGATTACCCCACAAAAGACAGTCCGCCTGTATGGACATTGCGTCTTTGTGCTGCTGGAACGGCTTGATCTCTTCATGCATCTCCGCTGGAACGCTGGACCAGCTCCCATGGAGGACACAGTTTTTTTTACCAGGGACAGTAAAGGATCCTGGCTGGTCCAGGTCCTAATCTGGCGGGCCATAACGGGTGACTTTTCATTTTCGAATGCATCCATCACCAAGAGCAAGTCTGCAGGCTGTGCCATTTCCACTCCGGTGGTGGGCAATGGTAGCCAATTGAGAGCATCAGCGCAGTTGTCTGTGCCTGGTCTGTAATGGATTACATTGTTTTATGCAGACAGCGTGAGTGCCCATCTTTGGATACAGGCAAAGGCATTGGTGTTAATCCCTTTGCTCTCTGAGAATAGTGATATGAGCGGCTTATGGTCAGTTTCTAGCTCAAACTTGACACCAAACAGATACTGGTGCATTTTTTTCACCCCGTAAACACATGCCAGAGCTTCTTTTTCAATCATGCTGTTAGCCCTTTTGGCCTTGGACAAACTCCTGGACGCATAGGCGACCGGTTGCAATGTTCTCGATTTGTTAGCCTGTTATAACATGCACCTGACCCCATATGACGACGCATCGCAAGCTAGCAATAATCGTTTACATGGGTTATACAGAACAAGCAGTTTGTTGGAACATAACAGATTTCTGGCTTTCTCAAAAGCAGCCTCTTGTGATTTCCCCCATACCCAGTCGTCTCCCTTGCGCAGTAGCACATGTAGGGGTTCTAGCAAGGTGCTTAACCCGGGTAGGAAGTTACCGAAATAGTTGAGGAGTCCCAGGAACGACCACAGCTCCGTCACGTTCTGTGGCCTCGGCGCGTTCTTGATGGCCTCCATCTTGTCGTCGGTGGGTCTGATGCCGTCTCTGCGATTCTTCTTCCTAAGAACTCAACCTCTGGCACCAGGAAAACACATTTCGAGCATTTCAACCTGAGTCCCACGCGATCTAGCTGACTTTGAACCTCTTCCAGGTTCTGCAAGTGTTCAATGGTGTCCTGACCTGTGACCAGTATGTCGTCCTGGAAGACCACGGTGCGCGGAACTGACTTTAGCAGGCTCTCCATGTTCCGTTGGAAAATTGCCGCATTTGAATAGAAACATAGAAACATAGAAACATAGAAAATAGGTGCAGGAGTAGGCCATTCGGCCCTTTTAGCCTGCACCGCCATTCAATGAGTTCATGGCTGAACATTCAACTTCAGTACCCCATTCCTGCTTTCTCGCCATACCCCTTGATCCCCCTAGCAGTAAGGACCTCATCTAACTCCTTTTTGAATATATTTAGTGAATTGGCCTCAACAACTTTCTGTGGTAGAGAATTCCACAGGTTCACCACTCTCTGGGTGAAGAAGTTCCTCCGCATCTCGGTCCTAAATGGCTTACCCCTTATCCTTAGACTGTGACCCCTGGTTCTGGACTTCCCCAACATTGGGAACATTCTTCCTGCATCTAACCTGTCTAACCCCGTCAGAATTTTATATGTTTCTATGAGGTCCCCTCTCATTCTTCTGAACTCCAGTGAATACAAGCCCAGTTGATCCAGTCTTTCTTGATAGGTCAGTCCCGCCATCCCGGGAATCAGTCTGGTGAACCTTCGCTGCACTCCCTCAATAGCAAGAATGTCCTTCCTCAGGTTAGGAGACCAAAACTGTACACAATACTCCAGGTGTGGCCTCACCAATGCCCTGTACAACTGTAGCAACACCTCCCTGCCCCTGTACTCAAATCCCCTTGCTATGAAGGCCAACATGCCATTTGCTTTCTTAACCGCCTGCTGCACCTGCATGCCAACCTTCAATGACTGATGTACCATGACACCCAGGTCTCTTTGCACCTCCCCTTTTCCTAATCTGTCACCATTCAGATAATAGTCTGTCTCTCTGTTTTTACCACCAAAGTGGATAACCTCACATTTATCCACATTATACTTCATCTGCCATGCATTTGCCCACTCACCTAACCTATCCAAGTCGCTCTGCAGCCTCACAGCATCCTCCTCGCAGCTCACACTGCCACCCAACTTAGTGTCATCCGCAAATTTGGAGATACTACATTTAATCCCCTCATCTAAATCATTAATGTACAGTGTAAACAGCTGGGGCCCCAGCACAGAACCTTGCGGTACCCCACTAGTCACTGCCTGCCATTCTGAAAAGTACCCATTTACTCCTACTCTTTGCTTCCTGTCTGACAACCAGTTCTCAATCCATGTCAGTACACTACCCCCAATCCCATGTGCTCTAACTTTGCACATCAATCTCTTGTGTGGGACCTTGTCGAACGCCTTCTGAAAGTCCAAATATACCACATCAACTGGTTCTCCCTTATCCACTCTACTGGAAACATCCTCAAAAAATTCCAGAAGATTTGTCAAGCATGATTTCCCTTTCACAAATCCATGCTGACTTGGACCTATCATGTCACCTCTTTCCAAATGCACTGCTATGACATCCTTAATAATTGATTCCATCATTTTACCCACTACCGATGTCAGGCTGACCGGTCTATAATTCCCTGTTTTCTCTCTCCCTCCTTTTTTAAAAAGTGGGGTTACATTGGCTACCCTCCACTCCATAGGAACTGATCCAGAGTCAATGGAATGTTGGAAAATGACTGTCAACGCATCCACTATTTCCAAGGCCACCTCCTTAAGTACTCTGGGATGCAGTCCATCAGGCCCTGGGGATTTATCGGCCTTCAATCCCATCAATTTCCCCAACACAATTTCCCGGCTAATAAGGATTTCCCTCAGTTCCTCCTCCTTACTAGACCCCCCGACCCCTTTTATAACCGGAAGGTTGTTCGTGTCCTCCTTCGTGAATACCGAACCAAAGTACTTGTTCAATTGGTCCGCCATTTCTTTGTTCCCCGTTATGACTTCCCCTGATTCTGACTGCAGGGGACCTACGTTTGTCTTTACTAACCTTTTTCTCTTTACATATCTATAGAAACTTTTGCAATCCGTCTTAATGTTCCCTGCAAGCTTCTTCTCATACTCCATTTTCCCTGCCCTAATCAAACCCTTTGTCCTCCTCTGCTGAGTTCTAAATTTCTCCCAGTCCCCGGGTTCGCTGCTATTTCTGGCCAATTTGTATGCCACTTCCTTGGCTTTAATACTATCCCTGATTTCCCTTGATAGCCACGGTTGAGCCACCTTCCCTTTTTTATTTCTATGCCAGACAGGAATGTACAATTGTTGTAGTTCATCCATGCGGTCTCTAAATGTCTGCCATTGCCCATCCACAGTCAACCCCTTAAGTATCATTCGCCAATCCATCTCAGCCAATTCACGCCTCATACCTTCAAAGTTAGCCTTCTTTAAGTTCTGGACCATGGTCTCTGAATTAACTGTTTCATTCTCCATCCTAATGCAGAATTCCACCATATTATGGTCACTCTTCCCCAAGGGGCCTCGCACAACGAGATTGCTAATTAATCCTTTCTCATTACATAACACCCAGTCTAAGATGGCCTCCCCCCTAGTTGGTTCCTCGACATATTGGTCTAAAAAACCATCCCTTATGCACTCCAGAAAATCCTCCTCCACCGTATTGCTTCCAGTTTGGTTAGCCCAATCTATGTGCATATTAAAGTCACCCATTATAACTGCTGCACCTTTATTGCACGCACCCCTAATTTCCTGTTTGATGCCCTCCCCAACATCACTACTACTGTTTGGAGGTCTGTACACAACTCCCACTAACGTTTTTTGCCCTTTGGTGTTCTGCAACTCTACCCATATAGATTCCACATCATCCAAGCTAATGTCCTTCCTAACTATTGCCTTAATCTCCTCCTTAACCAGCAATGCTACCCCACCTCCTTTTCCTTTTATTCTATCCTTCCTGAATGTTGAATACCCCTGGATGTTGAGTTCCCAGCCCTGCTCATCCTGGAGCCACGTCTCCGTAATCCCAATCACATCATATTTGTTAACATCTATTTGCACAGTTAATTCATCCACCTTATTGCGGATACTCCTTGCATTAAGACACAAAGCCTTTAGGCTTGTTTTTTTAACACCCTCTGTCCTTTTAGAATTTTGCTGTACAATGGCCCTTTTTGTTCTTTGCCTTGGGTTTCTCTGCCCTCCACTTTTCCTCATCTCCTTTCTGTCTTTTGTTTTTGCCTCCTTTTTGTTTCCCTCTATCTCCCTGCATTGGTTCCCATCCCCCTGCCATATTAGTTTAACTCCTCCCCAACAGCACTAGCAAACACTCCCCCGAGGACATTGGTTCCGATTCTGCCCAGGTGCAGACCGTCCGGATTGTACTGGTCCCACCTCCCCCAGAACCGGTTCCAATGCCCCAGGAATTTGAATCCCTCCCTGCTGCACCATTGCTCAAGCCACGTATTCATCTGAGCTATCCTGCGATTCCTACTCTGACTAGCACGTGGCACTGGTAGCAATCCCGAGATTACTACTTTTGAGGTCCTACTTTTTAATTTAGCTCCTAGCTCCTTAAATTCATTTCGTAGGAACTCATCCCTTTTTTTACCTATGTCATTGGTACCAACGTGCACTACGACAACTGGCTGTTCTCCCTCCCTTTTTAGAATGTCCTGCACCCGCTCCGAGACATCCTTGACCCTTGCACCAGGGAGGCAACATACCATCCTGGAGTCTCGGTTGCGGCCGCAGAAACGCCTATCTATTCCCCTTACAATTGAATCCCCTATCACTATCGCTCGCCCACTCTTTTTCCTGCCCTCCTGTGCAACAGAGCCAGCCACGGTGCCATGAACTTGGCTGCTGCTGCCCACTCCTGATGAGTCATCCCCCTCAACAGCACTCAAAGCAGTGTATCTGTTTTGCAGTGGGATGACCACAGGGGACCCCTGCACTACCTTCCTTGCACTACTCTTCCTGCTGGTCTTCCATTCCCTCGCTGGCTGTGGACCCTTCTCCTGCGGTAAGACCAACTCGCTACACGTGATACTCACGTCATTCTCAGCATCGTGGATGCTCCAGAGTGAATCCACCTTCAGCTCCAACTCCGCAACGCGGACCGTCAGTAGCCGGAGGTGGACACACTTCCCGCACATGTAGTCGTCAGGGACACTGGTGTTGTCCCCGTGTTCCCACATGGTACAGGAGGAGCATATCACATGACCGAGCTGTCCTGCCATGGCTTAACCCTTAGATACACTTAAATTGCCGACAACAATGTTAAAAGTTACTGACTAATAAAGAAAAAGAAAAACTACTCACCAATCCGCAGCCAATCACTTACCACGTTGGCTGTGACGTCACCTTTTGATTTCTTTCTACTTCTTTTTTGACTTCTCTCAGCTGGAGCTGCACAGGTACACCTCTCTCGACGCTCCCCGGACTGCTGAGCCTTTTATAGGCCGCTGCCTCTCTCGACTCCCGCCTCTCTCGACGCTCCCCGGACTGCTGAGCCTTTTATAGGCCGCTGCCTCTCTCGACTCCCGCCTCTCTCGACTCTCCCCAGACTGCTGAGCCTTTTATAGGCCACTGCCTCTCTCGACTCCCGCCTCTCTCGACGCTCCCCGGACTGCTGAGCCTTTTATAGGCCGCTGCCTCTCTCAACTCCCGTCTCTCTCGACGCTCCCCGGACCGCTGAGCCTTTTATAGGCCGCTGCCTCTCTCGACTCCCGCCTCTCTCGACGCTCCCCGGACTGCTGAGCCTTTTATAGGCCGCTGCCTCTCTCAACTCCCGTCTCTCTCGACGCTCCCCGGACCGCTGAGCCTTTTATAGGCCGCTGCCTCTCTCAACTCCCGTCTCTCTCGACGCTCCCCGGACTGCTGAGCCTTTTATAGGCCGCTGCCTCTCTCAACTCCCGTCTCTCTCGACGCTCCCCGGACTGCTGAGCCTTTTATAGGCCGCTGCCTCTCTCGACTCCCGCCTCTCTCGACTCTCCCCGGACTGCTGAGCCTTTTATAGGCCGCTGCCTCTCTCGACTCCCGCCTCTCTCGACGCTCCCCGGACTGCTGAGCCTTTTATAGGCCGCTGCCTCTCTGGACTCCCGCCTCTCTCGACGCTCCCCGGACTGCTGAGCCTTTTATAGGCCGCTGCCTCTCTCGACTCCCGCCTCTCTCGACGCTCCCCGGACTGCTGAGCCTTTTATGAATCCCAAACGGGCATCTGATGTAGATGAACAGACCTTTGTGCTTGTTGATGAAGGTGAGGCCTTTCGAAGATTTCTCCAGTTCCTGCATCATGTCGGCTGAGGTCAGGTCCAACTTGGTGAACGTCTTTCCTCCAGCCAGCATCACAAATAGGTTGTCTGCTTTGGGTAGCGGGTATTGGTCCTGTAGCGAAAAATGGTTAATCGTTACTTTATATTCCCAACAAATTCTGACCGTGCCGTCGCCTTTGAGAACCGTAACAATCGGACTGGCCCATTCGTTGAACTCCACCGGCGTGATGATGCCTTCTCGCTGCAGCCTGTCCAGCTCAATTTCCACTTTCTCTCGCATCATACATGGCACCGCCCGTGCCTTGTGGTAGATGGGCCATGTACCGGGAAACAAGTGGATCTGCACCTTCGCTCCCGAGAAACCTCCAATGCCTGGCTCAAACAACGACAGGAACCTGCTCAGAACCTGGGCACATGAGGAGTCGTCGACGGACAAAAGCGCTCGGAGCTCGTCCTAGTTCCAGTGGATTTTTCCCAGCCAGCTTCTGCCGAACAGTGTGGGGCCATCTCCGGGCACAATCTATAGTGGGAGTTCGTGCACTGCTCCATCATAGGAGACTTTTACTTCTGCGCTGCCAATAACAGGGATCAGCTCTTTGGTGTAAGTTCTTAGCTTGGTGTGAATGGGGCTAAACTTGAGCCTGTGTGCCTTGTTGCATCACAACCTGTCGAAGGCCTTTTTGCTCATGGTAGACTGACTTGCACCCATGTCCAGTTCCATGGATACTGGAATTCCGTTCAGTTCAACTTTTAACATGATTGATGGACATTTTGTGGTGAAGGTGTGTACCCCGTACACTTCTGCCTCCTCGGTTCGAGTCTCTAGTTCAGTCTGATCCACCATGGATCGATCTTTCTCTGCAACATGGTGGTTTGCAGGGTTTGCAGCTCGTCTGCACATTCGCTGGAGGTGTCCGATTGTTCCACAGCCTTTGCACGCATAGTGTTTGAAGCGGCATTGATGGGCCCGATGATCACTTCCGCAGCACCAACAAGGTGTTAACTGCCTCGCATTAACGATTGATGGCGGTCTCTAGGTCCTCTGAGGTCGTGCAGCTGCTGACATGTACGTTCTGCCATATACATTCCTGCCTGAAAACGACGTTACTTTGTGTACAGTACTAGCTGAAACCTCTTTATGCTGCGAAATTTGTTTGGTGTTATCGCTGAGGGACATAAATGCCTAGGGTTACATTATGGCTTTGCTCAGATTCAGCAATCGTTTGCGAAGGATAACCTCATGGCTAATATCAAGCACAAAAAAGTCTCTTAGCATTTGCTCCAGGAATCCATCAAACTCGCAATGTCCTGCAAGGCGCCTTAGTTCAGCGACATAGCTCGCCACTTCCTGGCCTTCAGACCGTTGACACGTGTAGAACCGATACCTTGCCATCAAAACACTTTCCTTTGGATTTAGGTGCTCCCGGACCAGCGTACACAGTTCTTCATACGATTTGGTTGTTGGTTTCACCGAAGCTAGAAGATTCTTCATGAGGCCATAGGTTGTTGCCCCACAGGCGGTGAGGAGGATCGCCCTTCGTTTGGCAGCGTTCTCGTCCCCTTCCAGCTCGTTGGCCACGAAGTATTGGGCGAGTTGCTCCACAAAGGCCTCCCAATCGTCCCCTTCTGTGAATTTCTCCAGGATACCAACAGTTCTCTGCATTTTTGCGTGGTTGTTCGTTATCTCGTCGCCAATTGTTATGCTTATAATAAAGTGATACAACTGAGTACTGTATGCAATGAGTAAGTGTGACCTTAGCTCCTTTAATTAAACTCCAGAGTGTTGGTACAGCATGGGAGGCCTGCTTATATACAGTGCTCCCAAGGGATGCTGGGATCCCTTGGGACTCCAACAGGTAGGCCCTCTGGTGGTGGTATGATACAGGTTGCCAAGGGTTACATACATAACAATTATTATGATAATTATCATTCTTTTCCTAAAGACGTGCACCATGATTGCAGGCTTTGAAAAAAACATTCCCAATAAAAGTGAAAGACCTCACATCTGCTGCTAGTCACTCATGACTGTTACAAATCAAATTATATAAATACATAAGTACATGTAAATAAATGTAATACTTACTCTTGCGGATCCCATAAGATCATTCCATCGTTTGCGGCATTGGTTGCCCTCACGCACCTCGTTGGTCGCCGATGAGACCACCTCTGCTATCTTGGCCCATATCTTCTGGTAGGCCTTTGGGATCGGCGTCCCACACCCTCCCTGTGTCAAATCACCCCAGTGTGATGCGACCTCCTGCATGAGGGAGGCATTTGTCTCCTCCGAGAACCTCCGCTCTTTTGCGGCCTCCAATGTGCTCCTCTCCCAGCTCACTGCTCTCGCCAGCGTCAGTCTCTACAGCGTGCTGTGATGCCTCCTCCTCTCCCTCCATTATAGGCCAAATTTGGGCAAATATCTGGCTGGTAACAGCTAATTTTTGTTTCCCTATTTGCTCTAAAGCTCTAAACTCTCCCTTCCTCCTCCCAAAGCAGCCACACCACACCCACACCCACACACACCTTCAGTCCCTCTCAGCTCCCTCTCTCTCTGTCTCTTCTGCGCATGTCATGATGACCCTTGACCTCCTGAATCGCGGGAATCGAGCGTTGCCATGCCTTTGCTAAGGACGGCGACACTTTACGGCAGAAGGTCGGAGAGATTTAATGCTAACGCCCATTTCATATCACTCACGGTAACGCCCAATTTCAAAAATAGAGACTAGGGGCTTTGAGAATGGACGAGAAGCCGGCGATCTGAAAACCCATTTTTACCGCCCACGCCAGAAATACCGCCCATTTTTATGCAATCTGCACAAAAGTGTAAAATCTAGCGCCGAATATTTTAGAGTCCTTCTAAGTACTGACAAAATTGAAGTAGGTAATTTAATGTGGAAAGCAATGGGGCTGGATTTTCGGTTTTTGCTGCCCCTCTTAGTACCCTGGAGGGGTGACAATGACAACAGAAAGCACTTGCGCCCAGATGGCCAGCTTCCAGTGCCCCGCCAACACATTCAATGCCAGGTTTGCGGGGCGCGGAGCAGTACCACTTGGGAGAAACAAGCCGGTGTGCAACGCCTCTGGTTGCGACACCGGCTCGATATTTGGATCGCGCCCACTCCGTTGCACCCTGTAGCGCGCCTTAGTGGGAACGCCAGTGAAAGCTGGCATTCCAAGCTGTACCGGCCGAAGTGTTTGAAGAACTGTCTACCTCTGGTAAGTGAGATTGTTTTTCTTTTTTTTGCTTTTTGCGATTTATGTTGGGGTTATGTCAGTAATGAATTGGGAATGTTTTTGGTGTTTTTTTTTCAGTTTCTTTTTTACTTCACGGAAGTCTCTGTTATTGCGGTCCCAGGCTGGCTGTTTAGCTCGGGATTTTTAGTGTCTCAGCCAGCCTAGCACTCAAAAAGAGGTGTGAAATGCCTCCCATAGTGCTCCACTCCAATCTCCAGGCCGAGCTGATGAATTTTGCGACAGCAGATGCAAACCATTTGCCGGCGCAAAATGTACCACTCCGCCCGGGATAACGCCGCAACAAAGACGCGACCGAATTTTTCCCCCATGGTCTTTTGTCAATTGAACTATTTCAATTGATTATAGGTAAATGTGCTTGTTCTCAAGCTCTTTTATATCATTTTTCATTTTGATTTATCTTATTTCAAAAGATCTCCCTGTTCATTTCCATAGGATTTATCCTACTTGCTGGAATACAGCTAATTTATTATCCCACTGCTTTGTTAATTAACTACCTCCACCCCAACTAATGTAATTAATTTCCTACCAGAGGTGCAAATGGTTCCGATCATCTATGTGAAAATATCAGTTTGTAAATGGGCTTGCGCTTTATGTTAATACAATTTCCAACTTTTCTACAACCTCTGTAATCACTTATGCACAAAATGGCTGATAACGAATTGACAGTCTGTTTTATTCCATACCTCATGTGGTGTAAAATGGGCTGCCCATTCTGTACCATCTATTTTGCACTACTGTGGAAGACCAATTTCACCCACAATGTATTTACCTCTTTTTTAATTGCCTCTATTCACCATTACTGTTCTTTAAATTTTTTTAATTGTTTCTGCTTTGCTTTACCTGCATTCGTGATTTCACTTTACCAATATAGGGCTAGATTTTCCACTTTTTTTGCATGCCTAACGGCCACTTAATGTCTATTTTACCGCTGAAATGACGTAGAACGCCCATTTATCGCCCATTTAGCCACAAAATGGGAACTGACGGACATTTTTCAGAAACTTCTCCCGATGTGCGTAACGCCAGGAAAAAATAATACTGCACGCCCACTTTTTTGGGCAGAATCATCAGAATGGGCAAAATCAACACCCATAATATCGCCCAGCGTTACTTTCCGCACGGAATTAACGCCGAGATTCAATAATACCGCCCGCCCACATTTTTTTGTCGTAAAGATCACATTTGCCGAACCTAGCAGCCATGAGATTGCCCAGCGTCACTTTCACCACCTCGCGCATATATCGTCCACCATATCGCTCGCCCAAAAAACTGCCCGGAAGAAGTGGAACTAACCGGAACTAATCACAGCGTTATAGATGCCATGTTCTACATCACATGTCGCATTCTTTAAAAGGTTGCTGGGGGAAAATTGCAGCCTGCCAACAGAAAGGAACAGAGGAGGTCCTGGAGTATGACGAGCGGTTTAGATGCATGTGGCTAGAACATTCGGGTATGAATAATACGGATGAGGAAATGGATGAACAAGTGTTTGGACCCCTGAAAGCAGCTTTCATGGCAGGTCTAAAGCCAGAACTGTCCAAAATGTTTAAGGTAGTGTTACCGGACTGGGAAGGTAGAGGAACTACCTTTGCAGCATTGGTGGATCGATGTAACCAATTAGATCGGGATATGGGAACTAAAGTCCGAGCTGTACAGGCTATGGGATGGAAATCCCAGGATTCCGATAAACAGTTATCAGGAAAATTACCCGGAAAATGTCATTATTGTGGGAAAGAAGGTCACTGGGCCAAGACGTGCAGGGCCAAACAGCAAGGTCGTGGCCGGGGAAGAGGACGCAGCCAGGGATACAATTCAGCCAACAAACCAGGCTTGTCGCAGGATACCGACCTCATAGAAGCATTTAAGTGACTGACAATACAACAACAGAAGGAGTTACTTGGGATAGCAAAAAACGATTAGAGCCCACCCTGGCCCCACTCCTCGCACTAATACAACAAAGGGGAGATGGGCTATATATAACTGTGAGGGTGGGCGATAAGGATGTGGACTGTCTTTTAGACACGGGCAGAATTAACATGCTTACCCCTACAATATGGAAACTTTTTGTCATTGGATGGTAGGGCACGTACAGCCTATGGAGTTGGGGGCCATAAAATGGAAATTAAAAGGACAACACCGGTACTTATAGGGCTGGGTCCACATGAACTAACCACGCCGGTCTGGATAGGCCCAGTAGATCAACCCCTTTTGGGAATGGACGCTCTAATCCAAATAGATTCATCGTTGCATTTCGAGGATGGTCGGGTGACATGGTCAATTAGAACTTTGAAGAAAGGAGAATTGAAGGAACACCCGATATGGGCTAAAGATAAGAATGATTGTGGCCTACTCCAGATGGAGCCTGCATCATTTACCGGGACCAAGCCTCCATGCACTAAACAGTATCCCATCAGTCCAACTGCCATCGCAGGAATCTTACCGGTTATTCAGCAATTGGAGAAACAAGGGGTGCGTATTAAAATGCATAGCTCCTCCACTAGCCCCGTGTGGCCGGTACAGAAATCTAATGAGACTTGGTGTTTGACTGTCGATTATAGGAAAGCTAACCAGTGTATTGATCAAAAAGCTCCTTTGGTCGCAGATCCCTCCACCATTTTTAATGCCCTCAAACCGGAACATAAATATTTCTCGGTTATAGATATGGCCAACGGATTTTGGTCGGTGCCTCTGGCACCAGAGGTTCGACAGTGGTTTGCTTTCACGGTCCAAGGACAACAGTATACTTGGACCCGGTTACCGCAGGGTTTCCACAACAGCCCTACAGTATTCCACATGGCTTTACAAAGCCATTTACGAGAATTACCTCCCCTGTCATCCACAGTTATCCAATATGTAGACGATATCCTGCTAGCTTCAAACATAGAAGAACAACATGAACAAGATTTATGAGCTTTGCTGGACCACCTTCGGCTGAAAGGACATAAAGCCAGCATCGACAAAGCACAAATATCCCAAGAAGAGGTTGTATACCTGGGACAAAAGATTTCACAAGGAAAGAGAGAACTTACCCAGGATAGAACTGCAGCCATTCGGGCTGCTAAAAAACCCACCACTATTCAGGAACTAAGGTCTTTTTTGGGATTGTGTAACTTTAACAGAAATTGGATTGACTCCTTCACACAGTTTGCTCAGCCATTGAATGATATTTTAAAGGGGAAACGTGCCTCTAAAGAAGCCATCACCCTCACTAAGGAACAGCAAGAGGCCTTCCTGAGTTTGAAAAAGGCTTTGTGTTTGGCACCGGCTCTGGGAATCCCCGACAGTGGTAAGCCATTTACCCTGTTTGTCCATGAGAAAGAAGGATATATGACAGCTATACTGACACAAGAACATGGGAATCGACAAAGACCTATTGGCTATTATTCGGCAAAACTGGATGCAGTAGCCCTTGGATGGGGAAGTTGCCTAAGGGCCATGGAAGCTATATGTCGAGCGGTAATGACCACTGCGGGTCTAGTCCTCGACCAAAAGCTGATTGTCAAGTGTCCCCACACCGTACACGCTTTGCTGTCTATGAATAGAATGTCTCAGGTGATGGCAGCTAGATGGACCCGCTGGACAGCAGTTTTGGAAGCTCCTAATCTCCGTATCATCCAGGCCAGCCTGGTTAATCCCGCAACTATGTTCCCGATGTCAGAATCGAGGGAGCAAAAGGGAGGAGAATGTGAAGAGCATGACTGCATGGAGATTTTAAAAGAAACAGAAGAAGCAGCCTTAGCAGCAGAGGAGCCTCTGCACAACCCAGACCTCATCCTGTTTACAGATGGTTCCTCCTTTGTTGACAATGGTACCAGAAAAGCAGGATGGGCAGTTACAACCTTATATGAGGTAGTGGCAAAAGGATGTTTACCCTCAGGAACGTCAGCATAACAGGCTGAGTTACGGGCCCTGTCAGAAGCATGTCGAATAGCAGAAGTGCAGACAGCTAATGTCCACACAGATTCGCGTTATGCTTTTGGAGTCGCTCACGACTTTGGTCTGTTATGGCGGAAAATAGGATTCCTCACTGCTGCTGGTACACCAATCCGAAATGGAAAAGAAGCCCGAGACTTACTAGAGGCCATACAATTACCTCAGGAAGTGTCCATCCTGAAGTGTGAGGCCCATACCAAGGAAAATACAACGGAAGCACAGGGAAATGCCCTAGCCGACCAGGCAGCTAAAGATGCCGCCTCACAGGGCGTTCCCCCAGAAGACCCAACACAGATGTGCAGATTGAAAGCACTCAGGACTCTGACACGAGACCTTCAAACAATGCAAGGCGAGTGCTCCCGAGAGGAAAAATGGACATGGATTGAGGCAGGAATTAAGCTATGTGAAGATGGTGTCTGGAGATAAAGAGTTACCGACAAGCCAGTCACGCCACAAGCACTTATGCCTTTTTTAGCCCAACAGATCCACTCGTGGGGACACTTGGCCTCACAACAGATGACGGCACGGTTCCAGAAAAGCTGGTGGGGTCGGGGATTTAAAAAACATGCCCAGCTGGTAGTAGACCGCTGTGTGGTCTGCCAGAAAAATAATTCTGGACCCATCACGGTAATGCCCCAACTGAGGCCCCCTGCCCCTGTCGGACCATTCTAGCATCTGCAGGTTGATTATATATCTCTTCCTTCATTCCAAGGATACACTAACATTCTTGTCATGGTCGACAGATTCTCTAGATGGGTAGAAGCTGTCCCAACTAAAATAGCCACAGCCAATCACACTGCAAAGGTCTTGTGTAAGGATTACATTCCCCGATGGGGAGTCCCGAGTAGCATTGACTCAGATCAGGGAACACACTTCACAGGCGCTGTCTGCCAAGAAGTCTGTAGGTTGCTGAACATTACATGGGATTTATACTGTCCTTATCATCCACAATCATCAGGACAAGTAGAGCAAATGAATCGAACTCTGAAACAACAGCTTGCCAAATATCACTAAGAAAGAACACCATGGCCCCAGGCACTACCAATAGTGCTATGTAGCATTAGGGCAACCCCGACCAGAACTACAGGTCTAAGCCCATTTGTAATTATAACAGGAAGACCCATGTCGCTGCCAGGAACTATTGATTTAAGGAAAGATGATGTTCACTTAATGAGTGACACATTGTTATCATACTGTCATAACCTAACCAATGCTATTAGTTCTGTTTCCCGACAGGTATCGGCAGCTTGGGGTAATCCACCCGAAGGAGGACACGACATTATCCCGGGAGTCTGGGTGTATGTGAAAAAGTTGCATAAAGAACCTTTGCGTGCCAAGTGGGAGGGACCTTATCAAGTGTTATTGACCACCCAGGCAGCTGTTAAAGTCCAAGGAAAGAAAGCCTGGATCCACACTTCACACATTAAATGAGCACCCGTAACTGAAGCTGAAATCTAATCAAGACAATTACTTTTTGCCAAAATGTATAAATTTACTGTATTACTGATTGTAGGTATTCTAGGCATAGGCCTACTTCTTACTAGCCGACCCTCTGCACCAAAGGGAAATAGTAGGGTAGCAAGGGAATTACATGTAAATACCTTTTTATATATGTCATACATTTATGCCAAACAAGGTAACATTTCTAGCTGTTGGGTGTGTGTGCATATTCCTATTCACTCAAAGGGAGGGATTCCCTTGAGGCCAGTTCTCTTGAATATCTCGGAAATGGCTGAGTGGATAATTAATCAAAACAAAACAGGCAAGATGTTTCAGGATACGGAAAACTGGGCACGTAAATGGAAGTCAGCAGGTTACAATCTAGACAACCTTTGAATGCTACAATAATTCCAAACGGCCCCCATTTTTTGTTATCACTAATACAACGGGAATAGGAAGACCGGGCGAATCGGTCTGTCTGATTAGAAACATCAAAGGAGGCCAAAATATGGGGCAGAGTAACTGCTCCCAGAATTATAATATAATCAAGCCACGGAACCATCCAAACTGGGCCGATGTGGGAATTCTTAATGTAACGGGGATTCTGAATAAAACAGATGGAAAAACCTGGACAGGCCCCAGAGTGTTGCTGACAAAGAAACAGCGAACATTCATTGCCTACAATGGCACCTATTGGATGTGTGGCCACAAGGCCTACCCTTGGCTGCCCCAGAATTGGACGGGATCCTGCTATTTAGCCTACATTGTGCCTTATATGTATCATATAAAGTCACTGTCGGAACATTTACACCGTCCTAAGAGAGCTATCACAGAAACAGAGAGGTTCTCTGCCATTCTGATCCCCAGGTATTGGGACCGCCAGACTGGCAAGGGAATCCATTAACATGGCATCCGTTGTGGAACGGGTAGCCAATGATACTTCAGAGGCCCTAGTTAAAATCAATGCAGAAATGGTAGCAATCCGCACAGTAGCCTTACAGAATAGACTGGCCCTTGACTACATCCTGGCTGAAAAGGGAGGTACTTGCGCCCTACTCGGAACTGAGTGTTGGACGTATATCCCAGATAGCTCTGAAGAAACATAGAAACATAGAAAATAGGTGCAGGAGTAGGCCATTCGGCCCTTCGAGCCTGCACCGCCATTCAATGAGTTCATGGCTGAACATGCAACCTCAGTACCCCATTCCTGCTTTCTCGCCATATCCCTTGATCCCCCTTGTAGTAAGGGCTACATCTAACTCCTTTTTGAATATATTTAGTGAATTGGCCTCAACAACTTTCTGTGGTAGAGAATTCCATAGGTTCACCACTCTCTGGGTGAAGAAGTTTCTCCTCAATTCGGTCCTAAATGGCTTACCAGTTATCCTTAGACTGTGACCCCTGGTTCTGGACTTCCCCAACATTGGGAACATTCTTCCTGCATCTAACCTGTCTGAACCCATCAGAATTTTAAACGTTTCTATGAGGTCCCCTCTCATTCTTCTGAACTCTAGTGAATACAAGCCCAGTTGAAACAGTCTTTCTTGATATGTCAGTCCCGCCATCCCGGGAATCAGTCTGGTGAACCTTCGCTGCACTCCCTCAATAGCAAGAATGTCCTTCTTCAAGTTAGGAGACTAAAACTGTACACAATACTCCAGGTGTGGCCTCACCAAGGCCCTGTTCAACTGTAGCAACACCTCCATGCCCCTGTACTCAAATCCCCTCGCTATAAAGGCCAACATGCCATTTGCTTTCTTAACCACCTGCTGTACCTGCATGCCAACCTTCAATGACTGATGTACCATGACACCCAGGTCTCGTTGCACCTCCCCTTTTCCTAATCTGTCACCATTCAGATAATAGTCTGTCTCTCTGTTTTTACCACCAAAGTGGATAACCTCACATTTATCCACATTATACTTCATCTGCCATGCATTTGCCCACTCACCTAACCTATCCAAGTCACTCTGCAGCCTCATAGCATCCTCCTCGCAGCTCACACTGCCACCCAACTTAGTGTCATCCGCAAATTTGGAGATACTACATTTAATCCCCTCGTCCAAATCATTAAAGTACAATGTAAACAGCTGGGGCCCCAGCACAGAACCTTGCGGTACCCCACTAGTCACTGCCTGCCATTCTGAAAAGTACCCATTTACTCCTACTCTTTGCTTCCTGCCTGACAACCAATTCTCAATCCATGTCAGCACACTACCCCCAATCCCATGTGCTTTAACTTTGCACACTAATCTCTTGTTTGGGACCTTGTCGAAAGCCTTCTGAAAGTCTAAATACACCACATCAACTGGTTCTCCCTTGTCCACTCTACTGGAAACATCCTCAAAAAATTCCAGAAGATTTATTCAAGCATGGTTTCCCTTTCACAAATCCATGCTGACTTGGACCTATCATGTCACCTCTTTCCAAATGCGCTGCTATGACATCCTTAATAATTGATTCCATCATTTTACCCACTGACGTCAGGCTGACCGGTCTATAATTACGTGTTTTCTCTCTCCCTCCTTTTTTAAAAAGTGGGGTTACATTGGCTACCCTCCACTCGATAGGAACTGATCCAGAGTCTATGGAATGTTGGAAAATGACTGTCAATGCATCTGCTATTTCCAAGGCCACCTCCTTAAGTACTCTGGGATGCAGTCCATCAGGCCCTGGGGATTTATCGGCCTTCAATCCCATCAATTTCCCCAACACACTTTCCCGACTAATAAGGATTTCCCTCAGTTCCTCCTTCTTACTAGACCCTCTGACCCCTTTTATATTCGGAAGGTTGTTTGTGTCCTCCTTAGTGAATACCGAACCAAAGTACTTGTTCAATTGGTCTGCCATTTCTTTGTTCCCCGTTATGACTTCCCCTGATTCTGACTGCAGGGGACCTACGTTTATCTTTGCTAACCTTTTTCTCTTTACATATCTATAGAAACTTTTGCAGTCCGTCTTAATGTTCCCTGCAAGCTTCCTCTCGTACTCTATTTTCCCTGCCCTAATCAAACCCTTTGTCCTCTTTACCCACTTAGCGGAGCATATCCAAAAGGAGGTCGAAAAACTTCAGCAACCCCCATCATTCACTTTGTGGAGCAGAGCCACTGAATGGCTAGGTTCAATAGGAACTTCATTGGTGGAAGGTTTAATTCTATTTGTTGTAATTATTTTACTTTTATATTGTTTGTTTATGTTGATTAAATGTTGTTGCAACCAGGCGGCTGTAGCTGCTGTCCCACAGACCGTCTGTACGTGGCACAGGGGTATGTTATGCTTAAGGGAAGGTTGTTTACTGGTTGAATTAAGATATTGATTTGGATTAAATTGGAATAAGGTTAATTAACCTACTAAAACCAGACTTCCATTGTGGCCACGATGGAACTCGGGTTGGTGTAAATTTGTGTGGAAGCTACTAGTCCGGACATGTGGCGAAACACATCAACAAATTTTAGAAAGAAACTCTATTAACATGTATGAAATTATTTTGTAGAATGTTTAACCAGTGATAGCTGATGTTTTATGATTCAGTTTGTGAAAGAATCAAAGGGGGGATTGATAGATAATTCAAGCTCTGCAGCCTGGCTACAGTTTTTGAGAAAACACAGACCACATTGCATTAAGTCATCAATCAACTTGACATTTTAGGACCTTGGGTCGCGAGCCAATTAAAGGTTAACAGACTATCAATTGAGCCAATAAGGTCAAAGAAGGCGAGTTCTTTTCTGTAAATTGAACCAGGTATAAGTACAGCCATTTTGGCCATGTGGTCTCAGAAGGACAAAGGCCTTACTTAAAGCCAAGAGCTTGTTGCTGCTGTCAGAATAAAGTTACATTAAAACTACAATCGGAGTTCGTATTTCATTGGAAATTAAGAGATCTAACAGACTCCATCTTGGCCAACTCTTTTCCTCTTAAATGCCTAAATCTTTTGATTAAAATCGCCCCCTTCTATTCTAGAATGCATTTCTTTTAAGATTGGCTAGAACCCAAAGTGCCAATAGCACTCATTTTTGAATCTAACTTTATTTGAATAATGACTCACAAGTTCAAGTGCAGAATTTTGGTTCTAGGGATGACACCAATAGCAGGTAATGAAAGTTGTGTGTAAGTTAAATTTAAGGGATGGCACCAACTAAAGGGGGGTGTCACGGGGATGAGGGGAAGGACACACTGCAGCAGATTAAAATTGGGAATGGTCAGCTAGCAGTGGCTTCAGGGTGGCTAAATAATCTGGACAATTTTAACTGCCAACCCACCAAATTTCTGTTGGGCTGGTCGATCAGGACCTCAGCCTGTAGACCCCAGGAGGTATCACTTCTACCCTGTAGTCATCCTGATGTCCAGGTCGCTGAGTTGAGGAAACTCCCAACGTAGAAAATCTCGTGCTCCAGCCCCACTCCCTCTGACATATTGGGCCAGAATTTGCTTTTGCAGGGCATCTAATGGAATTTTCCATTAGTTGGACTTGCACACTGCACCATTCAGCTCAAAAAGATTTTTCCCATAAAGTTGCTGAAAGTGCCAGCTGCTAACAGCACAGGAAGAGAAGCAGGGTATCTGGAACATGAGTGAACAAGGCAATGAACAGGTTTGATTGGCAATCATTAATACTAAACAAACAGGGAGGCTATGGCAAGATGCCATTTTCGCAAAGCTAGTGGCAGAGTAGCATAACTCAAATATCATCTTTTGGATATTCATATCTAACTGCATATCTGCTCCTCGCCTGAAGTTGTTGTACCAGTTACCCATAAACAACAGCGACACCATTAGCCTTGCCATTACTTTGAAAGCAAATTCTGTTCCAATCTGTGCAGTGCATTGAGGTTCTGCCCACCTCAGTTCCAAATGGAAATTGGCTGGCTTGAATGGGATCCATCATAGCCATGTTCCACCTGAATTATCTCAGGTAAACTCAACACTCTCAGCTGACTTATGCCTAGAGTGCACCTCTGGTGCTGAGGAAATTGGGTCATAGACTCAATGGAGCCTCCCTTGGTGCATTGATCAATTGTGAGCACGTGTTGCACTGGTGTACCCATGACTTTAAGTCCGAGTCAATGCCGGGCCACCAGACTTGCGATCTGGCTATAGCCTTCATCATGACTATGCCTGGGTGGGTATTGTTTAGTTCACGTATAAACGTTTCCTTGCCTTTTTTTGGCAAAACCACATGATTACCCCATAAGAGACAATCCGACTGGATGGACATTTCATCCTTGCGTCGGTGAAACAGCTTAATTTCATCTTGCATTTCCCCGGGAACGGCCGACCTTCTCCCAACGAGGACGCAATTTTTTACAAGTGATAGCACAGGATCCTGGCTGGTCCAGGTCCTGATCTGGCGAGCAGTGATGGGTGACCCCTCGCTCTCAACAGCATCCATGACCAGAAGCAAGTCTGCGGGCTGCGCCATTTCCACCCCAGTGGTGGGCAATGGTAGCCGACTGAGGGCATCAGCACAGTTCCCCGTGCCTGGTCTGTGGCGGATAACATAATCATAGGCGGACAATGTTAGTGCCTATCTTTGGATGTGGGACGAAGCATTGGTGTTTATACCTTTGCTTTCTGAAAACAGCGAAATGAGCGGTTTGTGGTCGGTTTCAAGCTCAAACCGAAGTCCAAATAGGTATTGGTGCATTTTCTTAACCCCATATACACATGCTAACGCCTCTTTCTCGACTAAACTGTAGACTTTTTCAGCCTTAGGCAGACTTCTAGACACGTATGCAACCGGTTGAAGTTTGCCCGATACATTGGTTTGCTGTAACACACAGCTGACCCTGTACGAAGATGCATCACAAGCTAGCACTAATCGTTTACACGGGTCATACAGTAAAATTAACTTATTAGAACAAAGTAGGTTTCTGGCCTTCTCAAAGGCTGTCTCTTGAGATTGACCCCAAAACCAGTCATCACCCTTACGTAGCAACATGTGCAACGGTTCCAGCAAAGTGCTTAACCCGGGTAGAAAGTTACCTAAATAGTTGAGGAGTCCCAGGAACGAACGCAGCTCTGTCACATTCTGTGGTCTGTGTACATTCTTGATGGCCTCTGTCTTTGAGTCCGTGGGTCTGATGCCGTCTGCTGCAATCTTTCTCCCCAAAAATTCGACCTCTGGCGCCAGGAAAACAAACTTGGAGCGTTTTAGCCTGAGTCCCATTCTGTCTAGTTAACTTAGAACCTCTTCCAGGTTGTGTAGGTGTTCGGTGGTATCACGACTAGTAATCAGGATGTCATCTTGAAACACAACGGTGCGCGGAACCGATTTCAGCAGACTCTCCATGTTCCTCTGGAAGCTGGCAGCAGCTGAGCGAATCCCAAAGGGGCACCTGTGGTATATAAACAGTCCTTTCCATGTCAATCTTTTCGACGATTCAGCCAGCTCCTGTGTCATGTAGGCGGAGGTTATGTCCAACTTGGTGAATGACTTCCTCCCCGCTAACGTTGCGAACAGGTCATCTGCCTTGGGTAGTGGGTACTGGTCTTGTAACGAGACTCAGTTGATCGTTACCTTGTAGTCTCTGCAGATTCTGACCATGCCATCGCTTTTCAACACCGGAACAATCAGACTGGCCCACTCGTTGAACTCAACTGGCGATATGATTCCCTCTCATTGAAGTCTGTCCAGTTCGATCTCGACTTTCTCCCTCATCATATATGGAACCACTCGAGCCTTGTGATGAATGGGCCTTGCATCGGGGACCAGGTGGATCTGCACCTTGGCGCCTGTGAAGTTGCCGATGCCTGGTTCAAATAGCGACAGAAACTTGCTCAGCACTTGGGCGCACGAGGCATCATCCACTGAAGATAGTGCTTTGATGTCATCACAGTTCCATCGAATCTTTCCCAGCCAGCTTCTGCCAAATAGCATTGGGCCATCGCCTGGTACAATCTACAGTGATAAATCATGCGCAGCTCCATCGTACGATACCTTCACTGCCGCACTGCCAATGACTGGTATGAGCTCTTTGGTGTAGGTGCGCAGCTTTGTCTGAATCGGGCTCAGTTTGGGCCTTTGTGCCTTGTTGCCCCACAGTTTCTCAAAAGCCTTCTGGCTCATAATTGACTGACTCACCCCCGTGTCCAACTCCATTGATACCGGAATACCATTCAATTTGACTTTCAGCATGATAGGAGGGCTCTTGGTGGTGAAGGTGCTTGGGTTGAGTTGCCTCACTTGTTTGTCTGTGTGATCCGCGCCGGATCGATCATCCTCTGCCCACTCTGCCACATGGTGAGTCGCAGCACTCTTGCACATTTGCTGGAGGTGCCCCATTGTTTCGCAGCCTTTGCACACGTGGTGCTTGAATCAACATTGATGGGCTCGATGATTACCCCCTCAGCGCCAACATGGTGTTAATGGATTTGCATTCACGCCCGATGGTGGACTCTGAGTCATCCTAGGTCTTGCAGTTGTAGATGTGTAGGCCCTGCCATATGCAGTTCTGCCTGCTAACGATGTTATTTTATGCACAGTTCTTGCCGGTGAGCTTCGATGCTAGGAAGATATCTGTCTGGTATTATTGCTCGTGGATATGAATGCTGGGCTATCGTGATGGCCTTGCTCAGGTCTAGGGATTCGGCGGACTGCAGCTTGCAAAGAATGACCTCGTGGCCGATGCCAAGCACTAAAAAGTCCCGCAGCATTTCCCCCAAAAATCCAGCAAATTTGCAAGTTGCCGCAAGGTGTCTCAGGTCGACGACATAACTCGCCACATCCTGGCCCTCGGAGGGGTGGTGCATGTAGAAGCGATACCTGGCCATTAAGACGCTCTCCTTCGGCTTGAGGTGGTTCCGAACCAGTGTACACAACTCTGTATATGTCTTCTCCGCTGGTTTCTCCGGTGCTAGTAGATTCTTGATATATTGTGGGCCCACACATGGTGAGGAGAATCGCCCTGCGCTTGATCGTTTTATCGCCCCATCCAGCTCGTTGGCCACAAAGTATTGGTCGAGATGCTCAACGAAGATTTTCAATTATCACTCTCTACAAATCTCTCTAAAATACCAACGGCAGCCATGACCGCGTGAAAGTTCGCAATCTGTTACTCGTCGCCAATTGTTAAGTATGGAAGGACTCCACAAGACTGAATACTGTGAACTAAAACTGATGTGACCTTAGTCTCTTTAATACAACTCCAGAGTGCCTAAGCAGCATGGCAGACAACCTTTTATATTCTCTAGTACGAGGTGTGCAGGTGACCCTTGGGCCTCCAACAGTTGCGCCCTCTGGAGGCAAGTCTTACACAGTTACAATGTCTACATACATAACAAGTACCTCAGAAATAAGAATATCCTTTGCTTTAAGCTATTCTCTCTGTGCCAGATATGCAGTGATACTGAGACAATGATGATTGAAATGCCTTGCAGAATAATGAGGCACAAATTGCAAGGTCAGATTGTAAATTTTATTTTCATTCTCCATCATGTGTGATTCCACAAGATACTGGAAAAACAGGAAAGAAACTATTAGCTATTATTTAATTTTTACCACATGTTCAAAACTTGCATGCTTCATCTTTTTTTTGTTTACAGGTCAAAGTAAAGAAAAGCTTGCAAATGTCATGAATATTCACAATTGCTTTTATGTGCCAGTCACAGAGGCACATCTTAAATGCCTTTGCTCCGTGAGACAGTGTAAAATCTTACACTTGAACCTCATGACTTCTGTTGCAGCATCATGATTGTCATTCCCAACTATTTCAAAGGAAATGAAAATCAATGGTTTCTATAATGGATGCCTCGCTCAGTATTCTCCAAAGGCCTCATGAGACACTCGTTGCTGTCTCCTATGAGAAGCTGTCTCCTTATGAGAATCCACCTCAACTACCCCATCCTCTTCTCTCACTGACCATCATGTCCACACGCCCACTGGAAGCTAATCTCACCAACCTCCTGCCCATTCCGCTCACATCTTCCATCACTGATCCACTTGCTAGGCTGCACGTAGGCATGAAGGTCAGTGAGAGAGGACGATGGGGCAGTTGAGGTGGCTTCTCATAAGTAGACAGCAACGAGTGTCTTATGATGCCTTCGGAGAATACTGAGCGAGGCATCCATTATAGAAACCATTGATTTTCATTTTCTTTAAAATGAATTTCCACTTCCACTTCACAGTTTGCAAAATTAATGACTTGGTCCAGGAGTCAGCAGATGTGTATCTTAGAACTGGTGAGAAATCATATCAAATGACCAGCGAGGCCTGCTCCGACAAACAATGATTTTAACACAGGCTGCATGGTTCCCATTACAGGCCTCATTAAGTGCAGGGTCTTCCAGGTATATCGGGTTTCCTATGCTGCCAGCTGACGTAATCAAATTGAAAATCACCAGAACATATAGGATCTAATTTTAACTTTGAGCAATAATGTAAAATAAGTCCTCATGAATCGGCAGCCCATTTTACATTGAAGATGGGAGAAAAATAAAACTGTCGACTGTTTTCCACTTGCCGCATAGAGTACACAACAACATTAACAAACTTGTGTAGATTCTAACTTACTAAGCAGCTCTTTAGCAGCTTAGCAAGTGGATCAGTGGTGGGAGATGTGAGCTTAACAGGAAGAAGGTTAGCGAGATTAGTTTCCAGTGGGTGGGAGAGAGGAGGATGGGACAGTTGAGGTGGCTTCTCATAAGGAGACAGCAACGGGTGTCTCGGGAGGCCTTCGGAGAATACTGAGCGAGTCATCTATTATAGAAGCCGATGATTTACATTTCCTTTGAAATTGTTGGCAATGACAATCAGGTAGTCTCGATAACAGGCGGCTGATCCACAACATCAGTTTTACACCCGGGCGACAAGTTGAAAATCTACCCCCATATTTGCCAGACTAAATATATGACCTAAAGTCTGAGCCTTGTATCAGTTGAAGTGCTACAAATTACTTTGTAAATCAATAAATAAAAGTTTTTCTCTGTGTATTTTTGTCCAATTAGGGACAATTGTAACACAATCTCATCACTTGGGGAGCGCTAATTAAAGGCAGTGGTGGTCAGGTAGGCCAAAATGTAATTATGTCCCCAGTGTGTTGCATTTTGATTTCTTTGGAACCCTGCACTTTCTTAGAGTGCTTGGAGCTACTATGTGCTTATCACAGGTGCCATCGCCCAATAGACACAGCCTTAGGATTCAAGCACCGCAGCATTGACCTTTCCCTTTAAGGGAGGGAAGCGTCCTGTACAACAGTTGCACAGAACATTGTGCAGCGCTCTGCCAATACTGCCCCTCTCACTCCCGATACAATGAATGCCATGTTACCATCAGATGTGTCAATGAACAAGCCATCGGCAGGGTCTCCAGAATGGTCATGGTGTGCTGCGCTCTGCACAACATTATGCAGCAGCGAGGTTTGCACCAGGAGGAACAAGGTGCAGAGTGCAGAACCTCTTCCGAGGAGGAGGAAAACAAGGCGGAGGCGCACATTGCTGCCCGGCATGCCCTCAGTATTGCAAGGTTCATTTAGTTCCACTGATGCACCCATCTATCAACCACACACAAAAGCCACTTTAGCATCCCGCCGCCCCCCCGCCCCCGACCCCCACCCTCCTCCATCAACACAATGCCACTAACACAAAGCAGTCCTGCAAATAACCAAGCCATCCTTTAACCGCCCCATTGCTCAACGTCAACTTATATCTTCCCATTCATCAGTGTGCCACACAAATACCAGGCAATGACTATATCAAGAGAGCATCTTACCACCACCCCTTGATGTTCAATTGCATTACCATCACCAAATCCCTCAACATCAACATCCTGGAGGTCAACATTGACCAGAAACTTAACTGGATCAACCATATAAATACTGTGGCTACAAGAGCCAGTCAGAGGCTGGGCATTCTGCGACGAGTGTCTCACCTCCTGACTTCCCAAAGCCTTTCCACCATCTACAAGGCACAAGTCAGGAGTGTGATGGAATACTCTCCACTTGCCTGGATGAGTGCAGCTCCAAGAACACTCAAGGAGCTCGACACCATCCAGGAAAAAGCAGCCTGCTTGCTTGGCATCCCATCCAGGGCTACGGACCAAAAGCTGGAAAGTGGGATTAGGCTGAATAGCTCTTGGTCGGCTGGCGTAGACATGGTGGGTCGAAATGGCCTTCTTCCGTGCTGTAAATTTCTATGATTAAACATTCACTCCCTCCACCACCAGCACACCATGGCTGCAGTGTGTCCCATCTTCAAATGCACTGCAGTAACCCACCAAGGCTTTTTTGAAAGCACCTCCTAAACCCACGACCTCTACCATCAAGAAGGACAAAGGCAGCAGGTGCATGGGAATACCATCACCTCCAAGTCACACACTTGGAAATATATCGCCGCTGGGTCAAAATCCTGGAACGCCATCAAAGAGCACTGTGGGAATACAGTCACCACACGGACTGCAGAGGTTCAAGAAGGCGGCTCACCACCATCTTCTCAAGGGCAATTAGGGATGGGCCATAAATGCTGGCCTTGCCAGCGACGCCCTCTTCCCAGGAACACATTTTTAAAAAATCACACAACTGAAAAGGCCACTTGCCAGCCAGCAACCAAGAATGGGTAAGATAGGAAAGTGCTGCAAAAGAATAATATTTATGTGGTCACATATAAAACAGAAACTTAACATTCTAACAATGAGTAACACACCCATGTGCATACTTTCGCGCAACTACAAATCTTTACTCTTCCTCTTCCTAGCACTTCCACATGGTGCAACCCCTGTGGTTCAGCAGAGGTAGAGGCAGGCAGCTCAGATCCCTGCTCTAATTGCAGAGATGCTCTTGGCGGACATCCTCTGGATTTTAGAGGCCTTAAGGGCCCTGCTAAAGACTGCTCCACTTGTATCTTTGCAGGGGCAGACACGGCCAATGGGACACGAGGCAGCATCTAAGGTACTGACTGAGAGCGGGGCAATGGGTGACAATTGGAAGCGCTTTGAGCTGAGCCTCCACTTCCATGTCCCCTTTCAAGATCATCACTCTCATGGGCCAGCCATAATTCCTTGCTAGCAATGAGCTGGAGAACACTTTGCTGCAGATCAATGGGGCAATGAGCGGCCAAGGCTCGGGTATCGGCCATCCTATTTAAGGTGGCATTCGTGTGATTGACGCATTTGATGCTCCATGCAGGTGGCCACTCTTTCCATGGTCAATGGCATCATCGTGAAAGCCTGCCACATCATGCCACTGATGCTCGAGACGGTCTCCTCCAATCTCTCTGCAAGCGTGCACAGTGCGGCTGGAACACCTCCCAGTACATTGCACATTCTCTGCTGCTGCTGTAAAAGTATTCTATTCATCGATGGCCCTGAGGTGCAGCAGCTGTCTCAAGTTGAGCAGAGCTTGAAGCATCCTGTGCCCTCACATGTGATGTGAGCTTAAGCATCCGAGAAGACGCCGAACATTTCAAAGGGTAGAAATTTCCCCCTGCCCGAAACGGGTCGCTCTTAGCCCGTTTTGATGGTTTTTACCGGAGTTGCAGTTCAGGTCGATTCTTTTGTGAAATTCCGCTCTTTGTTTTTTTTTGTTTTGATCCGGAAGTTGGTCATAATAGGAGCGGTGACAACACCTGAGGGGCAAAGGCGTGGCGGTGACAGCAACTGAGGGGCGAAAGTTGGGGTTGGAGCCGATTCACCGCCGCAATGATGTCATCATGCCGCTGCATCACCATGGCTCTCCCCTTCACTTAAAGGGGAGAGCTTTCACGATTTTTAAACTTAGTCCCACTGGGCCACCGCGGAGGGTTTCAGCTGGGCCAGTGGCCTGGCACCCAAGAGTAACTTCCAGGCTGTCTGTTGGCGCCCCGGCCGAATCCGGGGGCATAATTGCCGGCCCGACATGGCAGTCGACCGACAAAAAAAAACATGACAGCACCGGCAATGTATCCTCCCCTTTAAGGGAAGCCGCACCGCCACTGCTGAAGACCACAGCCTCACTGGACCACTGGGAATAAGCTTGTTTTGGCACCGCTGGGTGGGCCGAAGATTTTCTGAGGGGAATGTCGCCGTCTGGGGGTTAGATTGGCAGTGCGCATGGTGATGACGTGCTTAACACCAATCGGCAGCAGAGGAGTGGTAAGAGGGGGGATCGGGGCACTAGCAGGAAAACTCAGAAGGGCAATTGGGCTAGCAGTGGCCATTGCACCAAATGTAGGCGGCCATTCCACTCTGCAGCGTGGCCACCAATTTGCGGTGGTAACAGGCCTTAATGAAAGGGACAATTTCGGCCCCCAAGTCTCTTCGTCGGGTGCACGTGGAGGCCAAAGGCAAACAGCGGAAGGAGCGTACGCAAATCAAGCATCCCATCCACCCATTCCTCTAACTGTGCCCCACCTGTGACAGAGACTGTAGACCCTGCATTGGTCTCACAGTCACCTCAGAACTCATATTAGTGTTGAAGCAAGTCATCCTCGACACCGCGGGACTGCCTAAGAGAGAGAGAAAGAGATCTGTGAGTCACCAAACCCAACTACCTGCCTTACTGGTCCCACCGAAGTGTGAATATCTGAGCTGGTGCATGGTCTGCATGAATCCGGTGACGGTGCACCCTCAGAGGGATTGACCTCCTCTGAGGAGTCGGCAGTGGCAGCCAGGTGGATCACCTCCTGAGTGTGAAGATCCTGTGGGAGATGAAAGAAATGAATAAGTACTGTCAAAGTAAGAATGTTTGAAGTTTTCATTATGCACATGATCGTATTTCACTTGCTATTGACATCAAGTCACCATGAGTGAATGTTATATGCCTTGTGGCTGTCTGATATTTAATTCTGTCACTGCTTAACTGTCACTGGAAGCCCCCATCTCCGATGGCCAGGCTCGCCGAGATGCCACTGATTTCCAGCGCCTGTGCCTCTGCACTTGTTAGCTGTGTGATGGCTGGAGAACCACCTCTGTTTCTCTGCTTCTCCCTCGTGTCCGCTGGTTGTAGATGGGGAAAGATATAGTTGATGAGCAGACGGGAGGAAATGACTTACCAAAAAATTATCTGGATCTGTTATGATCTGGAATTTACTGCCTGAAGGATGGTGGAAGCAGATTCAATAGTAACTTGCAAAAGGGAACTAGATTAATAATATGAAGGGAAAAAAAAAATACTTGCCCATTTGGAAAGAATAGGGGAGTGGGATTAATTGGATAGCTCTACTAAGGAGCCGGCACAGGCACAACGTGTTGAATGGCTTCCTTCTGTGCTGTATAAGGGATGAAAGTATTTCATACTGCAAGCAAACCCAATGGAGACAGATGAAAGTAAGATGAACTCTGTCACTGCATACGCAGCTCTGTTTTTGTAGTTTGGAATGTTTATTACATTATTGCTTTGGAAGAAGGAACCATCTTTTCATTAATGAAAGGATAGACAAAAAGATTTGATACCCAGTGCAGCCTTGTAAAATCAGGTTGTGGACATTTTAAAGAGTGTACCAAGAAAACAGTACTGATAATTACTTTACACGCTAGATGGCATGACAACAGTTTGCAGCTGGAGATAACTATCAGGACACGGGTCTCATAAAATTGACCCTGGTGGTTCCTGGAAATAGAAAAGAATTGTACATTGTCTGAGAGAGAGAGAGCATCACAGGCAGAAAAAGCAGTATGTGCAATTTTGCCATTGGCATTCTGGATTTTTAAAATTGATATAAAATTCTCATGAAAAGTCATTGACCTGAAATGTTGACTTTGTTTCTCTCTCCACAGATGTTACCTGCCCTGCTAAGTATTTCCAGCATTTTCTGTTTTTATTTCAGATTTCCTGCATCTGCATTATTTTGCTTTTGTAGAATACTGAGTTGTCTTCCTGACATAACCAAGAAAGCAAGAGCAGTTATGTTCTTGAATCAGAGAATCCTTAAATTCTTTGCTCAAAAAGAGTAATATTAAAGAATGTAGGGACAAAGAATTTAAAACCTTTCCTCAGCAATATCTTTCTAGCCATACATAATGTATCTAATCTACTCCACCCTAACTTGACCAATACATTGCACAGGAGTAATCCTGAAATACATATCTAGAACCTAACTCTTTAAGGTTTGTTGAAAGACATCCAACCTATTCTTAATCATATCATTTGTTCCTATATGAACCATGACATCTGGCTTTGTGCCGGTTTCTGCTATATCCTCCAGCCACATCTAACAAAGCCATTGATGTAAGGGTGAGGCGGGTAAGGGCAGGGTAAGAGACTGCTTAGGTTGGTGTAATGTACGTGCTTCATGGGTTCTTTGCAAAAGAATTCATAGCAACACATTGTTATTAAGAACTAGTTGGTTTATTAGCAAGGGTTTAACAATCACACTACCATTACCAGTTTTTAAAACATCCCTCAGAACTCCAGCGGACAACTGACCTTCCTAATGCCTGCCCCCCAACCAAGCCTCGGGCCACCTACCATCAATGGCGCTACTCGACGCCGAGGTTGTGGCCAACACCTCGCTGTAGGCAATTAGGCCCATATAGCAATGCTTGGTCTCCAGTCGTATTGAACCCCCTTGCCACTGGACCAAGACCTTGCTCAGTTAAGCCCGTGTGGTTACCAGTGTGCAGTGGCCACCCCATGTTAAAAGAATTCATGCATAGGCATCTTCCACTTCATTAATATGAAGTTCGGGACCTGGAATGTCAGGACCCTCATGGACAACTACAACAACAACAGGACGGAACGCTGCACCGCCATAGTTGCCCGGGAACTTAGATGTTTTGACATCGACATGCGAGACCCGGCAGGCAGGGAAAGGCCAGCTCAAGGAACATGGTGGAGGTTACACCTTTTTCTGGAAAGGAAAACCAGAGGAAGAACGGCACCTTCATGGAGTCGACTTCGCCGTCAAAAATGAGCTGGTTGGCCGCCTCAAAGACTCCCCCTGTGGGGTTAACGAATGCCTCTTCATCTTACTCTGTCCTGGAACCAATGTGCCACAGTCATCAGTGTGTACACCCCAACATTTGATGCAACGGATGAGGCTAAAGAGGGTTTTTATTCCAACCTCTTGACACCCCTGTCCTGCGTCCCCACAGATGACAAATTGACCCTCCTAGGTGACTTTAATGCCAGGATCGGCAAAGACACAGCACTCTGGGGAGGCATGATTGGCAGAAAGGGGGTAGGGAAAGCCAACTCCAGCGGTACCTTATGCCTGATAAAATGTCTAGAACATGAACTTCTCATCACCAACACCCTGTTCCGCCAGAGGGACAAGTACAAGGCATCGTGGCAACACCCTCGCTCCAAGCACTGGCACCTGCTCGACTATGTCATCGTCCGAGCCAAGGATCGCAAGGATGTGTGCATCACCCACGCCATGACAGGAGCCGACGACTGCTAGACGGACCATCACCTAATCCGATCCATCATCAACATTAACATTGTCCCAAAGCAGAGGGGACAGCAGAAGCAGTGCCGCAAAAAAGTTAATGCCGGGGCACTTAAAGACCCAGCTAAGAGAGCCCTATACAGCCAGCGCCTCACAGCTAATCTGGCATGACTTGATGATCCTGAGATGCTGAATGCCCACAGCGCTTGGTCTGCCCTCCAGGCTTCTATAACCAGTGCCTGTGAAGAGATACTTTGTCACTCAACCAGAAAACACCAGGACTGGTTGGATGAAAATGATCAGGAGATCCAAGAACTAATAGATCGCAAGTGCAGAGCATTTCTGAGCAACAACCCAACTTGGGAGCAGCAAAGTAACGTTACAGACGGCTCAAGGCTGAGGTCCAACAAAAAACCCATCAAGGACACCAAGGCTTTCAGGGCCCGCTGGAAGGAGCACTTTGAAGATCTCCTCAATTGAGACTCTGCCTTTGACTCGAGTGTTCTCGACTCCATCCCGCAGCATGCAACGCACCACCACCTCAGTGAAACCCCAACGTTGCACGAGGTAGGCAAAGCCATAAAATAGCTCAAGAATAACAAGGCTACGGGTGCAGATGGAATCCATGTTGAGGCGCTAAAATATGGCGGAGAGGCGCTGTTGGCGCGGATACATGACCTCATCTCTCTATCTGGAGGGAGGAGAGCATGCCGGAAGATCTCAGTGATCGTGACCATCTTTAAAAAAGGGGACAAGTCTGACTGCGGCAACTACAGGGGAATCTCCCTGCTATCAGCCACTGGGAAAGTTGTCGGTAGAGTCCTCGTCAACCGTCTTCTCCCTGTGGCCGAGGTGCTCCTCTAGGAGTCACAGTGCGGATTTTGTCCCCTACAGGGCACAACAGACATGATCTTTGCAGCTCGACAGCTGCAGAAAAAATGCAAGGAGAAACACCAGCCCTTATACATGGCCTTTTTCGATCTTACAAAGGCCTTTGACACTGTCAACCGTGAGGGTCTATGGAGTGTTCTCCTCCGTTTTGGATGCCCCCAAAAGTTTGTCAACATCCTTCGCCTGCTGCACGACGACATGCAGGCCGTGATCCTTACCAGCGGATCCATTACTGACCCAATTCATGTCCGTACTGGGGTCAAACAGGGCTGCGTTATCGCTCCGACCCTCTTCTCAATCTTCCTTGCTGCGATGCTCCACCTCACAGTCAACAAGCTCCCCGCTGGAATGGAACTAAACAACAGAACCAGTGGGAAGCTGTTTAACCTACGCTGCCTCCAGGCCAGGTCCAAGATCACCCCAACCTCTGTAGTTGAGCTACAGTATGCGGACGCCTCCTGCGTCTGCACATATTCTAAGGTTGAACTCCAGGATATAGTCAATGCATTCACCGAGGCATATGAAAACATGGGCCTTATGCTTAACATCCGTAAAACAAAGGTGCTCCACCAGCCTGTCCCCGCCACACAGCACTGCTCCCCAGTCATCAAGATTCACGGCGCGACCCTCGACAACGTGGACCATTTCCCATACCTCGGGAGCCTCTTATCAACAAAAGCAGACATTGATGCGGAGATTCAACACCGCCTCCAGTGCACCAGTGCAGCCTTCGGCCACCTGAGGAAAAGAGTGTTCGAAGACCAGGCCCTCAAATCTACCACCAAGCTCATGGTCTACAGGGCTGTAGTAATACTCGCCCTCCTGTATGGAGCAGAGGCATGGACAATGTACAGAAGACACCTCAAGTCACTGGAGATATATCACCAACGATGTCTGCGCAAGATCCTGCAAATCCCCTGAGAGGACAGGCACACCAACATCAGTGTCCTCATCCAGGCTAACATCCCCAGTATTGAAGCACTGACCACACTTGATCAGCTTTGGTCGGCAGGCCACATAGTTCGCATGCCAGACACGAGACTCCCTAAGCAAATGCTCTATGCGGAGCTCCTTCATGGCAGACGAGCCAAAGGTGGGCAGCAGAAACGTTACAAGGACACCCTCAAAGCCTCCCTGGTAAAGTGCAACATCACCACTGACACCTGGGAGTCCCTGGCCGAAGACCACCCTAAGTGGAGAAAGTGCATCCGGGAGGGCGTTGAGCTCTTCGAATCTCAACGCCGAGAGTGTGAAGAGGTCAAGCGCAGGCAGCGGAAGGAGTGTGCGGCAAACCAGTCCCACCCATCCCTTCCCTCGGCGAATGTCTATCCCACCTGTGACAGAGTCCGGGGCTCTCGTATTCGACTGTTCAGCCATCAAATAACTCACTTCAGGAGTGGAAGCAAGTCTTCCTCGATTCCGAAGGACTGCCTATGATGATGATGATGATGACCAGTTCATCCACCAGTCTCACAACCACTTGCCTCATCGTGGATCACCTGAACCTAACTGGCTGGGGTTTTATTGAGTCTTGGGAACATCACATGATGGCTAAGCTACTCCCTACTCAGCAGCTCTACAACTCTTTTGGGTGGGGAACAAAATAAACGTTAGATCAAGTGCCCCCGATCTGGGGGACACTCCAGACACTTTAACTGGCCCTTTTATTTTTTTTGATGTTTTTTGGGTTTTTTTTTTGTGTTTTTCTTTTATTTTTTGCGGGGGGGGCATTAAAACCGACAATTAAAACAAATTAAACTTTAAAACATATAAAATCAAATTAAAATTTGGTTGCTGGGGTTAACGATGCACTCCAGTCCCTCCGCGCCCACTTCTTGCGGAAGGCCGCGAGCGTACCGGTGGACACCGCGTGCTCCATCTCTAAGGACACCCTGGCTCAGATGTAGGCGCGGAAGAGAGGCAGGCAGTCGGGCTGAACGACCCCCTCGACCGCCCGCTGCCTGGACCGGCTGATGGCACCCTTGGCCGTGCCCAGGAGCAGTCCTACAAGGAGGCCTTCGGACCTACCCGCTCCCCTCCGCACAGGGTGCCCAAAGATCAGGAGTGTGGGACTGAAGTGCAACCAGAAATTGAGGAGCAGCCCCTTTAAATAATGGAACAGGGGCTGCAACCTCACACATTCCATAAAAACATGGATCACGGACTCTTCCAGACCGCAGAAATTGCAGACGGCCTGGGAGCCCGTGAACCGGCTTAAAAACTTATTGCACGGGACTGCTCCGTGCACCACCCTCCAGGCCAAGTCCCCGATAAATAGTGGGAGGACTCCTGCGTAGAGTGCCCTCCATCCAGCAGCTCTACAACTCTTTTTGGGGGAGACAAAATAAATATTAGATCGAGTGCCCCCCGATCTGGGGGACACTCCAGACATTTATAACTGCCCTCTTTTTTTTTGTTGTTTTTTTGGGGGGGGTTTTTGTGTTTTTTTTCCTTTTGTAATTTTATTTTTGGACATTAAAATCATATAATTTACAAGTGCCCCCTATAAAAGGGAAGGGGGACACTAAAACCCGGCAATTAAAACAAATTAAACTTTAAAACATAAAATCAAATTAAAATTTGGTTGCCGGGGTTGATGATGCACTCCAGTCCCTCCGGCGCCCACCTCTCGCGGAAGGTCGCGAGCGTACCGGTGGACACCGCGTGCTCCATCTCTAAGGACACCCTGGCTCGGATGTACGCACGGAAGAGAGGCAGGCAGTCAGGCTGAACGACCCCCTCGACCGCCCGCTGCCTGGACCGGCTGATGGCACCCTTGGCCGTGCCCAGGAGCAGTCCTATGAGAAGGCCCTCGGACCTACCCCCTCCCCTAGGCACAGGGTGCCCAAAGATCAGGAGTGTGGGACTGAAGTGCAGCCAGAAATTGAGGAGCAGCCCCTTTAAATAATGGAAGAGAGGCTGCAACCTTGTACATTCAATAAAAACGTGGAACACGGACTCTTCCAGACCGCAGAAATTGCAGGCAGACTGGGAGCCCGTGAACCGACTTAAAAATTTATTGCTGGGACTGCTCCGTGCACCACCCTCCAGGCCAAGTCCCCGATAAATAGCGGGAGGACTCCTGCGTAGAGTGCACTCCATCCAGCAGCTCTACAACTCTTTTAGAGTAAACAAATCAACATTAGATCGAGTGCCCCCCGATCTGGGGGACACTCCAGACACTTATAACAGCCCTCTTTTTTTGTTTCTTTTTTTGTTTTTTTTTGTATTTTTGTAGGGTTTTTTTTGTGTTTTTTTAGGGCATTAAAATTCAATATTTTCCAAGTGCCCCCTATAAAAGTGGAGGGGGACACTAAAACCTCGGCAATTAAAACAAATTAAACTTCAAAACATAAAATCAAATTAAAATTTGGTTGCCGGGGGTGACGATGCACTCCAGTCCCTCCGGCGCCCACCTCTCGCGGAAGGCCGCGAGCGTACCGGTGGACACCGCGTGCCCAGCAGCTCTACAAAACTGTGAGCATTCTCACAGGTGCATACATTATTTGGGAATTCATGTACCCCAGGTCTTCAGAGCAACATGGCTTATAGTCACTGACTCACTGGAGGTCTGCCTGGTTAGAATATGTGGACTCCTTGCCGGTGCATCTGTGGTCGGGGGTTAACGGCCGCCAAAAATGGTGGCACTGTTCGGTCTAATGATTATTAACTCAGTGCTAAACTCACCATGTAATGCCCTCCTGGTGGCATTCTTTCCAGCATCAGGCCCCAATGTGATGTCCACAAGCAGCATTACTGCTTTGCACAACCTCTGAAAGCGGGGCCGTGATTTTGCAAAAAATTGTGGGATCTTAAAAGGGCAATGCATTGTCGTTTTCTTAAAAGAGCAATGACTTCTGAAATGACAAAAATAAAAATGATGTAAAAATATGCAGCTTTCAGCCTTTAGAGCTCAACTGACTTCTGAAAAAAAATTACCATAAAAAGAATATCCAAATGGGAGTCTTCAGCTCTTAAAGCTGAATTCCCATCTGCACTGAAGAAAATGGGAAAAGTGCTTCAGCACTAACACAAATGGCTCATTAAGCCAGGGAAGGGGCATGTAGGGACTCACACGCAGCACTTCATCTTTGTGCAGGGGGTCAATGCTGCAAGAGAGGTTCTTTACACACAGGGCCAGGAGGTCCTCCAGAAAGAATGATGTGCAACCGGATCACCGAGGCCGTCACTACCAGCAGTGTCGCCCATACCACCTGGCCCCAGTGCCCAAAAAAGGTTCATAACCTCGGTCAAGGCCAGCAAATGCATCGTTAGAAGCCGCCTCCTACCAACTTCTTCACTTGCCTCACATACTTCTAAATACACAAAAAAACCCTCCCCCAATCACTCACCTACCAACAATTTGTACCAATCACATGGCATCTCCCATTCCTAGCTTCACCTCACCCCCTTAGAGGCGACGGTGCTGGCCATTTTTGTCAGGGACATGGTTGAGCCCTTGGTCAGCGATGGGGCTAAAAGGATACAAGATGCTGATAGCCACATACGTTATCCTCCTTCTCGCGTGTACCTCTTGCTTTTCCACCATCCCCTCACCACCACTTCCTCATTTCACAGAACCAAGAAATGCAGCTTGCCCAGCCAGTGGTTCAAAGTGTAAGAGTGAGAGGGTAAGAGTAAGAGGAAGAAGAGGCAGACAAAAAGCAGGAAACTATAGACTAGTTAGCCGAACATCTGTGGTTGGGAAAATGTTGGAGTCCATTATTAAAGAAGCAGTAGCAGGACATTTGGAAAAGCAAAATTCGGTCAGGCAGAGTCAGCATGGATTTATGAAGGGGAAGTTGTTACGTTCGGAATAACTCCACAAGACTATGCTGTAAGCTCAAACTGATGTGACCTTAATCTCTTTAATCTAACCCCAGAGTGAAGAATCAGCATGGCAGACAACCTTTTATACTCCCTTGCACGAGGTGTGCAGGTGACCCTTGGGTCTCCAACAGGTGCTCCCCCTGGTGGCAAGTCTAACACTATTATAAAGTTTACACATAACATCACTCCCCGCCAAAGTCTTAGATACAAGTTATTTACAAGTTGAGGTGATCCGGGGCTCTTCGTTCCCGGATTAATCACCTGAGTTGAAGTCCTGGCATGGATGAGTTGGTCGGATCATTGCTGCACTGCAGCACGGCTGGTCTGATCGGACTGTTGGGCATGGTGGTTCATCCTTGTGATTGACAGCGAGGTCGATTGCTGGTTGTGTGTGTGTTGGTGGATCAATGATGGTAATGTCCTCTTCAAACTGTTCTTGGTTGTCAGTGAATCGCATTTTGGTCTGATCCAAATGCTTTCTGCACGTTTGTTCATTCAGAACTTTGACAACAAACACTGTATTCCCCTCGTTGGCTAAAACAGTGCCAGCAACATATTTGGGACCATGACCGTAATTAAGAACAAATACAGGGTCATTAACCTCAATGTCACGTGATACAGCCGCGCGATCGTGTTACATGTAATGCCGGTGACGCCGGGTTTCTACATGATCATTGAGATCCGGGTGGACTAAGGAGAGTCTGGTTTTGAGTGCTCTCTTCATTAACAATTCTGCCGGGAGAACCCCGGTAAGCGAGTGGGGTCATGTGCCGTAACTGAACAGAATCCGAGATAACCGGGTCTGCAGGGAACCGTCCATCATGTGTTTCAAGCTCTGCTTGATAGTTTGGACTGCCCGTTCTGCTTGACCGTTGGATGCGGGCTTAAACGGGGCAGACCTGACATGTTTGATGCCATTGCGGGTCATGAACTCGGTGAATTCCGAGCTGGTGAAGTATGGTCCATTGTCACCAATAAGGACATCGGGCAAACCATGGGTGGCGAACATGGCCCAGAGGCATTCAATGGTGGCAGTGGACGTACATGACGGCATTATTACACATTCAATCCATTTAGAGTAAGCGTCCACTGCTACTAGGAACATCTTTCCTAGAAAGGGGCCAGCGAAATCTACGTGGACCCCGGACCACGGTTTGGAGGGCCATGACCACAGACTAAATAGGGCCTCTCTTGGTGCATTGATCAACTATGAGCAAGTGTTACATTGGTGTACGCATGACTCCAATTCTGAGTCAATGCCGGGCCACCAAATGTGCGACCTGGTGATAGCCTTCATCATGACTATGCCTGGGTAGGTACTGTGTAGGTTGTGTATAAACATTTCCCCGCCTTTTTTTGGCAAAACCATGCGATTCCCCCAGAGGAGACAATCCGATTGGATGGACATTTCATCCTTGCGTTGGTAAAACGGCTTAATTTCATCTTGCATTTCCCCGGGAACAGCCAACCAGCTCCTATTAAGGACGCATTTTTTTTACTAGTGATAGCATAGGGTCCTGGCTAGTCCAGGTCCTGATCTGGCGAGCTGTGACGGGTGACCTCTCGATCTCAAAAACAACCATTAGAAGAAGCAAGTCTGTGGGTTGCGCCATTTCCACCCCGGTGGTGGGCAATGGTAGCCGACTGAGGGCATCAGCACAGTTCTGTGGCGGATTACATAATCATACGCAGATAATGTTAGTGCCCATCTTTGGATGCGGGACGAAGCATAGGTGTTAATACCTTTGCTTTCTGAAAACAGCAAAGTGAGCGGTCTGTGGTCGGTTTCGAGCTCGAACCAGAGTCCAAATAGATATTGATGCATTTTCTTAACCCCGTATACGCATGCTAATGCTTCTTTCTCAACAATACTGTAGGCTCTTCCAGCCTTAGATAAACTTCTGGATGCATATGCAACCGGTTGTAGTTTGCCTGACACGTTGGCTTGCTGAAACACACAACCGACCCCGTACGAAGATGCATCACTAGCGAGTACTAAACGTTTACACGGGTCATACAATGCAAGTAACCTGTTAGAACATAGCAGGTTTCTGGCCTTCTCAAAGGCTGTCTCTTGAGATTTACCCCAAACACAGTTGTTACCCTTATGTAGCAATAAATGCAAAGATTCCAGCAAAGTGCTCAACCCGGGTAGAAAGTTACCAAAATAGTTAAGGAGCCCAGGAACGAACACAGCTCTGTCACATTCTGTGGTCTCAATGCATTCTTGATGGCCTCTGTCTTGGAATCTGTGGGTCTGATGCCGTCTGCTGCAGTCTTTCTTCCAAAAATTCGAACTCTGCTGCCAGGAAAACACATTTGGAGCGTTTCAGCCTGAATCCCACTCTGTCCAATTGCTTTAGAACCTCTTCCAGGTTGTGCAAGTGTTCGGTGTTGTCACGTGTGATCAGGATGTCGTCTTGGAACACAACGGTACGCAGAACCGATTTCAGCAGACTTTCCATGTTCCCTGGAAGATGGCAGCAGCCGAGCGAATTCCAAAAGGACATCTGTGGTATATGACCAGTCCTTTGTGTGTGTTGATGCATGTCAATCTTTTCGAAGATTCAGCCAGCTCCTGTGTCATGTAAGCAGAGGTTAGATCCAGCTTGGTGAACGACTTCCCCCCTGCTAACATTGCGAACAGGTCATCCGCTTTGGGTAGTGGGTACTGGTCCTGTAACGAGACTTGATTGATCGTTACTTTGTAGTCTCCACAAAATCTGACCGTGCCTTGGCTTTTCAACACCGGAACAATTGGACTGGTCCACTCATTGAACTCGACTGACGATTTAGTTCCCTCTCGTTGAAGTCTGTCCAGTTCGATCTCGACTTTCCCCCGCATCATATATGGAACCACTCGGGCCTTGTGATGAACGGGCCGTGCATCAGGGACTAGATGGATCTGCACATTGGCGCCTGTGAAGTTGCCGATGCCTGGCTCAAATAGCGACCGAAATTTGTTCAGCACTTGAGCGCACGAGGTGTCATCCACTGAAGACAACGCTTTGATGTCGTCCCAGTTCCATCGGATCTTTCCTAGCCAGCTTCTGCTGAACAGTATTGGGCCATCGCCTGGTACAATCCATAGTGGTAAATCATGCACAGCTCCACCGTACGATACCTTCACTGCCACACTGCCAATGGCTGGTATGAGCTCTTTGATGTAAGTGCGCAGCTTTGTATGAATCGGGCTTAGTTTTGGCCTTTGTACCTTGTTGCCCCACAGTTTCTCAAAAGCCTTCTGGCTCATAATTGACTGACTCGGCCCCGTGTCCAATTCCATGGAAACTGGAATGCCGTTTAATATGACTTTCAACATTATCGGAGGGTTTTTGGTGGTGAAGGTGTGTACCCCATACACTTCCTCTTCAGCCTCGGGTTGAGTTGCCTCTCTTACTCGTTCAGCGTGATCCGCGCCAGATTGGTCATCTTCTGCTGACTCTGTCATGTGGTGAGTCGCAGTACGTTTGCACATTTGCTGGAGGTGCCTCATTGTTCCGCAGCCCTTGCACACGTAGTGCTTGAATCGACATTGATGGGCTCTATGATTACACGCACAGTGCCAATATGGTGTTAATGGATTTGCATTCACACCCCACAGCAGACTCTGAGTCATCCTAGGTCTGACCTCTGCAGGCATGTCGGCCCTGCCATGTACAGTTCTGCCTGCTGAAGGCATTATTTTATGCACGGTACTTGCCGGTGAGCTTCGGTGTTGAAAAGATATCTGCTTAATGTTATCGTTCGTGGACATGAAAGCCTGGACTATCATGATGACCTTGCTCAGATCTAGGGATTCGGCAGACAGCAGTTTGCGAAGAATGATCTCATGGCTGATTCCAAGTACGAAAACGTCCCACAACATTTCCCCCAAAAATCCGGCAAATTCGCACGATCCCGCAAGGCGTCTTAGGTCGGCGACATAGCTTGCCATGTCCTGGCCCTCGGAGCGATGGTGCGTATAAAAGCGATACCTGGCCATTAAGATGCTCTCCTTCGGCTTGAGGTGTTCCCGAACCAGCGTACACAACTCTGCATATGTCTTGTTCGGTGGTTTTGTTGGCGCTAGCAGATTTTTAATGAAGCCATGTATCGTGGACCCACAAATGGTGAGTAGAATCGCCCTGCGCTTGACCATGTTACTGTCTGTATCCAGTTCATTGACCACGAAGTACTGGTCAAGAAGTACAACGAAGGCTTTCCAATCATCACCCTCAACAAATCTCTCAAGAATACCAACGGCAGCCAAACGCGTGAAAGTTCGTGATCGGTTACTCATCGGCAATTTTGGAGGGGAGGGTGGACAGCCAGTTGTCGTGGTGCATATAGGTACCAATGATATAGGTAAAAAATGGGATGAGGTCCTACAAGCTGAATTTAGGGAGCTAGGAGTTAAATTAAAAAATAGGACCTCAAAGGTAGTAATCTCAGGATTGCTACCAGTGCCATGTGCTAGTCAGAGTAGGAATCGGAGGATAGCTCAGATAAATACGTGGCTTGAGGAGTGGTGCAGAAGGGAGGGATTCAAATTCCTGGGACATTGGAATCGATTCTGGGGGAGGTGGGACCAGTACAAACCGGATGGTCCGCACCTGGGCAGGACCGGAACCAGTGTCCTAGGGGGAGTGTTTGCGAGTGTTTTTGGGGAGGGTTTAAACCAATCTGGCAGGGGGATGGGAATCTATGCAGGGAGACAGAGGGAAGTAAAATGGGGGCAGAAGCAAAAGGTAGAAAGGAGATAAGGAAAGGTGGAGGGCAAAGAAATCAAAGGCAAAAATCAAAAAGGGCCACATTCTCTCTCAAAGGACAAAGAGTGTTAAAAAAACAAGCCTGAAGGCTCTGTGTCTCAATGCGAGGAGCATTCGTAATAAGGTGGATGAATTAACTGTGCAGATAGCTGTTAACGGATATGATGTAATTGAGATTACGGAGACATGGCTCCAGGGTGAACAAGGCTGGGAATTCAACATCCAGGGGTATTCAATATTCAGGAAGGATAGGCAGAAAGGAAAAGGAGGTAGAGTAGCGTTGCTGGTTAAAGAGGTGATTAAAGCAATAATAAGGAAGGACATTAGCTTGGATGATGTGGAATCTGTATGGGTAGAGCTGCGGAACACGAAAGGGCAGAAAACGCGAGTGGGAGTTGTGTACAGACCACCAAACAGTGATAGTGAGGTTGGGGATGGCATCAAACAGGAAATTAGGGATGCGTGCAATAAAGGTACAGCAGTTGTCATGGGTGACTTTAATCTACATATAGACTGGGCTAACCAAACGAGTAGCAATACGGTGGAGGAGGATTTCCTGGAGTTTCTAGACCAATATGTCGAGGAATCAACTGGAGAGCAGGCCATCCTAGACTGGGTGTTGTGTAATGAGAGAGGATCAATTAACAATCTTATTGTGTGAGGCCCCTTGGGGAAGAGTGACCATAATATGGTAGAATTCTTCATTAAGATGGAGAGTGACACAGTTAATTCAGAGACTAGGATCCTGAACTTAAAGAAAGATAACTTCGATGATATGAGACATGAATTGACTAGGACAGACTGGCTAAGGGTTAACGGTGGATAGGCAATGGCAGACATTTAAAGATCACATGGATGAACTTCAACAATTGTACATCCCTGTCTGGCGTAAAAATAAAATGGGGAAGGTGGCTCAACCGTGGCTAACAAGGGAAATTAGGGATAGTGTCATGCATTTCACCATCTTGCAATGACTGTAGGAATGTAACTGTAACTCATGCATACTGTACCTGTACACTTGTAATGCACACCCTGACCACAGGGAGTGAGCTCCTCACCTGGGCTTCTAGGTATAAAAGGGGAGGTCCCACCCAGGATCAACACTCGTCAGTCCTGGAAATAAAGTGAAGGTCACAGAGTGACCGTGTCTGATATATCTATGCCTCGTGTGAATTTGTAACAAGGTGCAGAGACGCTACATCTAGCGATGAGAATCGGGAATCACCGAACCACGAGGATGGCCACCGGTGGCACAGAGGAATGCTACTGTGTGGGTGAGGACTGGGACGACTTTGTGGAAAGACTCCAGCAGTGTTTTGTCACAAAGGACTGGCTGGAAGAGGCAGCCGCTGACAAGCGGAGGGCGCATCTACTGACCAGCTGCGGTCCACAGACGTATGCGCTGATGAAAGACCTGCTCGCACCCCAAAAGCCAGCGGACAAGTCCTTCGAAGAGCTCAGCCAGCTGATCAGTGAGCATCTCAAGCCGGCAAGTAGCGTACACATGGCCCGGCACCGGTTCTACTCTCACCGGCGTCGGGAGGGTCAAAACATCTCGGACTTCGTGGCGGAACTGCGGCGTTTGGCCAGTCTCTGTAAGTTCTCCTATGCCTGCAGGGGCGAGATGTTAAGGGACCTTTTCATCGAGGGCATTAATCATGCCAGCATTTTCAGGAAGCTCATAAAGACTAAGGATTTGACTTTAGAAGGGGCGGCGTTGATAGCTCAGACCTTTATGGCGGGGGAAGAGGTGACCAAGCTAATCTACGCACACAGCCCTGGTTTTAAAGTTGCGTTGAACCAGGGAATCAATGTTATAAAAATGACACAGAACTCCACAGGCAGGCAAGGGCAATTCAACACCGTCCAGGCAGGCAGACAAGGGCAATTCGACATCAGCCAGGCAGCAACAAGCTCCTGGCAACAGGCACAATGGAAAGGGGATCGGTAATTCACGCCATCACGAGGAACAATACATCCTGTGATGGGACAATTAACACCCCCCATCAGAGTGCTTAGAAACAGCCAAAAGGGCCATCAGAGAGGAATGCCTGGGAATAGTTCTTTTGTTAACAGCAATCTCAGCTCATGTTGGACACACTGCAAAAATCTGCAGGTTCCAAATTTACACCTGTAGGATTTCTAATGCCAAGGGACACCTGGCCAGGATGTGCAAAAAGGCAGTAGTGAGGCTAGTCTGCAAGACAGACGAACCAGATAAGGGGTCTGAAATGCAGGATGAGGCCTGGGGAACAACCATGGATGCTGAAGTTCAGAGAGTTCATGTGGCTGACGTCCACAGCTCATACACCAAAACGCCACCCATGAGGATGAAAGTCTTACTGAATGGTATCCCGGTGCACATGGAGCTGGATACCGGAGCTAGCCAGTCACTCATGAGCGCCCAACAATTTGAGAGACTATGGCCACACAGAGCTAGCAGGCCCAAATTGGAACGCATTGAGACACAGCTACGTACGTACACCAAAGAGATCATCCCTGTGCTGGGCAGTGCAAACTTGGTGGTAACGCATAATGGATCACAGAACCGGCTGCCACTCTGGATTGTTCCAAGAAATGGACCTGCGCTCTTGGGGAGGAATTGGCTAGCTGAGATGAATTGGAAATGGGGGGATGTGCACGCCGTTTCATCCGTGGAGCGAAGTTCATGCTTGCAGGTATTGCAAAAATTCGAGTCACTCTTTCAACCCGGTGTCGGAGCGTTCAAGGGCACCAAAGTAGTGATACACATCACTCCAGATGCCAGACCAGTGCACCACAAAGCCAGAGCGGTGCTGTACGTGATGCGTGAAAAAATTGAAAGTGAACTGGACAGGCTGCTCAGAGAGGGCATAATTTCGCCCGTTGAATTCAGCGACTGGGCAAGTCCCATTGTTCCCGTCCTCAAAGCAGATGGCTCTGTCAGGATTTGTGGCGACTACAAAGCCACCATCAACCAAGTGTCACTGCAAGACCAATAACTGCTCCCGAGAGCGGAGGACCTTTTTGCCATGCTGGCAGGTGGTAAGCTGTTCACGAAGCTGGACCTCACTTCGGCCTACATGACTCAGGAACTGGCTGAAGAATCCAAGTTTCTGACCACCATTACGACACACAAAGGATTATTTGTTTACAATAGGTGCCCGTTTGGCATTCGTTCGGCAGCAGCTATCTTTTAGCGAAACATGGAAAGCTTGCTCAAGTCCATCCCTGGAACGATCGTGTTCCAAGACGACATCCATATAACGGTTCGAGACACTGAGGAACACCTTCGCAACCTGGAGGAGGTGCTACGACGATTGGAAGGGATAGGCCTGCGGCTGAAAAAGGCCAAGTGCGTGTTTTTGGCCCCAGAGGTCGAGTTCCTGGGCAGGAGGGTTGCCGCAGACGGGATCCGGCCCACTGAATCAAAAACTGAGGCGATTAGCCGAGCGCCCAGGCCCGGCAACACGTCGGAGTTGCGATCATTCCTGGGACTCTTGAACTATTTTGGGAACTTCCTGCCGAACTTCAGCACATTGTTGGAGCCATTACACATGCTCCTCTGTAAAGGTTGTGAATGGTCTTGGGGGGATTGTCAAGAATGGGCTTTCAATAAGGCGAGGAACCTGCTGTATTCCAACAATCTGTTCCCTGTAAAAAACTGTTTTTAACATGCGATGCATCATCCTACGGAGTTGGGTGTGTTTTGCAACAGGGTAACAATGACAGCCGACTCCAAACGGTGGCTTACACCTCCAGGTCGCTCTCCCAGGCAGAGCGTGGATATGGCATGGTCGAGAAGGAGGCACTCTCGTGTGTGTATGGTGTGAAAAAGATGCACCAGTACCTTTTCGGTAGACGGTTCGAGCTAGAGCCGGACCACAAGCTATTAACATCCCTGTTGTCTGACAGCAAGGCTGTCACTGCTAATGCGTCAGCTCACATACAGCGATGGGCCCTCATGCTGGCTGCGTATGACTACACCATGCGGCACCGGCAGGTGCACGACATGTGCCCAGCTGGGCAATGCCCCCAGGGAGGCCCCACTCAGCCCGTGGCCCTGGCCCACCAGGCCATGGTCACGTATTTACGTGGACTATGCGGGCCCGTTCATGGAGAAAATGTTCCTGATCATTGTCGATGCATACTCGAAGTGGATCGAAGCATCATATTGAACTCGTGCACAACATCCATCACTGTGGAGAGTCTGCGTACGGTTTTCGCGACCCACGGCTTGCCGGACATCCTGGTCAGTGATAATGGCCCATGTTTTACCAGCCATGAATTCCAGGAGTTTATGTCGGGCAATGGGATCAAGCACGTCCGGACAGCGGCGTTCAAGCTGGCCTCCAATGGCCAGACGGAACGGGCGGTCCAAGTTATAAAACAGGGCATGCTACGCATCCAAGGACCCTCCCTTCAATGCCGCCTATCGCGCCTCCTGCTGGCCTACAGGTCCCGGCCGCACTTGCTCATGGTAGTCCCGCCAGCGGAACTCCTCATGAAACGCACGCTCAAGACGCAGCCATCCCTCATTCACCCAGCCCTGGCAGACATTGTTGAGGGCAAGCGCCAGTCCCAAACCGAGCTCCATGATCGAGGCTCAAGGGGGAGGTGTATAGAAATAGATTACCCGGTATTTGTTCTTAACCATGCTCAGGGAGAGGGCGGGTAATTGGAGCTGAGTCCACGGCCAGATCAGCCATGATCTTGTTGAATGGCGGAGCAGGCTCGAGGGGCTAGATGGCCTACTCCTGTTCCTAATTCTTATGTTCTTATGGGACCCAAATGGCTTGAGGGCACCGTAATTGGCAAAGAAGGAAACAGGATCATGGCGGTCAGACTAAACAATGGGCAGATATGTCGCAAACACTTGGACCAAGTAAAGACAAGGTTCAGTGCAGACACGGAGGAACCGGAAGAAGAGCATGATGAGATAGCACCCATACCACTGCCAGTGCACGAGTAACAAAGACAGTCCCTGTGGCCAGCCCGGACAGGCTGGAATTACCTCAAGTGACAGAGACGCGTGCTGAGGCTCAGCCACCAGAGCCACAACTGTGGCGCTCCACGAGAGAGCGCCGACCACCCGATAGACTTAACCGCTGAGACTAAAAGACCTAAGGGGAGAGGTGATGTCATGTATTTCACCATCTTGCAATGACTATAAGTATGTAACTGTAACCCATGCATACTGTACCTGTACCCTTGTAATGCATACCCTGACCACAGGGAGTGAGCTCCTCACCTGTGCTTCCAGTTATAAAAGGGGAGGTCCCATCCAGGATCAACACTCTTCAGTCCTGGAAATAAAGTGAAGGTCACAGAGTGACCGTGTCTGATATATCCATGCCTCGTGTGAATTTGTAACAAGGTGCAGAGACACAACAAAATCCAAGGAAGAGGCATATAAATTGGCCAGAAAAAGCAGCAAACCTGAGGACTGGGAGAAATTTAGAATTCAGCAGAGGAGGACAAAGGGTTTAATTAGGAGAGGGAAAATAGTGTATGAGAGTAAGCTTGGAGGGAACATAAAAACTGACTGCAAAAGCTTCTATAGATATGTGAAGAGAAAATGATTAGTGAAGTCCCGTGAATTCAGAATCAGGTGAATTTATAATGGGGAACAAAGAAATGGCAGACCAAACTGAACAAATATTTTGGTTCTGTCTTCACTAAGGAAGATACAAATAACCTTCCGGAAATATTAGGGGACCGAGGGTCTAGCGAGGAGGAACTGAAGGAAATCCTTATTAGTCAGGAAATTGTGTTATGGAAATTGATGGGATTGAAGGCCGATAAATCCCCAGGGCCTGATAGTCTGCATCCCAGAGTACTTAAGGAAGTGGCCCTAGAAATAGTGGATGCATTGGTGGTCATTTTCCAACATTCTATAGACACTGGATCAGTTCCTATGGACTGGAGGGTAGCTACTGTAACACCACTTTTTAAAAAAGGAGGGAGAGAGAAAACAGGTAATTATAGACTGGTTAGCCTGACATCGGTAGTGGGGAAAATGTTAGAATCAATTACTAAAGACGTAATAGCAGCGCATTTGGAAAGTAGTGACAGGATCGGTCCAAGTCAGCATCGATTTATGAAAGGGAAATCATGCTTGACAAATCTTCTGAAATTTTTTGAGGATGTACCTATTAGAGTGGACAAGGAAGAACCAGTGGATGTGGTATATTTGGACTTTCAAAAGGCTTTTGACAAGGTCCCACACAAGAGATTGGTGTGCAAAATTAAAGCACATGGTATTGGGGGTAATGTATTGACGTGGATAAAGAACTTGTTGGCAGACAGGAAGCAAAGAGTAGGAATAAACGGGTCCTTTTCAGAATGGCAGGCAGTGACTAGTGGGGTACCGCAAGGTTCAGTGCTGGGACCCCAGCTATTTACAATATACATTCATGATTTGGATTAAGGAATTGAATGTAATATCTCCAAGTTTGCAGATGACACTAAGCTGGGTGGCAGTGTGAGCTGTGAGGAGGATGCTAAGAGGCTGCAGGGTGACTTGGACAGGTTGGGTGAGTGGGAAAATGCATGGCAGATGCAGTATAATGTAGATAAATGTGAGGTTATCCACTTTGGTGGCAAAAACAGGGAGGCACAATATTATCTGAATGGGGACAGATTAGGAAAAGAGGAGATGCAACGAGACCTGGGTGTCATGGTGTAGGGGGTGGTGGGTCTGTCAGCTTGACTTCCTGACCAGAGCGGTTTCGAGTCGCCCCCACTCAATGGTTCTCGAGTTTGGATTTATTAATCAGAGTATGATAAAATGCAGCAGACAACTGTTTTGTACAAAGAAGGTTTGGATTTTATTCAAGAAAGCAAATAACACAAATACACTCCAATAAAACTGTAAAATCTTACAAAATGGTTCTAAACAATGTGGAATACTTTATTACAGGTGATAAGCACAACAGAAATACCTCCCACCTCCCACTTACTCTTTAACTAGGTCAAACTCTAGGGCTCCTGGGATTTATGCTCACCAGATCCTTCCTTTGACAGCTCGGGCTGTTTCGCAGTTTCAGGGTTCTTTGCTGAAAGCCGGTTTGCCTTGCCGTACCCCGGACGTGGTAGAAGACCTCTGCTGCGTATTGAAGCCAGTTGGAGTGAGTCCGCTGATGCAGTTAGAAGCATTTTGGATTTATCTCTGGTGAGTGCCCAATTTTCTTTGTTATCAATAGGGTTTTAAGTTCTTAAGGTAATTTTTACCCACTGGATAGTCTCGGCACAAATTGTAGAGTGGGAAACTTGTGTGGACCCGGTTTTCTTGGTGGTTGACTTTCCGGGTTGGTTTCGTCGGTCGCGGTGGTCCGGTTGATGGCTGTTACCAAGTCAGTTGATATTGATGTTCCACTGATTGGTTTTTGAAGTTCTTTTCTCTGATGTCGAGATGTTTCTTCCTGTGTTTTCTTGACGTGTGCTCTCGATCTTGTTGTTCCGAAGTGATGGTCAGATAGTTCTTCTTTTTTGGTATGATAGGCCCTCAGTTATACTCTGGGAGTCTGCTTAATCTTCGCGCCAAATCTATTATTAAGGGGCAAAGCATAGCATAATTTAAAAGGGTTTGCATGTGTTTGCTATGTATAGAATTGGATAAATTTTGGGGAAAAAATATCTAAAAAGATATCGGGAAAGAACAGTGTTACGTTTAGAATAACTCCACAAGACTGTATATCTTAAGCTCAAACTGTTGTGACCTTGGTCTCTTTATTGTAACTCCAGCATGGTAGTCTGCCTTTTATACCTGCTTGCCCAGGGTGTGCAGGTGACCTTTGGGACTCCCAAAGGTGCGTCCCTTGGTGGCAAGTCTTACACATTGGTAATGTTTACATACATAACATCATTCCCCCCCAAAGTCTTATGTACAAGTTATTTACTAGTTGAGGCGATCTGGGGCTCCGCGTTCCCAGGTTGATCGTCTGAGTTGAAGTCCTGGCATGGGTGAGTTGGTCGGATCATTGCTGTGCTGCGGTGTGGCTGGTCTGATCAGACAGTCGGGCATGGTGGGTTCATCCTCGTGGTTGACCGCGAGGTCGATTGCTGGTTGGGTGTGTGTGGGTGGATCAATGATGGTAACGTCCTCTTCAAACTGGTCTTGGTTTTCAGTGAACTGCAGTTTGGTCTGATCCAAGTGCTTTCTGCACATTTGTCCATTCAAAAGTTTGACAACAAACACTCTATTCCCCTCCTTTGCTAACACAGTGCCAGCAACCTATTTGGGACCATGACCATAATTAAGAACAAACACCGTGTCATTAACTTCAATGTCACGTGATACAGCCATGTGATCGTGATACATGTTATGCCAGTGACGTCGGGTTTCGACATGATCATTGAGATCCAGGTGGACTAAGGAGAGCCTGGTTTTGAGTGCTCTCTTCATTAACAATTCTGCAGAGGGAGCCCCGGTAAGCGAGTGGGGTCGCGTGCAGTAGCTGAGCAGAATCCGAGATAGCCGGGTCTGCAGTGGACCGTCCAGCAGGTGTTTCAAGCTCTGCTTGATGGTTTGGACTGCCCGTTCCACTTGACCATTGGATGCGGGCTTAAACGCCGCAGACCTGACATGCTTGAAGCCATTGCGGGTCATGAACTCGTTGAATTCTGAGCTGGTGAATCATGGTCCATTGTCACTAACAAGGACGTCGGGCAAACCATGGGTGGCGAACATGGCCGGGAGGCTTTCAGTGGTGGCAGTGGACGTACATTATGACATTATTGTACATTCAATCCATTTAGAGTAAGTGTCCACTGCTACTAGGAATTTCGTTCTTAGAAAGCGGTCGCCGAAGTCTACGTGGACCCTTGACCACGGTTTGGAGGGCCATGACCACAGACTCAGTGGAGCCTCCCTTGGTGCATTGCTCAACTGTGAGCAAGTGTTGCATTGGTGTACGCATGACTTCAATTCCGAGTCAATGCCGGGCCACCAAACGTGCAACCTGGCGATAGCCTTCATCATGATTATGCCTGGGTGGGTATTGTGAAGGTTGCGTATAAATGTTTCTCTGCCTTTTTTTGGCAAAATGACACGATTTCCCCCATAGGAGGCAGTCCTAATGGATGGACATTTCGTCCTTACATCGGTGGAACGGCTTAATTTCGTCTTGCATTTCCCCTGGGACCGCCGACCAGCTCCCATTGAGGACACAGCTTTTTATTAGTGATAGCGCCGGGTCCTGGCTAGTCCAGGTCCTGATCTGGCAAGCCATGACAGGTGACCCCTCTCAAAAGGATCCATTACAAGGAGCAAGTCTGCGGGTTGCGCCATTTCCACCCCGGTGGTGGGCAATGGTAGCCGACTGTGGGCATCCGCACAGTTCTCAGTGCCTGATCTGTGGCGGATTACATAATCATACGCAGATAACGTTAGTGCCCATCTTTGGATGCAGGACGAAGCATTGGTGTTAATACCTTTGCTTTCTGGGAACAACAAAATGAGCAGCTTGTGGTCAGTTTCGAGCTTGAACCAGAGTCTGAATAGGTATTGGTGCATTTTCTTAACCACGTATATGCATGCTAATGCTTCTTTTTCAACCATACTGTAGGCTCTTTCGGCCTTAGATGAGCTTCTGGACGCATATGCAACCGGTTGCAGTTTGCCTGACCCATTGGCTTGCTGTAACACACAACCGACCTCATATGAAGATGCATCACAAGCTAGTACTAAACGTTTACAGAGGTCATACAGTACAAGTAACTTGTTGGAACATAGCAGGTTTCTGGCCTTGTTAAAGGCTGTCTCTTGAGCTTTACCCCAAACCCAGTTGTCATCTTTGCGTAGCAATAAATGCAATGGTTCCAGCAAAGTACTCAACCCCGGTAGAAAGTTACTAAAATAGTTGAGGAGTCCTAGGAATGAACACAGCTCCGTCACATTCTGTGGTCTCGGTGCAGTCCTGGAACCCCTGGGTCTGATACCATCTGCCGCAATCTTTCTCCCCAGAAATTCGACCTCTGGTGCCAGGTAAACACACTTCGAGTGTTTCGAGTGATCAAGATGTTGTCTTGGAACATCACGGTGTGCGGACCTGATTTCAGCAGACTCTCCATATTCCTTTGGAAGATGGCTGCCGCCGAACGAATCCCAAAGGGGCTTCTGTGGTATATGAACAGTCCTCTGTGCGTGTTGATGCACGTCAATTTTTTCAAAGGTTCAGCCAGCTCCTGTGTCATGTAAGCAGAGGTTAGATCCAACTTGGTGAATGACTTCCCCCTGCTAGCGTTGCAAACAGGTCATCCGCTTTGGGTAGTAGCTACTGGTCCTGTAACGAGACTCGGTTGATCGTTACCTTGTAGCCCCCGCAGATTCTGACCGTCCCATCGCTCTTCAACACTGGAACAACTGGACTGGCCCACTCGTTAAACTTGACTGGTGTATGATCCCCTCTCGTTGAAGTCTATCCAGCTCGATCTCGACATTCTCTCGCATCATGTATGGAACCGCTCGGGCCTTGTGATGAACGGGTCGTGCATCAGGAACTAGATGGTTCTGCACTTTGGCACCTGTGAAGTTGCCGATGCCTGGCTCGAATAACGTCGGGAATTTGTTTAACACTTGGGCGCATGAGGCATCATCCTCCAAAGACAATGCTTTGATGTCGTCCCAGTTCCATCGGATTTTTCCTAGCCAGCTTCTGCTGAACAGCGTTGGGCCATCGCCTGGTACAATCCAAAGTGGCAAATCATGCACAGCTCCACTGTATGATACCTTCACCACCGCACTGCCAATGACTGGTATGAGCTCTTTGGTGTAAGTGCGCAGCTTGGTGTGGATCGGACTTAGTTTTGGTCTTTGTGCCTTGTTGCCCCACAGTTTCTAAAAAGCCTTCTGGCTCATAATTGACTGACTTGCCCCCGTGTCCAATTCCATGGAAACTGGAATGCCATTTAATTTGACTTTTAACATTATCGGAGGGTTTTTGGTGGTGAAGGTGTGTACCCCATACACTTCCTCTTCAGCCTCGGGTTGAGTTGCCTCTCTTACTCGTTCAGCGTGATCCACGCTGGATCAGTCATCTTCTACCAACTCTGCCATGTGGTGAGTCGCAGTACGTCCAGTACATTCGCTGGAGGTGCCCCATTGTTCCGCAGCCCTTGCACACGTAATGCTTGAATTGACATTGATGGGCTCAATGATTACCCCCGCAGCGCCAACACGGTGTTAATGGATTTGCAGTCTCACCCACGGCGGTCTCTGAGTCATCCTAGGTCTGATCTCTGCGGGCGTGTAGGCCCTGCCATGTACAGTTCTGCCTGCTGAAGGCGTTATTTTATGCACATTACTTGCCGGTGAGTTCCGATGCTGCAGTGATATCTGTTTAGAGTTATCGTTCGTGGACACAAAAGCCTGGGCTATCGTGATGGCCTTGCTCAGATCTAAGGATCTGGCAGTCAGCAGTTTGCGAAGAATGACCTCGTGGCTGATTTCAAGCACGAAAAAGTCCCGCAACACTTCCCCCAAAAATCCAGCAAATACGCACGGTTCCGCAAGGCGTCTTAGGTTGGTGACATAGCTTGCCACGTCCTGGCCCTTGGAGCGACGGTGCGTATAAAAACGATACCTGGCCATCAAGATGTTCTCCTTCGGCTTGCGGTGTTCCCGAACCAGTGTGCACAACTCTTCATATGTCTTGTCCGTTGGTTTCGTCGGTGCTAGCAGATTTTTGATGAGGCCATATATTGTGGACCCGCAAACGATGAGGAGAATCGCCCTGCGCTTGATCACGGTTTCTGCCTTTTCCAGCTCGTTGGCCACAAAGTACTGGTCAAGACGCTCAACGAAGGCTTCCCAATCATCACCCTCAACAAATCTCTCAAGAATACCAATGGCAGCCATAACTGCATGTAAGTTCATGATTTGTTACTCGTCACCAATTGTTACGTTTAGAATAACTCCACAAGACTGTATATCTTAAGCTCAAACTGTTGTGACCTTGGTCTCTTTATTGTAACTCCAGAGTGAGGAAGCAGCATGGTAGACTGCCTTTTATACCTGCTTGCCCAGGGTGTGCAGGTGATCGTTGGGTCTCCCACAGGTGGACCCCTACTGGCAAGTCTTACACATTGGTAATGTTTACATATATAACAAACAGGATATGGGATTAGTGCAGAGGCGAGCAAAATATGGCTCGCAGGCCATAATCAATCCGCCAATGGATTAAATTCGGCCTGCCTACACCTGACTGCTAGCCTGACACTGCCCCACTTGAGGAGGCGAGTCAATGTCTCTGAAGGCTGCAGGGGAGTCGCGCAATTTGCCTTGATTTGGAGACCGGCGCCTGAGGTGGGCAGAGGTGGCTGGGAGTCGCGGATCGGTTCACGGCCCACCCCCACCCCCGGGTGATGGCCTGGTACCATCGGCAGCGCACCCCAAAACCGAGTGAGTGCAGCTGCAGGGTGGATGCAGGCCTGACCCCCTAGCCCCGGCTGTCCGTCAGGGACTAAAGGAAATCTGATACTGTCTCATTTCATTGCCAAGGAGAATGAATATCGGGTAGCAGACTATCTGTTTTACTGAAACGTTGTGAGAGTTTGTACAATACCACATGGTGTTTTGGTCTCACTGTTGATGGAAAGGTGCAGCGTACATATGACAAACTACATCAAATCAGATTTATAAGATATTATTCACATGTCACAAATTGTTAGAAGCATCTCGAAATCAGAGTACATTTATCTAACCCTCAGTGATGGTTACTGACGCATGATATCTGTTAACCAGTTATTAACTGCCACCTAACTAATTAATGCAAGACTGATTTGTGTTTACTAATTAGCATTTTAATTGTCTCAAATTTATTTATTTAACACTAATTAATTGTACTAATTGATAATTAGTAAATTAGTTAACAGATTTATTCACTAACTTAACTCCCTCTGCTCGTTAGGCAATTGGTGAACAATTTAATTGTGCTTGTTACTGTACTAATTACATAATTATTCATTTAAAAACTGCTGAGCGACTTGCGCAGGAGCTCCAAACCATTGCGCACGGCTTAACTGGAACATTGGTGTGCAGTCCTCCACAGCTCACCAAACCTTTTTAAGTGGCCCTCCAGCTGAAATAATTGCCCACTCTTGGATTCGAGTAATCAGCTCCAGTTGAAGAGCCAGTACCTGCATTGGCACAATGTAACAAATGGCTATCCTGTAATTTCTATAATTCTATATCCAATATTTCTTAATAATGTAGTCAACTTTCTAATTCTAATGATGTGGCTTGAAAGAAAAAAATTAAATCAGTTGGCATGAAACAAGTGTGCATAGTTTATAGTACCTCTTATGCTTGAAATGTTATCAGTAGAAAGTAATTTTGAAATTGCTTTGCTAATGATTGCTGTAACACAGTATTAGTCATTATCAATCTAACTTCAATTCTAATGAATTATTGCAGCTTATGTGTTCACTGAGGTAGAAGAGTCAACGAGTGATCTAACAGAACCATAAACCGCATACCATAAACTAGCATGGTCGTTTGTAGCACATGATCAGTGGGCAGCACTCTTGTCGCTGAGTCAGAAGGTTGGGGGTTCAAGTCCCACTCCAGAGACTGGAGCACAAAAATCTAGACTGACTCCAGTACAGTACTGAGGGAGGTATCGTCTTTTGGATGAGCTGTTAAACTGAGGCTCCGTCTGCCCTCTCAGGTGGATGTAAAAGGTCCCATTTCGAAGAAGAGCAGGTGAGTTATCCCCGGTGTTGTGGACAATATTTATCCCTCAATCAACATCACTAAAACAAATTATCTGGTCAAAATCACATTGCTGTTTGTGGGAGCTTGCTGTCCACAATTTGGCTGCCGTGTTTCCTACATTACAACAGTGACGACACTTCAAAAGCAATCCATTGATTGGAAAGTATTTTGGGATATCCTGAGGTCGTGAAAGATCATATGGGATCGAAATTCGGTGTCGTAGTGTTTGAGGTGGTGTCACTGCCTGACTGCTGATTTTACTGCCACCTATTAGGTGCAGGCTCCAACTGCCAAATTCAGTTTGTACACCAAAAGATGAGAGAGCAGCGCTAAAATGTGGCGTTGCACACTCATCCTTGGATGGGAGCTCAGAAGGCCTACTGAGTTTCGCATCGGGAGGCTGTTGCCATGCTAGCTAGAAAACAGGAAGAGAAGGGAAGAAAGAAAAAATCCTCAACTTCTCTGACCCACACACAAACTTCCCTACGATTAAAACTAATGAAGAAATGAAGAAATAAATAAAGAAAAAAACTTACCTTGCTCTCTAGCCAATTCCACCCGAGTTCTGCTGCTTAACCATCATTTTTTCAGATTGTACGGCCACTTGCCGGTACGGCAGCCGTAAAAGCAAATATCGTGATAGAGACATTAAAGAGGCGTTGCACACTGGATGACGCCACGGGTGGTGTTAGACGATGCAGTGTTGTCTCTTGGTGCCTTTGCCAAAGAGTCAACTCAATGTCAGCCGGGGCGTGGACGGCGCTTACCTTCGCAGGTAGGCCTTTGCCGCCCGTTAGCCGTCTCCCACGCACAGTAATGGGTGGCGGTATAAACTGAATTTTGACCCCTACCTAAATGCAAGTCTTTCTTTTTTGTTGAAGTCTAAACAAATAAATCATAGCTGGAATGATACTTGTCTTTTCTTTTATCTTTGTTGTACAAAGGATTTGTTTTTGATATATTTCTTCCTATGTTTCATGCTGTTCTCTTCATGCTATTGTAACAATCCTGAGGGACTGAGGTGTAGGAAGGGGAAGTTATGGCTCCTCTTAACCCTAGGGAAAGGAAGCGGTAAGTTGGATATATAAAGCAAAACCCAGAAGGCTGGAGAGAGAGAGAGAGATTGATAGAAGGCACATTGCTGGTGCACTTGCTGACTTGCACTATTATTACCAGTTATTAATAAATACACTGGGCCCAAAACCAATGATCCCGCTCCACTGCTGTAACTATGGTGGAGTGGGGCCATGCCCCATTGATGACCTGCTTTGTCCTAGTGAGCAGTCTGCTCCGGTCCAAGGAACATTGTGTCCAATCTGATTTATAGCAAAAGCCATGTTTGAATCACTGCTGATGACACCATCATCTATGCTTTGTCACCTCCTTATGCAACAGTTTCAATACTCTCCTGGCTGGCTTCCTATTTTTCACCCTCCGTACACTTCAGCTGATTAAAAACTCTGCTACCCATATCCTATCCTGCACTAGGTCCCGCTCACCTATCCTGCCCTCGCTGACATACATTGGCTCCTCTTCCCCAATGCTGCAAATTGAAAATTTTCATCCTTGTGCTTAAATTCCTTCATGGCATTGCCCCACCCCTCCCTATCTCTGTAGTCTTCTCCAGCCTTACAACCCAACTCCTTCTTTAAGGCCCTCCGTAAAACCCATCTCTTTAACCAAACCTCTGGACAGCCCTCCAAATATTTCCTTTTTTGGCTCAGTATTCGTTTTTTGATTATGTCTCTGGGAAGTGCCTTGGGATATTTTTCAATGGTAAAGGTACTAAATAAATGCAAGTTGTAATTATTGTTTGTTTGGAAGACGTTAAAGAGCTATCATCCAGTCCTCACACCATATTGTATCCTCACACCATATTGTGTCCTTACACCATACGTGTATCCTCACACAATACGTGTGTCCTTACGCCATTTGTGCGTCCTTACACCATGGGCTAGAACCTCCACTTTTTTTGCATGCTTAACACCCACTTAACGCCCATTTAACCGCTGAAATGACGTATAATGCCCAAATATCACCCATTTTGGCACAAAATGGAAACTGACTGGCTTTTTGAGGAGACGTATCGCTGAGCGTTACTTTCCCCATGTGCTTAACGGTGAGAAAAAATATTACCGCCTGCCCACTTTTTTGGGGCGGAATCAGCAGAATGGGCGATTTCAATGCCCATAATATCGCCCAGCGTTACTTTCCTCATGGACTTAACGCCGAGATTCAATAATAACATCCGGCAACTGTTTTTTGTCGTAAAGAGCTTATTTACCCAAACTAGCGGCCTACCGTCAATTTCACCACCTCGCACACATATCGCCCAGAATATCGTCTGCTCAAAAACCACCCACAAAAAGTGGAACTAATCAGGATGGACGCCAGCGGTGTGGCTGGCATTTGTTAAATCTCACTCTTACGTGAGGAGCTGATATCGGAAAGATTTGCCTGAAAGAGCGCTGATGTGAGAGACAACGCTGACACACTGCTGTGTGTGTGCAGCTCAGACATCAATGGTACCCATCAGCTTGGTGCCAGTTAAAGTTTATGTTAATTGATGTTAAGTTGTATTTAACCCTTTCATGGTAAGGAATCACCAGTGTGTAACGATCCAGCTGTCTGAATCAATGCGCAACAAGGTCATGTTCAATAACAAAAGTTTAATACCAACATTGGTCTGAAATCATAAGTAACACAGCCAATAACACCCAACCCCTGTCCACATCCCACATTTTCCACCATTGACATAAATCTCATGGTCAACATATTCAGCAACACAGAATACAAAGGCAAAGCAGGAGCATGGTTCCCAGCCCCCATACATTGCAACAAATTGTATACACCCAGATGCAGATATAACACAGCCATCACCTGCGCACATGCACCTCACTTTCCTTCCCCCCTCTCTTTCTTCTCCCCATCTCTATCACTTCCGCTCCTCGCTCCAGGGCACCTGGCCGAGGAGTTCCTAAGGCGGTGCCTCATTGGGGGGGATGAAGGCAGATGCATTGGTTAAACGGGTACGGGAGCGGGGTGTGCCGAGTGGGCAACATTCTCTGATGCAGAAGCAGGATCTTGGTCCTTGCTCACATCTGTCATTCGCAGTGGTAGTGCAGAACGTAGGGATGGAGTGCTGCGCTCAGGGACCACTGGGAGGGCTATGGCAGCAGTGTTCCTGGCTATCGCATCCAGGGACTCCGCCATGCGTGGAATGTACTCGGACATGCTGGCCAGGTGTCGGATATGCCCTCCAAAGCTTCGATGAGCTGGTAACCAATGTCTACAGTACTCCTGGACAACTAAATCATCTCTCTTCTGTCATGTCGTGCTCGTGGAACAGAACTGCCGCATCCATGAGGCCTCCGCGGGGTCGGCACCGTCCTGGGGACAAATGGGGTGCCCTGTGGAGAGGTGCTTGGGGCTGGCACCTCCAGAGTGGAGGCAGGAATGACCGGAGGACCAATAGATGGGCTTGGGGTGGAATAGGTTCTGGAGCGTGGCGATGCAGGCTCTTCGAAATCCGCGCTCTCATCCGTCGAGAACAGACCCAGCGGATTGATGGGCGACAATCGGAGCCCCTCAGCACCAGATGTAGTAGAATCATCCGCTGACTCCTGACCTGCGCCCCCACCTTCTGGCCTCTGTGGTCTTGCCTGGGGCCGTGCTGCTGGCTGAGCTGCAAGACACAAATGAGATTGTTAGAGGCAAAGGGGGTGCTAGGATGACAAGGTGAGTCCAGTGCTACACACAGCATATGCACGACAAAAGCACCACTGCTATCAAAATCATCGCAGACATCACATTTCATGACCTTCAACACATTGTGGATTGCAATGATTTTCATTAGGCCAGCATTTAGAAATCATCTATCATATATGAGTTGGTGTGGCATCTATTGACTACATCACGCAATGTTGTAAGCTTTACTCACGTGGCGTCATTCAGGGTCTGTAGATGCGTCCGTGGCTGTCCGGGGGTGCTTCCCCATGAGTGCTAGCACTCTCTCCTCCATCTCTGTGATGTCACTGGGGACTGGTAGCACCCCACCTGTTCGTCTCTGCACAGACCTCATCGTCGATAGCTTCTTCTGTAAAAGGTGACAGGACGACATGGCATGAGATCATTGCATGATATCATTGCTAGGTACTGTCACAGACACTGATACAACACATAACTGACAGATGTAATCATGATTATTATGATTATTATCATTCTTTACCAAAAGATGTACACTGTGACCGCAGGTTTTGAGTAAAACATTTCCGGTAAAAGTGGAAGACCTCACATCTGCTGATAGTCACTCATGACTGTTACAAATCAAATTATATAAATACATAAGTACATGTAAATCAATGTAATACTTACTCTTGCGGATCCCACAAGGTCGTTCCATCGTTTGCGGCATTGGTTTCGTTCACGCACCTCGTTGGTCACTGACAAAACCACCCCGTGTGGTTGCCGGTGTGCAGCAGCCATCCCATGTTAAAAGAACTCAGAGTCCCTTCAGCAGATTGAACGCTGGCCTTGGAGTCCCTTCGATCGGCCTCACATCGTCGAGTCCCTTTGGCAGGTCATCCCATAGTCCCCTCGGCCGGCCAGACATGCTCCGAATCCGGTGCTCCTCCCGGGCCGGGTGGCCATGGACCGAGCACTTCTTCCTGGTCGGGTGGCTGGCTGGCTGGAAGATGCTGCGCTCCACCGAGCCGGAGTCGCTCTTTATGATGTGAAGACGATGCAGAAACACCAGCAGAGACCCTTTGGTCCAGGCTGGTGCAGAGTCCCTTCGGCTGGGGACAGAAGTGGCCGGTGCAGAGTCCATACGTGTGTCCTCACACCATACATGTATCCTTACACCATACAATGTACTCACACCATACACACCATACGTGTGTCCTTACACAATACATGTGTCCTTACATCATACAATGTACTCACACCATGCACACCATACGTGTGTCCTTACACCATACATCAGTCCTCATGCCATATGTGTGTCCTCACACCATACATGTGTCCTTACACCATACGATGCACTCACACCATACACACCATATGTCTATCCTCACACCATGAGCTGACAGCTCTCCATCAATGTTATTCTGAAACTGGCCACAAGGCTTTTCATATATACTTTGGGATGTCAACAAATGCACTCTCCACTATTGAACCTGTCTGTCATTGGTTAAGCAAGGGAGTGAGACTGGAATTAGTCAATTTTACACAAATACAGTTTGTACCATTAATAGATGGAAATATCAGTATTTCGAGTTAAGTGAGTTCAGGAAAACATTGGCATTATCCCATATAATTTTTCTAATTACTCTTTGCATCATGCAATATTGGATTGAATAATACATATCTCACTGGAAGGTATTCAAATATTTATATATTATACAGAATATGAGCTCTCAAATGAGGCTTATATAAAGTGTTTGGGGTTATTGTATCAAATTCTGAGCTCTGTTAAAATTGAGATCAATCTGTAAATGTTAGAATATCAATGATTAGCGATATTCTAAAAAGGAGATCATATCTGGAAATCGTTGTCCTCAACATTTTATCAGGTCATTTTCTCTGACATAACAATATTTCACAGCCTTAATAGTGCTTTGGGAGGAAGGGAGAGGGGAAATGGGAAATGCTCTCAAAAAGCAAACAAAAATAACTGAACTAGATTTCCCACTGGACCATCCAATGGGATCAGGGTCTGCATTTAAACAGGTGTAGGTGGTGTACAGAATCTCACTCAGGATATAGTGAGGGACTGATTGAATAGAGTAACAAGACCAATACATATGGATTATCCTTCTGTTTCCCCATAGATTTTCGAACAATTGGTTAAAACAGCTTTGTTTCATTTAGAGAGATGGAATGATTTTTTTGAAATGAATTAATTTGTTTGATAATTTTTATTGGGGACATCCTGAGGATGTGTTAGGCGCTATATAAATGCAATGTAAAATGCCTCTTTCTTCCCTTCCTAAAGGCACTGGCCTAGAAATTTGTCTGGGGCTGTGCCAAAAAACGGGCGGTGTCGGATCGGCTGCCTGTTATGGTGTCCACGCTGGATGCAACGGTTTACAATTCCTGGGGCTGGAATGGAATAGTCAGAGGGGAGTCGCCTGAATTACCATTTGCTCCTGAGTTTCCTTATGTTTAAAATCAGTGTCAATTTGGGGAAAATCATTATTTATCACTGCATCATCTACTTACTAACAGCAAAAATATATGTTCTCATCTTTTCCCATGGCAAGCATTCTGTCTAGGCACAGCAATAAAGGATGCAGTTTACATAGAAATAGGAAAATATTTTTTGTCATATGAGCTGTGTTTTACTGCTGAATTGCATATACGAACATATGAACAATGTCGGACAGGTAAAGACTATCTAGTCCATCAAGATTGTCCCACACAATGGTGATACCTTGTGTATCACCACATATACACTCGTGATCCCCTGGGAGAGGCAAAAAAACAGATTACAAACCCAGGCCAATTTGGGAAAACAAAATCTGGGAATTCCTCTCCGACTCATCTAGGCAATCGAAACTCGTCCAGGAGATCACTCTGGCCTTGAATGCCCTGCAGTACTTACCTTCTGTAAGAGATGATCTCCGTCGTAGCCATAAACAAATTCAGCTTTCGCTTAAAGGAATTCAGCGAGTCTGTTCCAGAGGTCTACTACTTTCTAGGAAAGCCATGTGGGGTGTCCCTCCCTATCCAAGTATTCATATATTTCATCCCATGATTCCTTCAAGCATCTTACCTATTACTGATGTTAAACTGATAGGCCTAAAGTTACCCGTGACTGTCGTGTCACCTTTTCTATAAATGGGGACTAAATTAGCCTCCTTCCAATCTGTAGGAAGCATTCCAGAGTGCAGTGAGCTATTAAAAATTCAGGCCAGGGGCTTGCACAGCACATATCTCATCTCCTGGAGGACCCTCGGGTGGATATCATCCGATCCAGCTGCTCTATCTATTTACGTTCTTAATTTTTTCTCAAACAATATGTTTATCTATGTTAATGTTACTAACAAAATTAGTATTATTAAATTATAATATTCAAGCATCATCTTCATAGGTGAAGACTGATGCAAAGTACTCATTTAATATTTCCGCCATACCTAGTGATTTTTTTGTAACATGTCCTTGAACACCCTTCAGTAGCCCAATAGCTCTTCCCATTACTGCCACAGTTGTCTACAATCCTTTTTTCCATTAGCTTTTTTGTTGATCTAATAGCAGCCAATGGGCTAGATAGTCAGTTCTCAGCAATAACGGTATTTTTTCACCAAAATTACCATTATCGCTTCACTATTGCTATTAGGCCTTAAATTAAGGCCTTAATTTGCACAGAGCTAAAAATTGGCGTTGTTCGAGGATTCGCGGCACAAACCGTGATTCTTGCCAACTTTAGCTCCGAGGCCGATACCGCTGTGAGTTGGGCCTTGGGAGGAAGGAAATACACCTAAAAATAAATTGGAAAACAAATTCACAAAACATTTACAAGACATTTATCTAGCGAATCGCTGTAAAAGAATAAAAAAATAAAAAATGTAACTTACCTTTCTTGCAGGTCTTTATACTTACCGCTGCTCCAAGGGCTGCAACGCAGCCTTTCACATGTTGGTATTTTTCGTGCAAAATATGGGTGCGCACAGAGCCAAATTTTTGGCGAAAACTCTATTTTGGATCTTGCACGATGGTGGTCCTCTCTCCAGCGGTATTTGAAAACTGCCGCTGCAAAACATCACCGAATTTTCCGCCAACTGGGTTTTCGCCAAAAAAGGTGATAAAGCATCAAAAATCCAATCACAAAATTGCCAAATTTCTAGAATTTAGTTGTTCCTTGCAGTCAACCCTATTTATTTGAGTATTAAATGTTTTTAATTTCTGCTTACATCTTATTTGTCTTTGTACAGAGCCAGTCAGTCACCTTGGTTTTTTCTTACCACATTTCCTTCTTTTTATTTTGGGTACATGTTTGTTTTACACATTTTTAATCTTATTCTTAAAAACTTTCCATTTATATTCAACGTCGGTCTCATCACCACCGAGGAGGGTTAGCCAATTTACCCTTTCCAAGCCATCTGCTATTTTGGAGAAATTTGCTTTTCTGAAATCCGGTTTGAGTTACAGGTTCTCAGTACCTTTAGTTCTACTAGCTAATTGGAATTGCATAATGTTGTGGTCACTGTTGCCCAGATGTTCCCCCACATGGAGCCTGATACGAGGTCAGGCTCATTACTAAACACCAGATCCAATATATGATTATCCCTAATTACTTCATTAACATGTTGAATCAGGCAACATAAGAACATAAGAAATAGGAGCAGGAGTAGGCCATGTGGCCCCTCGAGCCTGCTCTGCCTTTCAATAAGATCATGGCTGATCTGATCATGGACTCAGCTCCACTTCGCTGCCCACTCCCCACTCCCCATAACCACTTATCCCCTTATCATTCAAGAAACTGTCGATTTCTGTCTTAAATTTATTTAATGTCACAGCTTCCACAGCTCTCTGAGGCAGCAAATTCCACAGATTTACAACCCTCTGAGAGAAGAAATTCCTCCTCATCTCTGTTTTAAATAGACGGCCCCTTATTCTAAGATCATGCCCTCTAGTTCTAGTCTCCCCCATTAGTGGAAACATCCTCTCTGCATCCACCTTGTCAAGCCCCCTCAGAATCTTATACGTTTCTATAAGATCACCTCTCATTCTTCTGAATTCCAATGAGTAGAGGCCCAACCTACTCAACCTTTCCTCATAAGTCAACCCCCTCATCCCTGGAATCAACCTAGTGAACCTTCTCTGAACTGCCTCCAAAGCAAGTATATCCTTTCGTAAATATGGAAACCAAAACTGCACACAGTATTCTAGGTGTGGCCTCACCAATACTTTGTATAGCTGTAGCAAGACTTCCCTGCTTTTATACTCCAACCCCCTTTGCAATAAAGGCCACGATACCATTGGCCTTCCTGATCACTTGCTGTAGCTGCATACTATGCTTTTTGTTTCATGCACAAGTACCCCGAGTTCCTGCTGTACTACGGCACTTTGCAATCTTTCTCCATTTAAATAGTTTGCTCTTTGATTTTTTTCTGCCAACGTGCATGACCTCACAATTTCCAACATTATACTCCATCTGCCAAATTTTTGCCCACTCACTTAGCCTGTCTATGCACTTTTGCAGATTTTTTGTGTCCTCCTCACACTTGCTTTTCCTCCCATCTTTGTATCGTCAGCAAACTTGGTTAAGTTATACTCAGTCACTTCTTCCAAGTCATTAATATAGATTGTAAATAGTTGGGGTCCCAGCACTGATCCCTGCGGCACCCCACTAGTTACTGGTTGCCAACCAGAGAATGAACCATTTATCCCAACTTTCTGTTCTCTGTTAGTTAGTCAATCCTTTATCCATGCTAAAAAATTACCCCCAACCCTGGAACTTTTATCTTGTGCAGTAACCTTGTATATTTTCAAAAACATTTTCAGCTGCACTTCGCACCACAACTGTGGGGAAACCATGGTGCCACTGAATGCCAGGAAAATGAAAATCACCAACCAGACAAAGGTGGCCTTTTATATTAAAAGTATTAGTGATCTGTTTCGCACCCCACCTGCCCATTTTGTCTACACAGACCGACGCCAAGACGTTGTGCAGATTGAGACGGCAAGACTTCCTGCCGTGGTGGAGGTGACGGAGAGGAAGCGGAAGCCTGAGACTCTACTTCCGAGTCCGGAGGAACTGTGCCCTCCGTACTCGCTTGTGTGCTCGGGGTCGCGCTGCGAGCAGACATGACACCTTGGGGTGCAGCGCCGTGTCCAGCCAGCAACGCATGCTGTAGGGCATTGGTTGCGGCTGTCTGCTGCCGAATAGCCTCCGAGGTCTCCCTTGCAGTCTGTGACTGCTCAGAAGACCAGTTAGAGAAGTTCTGGCAGAACTCACTCCAGGATGCTGGAAACTGGCTCCAGTTCGCAGAGCTAAATTAAAACGTAGGACCTCAAAAGTAGTAATCTCAGGATTGCTACCAGTGCCATGTGCTAGTCAGAGTAGGAATCGCAGGATAGCTCAGATGAATACGTGGCTTGAGCAGTGGTGCAGCAGGGAGGGATTCAAATTCCTGGGGCATTGGAACCGGTTCTGGGGGAGGTGGGACCAGTACAAACCAGTCGGTCTGCACCTAGGCAGGACCAGAACCAATGTCCAAGGGGGAGTGTTTGCTGGTGCTGTTGGGGAGGAGTTAAACTAATATGGCAGGGGGATAGGAACCAATGCAGGGAGACAGAGAGAAACAAAAAGGAGACAAAAGCAAAAGACAGAAAGGAGATGAGTAAAAGTGAAGGGCAGAGAAACCCAAGGCAAAAAACAAAAAGGGCTACTGAATATAAAGGGGCTGCAGGAAGGGTCAAAACTAAAAATCATGGTTTAAAAACTAGTATTAAAACACTCTACCTAAACGCACGCAGCATTCAAAATAAAGTAAATGAGTTGACGGCACAAATCATTACAAATGGGTATGATTTGGTGGCCATTACAGAAACGTGGTTGCAGGGTGGCCAAGACTGGGAATTAAACATACAGGGGTATCTGACGATTCGGAAAGATAGACAAGAAGGGAAAAGAGGTGGGGTAGCTCTGTTAATAAAGGATGATATCAGGGCAGTTGTGAGAGACGATATTGACTCTAATGAACAAAATGTTGAATCATTGTGGGTGGAGATTAGAGATAGTAAGGGGAAAAAGTCACTGGTGGGCATAGTTTATAAGCCCCCAAATAATAACTTCTCGGTGGGGCGGGCAATAATCAAGGGAATAATGGAGGCATGTGAAAAAGGAACGGCAGTAATCATGGGGGATTTTAACCTACATATCGATTGGTCAAATCAAATCGCACGGGGTAGCCTGGAGGAGGAATTCATAGAATGCATCCGGGATTGTTTCTTAGAACAGTATGTTACAGAACCTACAAGGGAGCAAGCTATCTTAGATCTGGTCCTGTGTAATGAGACAGGAATAATAAACGATCTCCTAGTAAAAGATCCTCTCGGAATGAGTGATCACAGTATGGTTGAATTTGTAATACAGTTGAGGGTGAGGAAGTAGTGTCTCAAATGAGCGTACTATGCTTAAGCAAAGGGGACTACAGTGGAATGAGGGCAGAGTTGGCTAAAGTAGACGGGAAACACAGACTAAACGGTGGCACAATTGAGGAACAGTGGAGGACTTTTAAGGAGCTCTTTCATCGTGCTCAACAAAAATATATTCCAGTGAAAAAGAAGGGCGGTAAGAGAAGGGATAACCAGCCGTGGATAACCAAGGAAATAAAGGAGAGTATCAAATTAAACACCAATGCGTATAAGGTGGCCAAGGTTAGTGGGAAAATAGAAGATTGGGAAAATTTTAAACGACAGCAAAGAATGACTAAGAAAGCAATAAAGAAAGGAAAGATAGATTACGAAGGTAAACTTGCGCAAAACATAAAAACAGATAGTAAAAGCTTTTACAGATATATAAAACGGAAAAGAGTGACTAAAGTAAATGTTGGTCCCTTAGAAGATGAGAAGGTGGATTTAATAATGGGAAATGTAGAAATGGCTGAGACCTTAAACAATTATTTTGCTTCGGTCTTCACAGTGGAAGACACAAAAACCATGCCAAAAATTGCTGGTCACAAGAATGTGGGAAGGGAGGACCTTGAGACAATCACTATCACTAGGGGGGTAGTGCTGGACAGGCTAATGGGACTCAAGGTAGACAAGTCCCCTGGTCCTGATGAAATGCATCCAAGGATATTAAAAGAGATGGCGGAAGTTATAGCAGATGCATTCGTTATAATCTACCAAAATTCTCTGGACTCTGGGGAGGTACCAGCGGATTGGAAAGCAGCTAATGTAATGCCTCTGTTTAAAAAAGGCAGGTAACTATAGGCCGGTTAGTTTAACATCTGTAGTGGGGAAAATGCTTGAAACTATCATTAAGGAAGAAATAGCGGGACATCTAGATAGGAATAGTGCAATCAAGCAGACGCAGCATGGATTCATGAAGGGAAATCATGTTTAACTAATTTACTGGAATTCTTTGAGGATATAACGAGCATGGTGGATAGAGGTGTACCGATGGATGTGGTGTATTTAGATTTTCAAAAGGCATTCGATAAGGTGCCACACAAAAGGTTACTGCAGAAAAAAAAGGTACGCGGAGTCAGAGGAAATGTATTAGCATGGATAGAGAATTGGCTGGCTAACAGAAAGCAGAGAGTCGGGATAAATGGGTCCTTTTCGTGTTGGAAATCGGTGGTTAGTGGTGTGCCACAGGGATCGGTGCTGGGACCACAACTGTTTACAATATACATGGATGACCTGGAAGAGGGAACAGAGTGTAGTGTAACAAAATTTGCAGATGACACAAAGATTAGTGGGAAAGCGGGTTGTGTAGAGGACACAGAGAGGCTGCAAAGAGATTTAGATAGGTTAAGCGAATGGGCTAAGATTTGGCAGATGGAATACAATGTCGGAAAGTGAGGTCATCCACCTTGGGGAAAAAAAGCAGTAAAAGGGAATATTATTTGAATGGGGAGAAATTACAACATGCTGCGGTGCAGAGGGACCTGGGGGTCCTTGTGCATGAATCCCAAAAAGTTAGTTTGCAGTTGCAGCAGGTAATCAGGAAGGCGAATGGAATGTTCATTGTGAGAGGGATGGAGTACAAAAGCAGGGAGGTCCTTCTGCAACTGTATAGGGTATTGGTGAGGCCGCACCTGGAGTACTGCGTGCAGTTTTGGTCACCTTACTTAAAGAAGGATATACTAGCTTTGGAGTGGGTACAGAGACGATTCACGAGGCTGATTCCGGAGATGAGGGGGTTACCTTATGATGATAGATTGAGTAGCCTGGGTCTTTACTCGTTGGAGTTCAGAAGGATGAGGGGTGATCTTATAGAAACATTTAAAATAATGAAAGGGATAGACAAGATAGAGGCAGAGAGGTTGTTTCCACTGGTCGGGGAGACTAGAACTAGGGGGCACAGCCTCAAAATATGGGGGAACCAATTTAAAACCGAGTTGAGAAGGAATTTCTTCTCCCAGAGGGTTGTGAATCTGTGGAATTCTCTGGCCAGGGAAGCAGTTGAGTCTAGCTCATTGAATGTATTCAAGTCACAGATAGATAGATTTTTAACCAATAAGGGAATTAAGGGTTGCGGGGAGCGGGCGGGTAAGTGGAGCTGAGTCTACGGCCAGATCAGCCATGATCTTGTTGAATGGTGGAGCAGGCTCGAGGGGCTAGATGGCTTACTCCTGTTCCTAATTCTTATGTTCTTATATTATTATGTAGAATCCCGCGAATCCCTGGATAAGGTCGCGACCAATCGCGACCATCTCCATGCACAGGGAAATCAAGCTCTCTGTCTGGCTCTCCATGGTAGACGATTGCTCGCCACACTGACCGGACCTGCGTGGGGTCGGCGTTTGCAATATGATGCGCCTTGGCGTCACCACCTGCATACCGCTTGTTCCCGGTGCTTCTCCATCTCAACCGAGATGGCCGCAGGTTGTTTCTCCCCCCACCAAAAAAATATTTTCTTCTTCTGTCTCCTCCTCCTCTTCCTTCTCCTGCTGATGCACAGCAGCAGGAGTCTGCGGTGGATCCTCTTCTTCTTCATCCTCCTGTGATGTTTGAGACGGTTCAGTGGTAGTGGGCTCCATTGACTCGCCGACTACTTGACCTTTAAATTGATAAACAACGTTTAGCAATTCAAATCAATGCATTACAATTTTTCACGAACTCAAAACATTACAATGCTTTTCCATTACCCCATATGCACAAAGGATCACCAGGTTTAACATGACCTAACATGACCTCATTCGAAGATCAATAGTACATCACAATTATATATCAAATTACATTATAATTGCATAACATTACATAACATCAAATTACATTATAATTGCATAACATTACATGCATAACTATGATATTTTCAGTATTTACTAATGATTCACACATTGCACAATGCACAGTTCTCATTACTCGCGTGTCTCAAGGGTGGGTTCGGCCACATCACGGGTTGTGACCGAACGGCTTTCTGGCCCCACCAAGGCCACCGCAAGCTCCTCGTAAGCACTTAAACAGTGCATCATGGCAGAGCCCCCACCCGCCCTGCATTGCTCATGATGGTTGATAGATATCTTCTTCTGTAAATGATATGATAACATTGCATGGTATAATCAAATGGATCAGGCAATTTAAGACATTGAAGACATTTAAGACTGACTGATTTAAATGTTCAATTACAAATTAGCATTACGTTGCATACGAATAAAATAACATATTTCATACTATAACATTCAACTTTATGCTGGGGTGCATAAATTTATTCATAATTTAGTTATGTTTAAATGTAACGAAATAACATTGCAGATTCTAGTTACAATTTCCATAGATCATTAAATAATACATAAATATAAATTTCAACTTACTCTCGCAGCTTCCAGTAGGCTGTTCCACCATTTGCGGCACTGGTCTGGTGTGCCCGTTTCATTAGATGCCGACGTGACCACGTTGGCAATGTCAGACCAAATCCTCCGATATGCACGGGGTGGAGGTTTCCCATGCCCACCCCGTGTCAGATCCTCCCACCTGGTGTTGACAACATTCACGAGGGCCTCATTGGCCTCCTCGCTGAAGGGCTTGGCCCTACGCCTCTTAACTGATCCCTCCATTTTTATTAAACAAATTGTTACTGATAAATATTTAACTTGAATTACCAGTAATTATCAGTTTTGTTTCCAATATTTTTAACTTGCTAAATTATTGTCAGTGTAACTAACAGTACAGAAAATTATTTTAAATGGAAAAAAAATTTGAAGAATGTCGATTATTAACAGATAAATCAGAGTGTTCAACCACAAAATACTTTCTCCTCTCTCTCTCTCCCTGACCCTCACAGAGCTTCTGAGCATTTGTGATGACCCCGGCCTCTCAAAACGCGGCAAAGAAAATCAACCTAAAAAAAATCAAGCTACATATGCGCAGTATAGCGTTGCAAGGGAAGCTTTATTTTTCATTCATTTCTGTTTTCTTTGGGCGATCGTGAGATCGCCAAGAAATCAAATCGCCCATTTGACATCGCCGGAGTACGGCCGAGTGGAAAATCCATTAAAAAAAAATGGGCCTTGTGCCGGCGATCAGTACGGGCGATATGTCCCAGATTGCTGCAACAAGGTCCATTTTTGGGGTCCTTAGCCACCAAGTGGAAAGTCTAGCCCTACGAGTCTAATTTGGGCACCATCTCCCTTTTGGTTATGTTGGTGGATGGGGCAGGACTGAGCACTGAGGGGTCCGGTCACCTTTACCCAGCCTGTGTGAGTCTCTCCGGCTGCTGTCACTCACACAGTGATCCAACCTGGACTGGGGGAGAGCTGCGCTGGCTCACTGTCTGCCCTGGGACACTTTGAGACATTAGCTCCGGCCACACGGAGGTCTCCGAGCACAGCCCATGGACACGGTGTCCCCTCCCATTACACTCCTGTCATTGCCCTGGGGGACCTCCATCGAGTCAAATAAACCGCCTAGCTTTTCTCAGGCACCGAATGCAACGGCCCGTGGATGGGGCCTTTCCTGGAGATTGTACACGAGATGTTTAGTGTCAAGCATTAGTTATTAAACACGATCTTATTAAATATTTTCTCTGAATTTAGATTTTATAACCATGCATACATTGTGGATATAAACCATATTAGCATTTAACGTTAGAATCTGTTGTCTTTCCGTAATAGTACCTAATCAATTAGCTTATGCCATGCTCTTGTCATGTTTGCAGAGGAAGATATCTAAGAATCGGGCGGAGCAGAGGCACACCGGAGGAGGCCCTGCTCAACTACAGTCGCTCACTGACTTGGAAGAATGTGCTGCAGCACTAGTGGGCAGCCACAATCGTTCTACCACCCGTGGTGGTGCAGATCCTGTTGTTACGCCACGTGGGTAATGTGTAAAGCAGTGGTAATTTAAAATAATTTAACGGCATTTCATTATAATATATGAATGATGTCATGTTATGCAGGCAGCTTCTGTACTATTATCAGGTTAAGAACATAAGAACATAAGAAATAGGAGCAGGAGTAAGCCGCTTGGCCCCTCGAGCATGCTCCGCCATTCAATAAGGTCATGGCTGATCTGATCATGGACTCAGCTTCACTTCACTGCCCGCTCCCTATAACTCTTTACTCCCTTATCACTCAAAAATCTGTCTATCACGGCCTTAAATATATTCAATGACCCAGCCTCCACAGTTGTCTGGGGCAGAGAATTCTACAGATGTACAATCATATGATTTAATCATATGTAACATCTCTCGTTCTCATTTATTGCAGTAGTGTTGCTTCTTGTACATATGCCAGCACAGTACAAGCATCCTCACGTCTACCCTTCTCTTCTAATAACCTCAATTATGTTTTGCAGCTACCGAGACTCCCAAGGTGCAAAGGGAGGCGCCTGCAAGTGGTCATCACCATGGGTGCAGAAGAGGAAACAACTGAGGAGGAGGAAGATGAGCACTTGTCATCTGTGGTACCTGCGGCCACATCTTCATTGACAGATGAAGTATCGGGGCCAAGCGACTTGCAACAGGCGATTCCAAGGCGTCCAGTGCCCACGCCGACCCCACGAAGGTTGAATCGGCAAGGTAGGCACGTGCTGCGATGGGCAGATCCAAACGAGGACATGGTATCAATGTCAAGGGCAAGCGTCGACATAGGTCGAGAGCTCCTCCAGGTGCTTGGTGGGTTGACCGGAAATATTGCCACAATGTCCACACGAATAACGGAGGGCATGGATCGCATAGTTGTGGCAATGGGGAAAATGACCGACGCTGTCCATGCCTTGCGGCTTGCGATAGTCCCACCAAGCACCAGGACAGATGCGAGACAGGAGGAAGAACTTCCTTCTGACTTGGAAGATATTTCTTCGGAAACGTCTTCTCCTCCAGCCACTGAGGAGATTCTGCCAAAGGCACCACCCCTCCACCGCCCCCCCGCACCCCCCACCCCCCGCACAGCAGCATGCCTTGAGGTCCCCTGCTGCAAGATGTCTTGGTCCCATTACTCAGGGAGTTAAACGGGGGCTTACTACATGGTGGGGGTCAATGTTCAGGAGGGAAGTGTGGCCACAGGTAGGGAGGGGGGATGCTGCATATAGTTCTTGGTTCTTGGTAAACGAGCCAAAGGGGGACAGCAGAAACGTTATAAGGACACCCTCAAATGCTCCCTGACACCTGGGAGACCCTGGCCGAAGACTGCCCGAGGTGGGGAAAGTGTATCCGGGAGGGTGTTGAGCTCTTCGAATCTCAAATCAAAGAGCGTGAAGAGACCAAGCACAGGCAGCGGAAGAAGCACATGGCAAACCAGCCCCACCGATTCCTTCCCTCCACCTGTGACAGGGTCTGTGGCTCTCATATCAGACTGTTCAGCCATCAAAGAACTCATTTAGGGAGTGGAAGCAAGTCTTCCTCGATTCCGAGGGACTGCCTATGATGATGATAATGATGATTAGTTCTTGTTAAAAATAAATGTTTGTTGAATGTTGACTGTTGGGGATGATGGGAGGGTGTTGTTATGTTATTGTTGTGTTACAAATGTTGTTGACTATTCGGGATTGGGGAGGAGGCGGGGGGGGGGTGGTGGTTAGAATTTATGAGCTGCCGATGCAAGAGTTTTGCAGCTGCGTAACTACCACGGGGCTTTTCCAGTGCCGCTGGGTGGGGAGGGTGGCTGGGGGCGGGCTTGGGGGCATGGGTTCATCGCCAGGCTGATTGTCCTCCCCTAGGTCCTCGCCATCCTCCTCTTCCGCCTCCCCTCTCTCCTGAGGTGGACCGGCTGTCCCATCTGGCAATTGTCCTCTCCTCATAACTAGGTTATGCAACATGCAGCACACCACAATAAACTCAGCGACCTGCTCAGGGTAGTATTGTAGGTTGCCTCCTGAGTGGTCCAGGCATCTGAAGCGCTGCTTAAGCACTCCAATTGTCTTTTCGATGACATTGCGTGTAGCTATATGGCTTTCATTGTAGCACTTCTCGTCTGATTCTTAAACAGGTCAGACACAGTGCTCTCATGCAAGATGTGTGCATCATGGATGCTCGCTGGAAAATTTGCATTTACTGCCATGATTATTTGCTTGTGGTCGACAACGAGCTGCACATTCAGGGAGTGGAATCCCTTTCGGTTCTGAAACACCTATGCATCCTGTAAAGGTGCTCGCAGGGCGATGTGCATACAATCTATTGATCCCTCCATCTTGGGGAAGTTTGCTATTCGTGGGAGACCCAAAGCTCTCTCAGTCTGTGCCTCCCTGGTCATAGGAAAGCTTATAAAGTCTGCTAGCGCTTATTAAGGAGGCTGCACGGCATTTTGGTGGATAATGCTTCTCATAACGCCCTCTCCTAACAGCGACCAGTTGTTTGGGAGTAAACAAGGCATTGATGTTGATTTCAAGCGCTACTTAAAGGGATACTCACAATTTCATGTTCATTTGCTGCTGGAACTGTGAAGAGAACCTCTGAAGCACATTGGGAGACTTTCTGGGGCACTTTGTCAAGACTCTAGCAACAGTTATTTGGCAAATTTTCTGAGGATTTCACCTAATAAAAATTAAGTGCTGTGCTACTGCACCTTATTGGACACCATATAGAAGTCACCAGGAGTAAGGGAGTGCTTGGTCATCGGCATCTTGCTACGGGTCACCTTTGGTTGGGATGAGGAATGGGAGGAGGACATAAAGCCAGGCAGAGCAGCACCAGTTGCTGGAGGAGAGAAGGACAGGAGGGTGAGGTGGCATCCTGCCCCCTGTGGGTACAAGACATCTCTCCTCCACTGGACCTTTTCCACCAGGATCACCAGTGCCACATCCGAGAACCTGTGTGCCCTCTCCCTTGGTCCCTGAGCTATCCTGAAACCTGACGCTATATGCCAGTCAGTACACTCCACACCTTCAGTGTTAGTGGGTGCGTGGAGCCCACATATACTGCTCCACAAAAATTGTGTCTAATCAGCACTTGAGTGCTATACCTGCAGGTGTCTGGTTTAGCACCTCCAGACAAGTTCAAATTATGGTAATCAGCAATTAGGACCAAAATTGTGTGCTTTCAAATAGGCATGTCTTATTAGCACAATACCCATTTAGTGCCTGTTTTCATTCTTTTGCCTAATAATGCCAACCCCCCCACCCCATCCCTCCCAGTTTAATGTGCATACATGGTTTGAGGGTTTGAAACTTTAATTTTCATCACATCAATAGATGAAGGACTTAAAGAAGTATGTAAGGCTGAGAAATTCGGTGTTTTAATGTCGGCTGTTAAGGCCAGATTTGGAGAAAAAATGGCGGTTGCCTCCTTTCTGCCCACTTCCAGCGTGGAATGCATCGTGCCCACATTGCGCAGGTGAGCAGTGTTGCCATTGCCTTTGCTCACCGCAAGTGTTTTAATTACTAGGAGCATGATGTCAATCGGCCTGCAATGCCAAATTGACACACGGTCCATTTTGGACATCACTGCCTAATAAATGTGTTAAATTTCATCGGCTATGGGTCCATCCATTTCACCTGTCTGTCTATGTCCTCCTGAAGTCTATTGCAATCCTTCTCATTGTTTACTACATTTCCGACTTTAGTATCACCTACAAACTTTGAAATTATGCCCTATAGCCACAAGTCCGACAACAACTTGCATTTATATACCAAGAATGTAAGTTTGTTAAAAAATTATTCACATGAAAGTGGAGTCAGGTGGAGCAGGAGCTTCTCAGGCACCCACCCAATCGCCACCCCCTCTCCTGATCACTTCCCCCCTCTCCCAATCACCCCCATCTGCTTGATCACCCCTGCATCCTGATCGTCCCTCCCTCTCGATCGCCCCTCTCTCTTGACTGTTTCCCTCCCTCTCGATCGCCCCTCTCTCTTGACTGTTTCTCTCCCTCTCGATCGCCTCTTTCGATCCCAATCGCTTCACCACCTCATTTGACTATCTTCTTTCAAGAGCTCATGAAGATTAAATTCATTGGGACAAAGGTTTCATGACAACTTCCAGAAAACCTGGCACTGATGTGCAGGATTCTTTGCATCTGTGAACACACTGGCCCCAACCCTAGTGGAAGCTAAGTTCCACCCAAAGGAGGGCTGAGATCCTGACGGTACTTTAGGGCGGAAGTTTCTTGAAAAATTCCTGGAAAGACTGCCCGGCGGCAAAAAAGCAATTTACACCCTGAATATGGGCAGTAGTGAGCAGGAGCTCCCAATCTTGGCAACAAATGCAATCCTCGGCAAATTACTGCCGAGCATTGAGTCGGGCCCAGGGAGGGCGGGGGGGAACAGATAAAAATTAAAATTTCCAAAAAATAAAAAAGAACACTGGAAAACCTTACGAGGACCCCATCCACCTGAATCGCTGGGGAAAAAAATAAAGAAAAGAAGTTTACTAACCTTTTTTTGCAAGTCTTCTTACTTATGGTTGAGGTTAGACCTGCCTCCACGCGGTGGTCCTTCCCCCTGCTGCAGCAGACACCTGCCCGGATCAAACTGGCAGCTCGGCGGGCGGGAGGATACTTACGCATGTTGCACGCCAACGGGTGTCAACGGGCGGTCCCCAGCGGCCTTCCCTCTCCACCGGCGGGAGGCCTCCACCAAACTCGCTCGGAGGGGAGACTGGCCAGAAAACTCGGTGGCAGCGGGTGGCAGCGGGCGGTGAGTCCACCAAGTTCGGCCCCACAATCTGGACATCCAGCGAGAAGCACCCCTTTCTATTCAGAAAGTTCAGGGGATTACCAGTAAGAACTTGCAATGTGCACGCCATCTATTACATTCTGTACTTAGGGAACCCAGGATAACATGATAATATCATGTTGCTCTGTCATCTTACTACATAGCTGTCATGGCAAATTAGATGAATTCCCCAGCTGTACTAAACATGGGGCTAGATCTTCCATTATTTTTGTATGCATACCGCCCACTTAACATCCATTTTAGTGCTGAAATGAGGTATAATGCCCAGATATCGCCCATTTAGCCACAAAATGGAAACTAATGTAACGCCAGGAAAAATAATACCGCCTGCCCACTTTTTTGGGACGGAAAGATCAGAATGGGTAAAACCAATGTCCATAATATCGCCCAGCATTACTTTCAGCACGTAATTAACGCCGAGATTTAATAATACCGCCCGGCCACTGTTTTTTGTCATAAAGATCACATTTACCAAAACTAACGCCCAGAAAATTGCCCAGCGTTACTTTCGGCATCTCGCACACATCTCGCTGACAATATCACTCGCTGAACAAATCGCTGTGAAACAGTTGCTCTCACCTGAACTAATCACACCGCTATGGACGTCATTTTCTAAATCCCAGGTCGCTTCGTTTAAAAGGGTGCTCTGCTTCAACTTCGGGGGAGTTTGGATGTACTCTGGAGGTCTTTTAAGGTGATGTGAACATCTGAACAAACATCTTATCATACTAGAGCTGATTGGAATTTACTTTAGGTGTCTTACTGGGGACATTTATTGTTTGTGAACAATCGGTGTAATACTCCTGACTTCCAATAGTTATTGGAATGGGGTCTGTCATTTCGCAGTCTGTCTTAATGAGTACACACATGCTGCAGACTAGAGATAGCAGAAGATATATTTGACAGCATTATGTTCCCACTCTAAGACGTGCCAGACTGATGAGGAGAACCAGATTATATACCCCCCACACTTACATGGAGAAGCAGTCTTACTTCAACTTGTCCGATAACACCTGCCTTAGGAGACTGAGCTTCCACAAGGAGGTTATCAGTGAGATATGCCAGCTCATCAGGGGAGATCTACAGCCTGCCAGCATCATCAGGACCGCACTGTCGTTCGAGGTCAAGATCACTGCGGCACTTTCATTCTACTCATTTGGTTCCTTTCAGGCCTCAGCTGGCGACATTTGCACAATATCTCAGCATGCTACATATTGTTGCATTAGACAGGTCACTGAAGCCCTTTACGCGTGCAGGATGGACCTTATCAGCTTACCCATGATCAGGGAGGCTCAGACTGAGAGGGCTTTAGGATTCTACCAAATTGCTAACTTCCCCAAGGTGCAGGGAGCAATAGACTGTACGCACATCGCGATACGGGCACCTTTTCAGGATGCAGAGGTTTTTAGGAACCACAAGGGATTCCACTCCCTGAATGTGAAACTCATTGTCGACCACCAGCAAAAAATTATGGCAGTGAATGCCAAATTTCCGGGCAGCATCCATGATGCTCACATCCTGCGTGAGAGCGCTGTGTCTGACATGTTTACCAGTCAGCCACAAGGTCAATGCTGGATGCTTGGTGATAAAGGATATGGCCTCGCCACCTGGTTGATGACCCCCTGCGTGACACCCACACCGAAGCCGAGAAGCGATACAATGAGAGCCACAGAGCCACTCGCAATATCGTGGAGAAAACCATTGGAGGGCTAAAGCAGCGCTTTAAATGCCTCAAGGAGAGGAGAGAGCTCCAATACCATCCTGAGCAACTAGCTCAATTCGTGGTGGTGTGCTCCATGCTGCACAACTTGACTATCAGGAGGGGACAAGAATTGCCAGAAGGGACTGATGGTCCACCTCAGGAGAGAGAGGGACGAGGAGGTGGATGCTGACCTCGGGCCAGACAATCAGGCTGATGATGAAATCATGCCCCCGCCCCCCCTCTAGACCGCATGAAAGGGCCCGTGGTGGCTACATAGCTGCCAGACTCTTACATCAGCAACTCATAAATGAGCGCTTCGCTTGAAAGAACGTTGTTGTTAATTACAAAGCTGCAACACTGCTGGGTGCGCAGGTCATACGTCAATGGTGTGCATCACCTTGGTGACAGTTAAAGTTTAAGTTGATTCAAGTTAAGTGTAATTATCCCCTTTCATGTTAAGGAATCACCAGTGTGTAATAGTCCAGCTATCTGACACAATGCGCAACAAGGTTATGTTAAATAAAAAACATTTAATCCGACCATTTGTGTGATATAGTAATTATAACTGTAAAAAACACACCACCCCACCCCCACCCCACCCCACAACAAATTTATCACATTTACATCATTTGATTGGTCACCATTTCCAGCAACACAGAACACAAATGCAAACCAGCAAGGTAGCCCCCTCGCCCCTTCCCCCGACCCTTCCACCAAAATAGCACCAACAACATAAAAATATGACCAAGCCAACACCTGCGCCCATGCACTTTATTTTTCTTCCCCCCCACCCCCCACTCCCCCCGCTTCTCTTCCCTACCTCTACCCCTTCCCCTTCCCCTTCTGACTCCAAGTCGCCTGGCCAAGGAGCTCTTCAGGTGCTGCTTCATTGGGAGGAATGACAGCAGAACCGCTGCTTGGATGGATATGGGAGAGGGCGGTCCCAAGGTGGAATGTCCTCCGGGCCAGAAGCAAGATATTCCTCCTGGCTCTCGTGTCATTGGCAATGGGAGTACGGCACCTTGGGGTGCAGTGCCGCGCTCCGGGACCACTGGGAGGCCTCTGCCACCGGTGTTCTTGGCTATCAGCTCCAGGGCCTCCGCCATCCGTGGCACGTACTCTGTCATGGTGGCGGACATGTTGGCCAGCTGGAGGGATATGCCCCCCATTGTCTTTTGGATCTGCTGACCTATGTCAACACTCCTCCTGGACAAGTGTACCATGTCCCCGCTCAGATCTGCCACTCGTGGAGCAGATCTGCCGCATCAAACCAACCTCTGCGTGGTCAGCGCCATCCTGGAGACACCTGGGGTGCCCTTGGGCCCGGTACCTCCAAGGTGGATGTGGGAATAGCCGCAGGAGCACTAGATGTCATTGGTGTCGAATGGATTATGGAGGTTGGGGATGCAGGCTCCTCGAAGTCAGCACTGTCATCCGTTGAGAAGGGACCCAGCAGATGCACAGGCGAGAATCAGTGCTCCTCAGCACCAGATGGAGGAGAGTCCGGCGAGTCCGTCCCCGCGCCCCCACCTTCTGGGCTCAGTGTTCTTGCATGAGGCTGTGCTGCTGGCTGAACTGCAAAACATAAATGAGGTTATTAGAGGAGAAGGGGGTGCTAGAGTCACAAGGTGAGTCCAGCGCTACACACAGCATATGCACGACAAAAGCACCACCACTATCAAAATCATCACATTTCATGATCATCACCAAATTCTGCATTGCAATGATTCTCATGAGGCCATCATTATTTAGAGAACACTTTTATCATTCATCTATCATATATTATTGGTCGGACATGAGTGGGTGTGGAATCTAATGACTTTACATCACATAATGGTGTATACTTTACTCACGTGGCATCACATCAGGTTCTGCTGCTGCTTACGTGGCCGACCGGGGGTGGCTCCCCACTAGTGCCAGCACCCGCTCCTCGATATCGGTGCGGTCGATGATGACTGATGACCCGCCACCCATTCGCCTCTGCTCGGCCCTATACCTCGAAAGCTTCTTCTGTAAAAGGTAACAACAGCACGACATGGGATGGGATCATTGCATGAGATCATTGCTAGGTACTGTCACAGAGACTGATACAACACATAACCGACAGATGCAATCGTGATTGTAATGAAAATGATCATTATTTACCTAAAGACGTATACCGTGACCACAGGCTTTGAGTACAACCTTCCCGGTATAAGTGCATAACATCACATCTGATTTTAATCACTCATTACACTTACAATTCCAATTATATAAATATATATATAAGTACATGTAAATACTTACTCTGGCGGATCCGACAAGGTCATTCCATCGTTTGCGGCATTGGTTGCCCTCACGCACCTTGTTGGTCGCCGATGAGACTACCTCGGCTATCTCGTCCCATATCTTCTGGTAGGTCTTTGGGGTGGGCTTCCCACGTCCTCCCTGGGTCAAATCACCCCAGCTTAACTCGACCTCCTGCATGAGGGTGGCACTTGTCTCTTCCAAGAACCTCCTTGCTCTTTTGCGTCATCCCAATTGTTCCTCTCCCAACTCACTGCTTTCGGCAGCGTCCTCGGTCTCCACAGCATACTGGGTCACCTCCTCCATCCCTTTCATGTTAAATAATGGCCCAGAAATTCCACTTTCTCCTTCCCGCGGGTGTTCGACTAGATTTTAGAGACAAATTCCGCATCTACCTGAAGCTGTTGCTCCCGTTCGTGATCCTGATCCACAGGCCCCCTCTCACTGCACGTCGCAGTGCGTGCTCGTAGGGACGTCCGTAAGCTGGAGCTGGAGCTGGAGTCACATGGCTCTGGGCAGACAATCAAGGTACAGTATTTTCTCATTCATAATAATGGAACTCCGTAAGTTGGAGTTCCCATTATTATGAATGAGAAAATACTGTACCTTGATTGGCTGCCCAGAACCATGTGACCCCCCAAATATCCAAAACACGAATAAAAAATAGAAAATATACACTACATATTTAAGATTTATTTAAATTAAAGTTATTAATGTCTTATAAAAAAAAATATTTTCCCGATTTTTAAAAAAGTTTTTTTAATTATGCCTTAAAATAAACTTACCGTAGTAGGGAGGGTTTTAACGATAAAATGTTTTCCTAACTTTATTTTAATATGTTTTTGTGTGTTTTAAAACATTTGTGCCTGTAAAAGTAGGCTATGCGCCTGCTGTTATCAGGCGCAAGATTTTTGAGGACATTTGCTTCAGCACATGCGCATTGCATGCTGAAAACCGGCTTTTCCGATACCTTCCCGGGTCTGTAGAAACTCCGTACGGATCCGGGACGTCGGGATTTCTACCCCATTATTTTTTCCACAACCACTCGGTGCCAACAACCTTCTTTGTGCTTAGTAGGCTTTTTGCTGCTGGTGAATCTCCCTCGTGCCTCCCACAACAACCAAAGAAGCACACACCACACCCACACACGCATTCAGTACCTCTCTGCTCCCTCTCTGTCTCCTCTTATGCACATGTAATGATGACCACTAACCTCCTGAAACGCAGGAAACGAGCTTTGCCATGCCGTTGCTATGGTCGGTGACACTTTAGGCAGAAGGTCAAAAAATTTTAACGCTAATGCCCATTTCCGATCGCTCGGAGTAACGGCCATTTTCAAAAATGGAAAGTTAGATTTTTGAAAATGGGTGATAATCCGGCAATCTCAAAACCCATTTTTACCGTCCACGCTGGAAATAACGCCCATTTTTGGCCGATCTGCACAAAAGTGGAAAGTCTAGCTCATGGTGCCAGTTACCTGACAAACACATGCCCAGATAGCACCCTGAGTGATATTACACAGATTTCACATGGCTGTTTGAATTGAGCCAGTGGCAAAGAAATAGAATTCTGTGGTAACTTATACAGTCACAGGCAGAGCTGTCTAGGCAGACAATTTTGGCTAAGGTCTTCCTGCAGAAGTTGATACAGCTCTCCTACTGCCTCCTTGGTGAATCACATTCTTTTCATGCAAAGCTCCTTACTGAGATCTTCATAAAATCTGTGTGACATGTAAATTCTGGGGGGTGGGGGGGGCGAATATCTTAGATGCTCAAATAGTGCATCAAGCTCTTCCATCCTGCACCGCTCCTTCTGCTGCTTCATTAAACTAGATAACAAGAGAATGCCCATTTGGAATCCGATAAATATTACTCAAACCACTGTGAGTGGGGAAAATATCCCAGTGGTCTCACAGTCCCTCAAGCTGTCAAAAGCTAAGCCAGCCCTATTTCGGTGTAGCTCTAAAACTCTCCTCTTACTCGAGCAAGCACTCTTCAAAGTTTCTCCAGGCTGTCGGCTCCAAAGTAAAACACTTCTGCCAGTATCAAGTGTTGTGGGCAACAAGCATACCTCTTTTTATTCATTCTATCTTTCCATTGTTCATCGGAGGTGCAATTAATGGGTTTCTATACTGGCCATCCTTATTTACATATATTGTATTGACTTCCCAGTAGCATTGGCTCACACACACATGGAAGGTCCCGGACCCAATCAGAAACACCAGCATAGCCATTTAGGTGCGGAAACTCAGTGGAAACAGATTTCAAGCCAAAATGCATCCCACAAAATGCTGTTACATTGTACTTATGCCTTAAACTTGCTGCAACACACAAGTAAATTCCTGCTTCTCCTGGCACCATGTTGAGGTAAGTAAAAATTAAGAAATGTATCTGTCTTTCAGTGGTGTCCACTAGTACCTTTAAGAAACACTGGTTAGGTTGTGGTACACCCAGAAAAGCTGAGCAGAGCATGCGTCACCAAAGTTTTAATAAATTTGGCATTAGGTTTCTAAAATAAAACATGATATCCCTGATTAGCATATTCCAAGAGCATAACGCTTGGTTTAGACAGGCTCTCCAAACAATCGGATATTGGCAGGTGCCAAATTAGCAGTCGGCACACTTCTGAGGGAGGTGGGGTGGATGTGTTGGGTGGGGGGGAGGGGCGGGGGGAGCAGGGATCAGATGCAGGATTTCATGCCCAGAAATTGGTCCTCCAACTCCTTTTTTCCTCCCAACAAATGGTCACAATTGGAACCAATTTCTCCTCTGGCTCTTGCTGGGGTATGGTTCCACAAGCACCAACTGCTCCTTGGTATCTCACCACCAGTGTCTATTCTTCATGTGTGAGATTAGCAGTTAGTGGAAGACATCACAGTTGAGCCTAATTCTATTTTCAACCAACGTTTGCAGTTTGCAGTAGGGGCCATTGGATAGCAATCAGGGGTGTGAACTCTGCTTGACTTTCTTCCCCAACTAAGAAACATTGAAGGAAATTATCGACCATTGCCATCCTGCCTGAGCTCAGCTGAGTTGGCACAGACAAATTGATTTGTAATGTCTATCCATTATTTTCTTTGTGATATATATGCAATCAATACGATGCCATGTTTTTGGCACAGTAATCCATTTTAATATTAATTGTGTCATTGCAAACAGAGTTATAAAAGAAGTTTGCCAAACAATTTCCAATTAAGAAAAAAGTTCTTCAAGACATTCCCAAGTACCTGTTGTATTTCATCATCTGAATTAGTAGTGATTGTGGTTGAAATGATTGGAATAGATTCACAATTTAAAGTTCAACAAGTTCAGAAGCTATTTAGTTTATGAGCATTGTGTTCATAATTTGAAAGTTTTTTCAGAAGTGAAGTTCAACTCTTGAACAATACTGCTAAATAAGTTAACAGCATGATCTTCATGTATTCAGCAAAACAAGCCATGTAGTTTCATTTCTCCATTAGTAATGGTGCAGAATTTCTGTGCAGTATCAGTAATGAAGCATTTACGCATCACCAACAAAGATTTTAATGCCTTAAATGGTCACAGGTATCAGCATAGTGTTGTTGCTAAGATCACCGCAAAGTATACTGATAATTCTATAACAACAATCTTTCAATGTTTCTTTTAAATTTATGGAAATTTTTCACCTTCCCTTTGATATTCCTGGTCCAGGGATGAGGGGGAAATTGACCTGTCCACAGGCATCTACCCCATAATCCTTACCATCTATTGCCAGGAGGTGCATTTGTCTTAATAGGCCTGCAATCATTCTCATTGTTATATTCTCATTCTCAAACTATATTTTCTTCAAGTTGTATTGATTGAGAATGTTTCTCGCACAATTTCATTTTGTGGTGTGCAGCCAGCAAGACCCTTGTTAAACTGTGTGCTGTCTGTAGCTGTGAGATGCACTCCTTCAACCTTGGGAGGGCCCTGGGCATGCACATTGTGGCTGGAAACTTCCCAACCTTGCGAGTGCGGGTTTGGAGGTGGGCCCGCTGTCAAAATGGCCCTGATTGACAGCGGCTCGGGATCCCGCTCTAACCCACCTCCATGTGAGTATCTGACCTGTCAGGTCTGCGTGAGGATCGCAGACCCGACCGCAAGTGGCGGGTGAGTTAATTAAGGTCGTTGCCGATAGTAGAATTCTACTTAAGAGGATTAAAAGCAGACACTTACAATTTTATCAACTTTTTGAAGGGTTTGCTGTTCCTCGGGGAACATGCCAGGTAAGTGGAGCTGGTTTCTCAGTGACTCTCTATTGTTTTGGCAAGTTGACAGCTGCAGAAGTGATATAAAAGTTACCATTTCACAGCTGTTCACTTTCCAATGCCAGAAGATGAAGCTTTCAGGATATGGAAGAAACTTTTGAGCTGTATGCAGGTTGGAAGTGTTTGCAGTGAACTCTCTATCCACTGTCAGCTCCTTGGAGCAACGTCTCTTACCATTGACAGATCACCTCTGTCATTTCAACCTCACCTGCCATCTATTCCAGCAGCATCAGTGCCCTTGACAAAATCTCACCTTGGTCCTCAGAATCCCACCACGATCAGCCCCAACACCAGCATCACCAACAACACCAACCTTCTTCACAATCACCTGATGCTGCACAGGACACAGGCCATCAGTACCTGGCCACATTTCTGCTAGGGATGGCCTCATCATGGCCATATTTACTTCACTTGATACCATAAAGCATCCCTGCAATGCCCAAACCATTCCTTTCACACTCATCACCATTATGGGGGAGTATCGTTATGTCTTACCATTCACTACAACTCACTAAGCCACTTCCAAAGGTGCCCACTATTCTGTCCAAGAATGAAAAGTGTTGAAAATAAAGATTTCAATGTTTGACAACATATCAACATAAACTTTACATGAACATTGGCTAAAGGACCCAAGTATGTTGTTAGTTGGTATGATTGGACAAGGATGAGGGTGAGTGTGAGGGGTGGCTACTGAGATGGGGAGCTGATAATGTAGATAGAGCAAGAAGGATGGCTGGAGATGCAAGTAAGTTGGTGTGAGTAAGGATGTGCAGGGGTGGAGTAGGGATAGCAGAGTGATGGGGATATGATGAATGGCACAGCAGGATGAGGTTGAGTGTGGCTTTGCAGTATTGTTTCGTGATCTACTAAGATCATTGAAAGGTTTCTGCCATTGGTGCCAGGTCCTCCTGATGACATCACTGCTTGTACCCTCCTGTGCAATGTGCAACCAGGCTGCATTGGTGTCCTGGGGAGGTTGCTTCCGCCCATTGGAAGGGAAGAGAACCTCCCTGCAGGCTGTGATTCTCTCCATAAGCATCTGGAGGGAGTGAAACATAGAAACATAGAAACACAGAAATTAGGTGCAGGAGCAGGCCATTCGGCCCTTCGAGCCCGCACCGCCATTCAATAAGATCATGGCTGATCATTCAACCGCAGTACCCCTTTCCTGCTTTCTCTCCATAACACGTAATGCCTTTGGACGTAAGGCCCATATCTAACTCCCTTTTGAATATATCTAACGAACTGGCCTCAACAGCTTTCTGCGGTAGAGAATTCCACAGGTTAACCCCTCTCTGAGTGAAGAAGTTTGTCCTCATCTTCGTCCTAAATGGATTACCCCATATTCTTAGACTGTGACCCCTGGTTCTGCAACTCCCCAGCAACAGAAAGATTCATCCTGACTCTAACCTGACCAATCCCGTCAGAATTTTATATGTTTCTATGAGATCCCCTCTCATTCTTCCAAACTCCAGTGGCTACAAGCCCAGTTGATCCAGTCTCTCCTGATATGTCAGTCCTGCCATTCCGGGAATCAATCTGGTGAACCTTCGCTGTACTCCCTCAATAGCAAGAATGTCCTTGCTCAGATTAGGAGACCAAAACTGAACACAATATTCCAGGTGTGGCCTCACCAAGGCTCTGTACAACTGCAGTAAGACCTCCCTGCTCCGATACTCAAATCCTCCAGCTATGAAGGCCAACAGGCCATTTGCCTTCTTCACCACCTGCTGTACCTGCATGCCAAACTTCAATGACTGATGTACCATGACATCCAGGTCTCGTTGCACCTCCCCTTTTCCTAATCTGTCACAATTCAGATAATATTCTGTCTTCCTGTTTTTGCCACCAAAGTGGATAACCTCACATTTTTCCACATTATACTGCATCTGCCATGCATTTGCCCACTCACCTAAACTGTCCAAGTCACCCTGCAGCCTCTTAGCATCCTCCTCACAGCTCACACAGCCACCCAGTTTAGTGTCATCTGCAAACTTGGAGATATTACACTCAATTCCTTCATCTAAATCATTGATGTATATTGTAAATAGCTGGGGTCCCAGCAGTGAACCTTGCGGCACCCCACTAGTCACTGCCTGCCATTCTGAAAAGGACCCGTTTATTCCAACTCTCTGCTTCCTGTCGGCCAACCAGTTCTCTATCCACGTCAGTACATTATCCCCAATACCATGTGCTTTAATTTTGCACACTAATCTCTTATGTGGGACCTTGTCAAAAGCCTTTTGAAAGTCCAAATACACCACATCCACTGGTTCTCCCTTGTCCACTCTACCAGTTACATCCTCAAAAAATTCTAGATGATTTGTCAAGCATGATTTCCCTTTCATAAATCCATGCTGAGTTGGTCCGATCCTGTCACTGCTTTCCAAATGCGCTGCTATTTCATCTTTAATAATTGATTCCAACATTTTCCCGACCACCGATGTCAGGCTAACCGGTCTATAATTCCCTGTTTTCTCTCTCCCTTCTGTTTTTTAAAAAGTGGTGTTACATTAGCTACCCTCCAGTCCAAAGGAACTGATCCAGAGTCAACGGAATGTTGGAAAATGATCACCAATGCATCCACTATTTCTAGGGTCACTTCCTTGAGTACTCTGGGATGCAGCCTATCAGGGCCCGGGGATTTATCGGCCTTCAATCCCATCAATTTCCCTAACACAATTTCATGACTAATAAGAATTTCTTTCAGTTCCTCCTTTTCGCTAGACCCTCGAACCCCTAATATTTCCAGAAGGTTATTTGTGTCTTCCTTAGTGAAGACAGATCCAAAGTATTTGTTCAATTCGTCTGCCATTTCTTTGTTCTCCATTATAAATTCACCTGATTCTGACTGCAAGGGACCTACATTTGTCTTCACTAATCTTTTTCTCTTCACATATCTATAGAAGCTTTTGCAGTCAGTTTTTATTTTCCCTGCAAGTTTCCTCTCATACTCTATTTTCCCCCTTCTAATTAAACCCTTTGTCCTCCTCTGCTGAATGCTAAATTTCTCCCAGTCCCTAGGTTTGCTGCTTTTCCTCAACAATTTATATGCCTCTTCCTTGGATTTAACACTATCCTTAATTTCCCTTGTTAGCCACGGTTGAGTTACCTTCCCCGTTTTATTTTTACCCAAGACAGGGATGTACAATTTTTGAAGTTCTTCCATGTAATCTATAAATGTCTGCCATTGCCTATCCACTGTCAACCCTTTAAGTATTATTTGCCAATCTATCCTAGCCAATTCATGTCTCAAAGCATCGAAGTTACCTTTCCTTAAGTTCAGGACCCTAGTCTCTGAATTAACACTGTCACTCTCCATCTTAATAAAGAATTCTACCATATTATGGTCACTCTTCCCCAGGGGCCTCGCACAACAGGATTGCTAATTAGTCCTCTCTCATTACACATCACCCAGTCTAGGATGGCCAGCTCTCTAGTTGGTTTCTCGACATATTGGTCCAGAAAAACATCCCTAATACACTTCAGGAAATCCTTCTCCACCATATTGCTACCAGTTTGGTTAGCCCAATCTATATGTAGATTAAAGTCGCCTATGATAACTGCTGTACCTTTATTGCACACATCCCTAATTTTCTGTTTGATGCCATCCCCAACCTCACTACTACTGTTTAGTGGTCTGTACACAACTCCCACTAGCGTTTTCTGCCCTTTGGTATTCCACAACTCTACCCATACAGATTCCACATCATCCAAGCTAATGTCCTTTCTTACTATTGCGTTAATTTCCTCTTTAACCAGCAACGCTACCCCACCTCTTTTTCCTTTCTGTATTTCGTTCCTGAATGTTGAATCACCTGGATGTTGAGTTCCCAGCCTTGGTCACCCTGGAGCCATGTCTCCGTAATCCCAATTATATCATAATCGTTAATAGGTGCCTGCGCAGTTAATTCATCCAACTTATTATGAATACTCCTCGCATTGAGGCACAGTGCCTTCAGGCTTGTCCTTTTAGCACTCTTTGTCCTTTTAGAATTTTGCTGTAATGTGGACCTTTTTGATTTTTGCCTTGGGTTTCTCTGCCCTCCACTTTTACTATTCTCCTTTCTATCTTTTGCTTCTGCCCCCATTTTATTTCCTTCTATCTCCCTGCATAGGTGATGGGAGTGCCTGGGCGCAGCAGCACACCTCTGTGCAGTATATGCCAGTGTTTGTAGCACCTCAATGCTGTAGACGAACTATTAAAATCAATGTGGGCCTGGTCCCTTTAAGGAAACCGGTTGATGACACGTGACCAAATGACATCATCAAACCCGCTTCCTGTTAATTGGCTGGGAACCTGGTAGGGTGGGCTTAACAAGCCCCATCTAGGGAAGATTACTTCACGGGGGTGGGATGGAGCCGGGAGCGGGTTTCCCACACATCACCGATGTCAGTCGCCCTGGTCTCGCCAGGGGTGGCGAAATCGCGGGATTCTCAGAACATTAAAAAATATTTTGTAAGTTTACAAAGTACCCAGGAGAATCAGCAAATACTCTGAGCACATTGTAAATCCAGCTTGAAACTACAATGCTGTTATGTTCCACATAGTATCAAGTCCAATAATGTAAAACAATTTCCCCAAGGGGTGTCTCACATAGTTGTCTTTTGGACTCAGATTAGGATGCAACTCTGGAGAGGCAACAAGATAAAAGTGACATTATGACTACTTAGGTACTCCAAACTCATTTCACTTAGGACCTTTGCAACAGACAGATAGAGAGGGGGCGATTTTCATTTTCATTGCCGAGGAAGTAATCTGGTGTGGTGCAATGCCTGCCCTTTATAGAAACTACGGGAGTATCATTGAATGAAAATGAGTCAGGTTCTATAATGGGTGGACAATTCACCTTGCCATATTACCATCCAGGTGGTGAAGATGAAAATCTACCCCGGAAATCGTTCATGCCATCAGCATAGCCTGGTTTCGAATCCTGGTTCTGGAGGTGAAACAGTGGTGTTATAATCCAGTGCACTACCCACTTTCACTGGCTTTGACTTTTTCACTTCTCTTTTTCTAGAATCATAAAAGTTTACGGCACAGAAGGAAGCCGTTCAGCCCATTGTGTCTGTGCCAGCCTAAAAAGAGCTATCCAGCCTAATCCCACTTTCCAGCTCTTGGTCTGTAGCCTTGTAGGTTACAGCACTTCAATTGCATATCCAAGTACTTTTTAAATGCTATGAGGGTTGCAGTCTCTACCACCCTTTCAGGCAGTGAGTTCCAGACCTCCACCACCCTCTCGGTGAAAATGTTTCTCCTCAATTTCCTCTAATCCTTCGAACCAATTACTTTCATTCTCTTCCCCCTGGTTATTGACCTAAGGGAAATAGGTTCTTCCTCTCCACTCTATCTGGGCCCCTCATCATTTTATATACCTAAATTAAATCTCTCCTCAGCCTCCTCTGTTCCAAAGCAAACAACCCCAGCCTTTCCTCATAGCTAAAATTCTCTAGTCCTGGCAACATCCTCTAAAATCTCCTCTGTACCCTCTCTTTATATTTTTAGGGAAAAACAGTTCAAATTGCAAATCAAGATCTCCAACAGGTTACTAAAATCCCAGAATTATTTCAGTAAACAGAATTTGACATAATCAGTCATTGCAACCCAATGGCCTTAATTATATTTTGTGAAATCCTAGCCTCATAGCTAGCTCACGACTTGTAAACGCCTAGGTGCCAGTCTGTAGTAGATGTTATTTGACACACTGATACAATCGTCACGTAATCCCTCAGTTATCGACAATAAGGTAGAAACTCTTTCAAATATTAGCACAAAACACCACGAGGGAGGGGAGAAATGGGAAAAGGTACATATATCAGGTATTATATAACAATGTGAATTGCTGGGAATCCCTGGCCCATGACCGCTCAAAGTGGAGAAGAAGCACTTGGGAAGGTGTCGAACATAATAGGCTGGATTTTTGGTTTTTAGCGTTTCCGGGCGCAATTCGCGGCGGATCCAAAAATTTAGCACCAGGTTAACTTTAGCGCCAGAGCATGAATCTTTCGCCAAATGAAAGTTCATGAGGAGCGTTAGCGTTAACTCCGGCGTTGCATCACACACTTTGTGCGGCCGAGCTGAAAGTTCCGGCGCTAAAAATAATTGGCCTTTCTGTGCATATGCAAATTTTTAATTTAATTTTTCCCGTGCTTCTGGTCTGTTCTCCAGTCGCAAACACTAATGCAGGGCATGGCTGCCCACATGCGCAGTACAACCGGGGCTGAATCAGCCATTTTACATTTGGATTTTGATGATGGAGGATGACGATTCCAGACAACGTGCCAGGCGGTTCAGCCACGAGGCTAATGAAGCTCTAGTGGGGGCTGTGGAAAGAAGATGGCAGGAGTTGCATCTTTGGGGTGGATTTCGACCACTGCTATCCATATTTAAAAGGATTTGGAGCGAAATCACTGAGGAGGTCTCTGCCTCAGACACTGTGGTCAGGACTGGCACATAGTGCCAAAAGAAGTTTAATGACCTGACAAGGATCGTCAGAGTGGATACAATTTTAATTCATGCACTCATTCATTACTTCAATTATAAATCTGCCACACTATTTGTTCTCATGCTGTTGGTGCCTCTCAGCACTCTGTGGGTTAACTCCTAAAATGCATGACACATAGGTAGGCTTAGTTCGGCAGCCTATTTGCCATGAATGATCTTTACAGCTTCTTAAGATTGCTTTCTGAGATCTCATAAGATGGCTCCGCACTTCGATGTCCTCCTGATGAAGCATGTGCAACTTCCAAGGCCGTTAAACAAAGGACGGTATTACCTTCAGACAGTATGGTATAAGTGCTTTGGTGGCTATCTGTGCCACAAGAGCAGATGGATCCTCTTGTAATTATTCCCATTTTTATCTTTGCAGACAAAGAAGTCACACAATTGGGGTGAGCAGGTGGGGACAGGTGGCAGTCCGCCTCAGGCCCTGCCACTCATGGACATTGAGGACAGAGTGGCAGGCCTCATCGGCATCTCAGGTCGGGCAGCTACCACTGGGGCCAGTGACCCCCGCTCAGAAACTGAGGTATGTCCTGCACACTCCCTGGGCTGGTTTGGGGCAATGTCATGCAGTGTCTCTGGATTAGGGTTGGGGCAAAGTCCTGCAGTGTCTTTGGACTAGATATGATGGAGTGGCGGCGGTCCTTCAAATGAGCCTGTGCTATGCGACCTTCCTCATGTCACCCTGCCCCCTCCCCTGCTGCTTTCTACTTCCAGATAACCAGTCACAGGCACAGCATCCCTCAAGGAACCACTCCACGTCAAGCCATCATCTGGAGGAGGAGGAGGAGGAGGATAAGGATGAGCTAACTCCTGCGCAGCATCAATACACCGCTGCTCCACCACCGGCACTCAGCTCCTCTGAGGACGATGTGACGTTCTCGACGTTCGAAAAAGCCAGGGCTCCTTGGATCAGTGGCGTGCAATAACGCAGTGCTGGGGATGAATCTTGCATGCCATCTCTCTGGAGGATGAGTCTGCAAAGTCGATCTGCTGATAGACAGGCAGACGTGGAACTGGACATGGTGGGAATGTCCAGAGAGAGCATCCAGGTCAGCCGTCAGCTCCTTGATGTCTTGGGTAGGATTCCCGCGAGCATTGACAGTCTGAAAGCGACCATTATGGAGGTAGGGTCACAGATTGTCAGTGCGAGCCGTGATACCAGCGAGGCCATCAGTGCCCACACAGGGCTGGTGGCCTCCAGCAGTGACACTGGAGTCCCGGAGAGTGTGGCACGAGCCCTAGCAGAATATGGCGCATCACAGGTACAAGCTCTGCTTCAGCTTGGGCAGGTGATGCAGTCCATACCTGCTACCATACTTTCTGCGTTTCCCACTGTCACACCCAAACCACCTGTGACTGTCGACACCGATGAAGAGGCTAGCCAGTCAGAAGCCGGGCCTTCCATGCCATGAGCTGTTCCAATGCGTTTCCAGACGGCGTCTCCATTGTCTCTCCCCCCAACACAGCAGAGCTCTGGCAGCCTTGCTGCACGCCATCTTGGTGTCACTTTGGGTAGGAGCAACAGGCAAGGGAGGATGATAAGGGGAAGGGAGGCAAAAGACAGTGGAAAAATTTAATGGGGCAGGATATGATGTTGCCGCATTATGTTGTTAATGCTGGATGCATCGTATGTTTTATGTTAATGATTTAGACGAGGGGATTAAATATAGTATCTCCAAATTTGCGGATGACACTAAGTTGGGTGGCAGTGTGAGCTGCGAGGAGTATGCTCTGAGGCTGCAGAGTGACTTGGATAGGTTAGGTGAGTGGGCAAATGCATGGCAGATGAAGTATAATGTGGATAAATATGAGGTTATCCACTTTGGTGGTAAAAACAGAGAGACAGACTATTATCTGAATGGTGACAGATTAGAAAAAGGGGAGGTGCAACGAGACCTGGGTGTCATGGTACATCAGTCATTGAAGGTTGGCATGCAGGTACAGCAGTCGGTTAAGAAAGCAAATGGCATGTTGGCCTTCATAGCGAGGGGATTTGAGTACAGGGACAGGGAGATGTTGCTATAGTTGTACAAGGCCTTGGTGAGACCACACCTGGAGTATTGTGTACAGTTTTGGTCTCCTAACTTGAGGAAGGACATTCTTGCTATTGAGGTAGTGCAGCGAAGGTTCACCAGACTGATTCCTGGGATGGCGGGACTGACATATCAAGAAAGACTGGATCAACTGGGCTTGTATTCACTGGAGTTCAGAAGAATGAGAGGGGATCTCATAGAAACGTTTGAAATTCTGATGGGTTTAGTCAGGTTAGATGCAGGAAGAATGTTCCCAATGTTGGGGAAGTCCAGAACCAGGGGTCACAGTCTAAGGATAAGGGGTAAGCCATTTAGGACTGAGATGAGGAGAAACTTCTTCGCCCAGAGAGTGGTGAACCTGTGGAATTCTCTACCACAGAAAGTTGTTGAGGTGAATTCACTAAATATATTCAAAAAGGAGTTAGATGTCGTCCTTACTACTCGGGGGATCAAGGGGTATGGCGAGAAAGCAGGAATGGGGTACTGAAGTTGCATGTTCAGCCATGAACTCATTGAATGGCGGTGCAGGCTCGAAGGGTCGAATGGACTACACCTGCACCTATTTTCTATGTTTCTAGGTTACAGTATTTTTATGTTACACTGGATTATGTTGTTTTGTTGATAATGTTGTTGAATTATCACACTGCTGGATGCAGCTAATTTTATTTTATTTTAGTTTCACAATAAAGGTTACAAAGTTTAGAATGTTACAATGTTTAATACATTTTTTGTTCTCTTTAACCATTCCTGTGTAGTGTCTCATTTGCAGAATAAGAGGGGGAATAGTCAACATGGTGGGATAGAGTGGCGTTCACTCTTCAAGCAAAGTGTTCAATTATGAGCTGCCGACGTAAGGTTTTTGCAGCGGTGAAATCTCAACGATGCCTCCCTTGTGGTTGTGGTTGTGGTGGTGGCGGCATGCATTCCTCGCCAGGCTCCTCTTCCTCGCCTTCCTCCTCCTCCGCCCTCACCGCCCCCCCCATTTCTCCTGAGGTGGTTCTGCAATCCCCATTGGCAATTCCTGTCCCCGCTTGATGGCTAAGTTGTGTAGCATGCAGCACACCACAATAAACTCAGAGACCTGCTGAGGGGAGTATTGCAGGCAACCTCCAGAGTGGTTCAGGCCTCAGAATTGCTGCTTGAGCACTCCAATTGTCTGTTCGAAGATGTTGCGTTTGGCTGCATAGCTCTCATGAAAGTGATGCTCGGCTTCTGTCTTGAGGGTTCCAGAGGAGGGTCATGAGCCAGGTAGCGAGGCTGTAACCTTTGTCCCCGAACATCCAGCTCTGGCCTTGTGGTTGGCGCTGGAACATGTGCAAATACTGCTCTCACGCAAGATGAAAGCATCATGGATGCTCCCTGAATATTGGGCATTGACTGCCATGATGCGTTGAGTATGGTCACAAATGATCTGTACGTTCATGGAATGGAATCCCTTTCTGTTTCAGTAAACCTCTTCATTCTGTAAAGGTGCTTGCAGGGCAATGTGCGTACAGTCAAGGGCACCCTGAACCATGGGGAAGCCAGCAATTCATCCAAAACCTACAGCCTTTGTGTCTCCCTGGTCATTGCGAAGTTTATGAAGTCCATTTTGAGTGCGTACAGTGCATTAGTCACCTGGCGAATGCAGCAATGTGTAGCGTGCTGTGAGATGCAGCATATGTCCCCTGCTGATGCCTGAAAGGAGCCAGAGACATAGACGGCAAGTACCACAGTCACCTTCACCTCGACGGGCAGTGCAGTCCTGTTGCCGTTGGCAGGTTGTAGGTCTGCCTGTATGAGCTGGCATATCTCTGTGACCACCTCTTTTCAGAAGCACAGCCTTCTAACGCACTGTGCCTCAGAGAACTGGAGATGTGAGTAATGTTCCCTGTAAACTTGTGGGGGGTAAGGCCTCCTCCCCATACATCTGTGACCTCTTCGCTTATGTTGCAAATGATCAACAATAAGCCTTCTTCCAGCTTGAAATCGTATGAATATAAAAGCCAGTATTGTGTACAGTTTTGGTCTCCTAACTTGAGGAAGGACATTCTTGCTATTGAGGGAGTGCAGCAAAGATTCACCAGACTGATTCCCGGGATGGTGGGACTGACCTATCAAGAAAGACTGGATCAACTGGGCTTGTATTCACTGGAGTTCAGAAGAATGAGAGGGGACCTCATAGAAACGTTTTAAATTCTGACGGGTTTAGACAGGTTAGATGTAGGAAGAATGTTCCCAATGTTGGGGAAGTCCAGAACCAGGGGTCACAGTCTAAGGATAAGGGGTAAGCCATTTAGGACCGAGATGAGGAGAAACTTCTTCACCCAGAGAGTGGTGAACCTGTGGAATTCTCTACCACAGAAAGTAGTTGAGGCCAATTCACTAAATATATTCAAAAAGGAGTTAAATGAAGTCCTTACTACTCGGGGGATCAAGGGGTATGGCGAGAAAGCAGGAATGGGGTACTGAAGTTGCATGTTCAGCCATGAACTCATTGAATGGCGGTGCAGGCTAGAAGGGCTGAATGGCCTACTCCTGCACCTATTTTCTATGTTTCTTTGTTTCTATTACTGGTTCCTGAACTAGCATGGCCCCATCTTTTAAAATGTCATTTAATGTCCTTTGTAAAACAAACTATAAACTCATATAAACTTCACAATCACAAGTATCCAGTAACGCAGCATTCTTTTCCCAATCCTTTTAATCACTCTGACTTCCTCCATCGATTTCAACATGGTGCCGTTAGTGCCTGGTGAGCCCTGGGTCTGTCTGCTTTTTCTGGGCAGGTTCTTGGATAGATGCTAAATCGGGCGAAATGCTCAAAAGTTCTGCCCGGGGCACTAGCTCAGCGATGCTCGATGATTTATGTCATCCAAATGGTCAAAATAGCGGCGGGGCGGTAAGTTTTAGTGCCGCCCGGGCGCAAAATTTTGTGCACCTTATTTCATGCCTAAAAAATAATTTTTGCGCCCCACCAAGGTGCTAAGTGGGACGCTAATCAGCCAAAAATCCAGCCCTTTGAGTCTCTTTGTCGGGAGCACATGGTAGTCAAGTACAAACAGCAGAAGGAGCGTACGACAAACCAAGCATCCCACCCACCCGTCCCTTCGACCACCATGTGCGTCACCTGTGACAGAGTCTGTAGATCCCACATTGGACTCTGCAGGCACTTTAGAACTTATTGTGGAAGCAAGTCATCCTCGACTCCGAGGGACTGCCGAAGAAGAAAAGAAGAAATAACAGTGCCCCAGCATTGCTATGGGAAAGAATTTACAAATTTGCGCTCCCTGCCTGGAACTTCGTATGCCAGAAGGGCATGTCAGGAATTCAGCCATAAATCCTGTGGGGATCACTGACTCCTCACGTCAGAATTCTGAATATTTGCAGCCTTGAATCAATTTCCTGCAATGTCTATTCTTGTCTATTAATTAGCCTCACAAAAAATCTTCTCTTATCAAATCAAAAATGTCATGATATTCTTTCTGATCGCGTGTCAGCCAACCCTTCTAACGAAAGTGATGGAGAATACACATATGCCAGTCCTGGGTCCAAAAATGTATTTTCATGTTTCCCTTTTATTGATTGTGCTGGTGTCAAATCTTATTTGAAGCAGTAACCAGCAAAAAGTTAAAATTCTGTACAGATGCAATCAGTCTGGGAAAGTGCCCTTAGTGTGATCCTCATCCTGGTTCATGAAATATTATCCTAGGCTGCAGTTTCTTGGTTTGGCAGACTATACAGATCTTAGGCATCCATCCAATTCTGTTGAGACTGTTTCTGTCCTGGCAGGGATTGTTATTCCGAATTATATATAGAATTTCTCGATTTTTTAAAGAATGCATAATTTCCTGAACATAATAGGTGGTGGGAAGACATGGGGCTAGCTTTTACACTTTTGTGCAGATCGCCCAAAAATGGAAATTATTTCCGGCGTGGGCGGTAAAAATGGATTTTCAGATCGCCGGCTTCTTGCCCATTCTCAAAGCCTAGTCTCCATTTTTGAAATTGGGCATTACCGTGAGTGATATGAAATAGGTGTCGGTGTTAAATATCTCTGTCCTTCTGCTGTAAAGTGTCGCTGTCCTTAGCAACGGCATGGCAACGCTCAATTCCCGCGATTCAGGAGGCCAAGGGTCATCATGACATACGCATAAGAGGAGACAGAGAGAGAGGGAGCTGAGAGGGAGTGAAGGCATGTGTGGGTGTGGTGTGGCTGCTTTTGGAGGAAGGAGGGAGAGTTTAGAGCTTTAGAGCAAATTGGGAAAAAAAAATGAGCTGTTACCAGCCAGATATTTGCCAGAATTTGGTGCCTACAATAGAGGGAGAGGAGAAGGCAACACGGCATACTGTGGAGACTGACGCTGGTGAGAGCAGTGAGGTGGGAGAGGAGCACATTGGATGGCGCAAAAGAGCCAGGAGGTTCTCGGACGAGGCAAATGCCTCCCTCTTGGCAGGAGGTCAAGTTACGCTGGGGTGATTTGACCAGGGAGTGGAATGGGAAGCCCATCACAAAGGCCTACCAGAAGATATGGGCTGAGATAGCAGAGGCGGTCTTGTCGGCGAACAACGAGGTGCGTGAGGGCAACCAATGCCGCAAGCGATGGAACGACCTTGTTGGATCCTCAAGAGTAAGTATTACTCAGAGACGAGGGTCCTGAACTTAAAGAAAGGTAACTTCAATGGTATGAAATGTGAATTGGCTAGGATAGACTGGTGAATTATACTTAAAGGGTTGATGGTAGATAGGCAATAGCAGACATTTAAAGATCACATGGATGAACTACGACAATTGTACATCCCTGTCTGGCATAAAAATAAAACGGGGAAGGTGGCTCAACCGTGGCTAACAAGGGATATTAGGGATAGTGTTAAATCCAAGGAAGAGGCATATAAATTGTCCAGAAAAAAAGCAGCAAACCTGAGGACTGGGAGAAATTTAGAATTAAGCAGGGGAGGACAAAGGGTTTAATTCAGATGGGAAAATAGAGTATGAGAATAAGCTTGCAGGGAACATAAAAACTGATTGCAATAGTTTCTATATATATGTGAAGAGTAAATGATTAGTGAAGACTAATGTAGGTCCCTTGCAGTCAGAATCAGGTGAATTTATAATGGGGAACAAGGAAATGGCAGACCAATTGAACAAATACTTTGGTTCTGTCTTCGCCAAGGAAGACACGAATAACCTCCCGAAAATACTAGGAGACCGAGGGTCTAACGAGAAAGAGGAACAGAGGGAACAGAGGGAAATCATTATTAAGTCAGGAAATGGTATTAGGGAAATTGATGGGATTGAAGGTCGATAACTCCCCATCCCAGAGTACTTAAGAAAGTCGCCCTAGAAATAGTAGATGCAATGATCGTCATTTTCCAACATTCCATGGACTCTGGGTCAGTCCCGATGGATTGGAGGGTAGCTAATGTAACCCCACTTTTTAAAAAAGGAGGGAGAGAGAAAACCGGGAATTATAGACCAGTTCGCCTGACATCGGTGGTGGGGAAAATGCTGGAATCAATTATTAAAGATGTAATTATTGTGTTCCTAACACAGATGAGGCTGCACACAGGGAGGTTAAAGTAACAGTGACCTCAGTCTTTAATAAGACACTCCAGAGTGAGGAACAGGCTTATATACAGTACTCCCAAGGGATGCTGGGATCCATTGGGACTTCAGGGGATGAGCTCCCTGGTGGCGGAACATGGGAGTGCACGCTTTACAGATACACAACATCACTCCGCCCCCAAAGTCAAAGTGAAAACTATTTACAAGGTGAGGCGGTCGGGAGCCTTTCTTTCCCTGGCGGACTGCCTCGGTACAAATGTCTGTTCTGGTGTGTTGGCTGTGCCCTCGCTGGGCTGGCGTGTTGTTGGCTCTGCAGGGCTGCTAGGTGAGCCTGGCCTTGCTGGACTGTTGGGCGTGATGGGTTTGATTTCCTGATCCGGGGTGGTGTCGTTGATCCTTTGGGTGTGTGTTGTGGGCTCTAAAAAGGTGGTGTCTGTGAACCGCAGCCTCGTTTGGTCCAGGTGCTTTCTACAAATTTGTCCATTGTCTAGTTTACTACAAACACCCTATTCCCTTCTTTAGCTATCACCGTGCCTGCGATTCACTTGGGATCATGTCCATAGTTTAGCACATACACAGGGTCATTCAGATCAATTTCCCGTGACACAGTGGCGCGACCATCGTTTACATTTTGTTGCTGCCGCCTGCTCTCTACCTGATCATGCAGGTTGGGGTGAACCAGCGAGAGTCTGGTTTTAAGTGTCCTTTTCATGAGTAGCTCAGCCGGGGGCACCCCTGTGAGTGAGTGGGGTCTCGTGTGGTAGCTGAGCAGTACTCGGGACAGGCGGGTTTGGAGTGAGCCTTCTGTGACTCGTTTAAGGCTCTGTTTGATGGTTTGTACTGCCCGCTCTACCTGCCCATTGGAGGCTGGTTTAAACGGGGCCGAGGTGACATGTTTGATCCCATTGCGGGTCATGAATTCTTTAAATTCGGTACTGGTGAAACATGGCCCGTTGTCACTGACCAGTATGTCAGGCAGGCCGTGGGTGGCAAACATGGCCCTTCGGCTTTCAATGGTGGCGGTGGCGGTGCTTCCCGACATTATTTCACATTCAATCCATTTTGAAAAAGCATCCACCACGGACCAGGAACATTTAACTGAGAAACGGGCCCGCATAGTCGACATGGATCCTTGACCATGGTCTGGAGGGCCAGGACCACAAACTTAGTGGTGCCTCTCTGGGCACGTTGCTCAACTGAGAACATATGCTGCATTGCCGTACACAGGACTCTAAGTCAGAGTCGATACCGGGCCACCACACGTGGGATCTGGTTATCGCTTTCATCATTACTATACCTGGGTGTGTGCTGTGGAGATCCGAGATGAACGTCTCCCTGCCCTTTTTGGATAGCACTACAACAATGGTGGTGGGCAATGGTACCCGACAGAGAGCATCCGCACAGTGCTCGGTGCCTGGCCTGTGGCAGATGGTATGAGTGCCCACCTTTGTATGCGGGCTGAGGCATTAGTATTTATCCCCTTGTTTTCAGCGAACAGGGATGTGAGCGGCTTGTGATCGGTTTCCAGCTCAAATTTGAGGCCAAACAGACATTGATGCATTTTCTTTACCCCGAACACACACGCTAATGCCTCTTTCTCAATCATAATGTAGGCCCTCTCGGCCTCATACAAGTTCCTGGAGGCATAGGCAACAGGTTGCAACTTCCCCACAACGTTCGCTTGTTGTAATACACACCCGACTCCGTACGACGACGCGTCACATGCTAGCACAAGTCTTTTACACGGGTTATACAATACAAGCAGCTTGTTGGAGCATACAATGTTTCTGGCATTCTTAAAAGCAATTACTTGGTTTTTTCCCCATACCCAGTTCTCACCTTTACGCAATAACACATGTAGGGACTCTAAAAGGGTGCTTAACCCCGGTAGGAAGTTACCAAAATAGTTGAGGAGTCCCAGGAACGACCGCAGCTCTGTGACGTTCTGTGGCCTGGGCGTGTTCCTGATAGCCTCTGTCTTGGTGTCTGTGGGCTGAATGCCCACCGCCGCGATCTTTCTCCCCAAAAACTCCACTTCTGTTGCCATGAAAATGCATTTCGACCTCTTCAGCCGCAGCCCTAAGCGATCCAGTTGCTGGAGGACCTCCTCCAGGTTTTGTAGATGTGCGGTGGTGTCCGGACCAGTGACCAATATGTCATCCTGAAAGACCACCGTGCGTGGTACCGACTTGAGTAGGCTCCCCATGTTTCTCTGGAAGATCGCTGCAGCCTACCGAATTCCAAACGGGCATCTGTTGTAGCTGAACAGTCCCTTGTGCGTGTTGATGCAGGTGAGCCCCTTTGAAGATTCCTCCAGCTCCTGTGTTATGTCGGCCGAAGTCAGGTTGAGCTTGGTGAACGTCTTGCCTCCTGCCAGCATCGCAAATAGGTCGTCTGCCTTAGGTAGTGGGCATTGGTCCTGTAGCGAGAAACGATTAATAGTTACTTTATAATTGCCGCAAATCCTGACCGTGCCATCACTTTTGAGTATTGGACCAATCAGGCTGGTCCACTCGCTGAATTCCACTGGGGAGATGATGCCCTCGCGTTGCAGTCTGTCCAGCTGGATTTCCACTCTCTCCCTCATCATGTGAGGTACCGCTCGCGCCTTGTGGTGAATGGGTCGTGCCTCTGGGATCAAGTGGATCCGCAAAAGTTTCCAATGCCTGGCTCAAAAAGGGAAGGAAATTTGTTAAGAACCTGGGTACATGAGGCCTCATCGACATGTAATAGCACTTAGATGTCATCCCAGTTCCAGCGGACTTTGCCCAGCCAGCTCCTTCCAAGCAGCGTGGGGCCATCGCCCAGGACAATCCAGAGTAGCAGTTCGTGCACCGTGCCCTCGAAGGTGACCTTGACAATGGCGCTGTCCAGGACAGTGATAAGCTCTTTGGTATACGTTCTCAGTTTCGTGTGGATGGGGCTCAGGGCTGGTCTGAATGCCTTGTTGCACCACAGTCTCTCAAATATCTTTTTACTCATGATGGATTGGCTAGCGCCAGTGTTCAGTTCCATGGCTATGGGTAAGCCATTCAATTTTACATTTAGCATTATAGGTGGACATTTTGTTGAAAAGGTGACCACCCCGTGTACTTCAGCATCTGCCTCCTCTCTCTGAGGCTCAAAATTGCTTTGATCCACCATGGACCGATCTTCCTTTGCCACCTGGTGGTTAGTGGGTTTTGCAGAGCTTGCAGCTCATTTACAAGCTCGTTGGAGGAACCCCATTGTTCCACAGCTCTTGCACACATACCCTTTGAAGCGGCATGAATCGGCTGAATGGAAGCCTCCACAACGCCAACAAGGTGTGAATTGCCTTGCATTCATCCTTTGTTGGGGACTCTGAGTCATCTGGGTCACTTGAGGCCTGCTGGCAGTTGCAGACTCATGGGTTCTGCCTTGTACATTTCTGCTCGCAAACACAGTTCCAGTTAATTTATGATCATTGCTCGCACTTGTGTGCTGGGAGATTTGTTTGGTGTTATCACTGGTGGACATAAACGCCTATGCTATCGCGATGGCCTTGCTGAGGGTCGGTGTCTCTACAGTCAAAAGTTTTCATAGGATGGTCTCGCGGCCAATGCCCAGTACAAAAAAGTCTCTGAGCATTTGCTCCAGGTAGCCATCAAACTTACATTGTCCTGCAAGTCGCCTTAGCTCGGTGACGTAGCTCGCCACTTCCTGACCTTCAGATCGCTGGCACATGTAGAACTGATACCTCGCCATCAGCACGCTCTCCCTCGGGTTAAGATGCTTCCGAACCAGTGTACACAGGTCCTCATATGACTTATCTGTGGGTTTCACCGGAGCCAGAAGATTCTTCATGAGGCTGTGGGTCGGTGCCCCGCAGACTGTGAGGAGGACCGCTCTCCTTTTTGCAGCGCTTCCTTCTCCATCCAGCTCGGTGGCTACAAAGTACTGGTCTAGCCGTTCGACAAAGGCTTCCCAGTCCTCACCCTCCGAGAACTTCTCCAGGATGCCCACAGTTTGCTGCATCTTTGCATTAGATTCATATTCTTTTTGCCAGTTATTGTGTTCCTAACACAGATGAAACTGCACACAGGGAGGTTAAAGTAAAAGTGACCTCAGTCTTTAATAAGACACTCCAGAGTGAGGAACAGGCCTTAGGGGCCGGCTTATATACAGTGTTCCCAAGGGATGCTGGGCTCCTTTGGGACTTCAGGGGAAGAGCTCCCTGGTGGCGGAATATGGGAGTGCACGCTTTACAGATACACAACAGTAATAGCAATGCATTTGGAAAGCAGTGATAGGATCGGTCCAAGTCAGCATGGATTTATGAAAGGGAAATCATGCTTGACAAATCTTCTGGAATTTTTTGAGGATGTATCTAGTAGAGTGGATAAGGAAGAACCAGTGGATGTGGTGTATTTGGACTTTCAAAAGGCTTTTGACAAGGTTCCACAGAAGAAATTAGTGTGCAAAATTAAGGCACATGGTATTGGGGGTAATGTATTGACATGGATAGAAAACTGGTTGGCAGACGGGAAGCAAAGTGTGGGAATAAACGGGTCCTTTTCAGAATGGCAGGCAGTGACTAGTGGGGTATCGCAAGGTTCAGTGCTGGGACCCCAGCTATTTACAATATATATTAATGATTTAGATGAAGTAATTGGTTGTAATATCTCCAAGTTTGCAGATGACACTAAGCTGGGTGGCAGTGTGAGCTGTGAGGAGGATGCTAAGTGACTGCAGGGTGACTTGGACAGGTTAGGTGAGTGGGCAAATGCATGGCCGATGCAGTATAATGTGAATAAATGTGAGGTTATCCACTTTGGTGGCAGATTATTATCTGAATTGTGACAGATTAGTAAAAGGGGAGGTGCAACGAGACCTGGGTGTCATGGTACATCAGTCATTGAAGGTAGGCATGCAGGTATAGCAGGCAGTAAAGAAAGCAAATGGCATGTTGGCCTTCATAGCGAGAGGATTTGAGTGCAGGAGCTGGGAGGTCTTACTGCAGTTGTACAGGGCCTTGGTGAGACCACACCTTGAGTATTGTGTGCAGTTTAGGTCTCCTCATCTGATGAAGGATATTCTTGCTATTGAGGGAGTGCAGTGAAGGTTTACCAGATTGATTCCTGGGATGGCAGCACTGGCATATGAAGAAAGACTGGATCGACTCGGCTTATATTCACTGGAATTTAGAAGAATGAGAGGTGATCTCATGGAAGCATATAAAATTCTGACGGGATTGGACAGGTTAGATGCAGGAAGAATGTTCCCGATGTTGGGGAAGTCCAGAACCAGGGGTCACAGTCTAAGGATAAGGGGTAAGCCATCTAGGACCGAGATGAGGAGAAACTTTTTCACTCAGAAAATTGTGAACCTGTGGAATTCTCTACCACAGAAAGTTGTTGAGTCCAGTTCGTTGGATATATTCAAAAGGGAGTTTGATGTGTTCCTTACGGCTAACGGGATCAGCGGGTATGGAGAGAAGGCAGGAGTGGGGTACTGAAGTTGCATGATCAGCCATGATCATATTGAATGGTGGTGCAGGCTCGAAAGGCCGAATGGCCTGCTCCTGCACCTATTTTCTATGTTTCTATTTTTGTATGTACATTTATTTAAATGTACTTATACATTTATATAATTTGATTTGTAAGAGTCATGTGTGACTGTAATCAGATGTGAAGTCTTTCACTTTTACCGGGAATGTTGTACTCAAAGCCTGTGTTCATGGTGTATGTCTTTAGGTAAAGAATAATAATTATCATAATAATCATGATTACACCTGTAGGTTATGTGTTATATCAGTCTCTGTGACAGTACCTAGCAATGATATCATGCAATGATCTCATGCCATGTCGTCCTGTCACCTTTTACAGAAGAAGCTATCGACAATGAGGTCTGTGCAGAGGCGAACGGGTCGGGGGCCACCAGTCATCAGCGACATCACCGATATCGAGGAGCGGGTGCTCACACTCATGGGGAAGCACATCCGGATGGCCACACAAGCAGCTACAGATCCTGAAATGATGCCACGGGAGTAAAGTATATACTATTGCGTGATGTAAGATCAATTGATGCCACACCCACTCATATCCGAAGAATAATATATGATACATGGGTTCTAAAATTGTACTATAAATAATGCTGGCCTAATGAAAATCATTGCAATGAACAATGTGTTGATGGTCATGAAATGGGATGTCTGTGATGATTTTGATAGCAGTCGTGCTTTTGTCGTGCATATGCTGTGTGTAGCGCTGGACTCACCTTGTGACCCTACCATCCCCTTCTACTCTAATAACCTCATTTGTGTTTTGCAGCTCAGCCAGCAGCACAGCCCCAGGCAAGACCACAGAGGCCAGAAGGGTGGAGTGCGGGGCCGGACTCGCCGGACAATCCTATATCTGGTGCTGAGGAGCTCCGATCCTCGCACATCAATCCGCTGGATATGTTCTCCAAGGATGAGAGCGCCGACTTCGAGGAACCTGCATTGCCAGGCTCCGGAGGCCATTCCACCCCAAGGCCATCTAGTGCTCCTCCAGCCATTCCCGCCTCCACTCTGGAGGTACCAGGCCCAAGCACCTCACTGCAGGACACCCCATTTGTCCCCAGGATGTTGCCGACCGCGCGGAGGTTTTGTGGACGCAGCAGGCCTGGTCCACGAGCGCCAGATGAGAGCAGAGAGATGGTTATGTTGTCCAGGAGAACTGTAAACATTAGTGACCAGATCCTCGATGCATTGGGGGGCATATCCCAACAGCTGGCCACCATCTCCGGCACCATGACTGAGTACGTTCCACAGATGGCGGAGGCCCTCGAGGCGATAGCCAGGAACACTGCTGGCACAGGCCTCCCAGTGGTCCCGGAGTGCGGCACTCCACCCCTAGGTTCTGCACCACCAGTGTCAATGACACATGAGAGGCAGGACCAAGATCCTGCTTCTGGATCCAAGAATGTTCCCACCTCGGCACTCCCCGCTCCCGTACACGTGAAACCACCGCCTCTGCCTTCATTCCCCCCAATGAGGCACTGCCTGAGGAGCTCTTTGGCCAGACGACATGGAGTGAGGAGGGGAAGGGATAGAGGTGGGGAGAAGAATGGGAGGGGGGAAGGAAAGTGAGGTGCATGTCCACAGGTGATGGCTGTGTTATATCTCCATCTGGGTGTATGCAATTTGTTGTAATGTATGGGGGGAGGGGGCCACCCTCCTGCTTTGCATTTGTATTCTGTGTTGCTGGACATGTTGACCATTTAATTGATGTCAATGGTGGAAAAAGTGAGGTGTGGGTGGGGTGTTTTTGCCCGTGATATTTATGATTTCAGACCAATGGTCGTATAAAATGTTTTTTATTGAACATAACCTTGTTGCACATTGTCTCACATAGCTGGACCATTACACAGGGTGATTCCTTAACATGAAAGGGTTAAATAAAGCTTAACTTGAATCAACTTAAACTTTAACTGGCACCAAGGTGATGCCCACCTTTGATGTCTGAGCTGCACACACACAGCAGTGTGTCAGCTTTGTCAATTACAGCAATGTTCTTTCAGGCAAATTGCTCATTTATGATCTCCTGACGTAAGAGTCTTGCAGCCATGTAGCCACCACAGGCCCTTTCCTGCAGTCTGGAGGAGGGTTGGCGTGGGCATGGTTGCATAGTCAGCCTGATTATCTGGCCCTAGGTCAGCATCCAGCCCCTCCTCCTCCTCGTCCTCTCTCTCCTGAGGTAAACCATCAGTCCATTCTGGCAATTCTTGTCCCCTCCTGATAGCATGGATCACATGACCACAAATTTAGTTAGTTGCTCAGAGTTGTATTGTAGCTCCCCTCCGAGTGCTGCTCAAACACAGTTAATGTTTTCTGGGCCACATTGCGTGTGTCTCTGTGGCTCTGGTTGTGTTGCTTCTCAGCCTCGGTGTGGGTGTCAGGCAGGGGGGTCATCAGCCAGGTGGCTAGGCCATATCGGTTGTCACCAAGCATCCTGCATTGTCCTTGTGGCTGACTCTTAAACATGTCAGAGACAGTTCTCCCATGCAGGATGTGAGCCTCATCGAAGTTGCCCAGACATTTGGCATTCACTACCATTATTATCTGGTTGTGGTTGACAACTAATTGGACCTTCAGGGAGTGAAATCCTTTTCGATTACGAAAAGCTCTGGGTCCTGAGAAGGTGCCCGCATGGCGATGTGAGTGCACTGTGTAGCTCCCTGCAACCTGGGAAACTTAGCAGTGCGGTGGAATGCTCCAGCCCTGTCAGTCTGAGCCTCTGTGGTCATGAGGAAGTTGATAAAGTCCATCCTACATGCATACAGGGCCTCCGTGACCTGTCTAATGCAGCGATGTGTGGCATGGTGAGACAGAGGGGAAGTGTCGACTGCAGAGGTCCGAAAGGAACCGGACGCATTGAACAACAGTGCCGCGGTGACCTTGACCTCGACGGACAGTGATGTCCTGATGGCAGGCTGCATATCTGGCCTGATGAGCTCACATATTTCATTGATCACCACCTTGTAAAAGCACAGTCTCCGAAGGCAGTTGTTCTCAGACACGTCGAGGTAAGGCCTCTTCTCCCTGTAAGTGTGGGGTGTGTATGGTCTGGACCTCCTCTCAGTCTGGCATGTCTTAGATGGGGCACATAATGATGTGCATTAGACGTTGTGCCATTTGCACTCTGCAGCATCTGCGTAATAATCGATGCAGGCTGAGAAATGGCTGGCCCCATTCCAATAAAAGTATAATAGTGATTGATCAGAAGCAATAATTTCAACACTAAAAGGCACCTACTGTAAAACCCAATCGTCCAGAGTCTGTAAAGATGTCTGTTGATATGGTCTCTTCACCTGAGAAGAACTCCAAAGTCAATCCAAACTCCCCCGAAGTTGAAGCAGCCTTTTCAATGAAGCGACCTGCGATTTAAAAAATGGCGCCCACACCACTGTGATTAGTTCAGAACAGTTCCACTTTTTCAGAGCGGTGTTTTGGGCGAGCGATATTGTGGGCGAGATGTGTGCGAGGGGTGAAAGTGGCGCTGGGCGATCTCCTGGACGTTAGTTTCGGCAAATGTGATCTTTACGACAAAAAAAAGTGGGTGGTCAATATTATTGAATCTCGGCATTAATTACATGCGGAAAGTAATGTTGGGCGATATTATGGCCGTTGATTTCGCCCATTCTGATGAGTCTGCGCAAAAAAAGTGGGCGAACAGTATTATTTTTTCCCGGTGTTATGTACATGGCGAAAATAACGCTCGCCGATAAGTGTCAGAAAAATGGGGGGTCAGCTTCCATTTTGTGGCTAAATGGCCGATATCTGGGCGTTATACATTTCAGCGGTAAAATGGATGTTAAGTGGACGTTATGCAAGCAAAAATAATGGAAAATCTAGCCCATCGAGCTCTATGTTTGCCACCATTGTGCACCTTTTTTTACGCATCCGATTTTTTTGGTGTCATCGTGAATTTGCAACTTTCCTCAAAGTTCCTCATAATACAGTGCCAACATCCCAGAAACCAGATCGCTTGGGGATTGATGGTGAGGAGGACCCTGATTGAATCGACAGGGACAGGCGCTTATACCCACATCTGAGTGAGGCAGACTGTATTCGCAGGTTGCGATTCAGAAAGGAGATCATCACAGCGATCTGCCAGCTCATCAGGGCAGACATACAACCAAGAATTGGCAGGAGGACTGCCCTACTTAGCGACTATCAGCGTCGGATTTTTTGTACGCAAAATATTTTGCCGCAGGTCTGGGTGAAAACCGATTTCCGCGCCGTTTTTGGCCCTTTTTGGCCATTTAACTGATTTTCGCCAACACCGATTTTTTTCAGGACGTTGCAGAGTGGCCTTAAGTACTGATCAGACAAACCCTACGTTAACTTAAGGAAATCGGTGCTCAGTATATTTTGAGTTTTTGGAACGTGGGAAGAAGACAATTTAAAACATAAATTCATGATGATTTTTGCAGAGGGAACTCGGAAAATAACTCGGAAAGTTAATTTTTCCCACAGAATGTTAGAAATTAAATTTTTTCCATGTTATATGAGAAGGCAAATTGCGACTCCACCCCACCACAGGGGCTCCAGGCATGCGTCGGAGGAGAGCCAGCTAACCGGTGGCAGGATCGCTCCCTCGGCCGGACACATGCACAGGAGCTCGGCGCTTAGATTCCATCCCCCCCTCCCGCCACCCTGGGCTTCTTTCCAAGCTGAGCGCCGATCTCCTGTGTTTCTGTCTGGCCAAGGGAGCAATCCTGCTGGCCGGCACTCCACAGCAGCAAACAAATGCATTTCGGAAAAAGCTAAAATTAAAGTGCCATAAATCACTGTGTATCACATCTCCATAAAGACAGAGCCTAGTGTTGTGCATGCACAGCAGACCAGGCTGTGGTCCATTCTACTAGGGCATCACCCAGCAAAGGTGTGTGTGCTGTGCTTCAGTAAGTACTGTCTCACAATAACAAGAATAACAACATTAACAATAATAATTATGGGTGCAATTGTGACTATGCCTCATGTCATAAGGTTAATTTGCTTGCATGCCATGCAGAGGTGGCGGATAATACAGCGCCAACTCCCAGAAACCAGATCGCTCGGGGATTGATGGTGAGGAGGACCCTGATTGAATCGACAGGAACAGGCGTTTATACCCACATCTGAGTGAGGCAGACTGCATTCGCAGGCTGCGATTCAGAAAGGAGATCATCACAGCGATCTGCCAGCTAATCAGGGCAGACATACAACCAAGAATTGGCAGGAGGACTGCCCTACCTGTGAAAGTGAAGGTCACTGCAGCACTTGCCTTCTGTGCTTCTGGCTCATTTCAAGCAGCAACGGGGAACATATGATGCATCTCGCAGCATGCCACACATTTCTGCATTTGACAGGTAACTACTGCACTGTATGCCAAAGGGGACCAGTTAATCAATTTCGCTATGACCACGCAGCAATGCGAGACAGGATGTGGGGTTCTCCAGAATTGCTGGCTTTCCCAAAATACAGGGTGTGATCGACTGCACCCACATTGCCTTGAGAGCACCTTTGGACAACTCCGAGGTTTATCACAACAGGAAAGGGTTCCACTCCCTAAATGTCCAGCTCGTCTGCGACGATATGCATTGGATCATGGCAGTGGATGCTAAATATCCAGGTAGCATCCATGATGCTTTGATCCTACGTGAGAGCATTATATCTACGATGTTTCAGGAGCTGCCAGAAGGGCACAGCTGGTTTCTCTGGGACAAAGGGTACAGGCTCGCCACCTGGCTTGTGACCCCCCTATGCAATCCCCGCACTGAGCCAGAGCGTCGGTACAACATGTCACACATAATGACATGGAGCATCATAGCGCGAACAATAGGCATACTGAAGCAGCGTTTCTGATGCCTGGGCCACTCTGGAGGCCACGTGCAATATGCCCCTCACCACGTCAGTCAGTTCACTGTCGTGTGCCGCATGCTGCACAACTTGGCCATCATGAGGGGACAGGTACTGGACATTGAAGATCCTCCTGAGTGGAGAAGGGGCTGTGGGGAGGAGGAGGACAAGTAGGAGGAGGCTGACAATCAGGACCAGCAGTAGGAGAAGGAGGAGGAGGAACCCATGCGATCACCTCAACCCGCAGGGCAACGGCGGAGGAGGCGGCCTCATGCACCTATAGCCATAGCTGGAGACTTACGTCAGCGGCTAATCCATGATAGCTTTGCTGCCCGAAGGCTAAATGGCCCAACAGCATTGATTCTTTGCACCTGTAGTGTGAAAAATAATGTACATAATAAGGTACATAATGTTGTGTTATTTTATGCTGCTTTAATTCAAAAAATAATGTAGGTAATGTTGTGTTGGTTCATGTTGCTTTAATTCAAACAATAATGGGCAGGATTATTTTAAAAATAATTAGGTTTATTAAACATCTGTACAGTTGTATTTAACTTTAATAAAAACAGTTGTATGAAACTTTAAACTTTTCAATTAAGAAAACAACAAATAGCAGCAACAAACAAACAAACTCTAGCTGCAGCCATTATTCAAAGACCTTAGCGCTGTGTGCCCCTCTTGCCCCTGTTGTTGCCTCTACCCCTACCCATGCCCGTTGTCGCAGACTTCTGCTTCCTCTCCCCGACCCCAAGGTTTTATCTGTTTTCTGCGCAAAGGCGCATTTGTTGTTGGTGGGGTTGAACAGGGACAGACTTAGCAGACAACATTGTGGAAGGCCCGGGTTCCTCTTCAGACTCTTCTTCAGCCTGTGGATCAACCCGTGGCACACTTCGTCTGGGGATTGAAAAGTGAGTGACAGCAGTTGATGCTGCCAATTGCTGTTGGGCAATGACAGCCTGGGTGTGTCCACTTATTGCTATCTCCGACATCCTCTTTCTCATCTGTCCCAATAGTGCATCAGCTGCCTCCGACATTCTCTCCCTAATCTCCGACATCCCCTCCCTCATCTGTCCCGACACTGCTCCCATTCCTCCAGACAGTGTTACTACTTCTATTGACAGTCCCGCTAATTCTACCCTCACTCCACCCATGGTGTCCAGGAGCGATCACGTTAGCGCAATGTTCTCCCCACTCATTCCCATGAGCTGTCCTATGTCCCTTGCATCCTGCATTTCAGGTTGAGCTCTCCTTTCCATCCTCCTCGGCCATCTCCCAGGTGTAGCTTGCTGCAACCCACTGGAACCCGCAGCCTCAGACTGTACACCATGAAATGTTGCGTTGGTTGTATCGCTCAGCAAAGGACGTGGCACCCTTGGGGGTTCACCGGCTCCAATTCCAATGTAAACATCTCAGTATTGGGGTCTTCCTGCTGCCCTTCATTCTCCAGCTCATCCTCGTCAAGATCTTGACAAAGAATATCTGGATTGATGGCTTCCTGATCATGCTCTGCTTCTACTTCTGCTTCTGCCTCTGCCTGATGCGTAACATCTGCAAAACATAACAGAGCAGATGTTTGGTGAGCAGCAGGGGAGGGGGCAAAGGGGGCAGGGTGACATAAGTACACGGGTCACACAGTGCAGGCCCTTTTCAAAGACCACGATGCCAACCCAGACTGCAATTTTCAGGGCTTACCCTCTCTCGGTAACTTGGGCCCAGCGTCCATATTGGTGGTTGATCTTCTCTTGCGATATTTAATCATATCAACGATCCTCTGTTCCACGGCTATTAGTTGCAGCCTACTTGGCGCATCTCCTCCAGTTTTTGACCTTTCTCAGTTGATCTGTGACACCTTCCTCTGCAAAGATGAAACTATAACTTTTTAAGAGAGGGTCCTTCTGCTGTGGTGGCCACACACACACACACAAACACACATATTAGTCACATTTACAAATGTGACTGCAGTACATAAGTAAAAAATATTACTTACAGTAACTGCTTGGCCAAGATCCTGCCACTTCTTTTTGATCTGCATGCCACTTCTCGGGGTCATGGCCATTGCATTAAACTCTTCTGTAACTTGGTCCCAAAGTTTTGCTAGTAGAGAAGGTTTCAGTTCCTTTTGTCCCATTTGTCCGTTGTTCTCAAGCACATCCCATCACCTCTCAATTATGTCTACCAGGGGCTCAGTTTCTTCTGCTAGAAATCTCTTGGCCCTTCCCCTTTGTCCTTGTCCTTCCCTTACATCCATCATCTGCAGCTAAAATATATGTCCAGATCCAGCTCCAATCCGAATGGATTCTCACAAGTTCTTGATCCAGACCAGGAACACCGTGGCTGTGAGGGAACACCCGTCACTTGGAAAAAGTGATTTTTATTTTCAGGCGCATGCTCAGAGACTTTTTGGCACACACTTGAAGCTCCAGCCCCAGAATTAACTTTGGGTACCGTACCGCCATAGTGAAATTTTACTTTGACGCAAGTTGAAACTTTTTTTCCGGCACAATCGGGCACAAGAAAATCGGTCCTTAATCCTCCAGGACGCCAAATATCGGCAAAGAGGGAATTTGAACCCATCACTTTTAAACGTAATACTACAGTTGTCTACAGCTGCCCAATAGTACCGTCTGTACTTATATCTGTGCATAGGATGTGTAACAGCTCCTCATGATATATTCATATTTTGGTTGCATTTATGGTTGAAAATTGCACAAGCTATAGGACTTAGGAAGTGTCCTGGCAGTAACTACCTAGTTACCACTCAAGCATAAAGCCAATAATTCTTGTAAAAGTATCTCAAGGCAGTAAATTAAGATATATAATCAGAAATTAGTTGCCATTATTTAAATCTATTACCAATTTACTCAGTAAGTAAACAGATGACATAAACAGAATCTGGAAGGTACAAAAGCAAAATGCTGCGGATGCTGGAATCTGAAATAAAAACAGAAAATGCTGGAAATCTCAGAACAAGAGGTCATTGACCCAAAACGTTAACTCGGCTTTCTCTCCACAGATGCTGCTTGACCCATTGAGATTTCCAGCATTTTCAGAATCTGCAAGGTACCAGGTTCACTGCTCGGCCTGTATTGATCTCAGCTGGGCAGTGATTAGGGAGGGGAAAATTTCCCAGAATCTCGTCTCCTGATTGTTATCTAGCAGCCTCTACTGAAAAATATGTGGATGATGTTTGTAAATGAAAATTGAGGTTGATTGGCGTGCCCACTATGCAAAATATCCTGCTGATTCTTACGATTTAGTCTCACACTTGCAAAATGATCAGTTGGGCAAACTACTGGAGGGCATCTGATATCATTTCAGCAGCAAGGAGACAACACCTTCAAAAGACTAATGGCAGGAAGAAATTTGTCAATGGAATTTTATAATATATTCTAACAAATGCAAATGAAATAGCATCACATGTTCAAATTAAGTCACAAAATGGAATCCAGTAGGAGACCTCATGGATTGCAGTGGTTCAAGAAGGCAGTTCACCACCACTTTCTCAAGCACAATTAGGAATGGGCAATAAATGCTGGCCTTGTCAGCGACACCCACATCCCAGGAACAAATAAAAAAAAAGACAAGCATTTTTTTCTCCAAGTCAGAAATATTTATTCTCATCAAACAATTTCCCAAACACCAAGATATCTTTCTTAGAACATCCATAGGGCTAGCAACACCTAAAGGAAGGCCATTTTTAGTGATAAAAAAATAAATTAAAACTGTACAACTTCACTGAATCTCACATCATTGTCTGAACATAATCATTGACCTGAAAAGGGGTTTAAAAAGAAAATTTATGTTTTATCATCCCTAAGTCAAAAGAATATGATTCAAGTGCTACACAACTGAAATCTTAGTTATCAAGAAAGGCTAAAAGCGTTGAGAATCTACACTTTAGAGAAGCGTGAATTGAGAGGTGATCTTATTGAGATTTATAAGATAATGAAGGGAATAGAATGTGTTCCAGTGGACAGTTTGTTCCAATTAAACAGGTTAGGGAGGATCATGGGTCAAAATTTAAGTTGTCTAGGGCTAAATCTAGAAAGAAAGAAAGACTTGGATTTATATAGCACCTTTCATGACCACCGTATATCTCAAAGCGCTTTACAGCCAATTAAGTACTTTTTGGAGTGTAGTCACTGTTGTAATGTGGGAAACGCAGCAGTCAAGTTGCGCACAAGCAAGCCCCCACAAGCAGCAATGTGATAATCATAGAATCATAGAAAATTACAGCATGGAAGGAGGCCATTTGGTCATGTTTGCGCCGGCCAACAAAGAACTATCCAGCCTAATCCCACTTTCCAGCACTTGGAACGTAGGCCTGTAGGTTAGGGCACTTCAAGTACACATCCAAGTACTTTTTAAATGTGGTGAGGGTTTCTGCCTCTACCACCCTTTCAGGCAGTGAGTTCCAGACCCCCACCACCCTCTGTGTGAAGAAATTTCCTCTCTAAACCTTCTACCAATTACTTAAAATCTATGCCCTTTTGTTGTTAACCACTCTGTTAAGGGAAATAGGTCTGTCCTATCCACTCTATCTAGGCCCCTCATAATTTAAACACCTCAATAAAGTCTCCCCTCAGCCTCCTCTGTTCCAGAGAAAACAACTCTAGCCTATCCAATCTTTCCTCAAAGCTAAAATTTTCCAGTCCAGGCATCCTCATAAATCTCTTCTGTACCCTCTCTAGTGCAATCACATCTGTCCTGTAATGTGGTGACCAGAACTGCAAGCAGTACTCTAGCTGTGGCCTAACTAGTGTTTTATACAGCTCTTATATTCTATGCCTCAGCTAATAAAGGCAAGTATTCGGTATGTCTTCTTAATCACCTTATCTACCTGGCCTGCTACCTTCAGGGACCTGGGGACATGCACTCCAAGGTCCCTTTGTTCTTCTACACTTCTCAGTGTCCTACCATTTAATGTGTATTCCCTTGCCTTGTTCACCCTCCCCAAATGCATTACATCACAGTTCTCCGGATTGAATTGCATTTGCCACTGTTCTGCCCACCTGACCAATTCATTGATATCTTCCTGCGGTCTACAGCTTTCTTCTTCATTATCAACCACACAGCCGATTTTAGTATCATCTGAAAACTTCTTAATCATAGCCCCTACATTCAAGTCTAAATGATTGATATATACCACAAAAAGCAAGGGACTTAGTACTGAACCCCTGCGGAACCCCATTGGAAACAGCCTTCCAGTCACAAAAACACCCATCAACCATTATTCTTTGCTTTCTGCCTCTGAGCCAATTTTGGATCAAACTTGCTACTTTGCCCTGGATCCCATGGACTTTTATTTTTGTGACCAGTATGCCATGTGGAACCTTATCAAAAGCCTTGCTAAAATCCATATACACTACATCAAATGCACTACCCTCATCGACCCTTCTTGTTACCGCCTCAAAAAATTCAATTAAGTTAGTCAGACACGACCTTCCCTTAACAAATCCATGCTGACTGTCCTTGATTAATCCGTGGCTTTCTAAATGAGGATTTATTCTGTCCCTCAGAAGTTTTTTCAATAATTTTCCCACCATCAAGGTTAGGCTGACTGGCCTGTAATTACTCGGTCTATCCCTTTCTCCCTTTTAAGCAAAGGTACAACATTAGCAGTCCTCCAGTCTTCCGGCATCACACCTGTAGCCAGAGAGGATTGGAAAATGATGGTCAGATCCTCTGCTATTTCCTCTTTTGCTTCTCTTAACAACCTGGGATACATTTCATCCGGGCCTGGGGATTTATCCACTTTCAAAGCTGCTAAACCCTTTAATACTTCCTCTCTCATTATGTTTATTTCATCTACTATTTTATACACCTCCTCCCAGATTGCAATGTCTGCTTTGCCCCTCTCTTTTGTGAAAACAGGCGGTAAGTATTCATTAAGAACCATATCCATGTCTTCCGCCTCCACACACAGATTACCTTTAGGGTCTCTAATAGGCCTTACTCTTTCTTTAGTTACCCTCTTGCTCTTATTGTATTTATAAAACATCTTTGGGTTTTCCTTGATTTTACTTGCCAAAATGTTTTCATCCTCTCTCTTTGCTTTCCTAATTTCCTTTTTAATTTCACCCCTGCACTTTCTGTACCCCTCTAGAGTTTCTGCAGTATTGAGCCCTCCCTTTTTTTCTTTATCCTTCCCTGTATGTCCCTTAACATCCAGGGGGTTCTAGACTTGTTAGTCATACCCTTTTTCTTTAAGGGAACATACTTGCTCTGAACCCTCCGGATTTTCTCCTTGAATGCCTCCCACTGCTCTGACACTGATTTACCTTCAAGTAGCTGTTTCCAGTCCACTTTGGCTAAATCACCTCTCAGCTTATCAAAATTGGCTTTTCCCCAATTGAAAACTTTTATTGCTGGTCTATCTTTGTCCTTTTCCATAACTACCCTAAATCTAACTGAATTATGATCACTTGCCCTCCCACTGAAACCCCTTCCACCTGCCCAGCTTCATTCCCTAAAACTAAGTCTAGAACCCCCCGCCCCCCAAGCTTGTTGGGCATGCTGGCCAAAAAAGTTCTCCTGAATGCATTTTAGAAAATTCCACACCTTCTATACCTTTCACACTAAGTTTATCCCAGTAAATTCTTTGAGGATATAACGAGCATGGTGGATAGAAGTGTACGATGGATGTGGTGTATTTAGATTTCCAAAAGGCATTCGATAAGGTGCCACACAAAAGGTTACTGCAGAAGATAAAGGTATGCGGAGTCAGAGGAAATGTATTAGCATGGATAGAGAATTGGCTGGCTAACAGAAAGCAAAGAGTCGGGATAAATGGATCCTTTTCGGGTTGGAAATCGGTGGTTCGTGGTGTGCCACAGGGATCGGTGCTGGGACCACAACTGTTTACAATATACATAGATGACCTGGAAGAGGGGACAGAGTGTAGTGTAACAAAATTTGCAGATGACACAAAGATTAGTGGGAAAGCGGGTTGTGTAGAGGACACAGAGAGGCTGCAAAGAGATTTTGATAGGTTAAGCGAATGGGCTAAGGTTTGGCAGATGGAATATTATGTCGGAAAATGTGAGGTCATCCACCTTGGAAAAAAAAACAGTAAAAGGGAATATTATTTGAATGGGGAGAAATTACAACATGCTGCGATGCAGAGGGACCTGGGGGTCTTTGTGCATGAATCCCAAAAAGTTGGTTTGCTGGTGCAGCAGGTAATCAGGAAGGCGAATGGAATGTTGGCCTTCATTGTGAGAGGGATGGAATACAAAAGCAGGGAGGTCCTGCTGCAACTGTACAGGGTATTGGTGAGGCCGCACCTGGAGTACTGCGTGCAGTTTTGATCACCTTACTTAAAGAAAGATATACTAGCTTTGGAGGGGGTACAGAGACAATTCACGAGGCTGATTCCGGAGATGAGGGGGTTACCTTATGATGATAGATTGAGTAGACTGGGTCTTTACTCATTGGAGTTCAGAAGGATGAGGGGGTGATCTTATAGAAACATTTAAAATAATGAAAGGGATAGACAAGATAGAGGCAGAGAGGTTGTTTCCACTGGTCGGGGAGACTAGAACTAGGGGGCACAGATTCAAAATATGGGGGAGCCAATTTAAAACCGAGTAAAGAGAAGGAATTTCTTCTCCCAGAGGGTTGTGAATCTGTGGAATTCTCTGCCCAGGGAAGCAGTTGAGGCTAGCTCATTGAATGTATTCAAATCACAGATAGATAGATTTTTAACCAATAAGGGTATTAAGGGTTACGGGGAGCGGGCCGGTAAGTGGAGCTGAGTTCACGGCCAGATCAGCCATGATTTTTTTGAATGGCGGAGCAGGCTCGAGGGGCTAGATGGCCTACTCCTGTTCCTAATTCTTATGTTCTTATGTTCTTATGGTAGATCAAATAACTATTACTGCCCTATAGTTTTTGCACTTCTCAGAAATTTGCCTACATATTTGTTCATCTATCTCCCTCTGATTGTTTGGGGTCTATAGTACACTCTTAGCAGTGTGCTCGCCCATTTCTGTTCTTCAATTCGACCCATATGGCCTCATTTCATCATTGTTCCAACATATCATCCCTCCTAACAGCTTCAATTGTTTCTTTAATCAATACTGCAACACCCCTCCCTCCTTTTTTACCCCCCTCTCTATCCTGTCTGAAAACCCTGTAACCAGGAATGTTGAGCTGCCATACCTGCCCTTCTTTCAGCCATATCTCAGTAATAGCTATAATATCGTACTCCCAACTGTCTGTCTGTGCTCTCAGCTCATCTGCCTCATTCCCTAGACTCCTTGCATTGAAGTATGTACCATTTAGCACTGCTAAACTTTCTTGTTGCCTATTTTCTAGCCCTTGTTTTCTCTGTCTTTCAAATTCACTTACTACTTTTTCGCATTCCAATTCCAGCTTTGCTTCTCTCCCTACTGATTCTTTTATCAGGTTCCCATCTCCATGCCAAGTTAATTTAAACCCTCCCCAACAGCACTATCAACTGCCCCCCCTCCACCCCAAAACATGAGGATACTGGTCCCGGCTCTGTTGAGGTGCAACCCGTCCAGCTGGTACAGGTCCCACCTCCCCCAGAAACGGTCCCAATGCCTAAGGAATCTAAAGCCCTCCCTCCTGCACCTTCCTTCCAGCCACGCTTTCATCTGTCTTATCCTTCTATTTCTGTACTCACTAGCACGTGGCACCGGGAGTAATTCGGAGATTACTACCTTTGAGGTCCAGCTTTTTTAATCTCTCTCTTAACTCTCTACAACCTGCCTACCAGACCTCATCCCTCTGTCTATCTATGTCATTCGTGCTGATATGGTCCACAACCTCTGGCTGTTCACCCTCACCCCCCCCAGAATACCCTGCAGCTGCTCAGTGACATCCTTGACCTTGGCACCAGAGAGACAACCTACCATCCTGGAGTCACATCTGCGGCCACAGAAACGCCCGTCTGCTCCCCTGACTATCGAATCCCCTGCCATTATTGCTCTTCCACTCTTCTTCTTCTCACCCTGAGCAGCTGAGGCACCCGTGGTGGTGTGGATTTGGCTCTGGCTGCACTCCCCAGAGGAACCCGCCCCCACACCAATAATCAGAACAGAATACTGGTTGGAGAGCGAGATGCACTCAGGAGACTCCTGCACTTCCTGCCTGGTCCTCCTCTTCTGCCTCGCAGTCACCCACCACCTCTCTGCCTGTGCACTCTTAAGCTGCGGGGTGGCCACCTCTAGAAACGTGCTGTCCACAAAGTTGTCAGCCTCGCGGATGCACTGCAGTGACTCCAGTCGCCGCTCAAGCTCTGAAATCTGGAGCTCAAGTTGCTGTAGCTGGTAACACTTCCTGCACAAGTGGTTGTCCAGTCTATGTGAAGCATCCAGGACTTTTCACATGGCATAGGATAGGCACTCCATGGGACCGAGCTGCCCTGCCATGACTATGAACTAAACTATGATCTATTTGACTATGAAATAAACTTAAAACTAGAAAACAAAAACACTCACTGGCTACTCACCAATCAGCTGTTTCCCTTGAGCTGATGTCACACTTTCGATTTTTGCCTCTGTTATAACACAAAGCACTGCAAATAATGTGGGCAAAAAGCTGCAACTCTTTCCTCCTCTTCTCCAAATTCCCACTCTTTCCAAATTCCCAAATAAACCACTCTATTTAAGTTCACTCCCTTTAAGACCGCTCTGTGCAAACCACGCTGTGCTCTGAAAAAGTATTGGGGCCGAAATTGGCCATTCCCTTAAGGCCTGTTACTGTCGGAAATCGGCGGCCACGCTGCGGAGTGGAATGGCCGCCGTTTTCTCGTGTAAAGGCCGCCATTTTAAAAATTCCTCTCCTGCGGTATCCCAGCGGTGACTCACTCCCTCCCGACCACTCCACTGCTGCCAATTCATCCTAAGTACGTCATAAGAGCACGCACCGCCAATGACCCCCCCGATGGCGAAATTCCGCCGAAAAAATCTTGCCCCTGTCAAGCGGTGCTTTTTTCTGCTGGTGCAGTGAGGTTCTTTTCCGTCTAAAATGGTGGCGCGGCTCCAATTAAAGGAGAGGGCGCACTGCTGCCATATTTTTTTTTTGTCGGCTGACTGCCATGTCAGGCCAACAATTATGCCCCCGGGTTCCGCCACCAACAGGCAGCCTGGCACCCTCTCTTGGCCCGGCCGAAACCCTCCCTGGTGGCCCAGTGGACCAAACTTTAAAAATCGCGCAGGCTCTCCCCTTTAAGTGAAGGGTAGAGCTGTGGTGACGCGGTGCCGTGATGACGTCGTCAACGCTACACTGATGATTGACAGCAGTGGCCAATCTGCCCGTTCCCTCTTCTGTCCCTCTGGATTCCGAACTTCCGCTTACCACCCCACTTCCGCCCCATTATGACCAACTTCCAGGCCGCTGGGAAAAAAAGTCAAAAAGCAGAATTTCGCTCAAGAGATCACTGCATCCACCGTGCCGGTAAAATCACCAGAAACCCCGTTTCCAGTGGTGGGCAATTTCGGCTCTGTTGACTTTTATACCCTTAAGAGCGACACCCAATTTACAAGCGTTGACTCAGGTCCCCTATTCCTTGTGATTAACACCTGTTCAAGACTAACACTTGCAGCTGACTGACAGTTAACTGCCACTGGCAGGCAACTTCTGTTAACTACAGTTTTAAAGTTCTAGGTTTAAATCAAAATGTTAAAACTAAATTTCACTTTTTACAGTTTCTACTTACCCAATACTTCCCAGAAATTCCCACTCTTTCCAAGTTCCCAAATAAAGCACTCTGTTTAAGTCCACTCCCTTTAAGATCACTCCTTAAACCCCTCTCTACTGCTAACTGTCTCCTTAAACCCCTCTCCCCTGTTTCCATCACACTCACCTCCAACAACAAGTGTGAGGAGTTCATGGACTTCTTTGTCTCAAAGATTGAGACCATCCAATTAAACTACTTATCCAACATCCAGTTCTGGATGAACAGAAATTTTCTCCAATTAAATATTGGAAAGACCGAAGCCATTGTTTTAGGTCCCCGACACAAACTCTGTTCCCCAGCCACTGACTCCATCACTCTCCTCAACTTCTGTCTGAGGCTGAACCAGACTGTTCACAACCTTGGTGTCATATTTGACCCTGAAATGAGCTTTCGACTACATATCCGCCTATTTCCACCTCCATAGCATCTCCCGTGTCCGCCCTTGCCTCAACTCACCCGCTGCTGAAGCCCTCATCCATGCCTTTGTTACTTCCAGACTTGACTATTCCAACGCACTCCTGGCTGGCCTCCCACATTCTACCCTACGTAAACTAGTGGTGATCCAAAACTCGGCTGCCTGTGTCCTAACTCACACCAAGTCCCGCTCACCCATCACCCCTGTGCTCGCTGACCTACATTGGCTCCCAGTTAAGCAACACCTCGATTTCACAATTCTCATCCTTGTTTTCAAATCTCTCCATGGCCTCGCCCGTCCCTATCTCTGTAATCTCCTCCAGTCCAACAACCCCCCCCCGAGATGTCTGCGCTCCTCTAATTCTGTCCTCTTGAGCATCCCTGATTATAATCGCTCAACCATTGGTGGCTATGCCTTCGGTTGTCTGGGCCCTAAGCTCTGGAACTCCCTGCCTAAACCTCTCCGCCTCTCTCCCTCTCTTTCCTCCTTCAAGACACTGCTTAAAACCTACCTCTTTGACCAAACTTTTGGTCACCTGCCCTAATTTCTCCTTATGCGGCTAGGTGTAAAATTTTTTTTTAGCTCATAACATGCCTGTGAAGCGCCTTGGGATGTTTCACTCCGTTAAAGGTGCTATATAAATACAAGTTGTTGTTGTTGTTGGTGTTGTTGACCCACGAAATGGTTTGAGTTGAGACGGATTCAAAATGGTGGGTGGAAGTCCTATTGGAGCGCCACCCCAATGAGGATAATCTCAGCTATAAAATTATTTTAGACGCATGCGAAACTAGAGATTAGAAAAAGGTGTTTTCCCTACAACGACTTGAATATGAGGAAGAAATTCCCAGAAAAAGGAATTGATTCTGTGTTCATTAACAGCTTCAAAAAGAATTAAATAAATATCTGATTTTGAAACAAGAGAGAAGGTTATGCAGAGAAATGTAATTTGCAATTATCAAGTGCTCTGCAGGGTAGGGAGGTGTTCTGGGGATGACAGATGGCCAGGTTTGAATAGTGGAGACGTGGGAATGAATAAAATATTCTGGAGTGGGCGTTCTTGTTACCTTTGGGGATAACAGAACAATTGTACATAACTTTCAGGCGATTAAATGGATAAGGTAGAATCCAAGTTCGGAGCGGTTATATAGCATCTGTCAAAGGAGGTTTAATGAGCTGATTGACCTCTTCTTCCTTTTTCTAAGTTCCAGCATTTACCTCAGTGATGCAGTGAACTGTTTTTTTTTAACTTTGCGGTTTTTTGGGGGGGATTGGGTGGTGATGAGGATTACAGCACTGTACTTTCATTTCTGTGATCTGATTTGAATCTAGCCCAAACCAATCGCATGAATTCTAAAGCAAAATACTGCGGATGCTGGAAATCTGAAATAAAAACAGAAAATGCTGGAAATACTCAGCAGGTCAGGCAGCAACTGTGGAGCGAGAAACAGAGTTAACGTTTCAGGTTGCTGACCTTTTGTCAGAACTGGAAAAGTTAGAGATGTGACAGATTTTAAGCAAGTGTAGGGTCAGGGAAAGCGGAAGAGGGGACAAAAGAACAAAAGGTAAGGTCCATGATAGGGTGGAGAGCAGGCGAGATTAAATGACAAAAAGGATGATAGTACAACGCAAAAGGGGGTGGTAATGGGACAAATAAAAGGTACAAAAGATAGGTCTAGAGGAGGAGTAAATGGGAATAGCAGAACCATTAGCAACATCTGCTGTTCAAAAAAATGTGAGAAGTGGTTATGATCTGAAATTGTTAAACTCAATTTCCTCTGGTTGATTAGGGATGATTAGGGACCAAAACGGAGAACTATTGGCAGAGAAAGAACTGAGTACTTTGCATCAGTGCTGACCAAAGAAGAGAACTTTGCCACAGCTGTGGTAAACCAGAAGGTTGCTGGGATACTGGAAGAGATAAAAATAGCTAATGAGGAGAGGCTGGCGGTAATTAAAGTGGATTAGTCACCCAGTCCAGATGGGATGCATCTTAGGTTGCTGAGGTGCTGGCCACAAGCTTCCAATCCTGCTTAGGTACAGGGGTGATGCCGAAGGACTGGAGGGTTTCAAATGTTGCACCATTGTTTAAAAAAGTGGAGAAGGATAAACCTGAAAATTACAGGCCAGTCAGTTTAACGTTAATGATGGAGAAGCTTTTCGATACAATAATCTGGGAGAAAATTAACAGCCATTTGGACAAGCATGGGCTAAGAAAGGAGAGCCAGCACAGATTGGTTAAGGACAAATTGAGTTTGACTAACTTGATTGAGACTTTTGATGAGGTAACAGAGAGGGTAAATGAGGGCAATGCAGTTAATGTTGTGGATATGAAATTTCAAAAGGTGTTTGATAAAGTACCACATATAAAGCTTGTTAGCAAAATTGAAGCCCATGGAATAAAAGGGGCAGTAACAGCATGGATAGAAAACGGGGAGTTGTGATGAATGGCTGTTTTTCAGACTGGAGGGAGGTATACAGTGGTGTTCCCCAAGGTTCAGTGCTAGAACCACTGCTGTTTTTGATATACATTAATGACTTGGACTTGGGGGTACAGGCATAATTTCAAACTTTGCAGATTACACGAATCTTGAAAGTGTAGTAACAGTAAGAAAGATAGTAGCCCAGAAATCCCGACCTCCCCGGGTCCGTACGGAGTGTGTACGGACCTGGGAAGGCATCGCAAAAGCTGGTTTTCAGCACATAATGCATAAGCACTGAAAACCAGCTTTTCCGATCTGTCAAGCTCCAGCTTGACAGATCATCCGCATCTCGGGAGCGAGGACATTTGCAAGGACAGGATTGCGGTATTTACCCATATCTTGCCCAGCAAATGTCCTCAAAACTCTAGCGCCTGATGAAAGCAGGCGCATAGTCTACTTTTACAGGCGTAAGTGTTTTAAAACACACTTAAAACATGAAAAATAAAATTAAAAGAACACATTTTATTTTTAAAAACCCTACCCACTACATTAAATTTATTTTAAACCATAATTAAAAAAACTTTTTAAACACTCAGAAAAATGTTTTTCTCTCAAACTTTAATTTCAATTAATTTTAATTATGTGAGGTGTGTTTCTTGTTTTTTATTTGGTGTTACTGTCTTTTTTTTTCAATTAATAGCAATAAGAACTCATCGATACGGAGTTCCCATTGCTATTAATTGAGAATACTTTGCCTGATTGGTTGAGCAGCCACATGTGACTTCACCTTCTGTATGGGAACCTGGAGGACGGGAGCGTGCTTCGCAGCACGGGAAGAGAAGGCCTCCCCAACAGAATTCCATGCTCCTCCGGGACCACCAGGTACTTTCGGAAAAAGTCACCGGTCGGAGACGTTCGTCCAAAAGAAACCTCCGACCGAAATTTCAGGGCCAGTAATTAACATCAAGAGGACTTAGACAGGCTGGTGGACAGGCGGACACATCAGAGGAAGGGAGAGGAGGAGAGGGGTGTGGGGAGAGAGAAGGGAGATCGGAGGGGGAGACGGGAGAGAGGGAATCGGAGGGAGCGGTGAGAGAGGGAATCGGAGAGAGAGGCTGGAGAGGGGGAGAAAGGGGTGGGAAAGAGAGGGGGGATTGGAGGGAGAGAGTGAGGGAAAGAGAGGAGGGGGAGAGAGGGGGACCAGAGGAAGAGAGAGGGGATCGGAGGGAAAGAGGGTGAGAGAGAGAGAGGGAATTGAAGGGAGAGAGAGGGAGACAGAGAGGGAATCTGCGGGAGTTAACAATCCGTGACCCACACACAATGCCGCATCTATGGAGGGGGGAGGGGAAGGGTGGGAAGGTCAGGAACATGTCATTTATCCATGTGGAAAAAACTTGGGCAGCGGAGAAGGTCAGGAACCCGGGGTGGGGGGAAGGTGGTCAGGAACTTGGTGAGTAGTGTTGTGTTTCTGTAAAGCATGCACTAGCATGTTCCGCCACCACGGAGCACATCCCCTGAAGTCCCAAGGGATCCCAGCATCAAATCATTTAGATTTCCTAAAGGCATTCGATAAGGTGTCACACAAAAGGTTACTGCAGAAGATAAAGGTACACGGAGTCAGAAGAAATGTATTAGCATGGATAGAGAATTGGCTGGCGAACAGAAAGCAGAGAGTCGGGATAAATGGGTCCTTTTCGGGTTGGAAATCAGTGGTTAGTGGTGTGCCACAGTGATCAGTGCTGGGACCACAACTGTTTACAATATACATCGATGACCTAGAAGAGGGGACAGAGTGTAGTGCAACAAAATTTGCAGATGACACTAAGAATAGTGGGAAAGCGGGTTGTGTAGAGGACTCTGAGAGACTGCAAGGAGATTTGGATAGGTTAAGCGAATGGGCTAAGGTTTGGCAGATGGAATACAATGACGGAAATTGTGAGGTCATCCACCTTGGGGAAAAAAACAGTAAAAGGGAATATTATTTGAATGGGGAGAAATTACAACATGCTGTGGTGCAGAGGGACCTGGGGGTCTTGTGCATGAATCCCAAAAGGTTAGTTTGCAGTTGCAGCAGGTAGTCAGGAAGGCGAATGGAATGTTGGCCTTCATTGCGAGAGGGATGGAGTACAAAAGCAGGGAGGTCTTGCTGCAACTGTATAAGGTATTGGTAAGGCCGCACCTGGAGTACTGCGTGCAGTTTTGGTCACCTTACTTAAGGAAGGATATACTAGCTTTGAAAGAGGTACAGAGACAATTCACTAGGCTGATTCCAGAAATGAGGGGGTTACCTTATGATGATAGATTGAGTAGACTGGGTCTTTACTCGTTGGAGTTCAGAAGGATGAGGGGTGATCTTATAGAAACATTTAAAATCATGAAAGGGATAGACAAGATAGAGGCAGAGAAGTTGTTTCCACTGGTAGGGAGACTAGAACTAGGGAGCACAGCCTCAAAATACGGAGGAGCCAATTTAAAACCGAGTTGAGAAAGAATTTCTTCTCCCAGAGGGTTGTGAATCTGTGGAATTCTCTGCCCAAGGAAGCAGTTGAGGCTGGCTCATTGAATGTTTTCAAGTCAAAGATAGATAGATTTTTAACCAATAAGGGAATTAAGGGTTATGGGGAGAGGGCGGGTAAGTGGAGCTGAGTCCACGACCAGATCAGCCATGATCTTATTGAATGGTGGAGCAGGCTCGAGGGGCTAGATGGCCTACTCCTGTTCCTAATTCTTATGTTCTTATGTTCTTATCCCTTGGGAGCACTGTATATGAACCGTCCCCTAAGGCAAGTTCCTCACTCTGGAGTGTCTTAATGAAGTCTGAGGTTACTGTTACTTTAACCTTCCTGTGTGCAGTTTCATCTGTGCTTGGAACACAATAACTGGCGACGAGTATACGAATCCAACGCAAAGGTGCAGCAAACTGTTGGCATCCTGGAGAAGTTCTCAGAGGGTGAGGACTGGGAAGCCTATGTCGAATGGCTAGACTAGTACTTTGTAGCCAACGAGCTGGACGGAGAAGGAAGCGCTGCAAAAAGGAGAGCGGTCCTCCTCACGGTGTGCGGGGCACTAACCTACAACCTCATGAAGAATCTTCTGGCTCCGGTGAAACTCACAGATAAGTCATATGAGGAGCTGTGTACACTGGTTCGGGAGCATCTTAACCGGAGGGAGAGCGTGCTGATGGCGAGGTATCGGTTCTACAGGTGCCAGCGATCTGAAGGTCAGGAAGTGGCGAGCTACGTCGCTGAGCTAAGGCGACTTGCAGGACAATGTGAGTTTGATGGCTACCTGGAGCAAATGCTCAGAGACTTTTTTATACTGGGCATTGGCCACGAGACCATCCTATGAAAACTTTTGACTGTAGAGATACCGACCCTCAGCAAGGCCATTGCGATAGCACAGGCGTTTATGTCCACCAGTGATAACACCAAACAAATCTCTCAGCACACAAGTGCTATCAATGTTCATAAATTAACTGGAACTCAGTTTGCAAGCAGAAATGTACAGGGCAGAAACCACGAGTCTGCAACTGCCAGCAAGCCTCAGGTGACCCAGATGACTCAGAGTCCCCAACAAAGGATGAATGCAAGGCAATTCAAACCTTGTTGGCGTTGTGGAGGCTTTCATTCAGCCTATTCATGCCGCTTCAAAGCATATGTTTGCAAGAGCTGTGGAACAATGGGGCACCTCCAACGAGCTTGCAGACGAGCTGCAAGCTCTGAAAAACCTGCTAACCACCACGTGGAAGAGGAAGATCGGTCCATGGTGGATCAAAGCAATTTTGAATCTCAGAGAGAGGAGGCAGATGCTGAAGTGCACGGGGTGCACACATTTTCGATGAAATGTCCACCGATAATGCTAAATGTGAAATTGAATGGCTTACCCATAGCCATGGAACTGAACACTGGCGCTAGCCAATCCATCATGAGTAAAAAGATATTTGAGAGACTGTGGTGCAACAAGGCACTCAGTCGAGCCCTGAGCCTCATCCACACGAAACTGAGAATATACACCAAAGAGCTTATCACTGTCCTGGGCAGCGCCATGGTCAAGGTCACTTATGAGGGCACAGTGCACGAACTGCCAATCTGGATTGTCCCGGGCGATGGCCCCACACTGCTTGGAAGGAGCTGGCTGGGCAAAATCCGCTGGAACTGGGATGACATCCGAGCGCTATCACATGTCGATGAGGCCTCATGTACCCAGGTTCTTAACAAATTTCCTTCCCTTTTTGAGCCAGGCATTGGAAACTTTTCCGGGGTGAAGATGCGGATCCACTTGGTCCCAGAGGCATGACCAATCCACCACAAGGCGCGAGCGGTACCTCACATGATGAGGGAGAGAGTGGAAATCGAGCTGGACAGGGTGCAACGCGAGAGCATCATCTCCCCAGTGGAATTCAGCGAGTGGGCCAGCCCGATTGTTCCAGCATTCAAAAGTGATGGCACGGTCAGGATTTGCGGCGATTATAAAGTAACTATTAATCGTTTCTCACTACAGGACCAATACCTGCCAGACGACCTATTTGCGATGCTGGCAGGAGGCAAGACGTTCACCAAGCTCGAACTGACTGCGGCCTACATGACGCAGGAGCTGGAGGAGTCTTCGAAGGGGCTCACCTGCATCAACATGCACAAGGGATTGTTCAGCTACAACAGATGCCCGTTTGGAATTCGGTCGGCTGCAGCGATCTTCCAGAGAAACATGGAGAGCCTACTCAAGTCGGTACCATGCACGGTGGTTTTTCAGGACGACATATTGGTCACGGGTCGGGACATTGTCGAGCACCTACAAAATCTGGAGGAGGTCCTCCAGCGACTGGATCGCGTAGGGCTGCGGCTGAAGAGGTCGAAATGTGTCTTCATGGTAACAGAAGTGGAGTTTTGTGGAGAAAGATTGCGGCGGAATGCATTCAGCCCACAGACGCCAAGACAGAGGCTATCAGGAACACGCCCAGGCCACAGAACGTCATGGAGCTGCGGTCGTTCCTGGGACTCCTCAACTATTTTGGTGACTTCCTACCGGAGTTAAGCACCCTCTTAGAGCCCCTACATGTGTTATTGCGTAAAGGTGAGAACTGGGTATGGGGAAAAAATCAAGTAATTGCTTTTGAGAAAGCCAGAAACATTTTATGCTCCAACAAGCTGCTTGTAATCTATAACTCGTGTAAAAGATGTGTGTTAGCATGTGATGCGTCATCGTACAGAGTCGGGTGTGTATTACAACAAGCTAACGTTGCGGGGAAGTTGCAACCTCTCGCCTCTGTCTCCAGGAGCTTGTCTAAGGCTGAGAGGGCCAACAGCATGAATGAGACAGAGGCATTAGTGTGTGTGTGCGGGGTAAAGAAAATGCATCAGTACCTGTTTGGCCTCAAATTTGAGCTGGAAACCGATCACAAACCCCTCATATCCCTGTTCGCTGAAAACAAGGGGATAAATATCAATGCCTCAGCCCGTATAGAAAGGTGGGCACTCGCGCTATCAGCGTATAACTATACCATCCGCCACAGGCCAGGCGTGAACTGTGCGAATGTTCTCAGTCGGCTACCATTGCCCACCACGGGGATGGAAATGGCACAGCCTGCAAACTTGTTGATGGTGGCGCAGCCCGCAGACTTGTTGATGGTCATGGAAGCGTTTGAAAATGATAAATCACCTGTCACTGCCCGCCAGATTAGGACTTGGACCAACCAAGATCCTCTGCTGTCCCAAGTAAAAAACTGCGTACTGGGATCTGGGCCAGCAACCCCGTTGAAATGCAAGAGCTAATCAAGCCATTCCAGCAGCGAAAGGATGAGCTGTCCATTCAGGTAGACTGCCTGTTGTGGGGTAACCACATAGTGTTACCCAAAAAGGGCAGGGAGACGTTCATCTCGGATCTCCACAGCACACACCTGGGTATAGTAATGATGAAAGCGATAGCCAGATTCCACGTGCGGTGGCCCGGTATCAACTCTGACTTAGAGTCCTGTGTATGGCAATGCAGCATGTGTTCTCAGTTGAGCAACGCGCCCAGAGAGGCACCACTAAGTTTGTGGTCCTGGCCCTCCAGACCATGGTCGAGGATCCATGTCGACTATGCGGGTCCTGGTCTGTGGTGGTGGATGCTTTTTCAAAATGGATTGAATGTGAAATAATGTCGGGAAGCATCGCCACCGCCACCATTGAAAGCCTGAGGGCCATGTTTACCACCCACGGCCTGCCTGACATACTGGTCAGTGACAACAGGCCATGTTTCACCAGTGCCAAATTTAAAGAATTCATGACCCGCAATGGGATCAAACATGTCACCTGGGCCCCGTTTAAACCAGCCTCCAATGGGCAGGCAGAGCGGGCAGTAAAAACAATCAAACAGAGCCTCAAACGAGTCCCAGAAGGCTCACTCCAAACCCGCCTGTCCCGAGTACTGTTCAGCTACCCACGAGACCCCACTCGCTCACAGGGGTGCCCCGGCTGAGCTACTCATGAAAAGGACACTTAAAACCAGACTTTCGCTGGTTCACCCCAACCTGCATGATCAGGTAGAGAGCAGGCGGCAGCAACAAAATGTAAACGATGGTCGCGCCACTGTGTCACGGGAAATTAATCTGAATGACCCTGTTTATATGCTAAACTATGGACATGGTCCCAAGTGGATCGCGAGCACGGTAATAGCTAAAGAAGGGAGTAGGGTGTTTGTAGTCAAACTAGACAATGGACAAATTTGGAGAAAGAACCTGGACCAAACGAGGCTGCGGTTCACAGACTACCCTGAACAACCTACACCAGACACCACCTTTTTCGAGCCCACAACACACACCCAAAGGATCAACAACACCACCCCGGACCAGGAAATCAAACCCATCACGCCCAACAACCCAGCAAGACCAGGCTCACCTAGCAGCCCTGCAGGGCCACAACACGCCAGCCCAGCGAGGGCACAGCCAACACACCAGAACAGATATTTGTACCGAGGTGGTCCACCAGGGAAAGAAAAGCTCTCGATCGCTTCACCTTGTAAATAGTTTTCACTTTGACTTTGGGGGCAGTGATGTTGTGTATCTGTAAAGCATGCACTCCCATGTTCCACCATCAGGGAGCGCATCCCCTGAAGTCCCAAGGGATCCCAGCATCCCTTGGGAGCACTGTATATAAGCCGTCCTCTAAGGCCTGTTCCTCACTCTGGAGTGTCTTAATAAAGACTGAGGTCACTGTTACTTTAACCTCCCTGTGTGCAGCCTCATCTGTGTTAGGAACACAATAAGTAGGTCAGGAACTTGGGCGGGGGGGGCAGGAACTTGTTTGGGGGGTGGGAGAAAGTCTTAATCCATGAGCCCTGTCTGTTCCAAGTGAGCTCTGTTCTGACTGGAGTAGGCAGTCAGAATGGCTTGAATTACACTTTGCAAAGTAACTGATTACGTAGGCAGGAAGGCTCTAATTACACATTCCAAAGAAACTGCTATGTGTGTCTTATCCTCCGACAAGATTAATGAGCAATCAGGACTTGTCCTCCAAGGGGACTAATGAGCAATCAGGACTTGTCCTCCAAGGGGACTAATGAGCAATCAGGACTTGTCCTCCAAGGGGACCAATCAGAGCTTTCGGTGTTGCAAATTAACACGTCCATAAAACTCTGGTTCACCCCCAGCTAGAGTATTGTGTCCAATTCTGGGCACCACACTTTAGGAAGGACGTGAAGGCTTTTAAGAAGGTGCAGAAGGTACTAGAATGATTCCAGGGATGAGGAAATACAGTTACGTGGATAGACTGGAGAAGCTGGGGGTGTTCTTCTTGGAGCAGTGATAGCTAAGAGGAGATTTGATCGAGGTGTTTAAAATCATGAAGGATTTAGATACAGCAACTGCTTCAAATAACTGAAGGGTTGATGAGAGGGCACAGATTTAAGGTGATTGGCAAAAGAATCGGAGCCTACATGAGGGAACATTTTTTTGAGGATTAGGTTAGGATTTGGAATGCACTGCCTGATAGGGTGGTGGAAACAGAGTCAATAGTAGCCTTCAAAAGGGAACTGGATAATTACTTGAAGAAGAAAAAATTGCAGGAATATAAGGAAAGAGCGGATATAAGAACATAAGAAATAGGAGCAGGAGTAGGCCATCTGGCCCCTCGAGCCTGCTCCGCCATTCAATAAGATCATGACTGATCTGATCATGGACTCAGCTCCACTTTCCTGCTCGTTCCCTATAACCCTTGACTCCCTTATCGCTCAAAAATCTGTCTATCTCCACCTTAAATATATTCAGCCCCCACAGCTCTCTGAGGCAGAGAATTCCATAGATTTACATACCTCTGAGAGAAGAAATTTCACCTCAAGTCAGTTTTAAATGGGCGGCCCCTTATTCTAAGAATATGTCCCCTAGTTTTAGTTTCCCCCATCAGTGGAAATATCCCCTCTGCATCCACCTTGTCGAGTCCCATCATTATCTTATAAATTTCAATAAGATCCCCTCTCATTCTTCTGAACTCCAACATGTATAGGCCCAACCTACTCCACCTATCCTCACAAGTCAATCCCCTCATCTCCGGAATCAATCTAGTGAACCTTTTCTGAACAGCCTCCAATGCAAGTATATCCTTCCTTAAATACGGAGACCAAAACTGTATGCAGTATTCCAGGTATGGCCTCACCAATACCCTGTACAGTTGTAGCAGGACTTCTCTGCTTGTATACTCTACCTTCCTTGCAATAAAGGCCAACATTCCATTTGCCTTCCTGATTACTTGCTGTACCTGCATACTAACTTTTTGTGTTTCATGCACAAGGACCCCCAGGTCTCTCTGTACTGCAGCACTTTGCAATTTTTCTCCATTTAAATTATAATTTGTTTTTCTATTATTTCTGCCAAAGTGGATAACCTCACATTTTTCCAAATTATACTCCATCTGCCAAATTTTTGCCCACTCGCTTAGCCTGTCTATATCGTTTTGCAGATGTTTTGAATCCTCCTCACAATTTGCTTTCCCACCCATCTTTGTATCATCAGCAAACTTGGCTACATTACACTCGGTCCCTAAATTCAAGTCATTAATATAGATTGTAAATAGTTTGCCAACCGGAAAATGACCCATTTATCACAACTCTCTGTTTTCTGTTAGTTAGCCAATCCTCTATCCATGCTAATATATTACCCCTAACCCCGTGAGCTTTTATCTTGTGCAGTAACCTCTTGTGTGGCACCTTATCGAATGCCTTCTGGAAATCCAAATATACCACATCCACTGGTTCCCCCTAATCCATCCTGCTCGTTACATCCTCAAAGAACTCCAGCAAATTTGTCAAACATGATTTCCCTTTCATAAAACCATGCTGACTCTGCTTGATTTGAATCATGCTTTTCCAAATGTCCTGCTACTGCTTCCTTAATGATGGACTCCACATTTTCCTAACGACAGCTGTTAAGTTAACTGGTCTATAGTTTCCTGCTTTTTGGCTGCCTCCTTTTTTAAGTAGGCACGAAAATAGTGACGAACTGGCACAGACTTGATTGGCTGAATGGCCTCCTTCTATGAGGTACTATTCTATACTATGATTCAATGTTGAGTCCAGAATTCTGTAGTCAACCGAAAGATGAGGGGGCTGAAATTGCCCTCCTCTTTAAGGCCCATTACTGCCTCCAAGGGGCGGCAATGGAACAGATAGGTCTTACCGACCAGGGGCAGACAGATGTAGTACCCTTGTTTAAGAAGGAAGAAAGGAATAGGTTGAATAATTACAGGCCTGTCAATCAGTCTAACTTCAGTGCTGGGAAAATTATTGGAAAAAGTCCTGAGGGACAGGATAAATCTTCATTTGGAAAGACATGGATTAATCAAGGATAGTCAGCATGGATTTGTTAAGGGAAGGTCGTGTCTGACTAACGTGATTGAATTTTTCGAGGAGGTAACCAGGAGGGTTGATGAGGGCAATGCATATGATGTAGTGTATATGGATTTTAGCAAAGCGTTTGATAAGGTCCCACATGGCAGATTGTTCACGAAAGTAATAGCCCATGAGATCCAGGGCAAAGTGACAAGTTTGATCCAAAATTACCTCGGAGGCAGGAAGCAAAGGGTAATGGTTGATTTTTGTGACTAGAAGGCAGTATCCAGTGGGGTTCTGCAGGGTTCAGTGCTGGGTCCCTTGCTTTTTGTGGTATACAGGTGTGACGTCCGAAATCCGGAAACCTCAGGACAGAGGCCATTCCGGGTATTTCCGAATTTGGGAACGTCTTTGGCTGGGCAGAGGGAGGTATGTAGGGTAGGGGAGATCGGGGGGGGGGTGGGGGGGGTTGGTTGGGCCACCAAAGGTCGGGGGGGGGGGGTCGGTCGGGCCACCAGAGGCCAGGGGTGTCGATCGGGGGTGTCGGTCGGGCTGCAGGAGGTTGAGCGGCTGGAGGTCGGGGCCGAGGTCGGGGGAGATTGGGCAGCCAAGGCGGGGGAGTCCGGATTTCGGAACATTTTCCGGTTTCCGGACAACACTGCCACAGATCGGCCCGGTGTCCGTATTCCGGAACTCCAGCTTTAGGACATCGCATCTGTATATCAATGACTTGGATTTAAATGTTGGGGGTATGATTAAGAAGTTTGCAGATGACACTAAAATTGGCCGTGTGGTTGATAATGAAGAAGAAAGCTGCGGACTGCAGGAAGATATCAATGTACTAGTCAGGTGGGCAGAACAGCGGCAAATAGAATTCAATCTAGATAAATGTGAGGTAATGCATTTGGGGAGATCTAACAAGGTAAGGGAACACGCATTAAATAGTATGACGCTGAAAAGTGTAGTGGAACAAAGGGACCTTGGAGTGCAGGTCCACAGATCCCTGAAGATAGCAGGCCGGGTAGATAAGGTGGTTAAGAAGACACTCGGCCTTTTGGCTAAGATCATGCGTAACTGACCTGACAGGGGAGTAGCCACCATGACCTCCGGGTGGTTCTCCCTGGATCAGGAAGGTATATGCTTGCTTTTTTGGAAACAGGAGGTGGGTGGGGTGGCTTGACCCATCCACCTCCACGGAGGTGTGTGGGGGACCTGACCCATCCACCTCCATGGCACGAACCTGGTATTGCAGTACTTCCAGGAACGGTGCAGTGGCTCTAGGCCTTTTGGCTAAGAGCATTGGCGCAGAGTGATCCTTGGCGTGTGCAAGGTGACCTCTGGCGTTTGTGATTTGACAAAGAATTGGAACGATTGGCTACGAATTTCAAAAAAAAAGACATATGGAATACTTGCCTTTATAAGTTGAGGCATGTACTACAAGAGCAAGGAAGTTATGTTTTAAATGTATAAAACACTGGTTAGGCCGCAGCTGGAGTACTGTGTGCAGTTCTGGTCACCAGAGTACAGGAAAGATGTGATTGCACTGGAAAGGGTGCAGAGGAGATTTACAAGAATGTTGCCTGGACTGGAGAATTTTGGCTATGAGGAAAGATTGGAGATGCTCTTTCTGTTTCCTTTGGAACAGAGGAGGCTCAGGGGAGACATGATTGAGTTGTATAAAATTATGAGGGGCCTGGATAGAGTGGATAGGAAGGACCTGTTTCCTTTGGCAGAGGGGTCAACAACCAGGGAGCGTAGATTTAAAGTAACTGGAGGAGGTTTAGAGAAGATATGAGAGAAAATTTCTGCACCAAGAGGGTGGTAGGGCTAAGGATTTGTTGGACATTATCTGGACATTGCAGTTTAATCCCCAAGGATTTGTTGGACATATTTTTCTCACTGCAGAAAAAGCTGAAAGCTGGTTGTGGGAGGGGCCCAGGTACTTCTCCATGTTGGACTTAGAATGATGGGCAGGTGTGGTCTGAGAAGACAATGGCCAAGATACGGCAATTTATAGTAGATGATGGGCAGATGGAGAGTTCATTGTTAAGCAATGTGAACTCGTTAAAGGTTAGATCAGATGAACTGATCAGTGATCGAGCCATTATCTGGATGAGATACCAGAACAATAGAAAGCCATTAAGCCCAGACCGGTCGGAAGTGAAAACCCATCACTGGACTCAAAACACGAAGCCTCGAAAACAAGGAGAAGAAGACACACCCACAGGAAGCTTTGGAACAAGAACAAACTTTATTCAGTCTGAAAAGGCAAACGGACTGGGGGTATAAAAGAGGCCATGTGGCCACAGCTCTCTCTCTCTTGCTCTTGCTGCTTCGCCGCTACAAGAACCGAATCCTCCGTGTGGGACAGAGAGAAGAAGAAACCAGAAGAGACACGTTCTCATCAGAAGAAGCAACAAGTAAGCCATAGAATTGGTGAGCATCATCTCTGCACACGCATCTTTTAAGATCACAGCCACGGTGTGAGGGGGTATAGTGTGTTCTCCCAAACAAATCTTAGGGGTTTTCAGGGGAGGTTTAAACATGGGTACTTTGTGATAGGGGCCTGTTTAGATGGACCAGACTGTGTGTTGTACTGTATTTGTTTGTTTTACACACTAGAGTGTGTGTGTTTTTATTGATGCATGTGTGTTTTAACTTTAATAAAAGCATTGCCGGTTGAGACCAAGGTATTCGTCCCTGATTCATTCATCTGTTCAGTACAGTAATCACTCCCAGCTCTAGAACTATTGTAAAGTGGGGGTGCGTCGAAAACACCTAAGGGAAACCACTTACACTTTGTGTGTGTGTGCTGTGTTAGTGATGTCGTAAAAATATATCACATTGGCGATGAGGGAAAGCAACTCCCTGTTGTAGGACCTATCACTGTACCGGTGAAATACAAGGATCAGTTTCAGAGCTTGCCTCTCATAGTAGTGGCAGGAGAAAAGCCTGCCTTGATAAGTTGAGATTGGTTGGGATCACGGAAGCTGGATTAGAATTAGATTTTTCGTGTTGAAATGAGATTTGCATCGAAAGGTGACATCATCAAGCAGTATCCAAAGGTGTTCCGCGAAATAGACAGATTTCAAGGTGAGTGTCAGAGTGCAGAAGGATGCTAGACCGGTTTACTGCAAACCATGTTCCATACCATACGCACTCGAGGAGAAAGTTGAGCAAGAATTCAAAGACTAGAAACTGAGAACATTATCTCTAAGGTAGAAAAAGTGTTGTATTTTTCATCCATTGATGAACTGCCAGTCACAGCTGAAGAGATTAGTAGAGCAACCAAAAGGGACCCAGTTATATCAAAGGTGTATGATCACATAGCAAATGGCTGGCCAAACCAGGTATCAGAGAAAGATATTCATCCATACTTCGTCCGTATCATGTGGGGTGCAAGAGTAGTTATTCCAAATAAGTTCAGGTCCAAATTGTTAGGATATCTTCATGACCAGCACCTGGGAATGTGCTTGACCAAGAGTTTTGCATGCAGTTACTTATGGTGGCCAGGTTTAGATAAAGGTATAGAGTACATCGTGCGTCAGTGTACAACATCAGTAAGCAAGAAACCAGCATCAGTACCATTACAGCCATGGAAATGGCCTCCCAGGATGTGGTAAAGGTTACATGTAGATTTTGCTGAGCTAGAAGGACAGCAATTGTTCATTGTGATTGATAGTCATTCGAAGTAGGTAGAGGTGTTTCCGATGTGGAAAATAACAACGTAAAACACTAGACAATTTGCGAAGATTGTTTTCTTCGTATGGCCTCCCAGAAGAAATTATGTCTGATAATTTTGTTCAGAAGAATTTGCACAGTTCACAAGCAGAAATGGTGTGAAACATACCAAAGTTCCACCATACCACCCTGCTTCAAATGGTGCAGCAGAGCGCACAGTACAAATTGCAAAAACGTGCCCTCATCAAGCAAATTTTGGATCCAAATCCAAAGAAACGGCAGTTGTCGTTGGACCGCTAACTGGCAAATTTTCTAAATACTTATCGTAATACTCATACAACTACTGGTAGAATACCAGCAGAATTGCTTCTCAAACGACAGCCACGGACCAGGTTCTCGTTGTTAAAGCCAAACTTGGCACAGTCAGTAGAAGAGAAATAATTAAGACAGAAAGAGAGTCATGATAAAGCTTAGAGTAAGAGAGAGAAGTGTGAGATTGAATCAGAAGGTTAGAATCAAGAACAATCACCATAAATGGTTAAAGTGATTACTAGGAAGAGTAGTGGAGATAAGTGGCCCTCGCACATATTTGGTCAAGAGGTTTGATCATGGAAAGGTTAGATTTGTTCACATTGATCATATTTTACCTACAGATGTGGAAGGAGTTGAAAGTTGGAATGATTCGATTATTTCTGATGAGTCAGATTTCTTGTTACAAGTAAAGTAACAATAGCAAATCCTACATCAGATGTACGAGAAACAAGTCCAAGCGAAAGTCAGAATTTAAGTCTGAGTCCGAGTCAAGCAGAGAAACAGTCTGAAGTTGAAGAGAGTTCAAATGTAGATCAAGGGCTGTTCTTGGGAAAAATTCTCCTCTGACTCAGCCTAGAATGAGCCTAAGTTCGACACCAAGTTTAGAATGTTCTGTTCAAGAGCGAAGGTATCCTCTTCGAAACAGAAAACCAGTGATTAAATTTGATTTGTAAAAATGGAAGAATAAGTTCATTTCTGTTGTTGTGTATAACCATGCAGGTTATGTATGATGATTATTTTGTTATGATTACTTCTTCATTAAGGAGGGGAAAGTGTAATAGAGCTCCCCATAGTGGACTACAGATGTACTGCATCTACTGATGTAAATAATAAAGGATCATGTGGCAAGGTCACATGATGACAGTTTCTCTGTTAAGAGCCATCTTGTGTGTGTGTGTTGTGTTAGTGATGTTGTAAGAATATATCACATATGCTTGGCTCCCTGTCATGCCAGGAACACTGCAGCAGAGGCCACAGCCCAGGATTGGGTAATTTTGTGCTGCTGGAGATTGCGAGGGTGGGTACTGAGTGGCTTGTAGGGTCGGAGGAGGTCAGAGACAGATTGGGGCAGAATTGGAGGACGTGTGTGGATGATTGCTGAGAGAGGTCCAATCGTGAGAGGGGTTGCTGGTGATCGCAGGGGAGTCTGATTGTGGGGGCGGGATGATCGGTGATCATGGGGTGATCTGATGCCAGGGAGGGGGGATATTGTGAGCGGGAGGGTCCAATCTTCGGAAAGAAGCAGGTTTGCTTAGGGGGCTGGGGCGGGGAGCACTCCTGGCCCACAAGCAGTGCTGGAAAGGCACTTACCTCTTCCATGCAGCAGTCCTCACCTCCCTTTAGCTGCCAGGTTAAACAACAAATTGAGTTAAAATCTGAGGCACGCAGACTCATGAAACTATTTAAATGAGCAACTGGTCTCCTGGGAGCGGGTTTGTCGCCCTTCCCCCTTCCCACCTTTGTTGAAACCGGAAGTGGCTGCTTTCGAGGCAGGTTGGGTTTGGGTTTGAGTTTAAATTTTTTTTTACATCCTAGCCGACCCAAACCCCACCCGTTTTGGGGGATTAAATTTCTCCTTTATGTAATCTCTTTGTCCTGTCATTTCCTCAGTTGCCTTCGGTTCAAGCTGCCTTCCAAATATCTTCTGGAATGCCTATTATTCACATTCCTGATTAGGCGAGCTGTCAATCAACATCTGCCCGCCTATTGCATGATAACAAGGGCTCAGTTCTGCTCATGTTATTAGGCACAGTACCGACTCTGGAGCTGGAAATGGGTCCAATGGAAATTTCTACCCCAACCTCTTTTGTAATATGATAACAACATCACTAAATACATCTCTTAAAAACAAAATAGTACCTGAAAATTGAGGACAGCTTCACAATAATTGCATTATAATACTTAGTGTTGCTCCAAAATGGTGTCTCCCAAACATAGATTTTGGATTATGCTGTTCTTGGCTGTTTCCAAAAATTGAACCAGCTGAGAAAATTGACTGTAAGTGAGACAATGCCCTTTTAGTTAAATTTAATGTTAATTTATTCAAAGATGTTATTTCAATCAAAATTATGCTCTTGTGTAAATGTTATGTAAATTCAGGGGATGAGAAACCATGCATCATGTCCATATTTATATAAATTTTATAATAGCTAGGCAACATATACCCAGATATTTATTGTGCTGACATTTATATTGCATCAATTTTTCATGTTGTGTCATGAACATGTATTATTTAAAATTATTGATTCACTTTCTTTTACTCAGCAAAACTGTTCGAAACCTTTTCAATGGTAAATAGCACATTGCATTTATTTAAACAAGGTAGATGAACTTTTGAATGCAAATCCTCTAATATTAAATTCATAGGTTTCAAACATATAAATAAAAATGCCTCTTAAACAGTGGAAACAGTATTGCTGATAGCACTAGTAAAGAACAGCTGGTCCAAGTTGATGCAGACACTGTAGTGTCTTCTGATGGGCTTAGTATTATCCTAATCTGATTGGTATGTAGGACCCTTTCACGTGCTAAGCTGTCCTAGCTACCGAAGCCATTTTGAGTATCATGTGGCAAATTAAACACAGTGCTTCCACATTTATGATTCCTATATCCATGACCTCAACCACTTAGAGCAATAAGGTAATCATATCATCATAGGTAGTCCCTCGAAACGAGGATGACTTGCTTCCATGCCAAAAAAGGATGAATTCACAGATGTTTCAATGAAGGACCTAATATTCCAGGTCCTGAACTACATCTTGAAGGGTAGAAGATGCCTGTGCATGGATTATTTTAACATGTGGTGGCCGTTGCATACCAGCCACAGCATAGGCTTGACAGAGATAGGTTTTGGTCCAGTGGCGTGGGTTAACCAAGACGACTGGAGACCTGCTCTGCTGCACGGACCTAGTATGCACACAGCAGATGCGTGGGAACACCATTACCTCCAAGTTCCTCTCCAAGTCACACACTATCCTGACTTGGACATATATTGCCATTCCTTCATCATTGCTGTGACAAAATCTTGAAACTCCCTATCCAACAGCATTGTGAGAGCATCTTCACCATATTGACTGCAGAAGTTCAAGAAGGTCTCCAGTGTTCTCCAAGGCTTAATGTACTCAGTCACCTCCAGTGTACGCCAAGGCTTAATGTACTCAGTCACCTCCAGTGTACTCCAAGGCTTAATTTGCTCAGTCACCTCTCTCTGCATAGATTTCCAGTAATTTCCAGTCAGTGGCGATCTCATAGCCAGTGAGTAGCAAGTTAAATCATCCAATCAGCACTTAGTAGATAACCATAGTAACTATTGTGTTCCTCCATTACGTTGCAAAATACTATAGCAATGTTGTTATCCCCTTTGCTCACATTGTGCCTTCTTATGAACTGAACATTTAAATTTACAGGAACAATATCATAATTCTAAAACAATTTCAGGAATTTTATAAAGCAGAGTGAAAAATCTGTAAACCGATTGTTTATTTTCTAAAAATGGTTTGGAGCAATTAAAGGTACAGGAAAATTAATATTCTATATAAGCTCTAATCTTTTGAACTTGTAGATGTGGCTGAAAAATTGCAATGTGCTTTGGAAAACTATATTGATTAAATCATTTGTGTATGCAAAATTTAATAGCCAAGGTGCCAGCCATCTGATGAGGTTAATGGAAAGCATTGTTCTCTCTATGGTTCTGAATAACAAATGCAGTCTGAAGAAATGATACGAGGTGGGCTTCTTATACAGGAAGATACAGATGCAAGTCTGAAAGACTATCACAGAAGGTAAAATATTTATAGACGTTTTACTGAAATGCAACAATAATATCTTCATACTAATATGGTTACCATCCCTACAGCATCTAATTTCTTTACGGAAATATTCAAGAAACATGAAAATAGATTTTCCAATTGGGTGAGCTAGAATGGTAATAGGATACAGTGTGATACCACCTGCCCAACATGAGGAGCACTGACTTATCCGCAATTTCTGTGGTCAGCCTCATTGGAATTTTTGAGCTCACCAATTTGGGCAAGAAATAGCAAGGTACTGCAGGGTTAAAAGTCTGCAATAACTTACGGAGGCAGGCATCATCATGACTTGTCTGTACTGGGAAAGAAGCTCTGTGAATGGCTTACTGGATTGCAAAAGGAAAGAGAGCCTCAGATAGATGAAGGGACAGTGGAAATACTGCTGCAGGAAGTGGGGCAGAGGGAGTGATACCATTTGGCACCTATTTACTCATCTGCTATCCCACAGCTTCAGTCTCGCACATAGGTCTCGCTCAGCTTTTCTGTATTGCCCGGGGTGGTGCTGGACCGGCCGAAGGGACTCCGGGGCCGGTGCTGAACCGGCCAAATGGACTCCGGGGCTGGTATCGAATAGGCCGAAGGGACTCAAATTTTAAACTTTTAATCAACTTTTAAACAATTCGGGAAAACTTTCAAATTTTTAATCAACTTGGAGAACTTTTTTTCAATAACTTTTAATCAACTCTTAATCTATTTGTTAAACCTTAAATTAACCTGTGTAACTTTAAAAAAAAATAATTTGGAAATACTTTTAAACTCTTAAACTTTTAAAACAACTTGGAAGCCTCTGGGGAAATTTTTAACCGTGGAAGAAACTTTCCAAACATCCCTCGGAATCCCAGCGGACAGCTGACCTTCCCAATGCCTACCTCCCAACCAAGCCTCGGGCCATCTACAATCAATGGCGCTACTCGGCGCCGAGCTTGCGGCCAACATCTTGCCGTAGGCAATTAGACTTATACAGCAGTGCCTGGTCTCCAGTCGTCTTGGACCCCCTTGCCAATGGACTTGCTCAGCTAAGCCCGTGTGGTTGCCAGTGTGCAGCGGCCACCCCATGTTAAAAGAACTCACGCACAGGCATCTTCCACTTCACTAATATGAAGTTCGGAATCTAGAACCTCAGGACCCTCATGGACAATTCCAACAGCAACAGGCCGGAATGGCGCACTACCATAGTTGCCTGGGAACTTAGACGTTTTGACATTGACATCGCCGCCCTAAGCGAGATCTGTGGGCAGGGGAAGGCCAGCTCAAGGAACATGGTGGAGGTTAGCCCTAGAAAAGATCTTACTGCTGTTACTGTGTTGGGGGCGGGTAACTTCTGCACTGCTTCCCTTCTAGCTTTGTCAATGGCTCTTTCCCCAGCGCGCACAGCCAGTCCCAGGAATTTTACTTCCTTCAGGCCAATCTGTGCCTTCTTCGGGTTTACTTTAAATGCTTCTTCTTTCAACAGCTCCAGCAGTTCAGCTAGCAGTGGGCCATGCTCCTCCCCCTCATCGGTGAACAGGAGCAGGTCACCCACATACTGTATTAGCTGCTGGGATCTGCTGAAGCTCTTTAAACAGTTGGCCATACACTGATGGAAAATACTGGGGCTGTTGTGGAAGCCCTGAGGGAGACAGTTCAAAGTGTATTGCTGTTCTTTAAAGGTAAAAGCAAACTTGTACTGATCTTCCCTTCTTAAAGGTATGGACCAGAACCCATTGGAAATATCCAGCACCGTGAAGGTGGTCGCGGAGGCTGGGATACTTCCAATGAGGTTGGCGACAGCAGCAACGGTGGGTGCACAGGCGGAGATGTTACGGTTGAGTACTCGATAGTCCACCGTGGCTCTCCAGGAGTTGTCCGGTTTCTTAACCGGCCACAATGGAGAGTTCACATGGGTAGCTATTGGTCTCAATACCCCCTGTTTAACCAGAGAACCCAAGGCTGTTTCCATGTCTGCCTCCGCCTCCCTGGGGAAGTTGTACTGTTTCTGTGATCGGGTCATGGGGTCCCCATCTATGCTAACCTCAACCCCGTTTATTCTGCCATAGTTGTATTTGTGAGTGGCAAAAGCTGCAAGGTTTTTCCTTACATATTCTTGGTATTCTATCGGAGTGTTACTGACCAGTGATTCAAAGTCGTAACCCTCCTTTGGCTTCATGGTGCACACCGTCCCTTTTCCCTGTTTTCCTGGGATAACCATCACCTCACTCTCCTGTCCCATACAGACTGACCCCCAAAGACAGTGGTTTCTTAAATCCACTCGGATCCCGTGGCCAAGGCTGAAGTCAGCCCCCCAGGATCCCTCTCCCTTCCTGTTCCTACTTCATCAGGACACAAGTCCACTTAGTGTGGAGTGTACCTAAATGAATGGAGAGTGGAACGGAGAATGAGTCTGTCTGTGCAGTGCCTGTGAAACCCATCAAGCTGTAGGGGACCCCTTTAGACAGGTGAGGCAGTGGGGTTAGCTGCATAGACAAGGGTGCTTGAGGCACCAGTGTCCAGCAGGTAAGTCCCTTTCACCTTTTCCACCTCCATCTGTACGGTCGGTCTCCCCCACGCATCATACTCGAGGGAACACAGGTGGACAGGCTGTGCCTGTCCTCGTCACGGTTTTGGTTGGGAGGGGGCAGATGGGATTTCTGTACCGGTGGCAGTGGCTACCTTCCCAGGGCCATCTAACATGGTTTGGAGTGCGGTTAGGAAAGTATCGAATGAGTGGGGAGGGACTGGCTTATCTGTCTCGACCCTTTTGCCCGGGGCTGGAGAACTCTTTCCTGCGCTATTCTTCCAAGGATTTCTACAATCCTTTCTCCAGTGCCCACTCTTTCCGCACCCGAAGCAGGTACGTTTTGTATCGGAGAGGTTGCTCCCCTCGTGGCACCATAGCCTCTTATCCTGGCTAGGTCAGATTTCGTGAACCCTTCCCTTTTGTGGGAACTCTTCCGTCCCTCTGCCGTTTCTGTAAGCTAGGGTCAGCTGCCTAAGCACTCCCTGTTCGGTGGCTTGGGGATCTGTTGGGTCGAACCAGGCCTCAGCCTTGGTTCTTATTCGGGGTAAACTGTTAGCTACTAGGCTTCTGAGCCAGTGTGCTAACTCGTCCGGGCTTAAGTGATCTCTGTCTATGCCCCCACTACAGGTGCTTTGGTACACAGGCCACAGTCGGTCGACGAAAGCCTGTGGGGTTTCCCCTGCGAGCTGCACCGTTTTCTCTACTCTGGAGAAGGGACTTCCGTCATTGCAGCCCATAGCTTCTAAAATGTCTTTCTGGATGGCAGCAAGTGTTCTCCGTCCCCTTTTGCTCTCAGTAGAGAGGGACTGGTACAGTTTGCTGTCCAGGGATAGGAGGAGCATCTTTGCCATTTCTACATCATTGCACCCATTAATATCCCCTGCCTGTTCCATCTCCACAAAGTGAACTGAGGAGTCTCCCTTTGGAGTTAGCTTTCCCAGGAGGCTTATCATAGCCCTAAGCTGTTGGGGAGTGTGGGGGACCACAAACTGACTTTCCAGGGGCCCTGGACCTCCGTTAAGGGCGGGCCAAACTTCTGTTACTGGACCGGGCACATTGGCCCTGGTTCTGGCTCTCCCTGTTCTGGCTCGCCTACCTCTCCTCCCTGCTGCCAAATTGAGTTGAAACTTGGTGCCACAGGTGGTGGTGGTTCACTATCCCTGTCCGCCCCGCAACTGATTTGCCCCCCCTGCTGCTGAACCGGTGTAGTCACCGGTGCCACAGGTGGTGGCCGGGTAGTTTCCTCCTTCTCTTCCAGGTTTACCTGGTTCGTACCCGGGCTTATTAGGCATACCTTTTGCCTTGGACAGAGCAAGGTTTAAACTCTTGATTTGTTGCTGGCAGGGATGTGGTCTTCCGATTCAAACCCATCAGTGCTAGCTACTTTATATGCTGCCTGCACATCTTTTAATCTTTCCTGGAGCTCTTTTACTTGTAGGGTGAGGTGAGTGCTTTCCTCCCGCAGTAACTTTTCATTACTTTTGGCTTCGGTAACCTGACATTGAAAAAAGTCCTGACTGTTTTTAAACCTTTCCATTATTTGGGTCCTTTCCTGTTTTAGCTTACGGAGTTCTCCCCATAACCTTTCTTCTGCCATAACTCTTTCCTGATAGTTGTCTGCGCATTCCCATAACTCTGCCTGTAATCTCTCATTGGTTTTGTCTAGGAGTTGGACCTGTCGCTGTAGACAGACCAACCAAATTGCCTTCTCTACTGCTTCTTTGTGATCTTTGCTTGCTGTCCACTGGACTGCAGCGTCTGCTGGATGCTCAGCGCGCAACAGACCAAGCACCCATTCCTTAGTGACATTCACTTTCTTATACAAATAGGAGAAAATCCTTTCTTCCACCTTGGTTCTTTGCCCCAAACCAGCACTCTCCGCATCATACCCCTTGTACCAGAGGCCTGCTGTGGCCGCCATTTTGTAAGGGGGTGGTCCCGGGGGTCAGGTTCACCTTTGACCAACTTGAGCAGTTCAAATCGCTCCCAATCCCTTGGGTTCTAGACTCTGGATTTATTTGGGGGATGTGACAAAGTGCAAAGGACAACTGGTTTGATGCAAAAGAACTTTGACTTTATTAAAGACAAGAAAATACAATGTCAAACTTATAATCACTCTAATAAAGAACCATACATTACACATTCAAAGGGTGGTATAGTAAAAACTACACCTCCCACCTCCCAATACCTAATTCTAGCTAGGTTAGACTCCAGGGCAGGCAGGGACTATGCTTACCAATCCTTTCTGGTCAGTTAGCGGTAGTTCACGATTTCGGGGTTCGTTGAAATCTGAAGGTTCTGCTTGCCGTACCCCAAATGTCGGAGAAGACTTCTTGCTGTGCAATCTTCAGTTGTGTTGAGTCCGCTGATGCGGTAAGGCGCGTTTTGGATCTATGGGGTAAGTACCCGTTTTTTTTTCTTTAGAAATAGGTTCAAAGTCTCTTTAGGTAATGTTTTCACCTGTTGGTAGTCAGGCCTTAGATTGTAGAGTGGAAACTTTCGATTCTTTCGTTTCTTCCTGTTGGAGTTTTGTTTCGAGTTTGGTCGATCGTGGTGGTTTTTCGTTGGGACCACCTTAGCTGTGGTCGGTTGCTGCCGCGATGGTGATGTTTTTCCTTCCTTCAGGACTTCAGGACTTCGAGGCTGATGAAGTTAATTTACAACTGCCGCGTTGGTTGCTCTCCCTTCTTGATGATATAAGCATGGTCTCGGTTGTATGGCAAAGTGTGTCACCTGAGGTGGTAGCAACCTTGTTAAAAACAAGGGCCAGTTATGCGGTTTGAGCTGTGCTAATCTTCGCGCCAGATCAGTTCAGAATTCTTTGTTTAAATTTAGCGGGCTTGACTTTTCTTTGTAATATTTTGGCGGGCTCGTTAAAAGTTAATATGTCTTGGGTGGTTTGCATTTTTAAATCTATTTCCTGATGGAAATATTAGCTTGGTAATCACAATGTCCTTTTGTGCTTGGTTTTTTGCATACAGGCTGTAGTGGGCCCTTTGTTCTTGTTCATGTTGAAGATGGCTTTTCTCAGTTTGGTTTGATCGCTAGCCATCTCTGAGTTATTGTTGTAATGTAAATGTCTCTTGTGGAGAAGGGTTTTTGAATGTCCATTCCTCCAGACAAGTTAACTTCGTCCCAACACCCAGACAATTCTAATAATCAAGTGGGCTTCCTTTGTTCCCTTGGCCCGCCCACAGGCTTAAATTTGTCTAGGAAAAGTCCAAAATTCGATTAAAGTTCGTAGTTTCTTCCATCAGCATTTTAGGATTTCAAACTTTCCGTAAGATAGTCCCAAATTAAATTTCCTTTCGAATGAGCCCAAACACTGGGGGGGTTCTCATGAATTTTGCATCCTTCAGGATGGACCATCACCTAATCTGATCCATCATCAATATAAACATAGCTCTAAAGCAGAGGGGACATCAGAAGCAGTGCCACAAAAAAGTTAATGCCGGGGCACTTAACGGCCCAGCTAAGAGAGCCCTACACAGACAGCGCCTCACAGCGTGCCTTGATGACCCTGAGATGCTGAATGCGCACAGCGCTTGGTCTGCCCTCCAGGCCTCTATACCCAGTGCCTGTGAAGAGACACTTGGTCACTCAACCAGAAACCACCAGGACTGGTTTGATGAAAATGATCAGGAGATCCAAGAACTAATAGATCGTAAGCACAGAGCATTTCTGAGCCTCAAGCAACAACCCAACTCGGGAACTGCAAAGCAACATTACAGATGGCTCAAGGCTGAGGTTAAACAAAAACCCAGGACCTAAAGAACAGGTGGTGGATGGAGAAAGCACAGGAGATACAACAACTGGCCACCAGCCTCGATATGCGAGGATTCTTCATTGCAGTCAAGGCCACCTACAGTTCAAACTCCCAAGGCCCCACCCCACTCTTGGCAAAGAACGGGGAATCACTCATCAAGGACACCGAGGCTGTCAGGGCTCGCTGGAAGGAGCACTTTGAAGATCTCCTCAATCGAGACTCTGCCTTTGACTCGAGTGTTCTCAGCTCCATCCTGCAGCATGTGACCCGCCACCAACTCAGTGAAACCCCAACGCTGCACAAGGTAGGCAAAGCCATAAAACAGCTCAAGAATAACAAGGCTATGGGTGCGGATGGAATTCCTGCTGAGGCACTAAAGTATGGCAAAGAGGCGCTGTTGGCGCAGATACATGACCTCATCTCTTTTATTTGGAGGGAGGAGAGCATGCCGGAAGATCTCAAAGATGCAATGATCAGGACCATCTTTAAAAAAGGGGACAAGTCCGACTGAGGCAACTACAGGGAATCTCCCTGCTATCAGCCACTGGGAAAGTCATCGCTAGAGTTCTCCTCAATCGTCTTCTCCCTGTGGCCGAGGAGCTCCTCCCGGAATCACAATGCGGATTTCGTCCCCTACGGGGCACAACAGATGTGATCTTTGTAGCACGACAGCTGCAGGAAAAATGCAGGGAGCAGCGCAAGCCCTTATACATGGCCTTTTTTGATCTTACAAAGGCCTTTGACACTGTCAACCATGAGGATCTATGGAGCGTCCTCCTCCGTTTCAGATGTCTCCAAATGTTTGTCAACATCCTTCACCTGCTCCACGATGACATTCAGGCCGTGATCCTTACCAGCGGATCCATTACAGACCAAATCCACGTTCGGACCGGGGTCAAACAGGGTTGCATCATCGCTCCAACCCTCTTCTCAATCTTCCTCGCTGCCATGCTCCACCTCACAGTCAACAAGCTCCCCGCTGGAGTGGAACTAAGCTACAAAACCAGTGGGAAGCTGTTTAACCTACGCTGCCTCCAGGACAGGTCCAAGATCACCCCAACCTCTGTCGTTGAGCTGCAGTACACGGATGATGCTTGCGTCGGCACACATTCTGAGGTTGAACTCCAGGATATAGTCGATGTATTCACCGAGGCATATGAAAACATGGGCCTTACGCTTAACATCCGTAAGACAAAGGTCCTCCACCAGCCTGTCCTCGCCGCACAGAACTGCCCCCCAGTCATCAAATTTCATGGCGCGGCCCTCGACAACGTGGACCACTTCCCATACCTCGGGAGCCTTTTATCAACAAAGGCAGACATTGATGTGGAGATTCAACATCATCTCCAGTGCGCCAGTGCAGCTTTTGGCCGCCTGAGGAAAAGAGTGTTCGAAGACCAGGCTCTCAAATCTACCTCCAAACTCATGGTCTACAGGCTGTAGTAATACCCGCCCTCCTGTATGGATCAGAAGCAGGACGATGTACAGAAGACACCTCAATTTGCTGGAGATATATCACCAACGATGTCTCCGCAAGATCCTGCAAATCCCCTGGGAGGACAGATGCACCAAACTCAGTGTCCTCGCCCAGGCTAACATTCCCAGCATTGAAGCACTGACCACACTCGATCAGCTTCGCTGGGCAGGCCGCATAGTTCGCATGCCAGACATGAGGCTCCCTAAGCAATTGCTCTATGCGGAGCTCCTTCATGGCAAACGAGCCAAAGGTGGGCAGCGGAAACATTACAAGGGCACCCTCAAAGCCTCCCTGGTAAAGTGCAACATCACCACTGACACCTGGGAGTCGCTGGCCGAAGACCACTGTAGGTGGAGAAAGTGCATCTGGGAGGGCGTTGAGCTCTTCAAATCTCAACGCCGCGAGCGTGAAGAGGTCAGGCGCAGGCAGCGGAAGGAGCATGCGGCAAATCAGTCCCACTCCCCCCTTCCCCCGACGAATGTCTGTCCCACCTGTGACAGAGTCTGTGGCTCTCGCATTGAACTGTTCAGCCACCAAAGAACTCACTTAAGGAGTGGAAGCAAGTCTTCCTCGATTCCGAGGGACTGCCTATGATGATGGATTGTCTTGGAACTGGAAGCAAAAATAGAGCAAAGGGTTGAGACGTGCTTGCAAGTGTATGTTGAGCAATGATGGTATAGTTCTAGTTGAGTCCCAGAGAAAGTTTTTCGTTTTCGAACATAAGAAATAGGAGCAGGAGTAGGCCATTTGGCCCCTTGAGCCTGCTCTGCTCAGTGGCGGTTATGCTTGAGGAGTTGGAATTTGCCCACCAAATGTTTGGATTGGACAATCTGGCCTCTCTTAAGGAGTTTGGCCCAGGCTAGTGATACCATCTTTGTACAAGCTTGGGACGTCACCTGTGGTAAATGCATTTGAGAATTCTCCATTGTGTGTTTATATATATATTGGGTCATCCATAATACTGTGCCATCATACTGTGTGGCAGTGTTTCCCTTGGTAGGCACTATAGTATTCACACTGTGCATATCCTTTTCCTGGTATTATGTTTGCAATAGCTCCCTCATTCTCAATCTTCTATAAGATCCCAGAGCCCATGTCAGAACCTGCACGGAAGTGAAGTTGATGTTTGTCTAGTCCCCACCCCTGTGCCCAATCGTCCGTGGCTATGTAGTTCTTGCCCACCCAGGTTCTTAGTATGAGAAGCCAGGCTACGCTCTGTGGGGGATTCCGCATAAGCCAGAGAGCTATGTTCTTCATGCACTCTCCTGTTGGGGTATCAAACATCTGATAAAGAACAAACTAAGGCAGGCAGCTGTTAAACCCTCCATCTCATTTGCACTCTAACACTGGGCTTGCATCTATTCAACTTGCATTAGACTGAGGATGCTGTGAAAATCCTGTTATGGGGAGTGAAGACCTTTTGTAATGGGTCTCCTCACCTTTTTCCTCTGTGTTGCACCTGGGAACTGAGCTTTCCCTGGAACTACAATGTGGAAAATATACTCTGGCTGGATTTCTTTCTCCATGGTGGGTTTGCCGCCAGAGGAGGGTTGGGGAGGGATTTCAGTCCACTGCTTTGAACTTGAAGCATTTTCTTGGGTCAGGGCTGTTTACCTGTGCAAAGTTGGCATGCAAAGGGCTCTCCACCAGCATGAAGTCTGCCAGTACCGGGGATGAGGTGGGGGTGATGCAGTCGTATATTTGCCACAGTACCCAAAAGAATCAGAGGCAAGTTTAAAGGGGCAAAAGAGCCCTGGAAATTTGTAGAGTATTGAGTAATATGATTTTCAGCCTCGGACTGAGCCCAGTCCTAAAAGATAAGGTTTTGGGGCCTAAGGAGGGGGCAAGGTGCTCACCATAATGGGTATGAGTGGGTCTTTCGCCAGGTCATCCCTCTCATGATAGTCCCTGGGGTCAGCTGCAGTGGCAGCAGGAGGCAGGGAAATTGGGCTGGTTTCCAGGCCCCACTCTCCTACCAAAATTGCATGCAGTGGGATGGTCGACCATCTTCTCTGCTGAGGAGGAAAATCGACAATGGTGCTGGTAGTGCTGGGACTGCAGCAGTTGGCTTCCCCACCTGATTTCACTGAATTTTCTGCTGCAATGTTGCTCAAATCTTCAAATAATGCACACTTTTAACTTCCCCTAGAACAACGCTCACTTTATCAATTAATCACCAGGTCATGCAATCTAGACTGTTTTTCATAGACAGCCTAATTCGGGTCTTCATTTTGAAATTGGGCAAGGGCAGTCAGCTTTCACTTAACACTAGTTACAACAAAATCTGTACAATATAAAATACAGATCATTTGCATTTGATGTCGATGAAAACCCTGCTTTTTCATAATTACAATGGACTAAATTTAAAAAGTGGGTCTTATGTTAGCCCTGATACTTCTGTGAAGCATATAATTTTACCTTAAAAATGTAATAATAATTTCAAATCCAAAGCCTTTCATGGAAAAGTATTAGAAATGTATCATGTCAGTAGAAAACTGACAGTTCCAACTCAACCTTCCATTAGTATTTTAATATCCTTTCTTTAAATTAATTAAGTTTGAACGAGATTTTTATAAAATCTGTGAATGGTGTCCCAAAAAATGATATCCCTTTAGTAATTTGGTCAGAAGTCATTTTAATTGTAGGGCTCTTACTGGAACTCAACCATTATAATTGTCATTTGATGGCGATACTTCATATAAAGCACATAAATAAGATACTTTAACAAAATGTGACTTTCATTATTGTTGCTTAATGTTGATTTGTCACACAAATTCATAATTGTCATTTCCTAAGTGAAAAGCAAACATTTTATTACGTTTCTATTTTACCTGTGACCTCCACCTCTCCTTTTTATGTCTGTCTTTCTCTCTTTTTTTTCTCTTTCTCTCCTCTCACTTTCTCTTGCTTTTTCTGTTACTACCTACTTTATTGACTCCTGTTTTACAGATATGTACTATCAAGGGCTACTCGGAACTTTCCTCTCTTGTTTTTCCCAGCCTGCAAATATGCAATCCTATATGCTTTTCTTTCTTTTATATCTTGTCATGTTGAAATTTGTTGTACGATCTTCCACTCAAACTTATGTTTTCCCAGGGTATCAAAACATGGGTGTCTTCTCACAAAAGCTATTGATAATATCAATGATAAAATAATTATTTTATTGAAAGATGTTTGGTATGTTGACACTTCAGACAGTTATGTTGATTTAATCAGTTATATTTTTAGCAGGCTGCTAATGCACCTCACTGTGCCCGTGCTCACCAGCTGCTATAGAGGAATAAATAGGGCAGACTTGGTCTAGAGACAGTTTCCTTGAATTATACATCATGGAACCAATCAGAGAACAGACTATTTTAGAACTTATATTGTGTAATGAGACAGGGTTAATGAGTAATTTCATAGTAAAGGAACCTCTGGGGAAGAATGATCATAATATGATAAAATTTCACGTTGAGTTTGAGAGTGAAATACTTCAGTTGGAAGCGAGAGTCTTAAACTAAAATAAAGCCAATTACATAGGTATGAGGGGCGAGTTAGCCAAGGTAGATGGGAACTTATGACGTGAAATTAGGGGTGCGTGCAATAAAGGTGCAGCAGTTATAATGGGTGACTTTAATATGCACATAGATTGGGCTAACCAAACTGGAAGCAATACGGTGGAGGAGGATTTTCTGGAGTGCATAAGGGATGTTTTTTTAGACCAATATGTCGAGGAACCAACTAGGGGGGAGGCCATCTTAGACTGGGTGTTATGTAATGAGAGAGGATTAATTAGCAATCTCGTTGTGCGAGGCCCCTTGGGGAAGAGTGACCATAATATGGTGGAATTCTGCATTGGGATGGAGAATGAAACAGTTAATTCAGAGACCATGGTCCAGAACTTAAAGAAGGCTAACTTTGAAGGTATGAGGCGTGAATTGGCTGGGATGGATTGGCGAATGATACTTAAGGGGTTGACTGTGGATGGGCAATGGCAGACATTTGGAGACCGCATGGATGAACTACAACAATTGTACATTCCTGTCTGGCATAAAAATAAAAAAGGGAAGGTGGCTCAACCGTGGCTATCAAGGGAAATCAGGGATAGTATTAAAGCCAAGGAAGTGGCATACAAATTGGCCAGAAATAGCAGCGAACCTGGGGTCTGGGAGAAATTTAGAACTCAGCAGAGGAGGACAAAGGGTTTGATTAGGGCAGGGAAAATGGAGTATGAGAAGAAGCTTGCAGGGAACATTAAGATGGATTGCAAAAGTTTCTATAGATATGTAAAGAGAAAAAGGTTAGTAAAGACAAACGTAGGTCCCCTGCAGTCAGAATCAGGGGAAGTCATAACGGGGAACAAAGAAATGGCGGACCAATTGAACAAGTACTTTGGTTCGGTATTCACGAAGGAGGACACGAACAACCTTCCGGTTATAAAAGGGGTCGGGGGGTCTAGTAAGGAGGAGGAACTGAGGGAAATCCTTATTAGCCGGGAAATTGTGTTGGGGAAATTGATGGGATTGAAGGCCGATAAATCCCCAGGGCCTGATGGACTGCATCCCAGAGTACTTAAGGAGGTGGCCTTGGAAATAGTGGATGCGTTGACAGTCATTTTCCAACATTCCATTGACTCTGGATCAGTTCCTATGGAGTGGAGGGTAGCCAATGTAACCCCACTTTTTAAAAAAGGAGGGAGAGAGAAAACAGGGAATTATAGACCGGTCAGCCTGACATCGGTAGTGGGTAAAATGATGGAATCAATTATTAAGGATGTCATAGCAGTGCATTTGGAAAGAGGTGACATGATAGGTCCAAGTCAGCATGGATTTGTGAAAGGGAAATCATGCTTGACAAATCTTCTGGAATTTTTTGAGGATGTTTCCAGTAGAGTGGATAAGGGAGAACCAGTTGATGTGGTATATTTGGACTTTCAGAAGGCGTTCGACAAGGTCCCACACAAGAGATTGATGTGCAAAGTTAGAGCACATGGGATTGGGGGTAGTGTACTGACATGGATTGAGAACTGGTTGTCAGACAGGAAGCAAAGAGTAGGAGTAAATGGGTACTTTTCAGAATGGCAGGCAGTGACTAGTGGGGTACCGCAAGGTTCTGTGCTGGGGCTCCAGCTGTTTACACTGTACATTAATGATTTAGATGAGGGGATTAAATGTAGTATCTCCAAATTTGCGGATGACACTAAGTTGGGTGGCAGTGTGAGCTGCGAGGAGGATGCTGTGAGGCTGCAGAGCGACTTGGATAGGTTAGGTGAGTGGGCAAATGCATGGCAGATGAAGTATAATGTGGATAAATGTGAGGTTATCCACTTTGGTGGTAAAAACAGAGAGACAGACTATTTTCTGAATGGTGACAGATTAGGAAAAGGGGAGGTGCAAAGAGACCTGGGTGTCATGGTACATCAGTCATTGAAGATTGGCATGCAGGTGCAGCAGGCGGTTAAGAAAGCAAATGGCATGTTGGCCTTCATAGCAAGGGGATTTGAGTACAGGGGCAGGGAGGTGTTGCTACAGTTGTACAGGGCATTGGTGAGGCCACACCTGGAGTATTGTGTACAGTTTTGGTCTCCTAACCTGAGGAAGGACATTCTTGCTATTGAGGGAGTGCAGCGAAGGTTCACCAGACTGATTCCCGGGATGGCGGGACTGACCTATCAAGAAAGACTGGATCAACTGGGCTTGTATTCACTGGAGTTCAGAAGAATGAGAGGGGACCTCATAGAAACATTTAAAATTCTGACGGGTTTAGACAGGTTAGATGCAGGAAGAATGTTCCCAATGTTGGGGAAGTCCAGAACCAGAGGTCACAGTCTAAGGATAAGGGGTAAGCCAACTAGGACCGAGATGCGGAGGAACTTCTTCACCCAGAGAGTGGTGAACCTGTGGAATTCTCTACCACAGAAAGTTGTTGAGGCCAATTCACTAAATATATTCAAAAAGGAGTTAGATGAGGTCCTTACTACTAGGGGGATCAAGGGGTATGGCGAGAAAGCAGGAATGGGGTACTGAAGTTGAATGTTCAGCCATGAACTCATTGAATGGCGGTGCAGGCTAGAAGGTCCGAATGGCCTACTCCTGCACCTATTTTCTATGTTTCTATGTTTCTATGTTAGATAAGCAGTGGCAAACATTTAAAGAAATATTCCAAAATTCTCAATGAATGTACATTCCATTGAGAAATAAAAACTCTATGGGAACAGTGATCCATCTGTGGCTAACTAAAGAAGTTAAGGATAGTATTAAATTAAAAGAAGAGGCTTGTAATGTTGTGAAGAACAGTAGTAAGCCTAAGGATTGGAAGAGTTTCAGAAACCAGCAAAGGATGATTCAAAAGTTGATGAAAGGGAGAAGATTGAATATGAAAGTAAACTAGCAAGAAATATAAAAACAAACTGCAAGAGCTTCTATAAGTGTAAAAAGGAAGAGAGTAGCAAAAGTAAGCATTGGTCTCTTAGATGCTGAGACAGGTGAAATTATAATGGGGAATAATGAAATGGCAGAGGTTTTAAACAAGTATTTTGTATCTGTCTTCACAGTAGAAGATACAAAAAGCATACCAAAAATAGTGGGGAACCAAGGGGCTAATAAGAGTGCGGAAATTAAAGTAATTAATATCAGTAGAGAAAAAGTACTGGAGAAACTAATGGGACTAAAAGCCGGCAAATCCCCTGGACCTGATGGACTACATCCTGGGTTTCTAAAAAAGGTGGCTTCAGAGATAGTGGATGCATTGGTTGTGATCTTCCAAAATTCCCTAGATTTTAGGACGGTCCCAGCAAATTGGAAGGTAGTAAATCTAACCCCGCTATTCAATAAAGGAGGGAGAGAGAAAATAGGGAAATACAGGCCAGTTAGCCTGATATCAGTTGTCGGGAAAATGCTGGTATCCATTATTAAGGAAGTGGTAACGGGGCACTTTGAAAATCATAATATGATTAGGTAGAGTCAACATGGTTTTATGAAAAAGAAATCATGTCTAACAAATTTATTAGAGTTTTCTGAGGTTGCAATGAGCATGGTAGATTAAGGGAATCCAGTAGATGTATTATATTTGGACTTCCAAAAGGCATTCGATAAGGTGCCACATAAAAGGTTGCGATGCAAGATAAGGGTGCATGGTGTTTGCAGTAATATATTAGCATGGATAGTGGATTGGGTAACAGCCAGAAAACAGAGAGTAGGGATCAACAGGTCATTTTCAGGTTGGCAGGCTGTTACTAGTGGGGTGCCACAAGGATCAGTGCTTGGGCCTCAGCTATTTACAATCTATATTAATGACTTAGATGAAGGGACCGAGTACAATGTATCCAAGTTTGCTGATAATACAAAGCTAGGTGGGAAAGTAAGCTGTAAGGAGGACACAAAGTGCCTGAAAAGGGATATAGACAGGTTAAGTGAGTGGGTAATAAGTTGGCAGATGGAGTATAATGTGAGAAAATGTGAGGTTATTGACTCTGATAGGAAGAATAGAAAAACAGAATATTTTTAAATGGTGAGAAATTATTTAAATGTTGGTGTTCAGAGAGATCTAGCTGCCTTTGTACAAGAAGCACAGAGATACCATGCAGGTACAGCAAGCAATTAGGAAGGTAAATGACATGTTGGCCTTTATTGCAAGGGGGTGGGAGTATAAGAGTAAGCAAGTCTTACTAAAACTGTGTAGCGCTTTGGTGAGACCACACCTGGAATACTGTGCACAGTTTTGATCTCCTTATCTGAGAAATAACATACATACCTTAGAGGCGGTGCAACGAAGAATGCTTCGTTCCTTGGATGAGAAGATTGTCCCATGATGAGAGAATGAGTAGAATGGGCCTATACTCTCTGAAGTTTAGAAGAATGAAAGGTGATCTCATTGAAACATAAGATTCTGAAAGGGGGTTGACAGGGTAGATGCTGAGAGGTTGTTTCTCCTGGCTGGGGAGTCTAGAACTAGGGAGCAGAGTCTCAGAATAAGGGGTTGGCCATTTAAGACTGAAATGAGGAGTAATTTCTTTACTCAGAGGGCTATGAATCTTTGGAATTTGGCTCTGTTGTTTGCTTCACATAAACGGCATCTCACCCTTAGCCTCCCCATTACTGGATTTAGACATTGATTGCCCATTAAACTGCGTAAGTACCCTTTTAACAGTGTGATAATTGTAAATATAACGCCAATCAATCTCTATGGTCCAGAAAGGGAAAATTGAAAGTGTTCATCTAATACCTGCATGTAGTAAATTGTTGTTGCAGAATTTAAAATTTCAAATTTTTAAATTCTTAATTTTCTCCTTACTTTCCCTGTCTTTTTTTTCTCTCTCTTAATTCAGTCATTCTTTCTCTCTATTTCTCTTTCTGTACCTAATTTCACTCAAATTCATCCTCCTGCTCCAAAATTCCTCTGTTTCTTTCTCAATCCTTAAATCTCAATGGTTAATGAAATATATTGTTGGTTCTGCCAGATCCCAGATGCTCATTGCCCTTAAAATGGAGTTATAAGCTCACAATTCCAGCAAGTTACGGCACAAATAAATTTTCAATTGAAGGTTGCTGGAAAAAGTCTAACAGCATTTGCCCCACTCTGGCAAGATCAGGCCCATTGTTGCATAGGAGCACATAGGGCCATAGGGGTGCCAACAGTAAGTCACCAGGTCCCGTTGGCACACAGCCAGCACTATTGAAAGATTTAGAGAGGAGACAGCAGAGGCCCTGGCCACTATTCTCAATCATCTTTAAATATGCAAATTGTGCCGTGTGACTGGAGAGTAGCTAATATAACATTCTTGTTCTAGAAGTGGGTGCAGGCAGTTTTAGATGCCCTCATTTACTGGCATAAATGGTGATGACAAGGATACTCGCTTTAGTAAACCAGATTCGTTTATTAAACACACACAACATGTATTATACAAACTTGGACAGTAATGAATTGGTTAGAACACAGGCTTTACTTACCGTACGAACAAGGATGACGGTGCGCGCTGACGTGGGATGCTAGTCACCCTCTCATGTCTTTCTCGAAGTCGTCTTCTCCGTGTCATTAAGGGTCTCAGAGTTATCTATTTTATACCTTTCTTCAATGCGCAATCGTCATATTCCCTGATCCTAATCTCATTAATAGTTGTCTGGAGCTCAGCATGTTCAGTTGATGGTTGAATTATCGTGTTCCAATCTCAAGACCTGGTCTTATCTCCTCTGGCCTTTGTGATCATGTCCTTCAGATAGAAAGCATTGACTAGTGAACACCATTACAATCGTCGATTCAGTAAAGCCATTAACAAGACTGGCCTTAAAGATCGTGTCTTTGTGTCCTACAGACAGAATGCATTGACTAGTGAACACAATTATAAACATCGATGCAGTAAAGCCATTAACCCTTTATAGAGTCCCCACCTTGAGGGAGAAATAATTTTATTGACCCCCCTCATAGTTTACTCTAAGGGTAATGTTTCAACAAATGTTGAGAGGAGGATGGTTTTGGCTTTATAGTGGTCACAATTACCTACAATTACCACAATCTACATTCTTGACCATAGCTTTCAAGCGACATACAATGATTATCAATGCTGTTAGTACAGATACTTGTGAAACAACCAAAGTATAAGAGATAACGTGGATCCATGGGGGAATTTCAATATTCAGTCCCGTGTCCACCAGTGTATGTCATCCCCTACTCCTGGAATTTCTTTAAGTATTCCCTTATTCTCCTGCTGTAGTGCATAATAATGACGTTGTGAAGCATTGACATGTGCCATCAATTCCTTCAGAGCCTCTGGCATCTCTGGGATATCATAACTGAATTTTGTGACATTCTCATGTAACTCTCATTTTAATACATCCCTAACCTGTAGATTTACCTTCGTGGAAGTTCTTACATTAATGAGGGTTTTAGTCCCAAATATAACTGTTTTGGTGGGGACAAAGCAGAACATCCCTGGGGTAATAGCACTCCTGACCTTCCCATGATGGTAATAGTCCTGCAAAGTGGTGATGCATTACTTTCCTTTTCTTCTGTAGGCTATCTTTCTCCTAACATCCGAAAGGCACGTCACCTCCATAGTACAATTCCTGCGATGTTGATTCCCATGATTTCTTGTAAATGGGTGAAAATCTTTCTCGTAAAATGAGATCCCTGATCACTGTCTACATGTAACGGCACTCCCCACCTGCAAAACACCTCACACGACAGGGTCTTGGCCGCCGTGAGTGCAGTGTTGGATCAGAAGGGGAGCGCTTCTATCCATTTGGTAAACTGGTCCACTATAACGAGGGCATACGTATAATTGCCTTGGGTCTGGGGGAGTGGGCCAATAAAATCAATTTGAAGGTTGTTCCATGGTCCCTTTGGAGGGGGAGCACTCCTGAGAAGGGCTCGATTAGTGTGGGGAGGATTGTGTTGGAGACAGGGTAGGCACCGTGACACATACAAGTTAACTGTTTTTTTCATAGTAGGCCACCATGCCGTTGTGGCCAATTTACCCAGCAACGTTGCAGCCGAATAGTGCCCTCCCACCTTACTTTTAATTTCAGTCTCTCTGATAGGTACCAGTATCTTTAACTCTATATTGTTTCATTAAAAGTCAGTTTCGCTATGGAATATTTATATCAGTGCCTTGAACAAAAGTTTTATCACTCTCCTGAGCAACATTAAACATTTCCTGTTGTATTGTTGTCAAATAGCTGAGCATGTCTGAGACCCGTTCTTCAGTGTACCTTCACCATGCATTTCCACATGCTCGTTGGCTCATGCGCAACAAATCACATCTGCACATTTATACCGGTATCTCAACTATCTTTAACACACAGTTTCTCCCCTCCAAAAAACTTTGTTGTTAACACAGTTTAAATGGAACCACATGGACTGGACCTTTTAAAAAAAAAAAATAATTTAAACTATCCCCTTAAATTGTAGATAAATTTCCCTTCTCAAGTGCTTGAGTAGCAACTCATCAATTTGTCTAATCAATTTTAATTTCACAAAAAAAAATTATGCCCAGGCTTTGTGATTTAACAAAAGAAAATAAAGGTATTTGAAATGTATTTGGATGCAAGTCCTTTATCTTCCCTCTCGAACAATCTGTCGTGGAAAATAACACATGACTCCAAATCATTAATTCGAACCATTAAAAAAAACAAAGTCTTAAGTCCAATTTTGTCACCATGCTGCAACATTCGAGATCCATTACGGTCTGCAAATAAGAAGTTAAACTCTGAACATTACTGGAGTTTACACTTCACTGTTCCAGCAAAGTTCAAGCTCTGCAACACCTTGAAGTTATTTCCATATTAAAGAAGGATGCAGTTATTTGTACTATGAAAATGCTCTAATTGGCTCTGTTTGGCTCGCCATAATCACATGACCTGATTGCTGATTGGTCCCCTTGAAGGATAAACCACACCCAGAAGTTTCTCTGGAATGTGTAATTGGAACCGGCTAGCCCAAATTCTGAGTGACTTTACAAAGTGTAATTCGAGCCATTCTGACTTCAGAACCCAGCAAGGATAGAGCTCCCCAATCCAGCAAAGGCCTCCCCAGCCAAGTTCCTGACCCCATTCCAGCCCAAGTTCATGCCTCCCCCAATTTTGTCACCATGTTGCGACATTTGAGATCCATTACTGTCTGCAGATAAGAAGTTAAACTCTTAACATTACTGGAGTTCACACTGCATTGTTCCAGCAAAGTTCAAGCTCTGTAACACTTTGAAGTCATTTCCATATTAAAGAACCCCTCTTGGTAATCTTGCACCCATCAGTACTCATGGGACCCTGCTTAAAAGAAAAAAAACAGAAACTTCATTGTGACTTTCCTGCCATCCCAATGGATTAATTTGTCAATGTCGATCCCCTTCTGTTACTGTGGGAAACATCTACTGAAATTCAAAAACTTAAAATTTAAAAAATGCCCAAAATATTTACATTCAACTCTGTAAAAGGTGTTGCTTACTGAAGTAAAAAGAGTTCATAGCTGCTTGTGAAAATAGTTAACTTCCTTTTTCACATTTTAAAAGTTGACAAACACAGACATCATCAATCATTACAATCATTCTATAAAACAACTCCACACACAATAGCATTCCTCTTTTCCCCCCAGTCACACATTCTTGAAATTGTTGATGTGATTGCCTCATGCATTTCACACAATTTACACCAAACAGAATTTCACCATGGCCATAATAAAAGTTTGATTTTAAGAGGTTAATTAACCTCAATAATTTTAAATTAATTCAAACCAATATTTTAAACTAAACAGTGCCAATTGAAAAAAGGGAGGAGCCAAAGACACACTAAGAGACAAAGATACATTCACAAATGCTTTTTAAAATGTTAACATACACACTGAACCATCAAAGAAAAACATTTGTTTTTACAGTCAGACTTGCACACAAAAGACATTCCATGACTACTCATACATCCATAGTAGCAAATTCTATGTTTTATTTCTCTCGGCACAAAAGTTGACAGCTTAAGTGTCAGTTTCGCCTTCACAGAATCATATAGAAACATAGAAAATAGGTGCAGAAGTAGGCCATTCGGCCCTTCGAGCCTGCACCGCCATTCAATAAGATCATGGCTGATCATTCCCTCAGTACCCCCTTCCTGCTTTCTCTCCATACCCCTTGATCCCCTTAGCTGTTAGGGCCATATCTAACTCCCTCTTGAATATATCCAATGAACTGGCATCAACAACTCTCTGCGGCAGGGAATTCCATAGGTTAACAACTCTCCGAGTGAAGAAGTTTCTCCTCATCTCAGTCCTAAATGGCCTATCCCTTATCATAAGACTATGTCCCCTGGTTCTGGACTTCCCCAACATCGGGAACATTCTTTCCGCATCTAACCTGTCCAGTCCCGTCAGAATCTTATACGTTTCTATGAGATCCCCTCTCGTCCTTCTAAACTCCAGTGAATAAAGGCCCAGTTGATCCAATCTCTCATATGACAGTCCAGCCATCCCTGGAATCAGTCTGGTGAACCTTCGCTGTACTCCCTCAATAGCAAGAACGTCCTTCCTCTGATTAGGAGACCAAAACGGAACACAATATTCCAGGTGAGGCCTCACTTAGGCCCTGTACAACTGCAGTAAGACCTCCCTGCTCTTATACTCAAATCCCCTAGCTATGAAGGCCAACATACCATTTGCCTTCTTCACCACCTGCTGTACCTGCATGCCCACTTTCAGTGACTGATGAACCATGACACCCTGGTTTCGTTGCACCTCCCCTTTTCCTAATCTGCCACCATTCAGATAATATTCTGTCTTTGTGTTTTTGTCCCCAAAGTGGATAACCTCACCTTTATCCACATTATACTCCATCTGCCATGCATTTGCCCACTCACCTACCCTGTCTAAGTCACCCTGCTTCTTTTTTTTTTAAACCCCTTTTAAACAATTGGCATAGCACCTTCCCGGACCATGAAGACATAGCAAACACAATGCTTCTCTGAACCACTAGCTTATCCTGCCACGCTTTAAATTTCCTTTTAGATTCTGCATGGTCCTTCTGCCCATCTTGTTTCTCAACCTTTTTCGGCACCACCTTAATGGCAGCTTTCAAATCCTCATCATTTCTAAAACTGACCATTCCTTCAGAAACTTTAAGTGCTCCTGAACAAGCTTCTCCCACTGCTTTAATCTTTATTTATCCTCCAACTCATTTTGAAACTTCTCCTCCTCAAACTTTTTACTTTGATATTTTTTTAACTCCTGTTGGGTCTGTTGCGACTCAGCCAAGGCAGATCAAGCAGTTAAACTAGAGAGACCTTGCTGCTGCTGCAGTGTGGCTGACTGTTCAGTCCTCAGCTCTAATGCGCGAACCTGTAAGTTGAGTCTGTCTATCTCTTGGTCTTCCTGTAACTTAACCTCCTGTAACTGTTGTTTAAGATTCTTATGCACGCATCCCATTTCTAATGTTTTTACTGTCGCGGTGGATGAAATGGCCTCTGGAGCGAAATTCCGCTCTTTGGCTTTTTTTTTTAGGGCATCTGGAAGTCGCTCATAATGGGAGCAGATATGCACACGAGAGGGGCAGAATTTGGGTCAGGGTGCAGTGTCCGCCACTCTCAGTCATCAGCGTAGTGTTGATGATGTCATCACTTAAAGGGGAGAGCCTTCGTGATTTTTTAAGTTCGGTCCACTGGGCTACCAGGGAGGGTTAGGCTGGGTCGGGGGGGTGCCAGGCTGCCTTTTGGCTGCCCGGCCAAACCCTAGACATAATTATCGGCCCGACATGCCAGTCGGCCAACAAAAAAATAAACATGGAGGCAGCGGCAGTGCTTTAATGGGAGTCGCACCACCATTTTAGAAAGCTACAGCCTCACTGGACCACCTTAGAAAAGCTGCTTTTGGCACCACCCGGCGGGAGGATGATTTTCTCGGTGGAATTTTGCCGTCGGGGGAACATCGGCGGTGCGCACTCTGATGACGCACTTAGGACGGCTTGGCAGCAGCGGAGCAGAGGGTGGGGAGTATCACTGCCGAGATACCGCAGGAGCGGAATTTTGATAATGGCGGCAATTACACAAAAAATCAGCGGCCATTGCACTCCTCAGCATGGCCTCCGATTTCCGGTGGTAACAGGCCTTAAGGAAAGGGGCAATTTCGGCCTTTCAATCTCTTGTTCCTTTTCTTTAAGCGACTCTGAGTCTCTTTGAGCACTGTAGTGTGCTCAATAGGCCAAAGGGCCTTATCTGGTTTTAACTTTTCATCGTTTACCCGTTCCTGAATAAACGCAATTACTTCTGAACAAGGCGTCCTCTCACTCGTGATGAAGCACGTCACTAACATGTCACTTGCAGACAACCTCTCTATCTTTTCCTTATACATGGACGCAATGCTCTTGGATGTCATTTTACTAATTCCGATGCGCCTTCGATTACTGATGAGTCTCACATGCGTCTCCGCACTCCCGTAACCGGTTTCTCCTCCTGAAGCACGTGTTGGCCGAATGGCCTACACCTACTCCTATTTCTTATGTTTTTATATTTTTCTTGTGGTGCTGGGGACAGAATGATGGTAAAAACTATTTCTGTTAATCGGTTATACTTTGCAGAATCCAGTGCCTAAGATTTGAGATCTATTTTAAACAAAGAATTATTCTTGCATCACTATAATAACCAAAATGAGCAATCTTTTGTTTGAATCTGGATATGGTTTTCTTGTTAAAATATAAGTTTCCTCCTGGCTTAAAAACCCGCAGAGATTCAGATAATTTTTAAAATAAGGAGATGCGAATAAATTTGTACTCTGAGAAAACTTTAATCATTTGTCAAATATTAACATTGTTATCTGTGCTGCTCGGGCCTGAGCACGTTCAAGGCTAGAGGGTAAATCAATTTTCATTGAGGCATTGACACCGAGATTACCAATTTTTATTGGTTAAGTGAGAAGCATTGAAAGGTTTCTGTTGCGATGGGTTGCTATCTTTAATTGCTATCTTTGGTTGCTAGAGAAATTGCATTCACAGTAACCGCACATAGGCTCAATTTTCCCCAATTATCTGTGCCGTTTTTTTGGCCTGCACCGTTTTTTTTTGAGTAAATTAAAATCTCCAAGTTTCCCCAAAGTTTCTATGCTAATGTAATTCACTTAGGTAGGATTATTTTAGGCTACGATTTTTTTACCTCACTGGGGGCATAACCTGCCACCCGAGCCAATTCTGGCCATTTACTCCAATTTTTCTTTGGATGGCGTATGTGACCACTCTGGAAAAACCTTCTGGGCAGTTAACAAAATCGGCACAGGTAAGAGAATCAGCGCAACAGATGCAGTTCTACGGCCCGGACACAGCAGCAAAGAGGAGGGGGAGAGGAGAGGGAAGAGAGGGGCGAGGAGAGAGGAGAGAAGGAAGAGAGTGGAGGTCTTTCGGCCTGGGTTAGGAGTGGTAACCGGCACCAGTAGGGGAGGGAAGCCTTTTGGCTGGGGTGGGGGGAAGCTTGGGGGGCCGGAGAAAGCACTCCTGCTCCTTCTGGCCCACAAGCAGTGCTGTAAAGGCACTTACTTCCTCCTTGATGCTGTCCTGACCTCACTTTAGCTGCCAGGTTTACTGAGGCCTTGGAAACCTGGCTGCCCACTGTAAAGCCTGCAAAGCATGTTAAATCAAAGGCTGCCAGCCTCATTAATATATTCAAATTGCCAATCCACCCCCTGGCTGCCCGTCCCTTGTCCCGCCTGTATAAAACCCAGAAGTTGATAGGTTGATGGCGGGTTGGATTGGGGTTCAGAATTTTAAAATCCCCCCAAAGTTTTGATGGGAGAAATTGGCTTGATTTGCACCTGCGGGAGCACTATGATGCTAATGATGCTAATAATGAGCGCTAATGATGCGCTATTGGGTTCCCGTCCAGGCATGGGGATTTCACCAACGCCCGCAAACTTCCTTGGTGGTTTTGCGCTGGCACACTTACCACTTCACTCTCTAATGCCCCGTTGATCATGACATCATCTGGTGCGCAGTGTCCCGTTACCGCCCTGGATCAGAAATTCACTCTCACCCCCTGCCTGAGCGCCTGTCGTTAACAACGGCAGGAAGAGGAGGCGGTGTGCAGGCAGACGGCTGCTGGAGGAGCGATATTTAAAGGCATCACCAGCCAATTTATTTGTAGTCGGCAAAGAATGCTGCCTTGTCAGGTTGAGATAGGCAATTTAATCGTTTTTCAGTTTCAGGAGTCTACTGCCTCATAAAAATGATTCACAAATAGGATCTGTACTGGCACTGGACCTTGCCCTCCAGCATTGGAGGCAGAGAGATGTGACCAGAGGGTGGAGGGCCAATAGGGCTATCAACAGCAGGCTTTACCCTCCCAGGGTATTTCGGGAGCACTTCTCCTATATCAATTTCACTGAGGAACAGTGTCTTAGAAGGCTCTGCTTCACCAAGGACGTGGTCACTGTCATGTTTGTAACCTTCACATAACTGTAGCCTTTATGTCACAACACTGTACACTGTATACACCTGAGAAATGCACATCTTGACCACAGGGAGTGAACTTGTGAAAGACACTCCTCACCTGGTCATCCAGGTATATAAAGGGAGGTCCCACGCAGGGTCATCACTTCTTGGTCCTGTGAATACAGGTACAGGTCACAGAGTGACCTTGTCTCCAGTATGTGCCTCGTGTTGATTTGCTGTAGTGTGTAAGGACACAACATTTGGTAATGAGAAACGGGAATCAACGACTCAAGAGAATGACCAATGGTAGCACGGAGGAACGGTACTGTATTGGTGAGGACTGGGACGATTTCGTTGAGAGGCTCCAGCAGAGCTTTGTCACGAAGGACTGGCTGGGAGCGGCAGCGGCTGATAAGCAAAGGGCGCATCTACTGACCAGCTGTGGACCTAAGACGTACACGCTGATGAAAGACCTGCTCGCACCCGAGAAGCCAGCGGACAAGATCTTGAGGAGCTCAGAAAACTGATCGGTGAGCACCTCAAACCGGCGAGTAGTATACACATGGCCCGACATCGATTCTGTACACTCCGACGTCGGGAAGGGCAGAGCATACCGGAATTCGTTGCAGACCTTCGGCGTTTGGCCAGCCTCTGTAAGTTCACAGACGCCTGCAGTGGGGAGATGTTACGAGATTTCTTCATTGAGGGCATTGATCATGCTGGGATTTTCAGGAAGCTAATTGAGACCAAGGACTTGACCTTGGAAGCAGCGATGTTGATGGCTCAAACCTTCATGGCGGGGGAGGAGGAAACCAAGATCATATACGCGCGCAACTCTGTTCCCGACGTGGCGATGGAGCAGGGAGTTAACATGGTAAATGCGACTCAGAACCCCATAGAGAGACAAGGGCAATTAGACACCAACCAGGCAGTAACAGACTCTAGGGTGGGTCCTCACCAGAGACAATGGCAGGTTAAACGGACATTTAGACCATCACAAGGGACAATACGTCCCAGGATGGGACCACTGACACCCACAAACAGAGTGCTCAAGAGTAATCAAAGAGACAATCAGAGAGGAATGCCTGGTAACAGCTCTTTTGTTCACAACAATCTCAGCTCATGCTGGAGGTGTGGGGGCAAACATGCTGCGAAGACCTGCCGATTTCAACAATTCATCTGCAGAAATTGTAACTTTGAGTGGACATTTAGCCAAGATGTGCAGGAAGCCCGCAGCGCGGCTAGTTTACGAAGTGGATGAACCACAAGAGGGGTCTGCAAGGCAGAGGTATGCCTGGGACACAGCAATGGACGCTGAAGTTCAGCGGGTCCAGATGGCAAACATCCATAGCTCATACACAAAAACGCCACCTATGATGATGAGAGTACTGTTAAATGGCATCCTGGTACACATGGAGCTGGACACAGGAGCCAGCTAGTCACTTATGAGCATCCAACAATTCGAGAAACTGTGGCCACTCAGAGCTAGCAGACCCAAACTAGAACGAATTGACACGCAATTACGGACGTACACCAAAGAGATCATCCCAGTGCTAGGCAGTGCAATGTTGGTGGTCACACATAATGGATCTCAGAACCGGCTGCCACTCTGGATTGTCCCGGGAAATGGTCCCGCGCTTTTGGGGAGGAGCTGGCTAGCCGAGATTAACTGGAAATGGTGGGGGATGTGCACGCCATTTCATCTGTGGAGCAAAGTTCATGTTCACAGGCCCAACAAAAGTTCGAGTCATTATTTCAATCTGGCGTCGGGACTTTCAAAGGCACCAAAGTAAGGATAAGCATCACCCCGGATGCCACACCAGTGTACCACAAAGCCAGAGCTGTGCCGTATGTGATGCGGGAGAAAATTGAGAGTGAGCTGGACAGGTTGCTAAGAGAGGGCATAATTTCGCCCGTTGAATTCAGCGACTGGGCAAGCCCCTTCGTCCCTGTTCTAAAAACGGATGGCTCGGTCAGGATCTGTGACGACTACAAGGCCACCATCAACCGAGTGTCGCTTCAGGACCAATATCCGCTTCCGAGAGTGGAGGATCTATTTGCCACGCTGGCAGGCGGCAAGCTGTTCACCAAGTTGGACCTCACTTCGGCCTACATGACCCAGGAACTGGCCAAAGAATTCAAGCTACTGACCACCATCACCACACACAAGGGGCTGTTTGTCTACAACAGGTGTCCATTTGACATTCGTTCAGCAGCCGCTAACTTTCAGAGGAACATCTAAGCCTGCTCAAATCCATCCCTGGAACAATCGTATTTCAGGACGACATCCTTATCATGGGTTGAGACACCGAGGAACACCTCCACAACCTGGAGGAGGTGCTATGCCAACTGGACCGGGTAGGCCTGCAACTAAAGAAGTCCAAATGTGTGTTTTTGGCCCCAGAGGTCGAGTTTTTGGGCAGGAGGGTTGCCGCAGACGGGATCCGGCCTACCGAATCCAAAACGGAGGCGATCCGTCGCGTGCCCAGGCCCGGCAACACATTGGAGTTGCGTTCATTTCTGGGACTATTGAACTATTCGGGAACTTTCTACCGAACTTAAGTACATTGCTGGAGCTGCTACACATGCTCCTGTGTAAGGGTTGCGATTGGTTTTGAGGGGACTGTCAGGAACGGGCTTTCAATCGGGCGTGGAACCTGCTTTGTTCTAATAAGTTATTGACCCTGTACAACCCCTGTAAGAAATTGGTTTTGACATGCGATGCATCATCCTATGGGGTTGGGTGCGTGATGCAGCAGAGTAATGATGAGGGCCATCTCCAACCTGTGGCTTATGGCTCTCCCAAGCAGAAAGGGAGTATGGGATGGTTGAAAAGCAAGCACTCGCATGTGTCTATGGGGTGAAGAAGATGCACCAGTACCTTTTTGGCAGAAGGTTCGAGTTAGAAATGGACCACAAGCCGTTAACATCCCTGTTGTCCGACAGCAAGGCTGTCAATGCCAATGCGTCAGCTCGCATACAGCACTGGGCCCTCACGCTGGCTGCGTATGACTACACCATACGGCACTGGCCAGGCACCAAAAATTGCGCTGATGCGCTCAGCAGGCTTCCACTGGCCACCACTGAGGGGGCAGCGGAGCAAAGCGTGGAGATGGTCATGGCTGTCGATGCCTTTGACAGCACAGGCTCCCCCATCACAGCCCACCAGATCAAAACCTGGACAAACAGAGATACCCTCCTATCTCTTTTCAAGAAATGTGTCCTGACTGGGGATTGGGCGCCCGCACACGGAGCATGCCCTGAAGAGGTCAGACTGTTTCACAGAAGGATGGATGAGCTCTCCATCCAAGCAGACTGCCTACTATGGGGCAGCCGGGTAGTCATGCCCCAGAGGGGTAGGGAAGCATTCATCAGGGAACTCCACAGCGAGCACCTAGACATCGTGCTTATGAAGGCCATTGCCCGGTCACATGTATGGTGGCCGGGAATTGATGCAGACCTGGAACACTGTATTTGCAGGTGCACGATGTGTGCTCAGCTGGGTAATGCCCCTAGGGAGGCCCCACCAAGCCATGGTCACGTATTTATGTAGACGACGCGGGCCCATTCATGGGAAAAATGTTCCTCATTGTTGTTGATGCGTACTCGAAATGGATCGAGTGCATCATATTGAATTCGTGCACGACATCCACCACAGTGGAGAGTCTGTGTGCAGTCTTTGCAACCCACGGCTTGCCGGGCATCCTACTTAGCGACAACGGCCCGTGTTTCACTAGCTATGAATTCCGGGAGTTCATGTCGGATAACGGCATTAAACATGTCAGGACAGCGCCGTTCAAACCAGCTTCCAATGGCCAGGCGGAATGTGCGGTCCAAATCATAAAGCAAGGCATGCTCCGGATTCAAGGACCCTCCCTTCAATACCGTCTATCGCGCCTCCTGCTGGCCTACAGGTCCCGACCGCAATCGCTCACGGGGGTCCCGCCAGCGGAACTACTAATGAAACATACACTAAAAACTCGGCTGTCCCTCATTCATCCAGTCTTGTCAGACATTGTTGAGGGCAAGCGCCAGTCCCAAAATGAGTGCCACGACCGTAACTCAAAGGAGAGATGGATAGAAATCGATGACCCTGTATTTGTTCTTAATCACGCTGTGGGGCCCAAGTGGCTCGAGGGTACTGTAATTGGTAAAGAGGGGAATAGGATCATAGTGGTCAGACTCAACAATGGGCAGATATGCCACAAGCATCTGTACCAAGTAAAAAAAAGATTCAGCATGGACACTGAGGAACATCATGAGATGCTGCCCACATCACTGCCAGTGAATGAGCAACAAGAACCGTCAGCAGCATGCACAGTCCCTGAGGTCAGCCCAGTCGAGCCGGAATCACCACAGGTGACAAAGACGCATGCCAAGGCTCAACAACCAGAGCCTCAACTGCGGCGCTCCACGAGAGAGCGTCGATCGCCTGAAAGACTCAATCTTTGACCCAAAGACGTTGGGTGAGGTGATGTCATGTTTGTAACCTTCACATAACTGTAATTTTTATGTAACAACACTGTACACTGTATACACCTGAGAAATGCACACCTTGACCACAGGGGGTGAACTTGTGGGAGACACTCCTCACCTGGTCACCCAGGTATATAAAGGGAGGTCCCACGCAGGGTCATCACTTCTTGGTCCTGTGAATAAAGGTACAGGTCACAGAGTGACCTTGTCTCCAGTATATGCCCCGTGTTGATTTGCTGTAGTGTGTAAGGACACAACAGTCACAGAGCTCTGCCACCTCCTGCAACCAGACATCCAGCTTCACAGCAGGGTGACCACGGCTCTCTCAGTGCCAGTCAAGTCACTGTCGTCCTCAACTTCTACGCCAGCAGATCCTTCCAGTTTGCAACAGGAGACATATCTAACATATCGCAGTTCGCCGTGCATTGCTGCATCTGCGAGGTCGCAGAGGCTCTCTACAGAAGGAGAAGGGACTACTTTTCCTTCCCCATCACCAAAGAGAAGCAGCACGAGCGGCATGTGACTTTACCAGGATAGCGGGCTTTCCCATGGTGTGGGACGCCATTGACTGCACCCACATTGCTTTGCGGGCACTGCACAACAATCCTGAGGTATTCCGTAACAACATAGGCTATCACTCACTGAATGTGCAGTTGGTCTGCAAGCACACATGCTGAATCCTCACCATCAGTGCCCGCTATCCTAACAACAGTCACAGTGCCTTCATCCTGCGCCAGACCGCTGTGCCAGCTCTGTTCCAGCCATGACCATCGAGCTCGCGGCTGGTCGGAGACAAGTGCTATCCGCTCTCCACCTGGCTCATGACTCCCCTCCACAACCCCAACGCTCCTGTCCAGCACTCATAATGACAGCCATGGTGCCACCAGGAACATCATTGAGCAGACCATCAAGCAACAGTTCCGCTGCCTTGACCGCTCGGGAGGAGCCCTCCAGTACTTGCCTGAGCGTGTGTCCCTTTTCGTCGTCTGCTGAATGCTGCACAACCTCGCCAACATGAGGGCACAGCCATTGCCACCAGGCATAGCCGCACAACCTCAGGAGGAGGAAGAGGGAGACGATGAGGATGAGGAAGAGGTTGAGGAGGAGGACGAGGAGGAGGAGGAGCACGAACAGCAGTGAAGGAGGAAGCAGCCACTCAATCGGCCTTGTGGGAGGGTGGTCCGTGACCACCTCATCAGACTTCGGTTTCAATAAATTCTAGGCCAGTTCACAGTTGCTCAGCATGTCCCCATTATTCCATCAGTTTCTCATTCCATATCACAGCACAAAGCTGAAAAGAGACACAGCACCAAATCGGCCATATTGCATTAATAAATTTATCCAAATTCAGTAACCACGTATAAACAACAATATTAACCAGTAACCCGTGTGCAAACCCTTACTTCCCCTCTTTACAGTGCCATTTCCTATGTAGTGTCTCCACAGTGGCTGCAGCACGACTGGTGGAAGACTGATGATTGTCGGTGCAAGAGACTACAGATGGCCTTGCAGGATGGCCTCGACCTGCTCTGGGCCTCAAATGTCTGGTTGTAGACTGCACCACCTTAGGATGGGTGGCGGCTGTCTAGGCTGGCTGTATGACAGGCAGCGACAAGTGCAATGGCAGAGTGACAGTGGTGGGATCAGGAATGCTGTTATCCTGAGAGAGGATAGCAGGTTACAGTTCCACTGACCCACTGCCACTACCCCGGGGCAACACCTCAGCATCCCCACCAATCTGTTGGAGCACAGATTGGTGGCCTGCTGCGACACTGAGATCCCCAGTGGACTGTGGTGCACCCAGCGATGATGGCAGCAGTCAGAGCTTCTGTGGAATCAAACTGAGACTGCATGAGAGCAGTCTGAGACTCGATGACAACAACCATTGTCTATATTACAGCACTAAGACGTTGCATGGCTTCAGCCTGTAATGGAAGCTGCCACATTGCCTATGACACGTGTCATGAGGTCTGGGTCCCTAAAGACTCTCTGGGAGTCTACCATCCTTTGCAGAGTAGAAATGGTGGGCTCCATGGTGCACGCACAGCTCTGTGCAATATTGGAGGTGGACTCCTCCATGCTCCTTACCATTGCTGAGAGGCTCTTGGGCACTCTTGCCATCACACCTATCATCTCCAAGTGCATGCCTATCACCATTTTTGTGAATGCCTCCCCATCGGGGTGCTCATCTGAGCCCTGTACAGCAGAACTTGCGTACAAACTTTCCATCCAGGGAGCTGACCCCCGAGCTATCCTTTCCCCCCAGCCTTGCTGCAGCCCGCTCATCCCTGGTGCAACACCCAGTGCAGACCTTCGACTAAACTTGCCTCTAAAGATCGCATAGTGCCAAAATCTGAGGTGTTGTCTGCTCCTCCGCCTCCTCTTCTTCCGCCTCACTCTCACTGGGAGGCTCAGAGACAGGGTGCTTATCTGGTTGCTGAATATCTGAATGCTTAAAGGCACAAGACGCGTTAAGGTGAGGGCAGGGGGACACCAAGGGAGCAAGGAATGCAGACAGTATCAGAAGCTGGAACGTGAGAAAGGCATTTGGTATGAGGGGTAAGTGGGATGAGAGGAGAGGGGATGAAGATATCGTTCTTACCCTCAATGGGGTCGACGTCACCAATGACCACGGTGCCCACCATTTAGTGCCCAATTAGTCACAGCACTCGCTCTTCAAGGTCTGTGAGCTGCCGGTGCTGAGGTTCACCCCCGCCTGTTCTCTGCTGCTCCCTCCTATTGTGGGCCATCTTGGCCTGTAAGGGAAATGAATGTGTGTGAGTGAGAATGCGCCTATGTGTTTGGGAGGTGTGCATGCCATAGTTGAATAGCTGTAATTGTAAGCAAGGCGTGAGATGTAGATGTGAGTTTTAGTAGCTGGAGATGCTTGGTGGGTGAGTGGTGAGGGTGTGGTGGTATATGGAGTGTGTACAGACTGAGCTTCAGATGCTGGTATGTAGGACCTGTTGAAGCATGTACTCACCTTGACCACACATGTGAGGTTGTTGAATTTCTTGTGGCACTGTGTCAGGCTCCTCACAACATATGGCCGAGACCATATGTGCTACTTCCCTCCACATTGCCCTGAAGACCTGGGGCAATGGCCTCCTTTCAGTGGCCGGGAACAGCACTGCCCTCCTTCGTTCCACTCTCATGACCAATCCTCCAATGCCTGGTCACTGAAATGGCAAGCTCTCTCCCTAGGACTGAGATCAGCCATGAGAATTGCCGATTCGATTGCTTACAGGTCACCTTCGCAGCCAGCAATGTTGATAATGAGAATCTGCACAATGATGGAACCTCCCCTTTAAGAGCTGGAGGAGCCAGTGTGAATGATCATTCCTGATTGCATTGCACCTGAAATTCCTTAGTGAGGACATTAGCGTTTGATTTAGCATCCCAGTTCTTTCCTGGAGCGCTAACAGCCAACTTAGTGGAAGCTCAGAATCATTAGCACATGGCGCTACTTTTTCAACATTTCTAAAATTAATGCCCCAAATGGAGTGCTCCGAATTTCTAGCTCTTGATCTATAAATTTCCTGGGTAGTAACTTCCTATTGGTACATTGGGTAAATACATTGGCCTAAAAATTGGATATGCCTGAAAATGGGCAGTGTCATGGTCCAGCGCTGTTAAGCTGCGCTGGATCAAACTGGTAGCACACAAAATTTGTGCTCAGTCATCATTAACATGATGTAACAGCACATGTCATTCCACTTAGAATGACACTTGGGAGCACAAATGTCCAGAAGGCTGTGGCAGGAGATATCTGACAATGTGACGGTCACCAATGTAGTCCCCAGGTCCTCCATAGAATGCTGCAGGAAGTTTAATGCCCTCACACGCCAGGTCAATGTGAGTGAAGACTTCACCAAATGCCATATCCCACCATCTGCACCACAAGCCTCACATACTGCTCAATGCACCACTCTCCCAGCTCTCACCTAACAACAATCTCTATCTATCATCACTCAGACTTCACGATCATAGCTTCACTTCACTCTCACAACCTTACCACTGCTGCAACACTCACACTCACAACTATTTAACTATAGCAGGCACATCACCCAAACACATCGCAGCACACTCACTACCCTTTGTCTTGCAGGTCAAGGTCGTGCAGAATCGCCAGGAGCAGCAGAAGACAGGGTGTAAACTGCCATACAGGCCTTGAGCCAACTGGAGAAGAATGCTCAAAATCATTGGAAGGGAAGTCATCGATGGATAGCGGGTATTTACCATCATGATGCGCTGGGCATGGTCGCACACCAACTGCACATTAAGTGAGTGGGAGCCTTTGTGATTAATGAACATCTCAGGATTGTTATGCAGCACCCGTGAAGCCACGTGAGTGCAGTCGATGGCATCCTGCACCATGGGAAGCCCGCTAGCCTGGCAAAGCCACATGCATGTTCCTGCTTCTCTCTGCTCAGAGAAGAAAATGTAGTCCCTTCTGCAGTGAGCATCTGTGATCTCCTGGGTGCAGTGAAGGACAGCGAATTGTGCAATGTTAGCTGTGTCTCCTACTGCAAACTGGAAGGATCCACTGGCGACAAAATTGAGGGCCACAGTGACCTTGACTGCCCCGAGAGAGCCATGGTTGCCCTGCTCTCAGACTGCAGGTCTGATTCCAGAAGGTGGCAGAGTTCTGTGACCATCTTCTTGGTAAAGTGGCACTTCCTAAGACACTGCTCATCGCTAAAGTGGATATACGAAAAATTTAATAAATTTGTTTGAAATCTCTCGGAAGACCTTGGATGGGTAAGGCCTCCTGTTGAGAGCCCTCCTGACCCTCCTTCTCCTCCCATTTGCGCATCTTCTCATCTTTGCTGCCACCGCCTCTCTCCCTAATATACCCAAGCGCAAGGGGAACTGCCAGTTGTCATATATGTATACTCTGTGTATATACAATGCTGGTAACACTAGAGGGTGCAACTGTGGGAGGCCCAGGCAGGAGTTGTATAAAAGGTTGGTCACCACGCGGTGAATGCACTTTGCAGTTACAATAAAGAGACTAAGGTCACAGCAATTCAAGCACAGCACTAGGCCTTGTGGAGTTACTCTACAGATAAGTAGAGAAATATTAACTGCCGATGAGTACAGATCACGGATGCAGAGATGGCTGCCGTTGATGGTTTAGAAAAGTTTACAGAGGGTGAAGCCTTTACTTGGGTTTCGCTGGCCATGTATCGATTCTACACACACCGCCGTACCAAGGGCCAGGATTTAGCGGAATATGTCGCAGACCAACGAAGGCTCGCGGAACTCTGCGAATTTGGCGAACTCCTCAACAAGGTGTTGCAGGATATTTTCGCAACAGGACGGGACGTGAAGCAGACCATCACCTTAAGCCAGGCGTTCACGACCTCAATGTTGAGATTCTCCCAGAATCAAAACTCACTGGCAAGTACTGTGCAGAAAATAACTGTTGATCAAAGAATTAGTCCGACTCGGAGTCCGCCAAGGCATGTAAATGTGAATCATTTAACATGCTGGCATTGTAGGAGTAACCATCGGGCCCGTCTGTGTCAATTCAGACACTATGTGTGCAAAGGCTGCGGCCAAAAGGGCCACCCGCAGCAAATGTGCAGAAGAACTGCGACTCAAGACATGGCAGAGGAGTTGGCAGGAGGTTTCCGATCCAGCAAGGATCATAAAGTACAAGCTAGAGAGGCGACTCAGCCCGAGGAAGCAGTGCACGGGGTGCACACCTTCACTACCAAAAGTACCCCCATGATGATGAAAGTCAAGATAAATGGCATTCCTGTTTCCATGGAGTTGGACATGGGGGCGATTCAGTCACTTATGAGCCAGAAGGCATTGGAGAGGCTGTGGGGCAACAAAGAACAAAGACCCAAGCTGAACCCGATTCAGACAAAGCTGCACACTTACACCCAGTTATCGGTAGTGCGAAAGTAAAAGTATCCAATGCTAGAGATACACGAATTGCCACTGTGGTGAAGAGTTGCAAAATTCGTGGGAGAACCCCCGGCCCAGTGTTTGGACTCATTGGAAAGGAAATTTAACTTGGAACTATCCAGCAGAAAGTTTGAGATCTTAAAGTGCACATGGAAGAAACTATGAACTTTAATCGAATTTGGGATTTTACAAAGCAGGTTGAGGTTGTGTGGACAGGGCTAAGAACTAAAGGAACTATCCTTCAAGAAGCCAGTTTTGAATATTGAAGCTGTCTGGGGTATTGAAACCAAAGCAAATTGTCTGGAGAATTGTGGATACTCGAAAACCCTTCTCCCCAGGAGACATTAACAAAGCAACAATTAACCCAGAGATAGCTAACCATCATCCTGATCTGGAAAAGCATTCCAGCCCATACATAATAACAATGGCACATCCAGCCTGCATGTAAACCCCAAGCACAGACAGACACTGCAAATGCCAAAACTAATATTTCCATCAAGAAACAGATTTAGAAGATCGACACATCCGAGACAGGTTAACATTTAATGAGCCCGCCAAAATATAACAAAGAAATATCAAGCCCGCCAAAATTAAACAAAGAATCCAGGCTGATTTGGTGCAAAGATTAGAACAGCTCCAAAGGTATAACTGGCCCCTGCTTTAACAAAGGCAATGCTTATGTTAGGCAATGCTATGCTATGCATCAGATCAAGAAGGGAGAAAGACCACTGCAGCAGTTTTAACTAGCTTCTCCAACCTCGAGGTCCTGAAATCAAAAAGGAAGAAAGAACATCACCATCGCAGCAGCAACCAACCACTTAGCCAACGTGGTACCACCAAAAGCACCACGATTGACCAACTTCAAAACAAAACTCCACAAGGAAGAAACCGAAGAATCAAAAGTTTCCAATCTACAACCGAGGCCTGACTACCAACAGGTGAAAACATTATCTGAAAAGACTTTGAAACCTATTTCTAACGAAAGAAAACGGGTACTTACCCCATAAGTCCAAAACGTGCCCTACCGCATCAGTGGACACCACCCAACTGAAGATTGCGCAATAAGAAGTCTTCTACGACATTCGGGGTATGGCAAGCAGAACCTACGGAATCCAGTGAACCCCGATATCGCGAACCACCGCCATCTACTAGTAAAGGATCGGTGAGCATAGTCCCTGTTTGCCCTGGAGTTTAACCTAGTCAATGTTAGGCATTGGGAGGTGGGAGTACACTGTATTATTCACTGTAACCCCTTTGAATGTGTGATGTACTGTTCTTTACTTGAGTGATTATAAGTTTGACATTGTATTTTCTTGCCTTTAATAAAATCGAAGTTCTTTTACACCAAACCAGTTGTCTCTTGCACTTTATCACATCCCCCAAATAAATCCAAAGTCTAGAACCCAGGGAGTGGGAGCGATTCGAACCGCTCAGAAGGTCAGAGGTGAACCTGACCCCACACACCACCCCCTACAGTGGGTTGTACCAGGCGACGGGCCAACACTGCTTGGCAGAAGCTGGATGGGGAAGATTTGGTGGAACTGGAAAGATGTCAGAGCACTATCTTCAGTGGACGATGCTTCCTGTGCTCAGGTGCTGAGCAAGTTCCCATCCTTATTTGAACCAGGCATCGGCAACTTCACAGGCGTCAAAGTGCAGATCCACTTGATCCCCGAGGCACAACCTGTTCATCACAAGGCTCGAGCGGTCCCTTACATGATGAGGGAGAAAGGGGGAGATCGAATTGGACAGACTTCAACATGAGGGAATCATATCACCAGTCGAATTCAATGAGTGGACCAGCCCGATTGTTCTGGTACTAAAAAGCGATGGCACGGTCAGAATCTGCAGCGACTACAAAGTAATGATCAACCGAGTTTCATTACAGGACCAATACCCGCTACCCAAAGCTGATGATCTCTTTGCGACATTAACAGGGGGCAAGGCGTTCACCAAGCTGGATCTAACCTCCGCTTACATGACCCAGGAGCTGGCAGAGTCATCGAAAAAATTAACGTGCATTAACACACCCAAGGGACTGTTTTTGTATCACAGGTGCCCGTTCGGGATCCGCTCGGCTGCAGCCATCTTCCAAAGGAACATGGAGAGTCTGTTGAAATCGGTTCCATGCACCGATGTATTTCAGGATGACATCCTAATCACTGGTCGTGACACCACCAAAAACCTGCACAACCTGCAAGAGGTTTTAAGTCGACTAAACAGAGTCGGACTCCGGCTGAAATGATCCAAGTGTGTCTTCCTGGCGCCAGAGGTAGAATTCCTGGGGAGGAAGATTGCGGCAGACTCGAAGACAGAGGCCATCAAGAATGCACCCAGACCACGAAATATAATGGAGCTGCGCTCGTTCCTGGGACTCCTCAACTATTTCGGTAACTTTCTTTCAGGGTTGAGCACCTTGCTCAAACTGTTGCACAAGTCACTACGTAAGGGAGATGACTGGGTTTGGGGTCAAAATCAAGAGGCCGCCTTCAAAAAGGCCAGAAACTTGCTGTATTCGAACAAGTTGCTTGTATTGTATGACCCAGGTAAATATCTAGTTTTAACATGTGATGCATCGTCGTACGGTGTCGGGTGTGCTTTACATCAAGCAAATGTAGCGGGCAAACTCCAACCGGTTGCATATGTGTCTAGAAGTCTATCCAAGGCATAAAGAACCTACAGTATGCTCGAGAAAGATGCTTTGGCCTGTGTCTATGGGGTAAAAGAAATGCACCAGTATTTGTTTGGACTCAGGTTCGAGTTAGAAACCGACCACAAGCCCCTAATCTCACTGTTTTCAGAAAGCAAAGGCATAAACACCAATGCTTCGTCGCAAATCCAAAGATGGGCACTAACACTGTCGGCCTACGATTATACGATCCGCCACAGGCCAGGCACTGAGAACTGCGCCGATGCCCTCAGCCGGCTACCGTTGCCCACCACCAGGGTGGAAATGGCGCAGCCCGCAGACCTGTGCCTGTTCATGGACGTCTTCGAAAACGAAGGGTCACCCGTAACAGCCCGCCAGATCAGGACCTGGACCAACCAGGACCCTGTGTTATCTCTTGTAAAAAGTTGCATCTTCAATGGGGGCTGGTCAGCGGTCCCAAGAGAAATGCAAGATGAGATAGTCGTTACACCGTCGTAAAGACGAAATGTCCATCCAATGGGGCAACCGCGTCGTCCTGCCAAGAAAAGGCAGGGCAACCTTCAACTGCGATCTACACAGTGCCCACCCAGGCATAGTCATGATGAAGGCTATCGCCAGGTTCCACGTTTGGTGGCCCGGCATTCACTCGGACTTGGAGTCGTGCGTGCGCCAGTGTAACACTTGCTCACAATTGAGCAATGCCCCCATGGAGGCTCCACTTAGTCTTTGGTCCTGGCCCTCAAAACCATGGTCCAGGATCCACGTAGATTATCCGGGCCCTTTTGTAGGAAAAATGTTCTTCGTTGTCATGAACGCCTACTCTAAGTGGATCGAATGTGTAATAATGGTATCCAGCACATCCACCGCAAACCATTGAAAGCCGTAGGGCCATATTCGCCACCCATTGCTTGCCCGACATTCTGGTCAGCGACAATGGTTCGTGTTTCACCAGCTCAGAATTCAATGAATTCATGACCCACAATGGCATCAAGCATGTCAGGTATGCCCCGTTCAAACTCGCATCCAACGGCCAAGCGGAGCGGGCAGTCCAAGCCATAAAGCAGAGCTTGAAACGCGTCACGGAAGGCTCCTTACAAACCCACCTATCCCGGGTGCTGATCAATTACAAGACACAACCCCACTCGCTTACCGGTGTCCCCCCTGTGGAGTTACTAATGAAACGTGCACCCAAAACCAGGCTCTCCTTAGTCCACCCTGACCTCAACGATCAGATGGAAACCAGGCACTATTGGCAAAACATGTACCATGATCGCGCAGCTGTATCACGCGACATCTCTGTAAATGACCCAGTGTTTGTGCTGAATCACGGTCATGGCCCCGAATGGGTCGCTGGCACTGTTTTCATCAAGGAGGGGAATAGAGTGTTTGTTGTCAAACTGCTTAACAGACAAATGTGCAGAAAGCATTTGGACTAGACCAAATTGCGATTTACAGGTAACCAGGAACTACCGGGAGAGGACCTTACGTTCAGCGATCCACCTACACACACCCAATCAGCAATAGACCTAGCTGCCAACCACGAGGATGATCCCACCATCTCCAACAGTCCAGTCAGACCAACAGCGCTGCAAGACAGCAGTGGCCCGACCAACTCACCCATGCCAGAAGTGACACTCAGACGATCAACCAGGGAGTGCAGAGTTCCGGATTCCCTCAACCTGTAACTAACTCACAGCAAAGACTTTGGGGGAGAATGTTGTCATATATGTATACTCTGTGTATATACTATGCTGGTACCACTAGAGGGTGCAACTGTGGGAGGCCCAGACAGGAGCTGTATAAAAGGCTGGTCACCATGCGATGAATGCACTCTGCAGTTACAATAAAGAGACTAAGGTCACAGCAGTTCAAGCACAGCACTAGGCCTCATGGAGTTATTCTACAGATAAGTAGAGACATATTACCAGTAGTTGTGAACAGAAGCCTTTAAATAAGAATGAAGGCGGTCTCCACTTGCCCCAATACTCCCCGTCATCTTAGAACCTTGAAAGAAGCTAATAAAACTGTTGGAACTGCAGAAGGCTGCACAGAGCCAGTCAAACAGTCAGCTTCAAGTAGTTGGTGATGATCCCTGTAAATACTGCTGCTGGAGCCTCCTAGCTGCTTGTCAATGTTTGCTCAATTCATTGCAGTTAAGACGTGCCGTTAATTGAAGGGGCAAAGTCGAAAATGGCAGATCGGGCGTTAAATGAGCATTGCACACTCACTAACATCATGATCTACATAATTTTTGCGAGTACGGACATTGGCAGCGCTGCCCCCCAGGCGAAAGTGACGGCTGCCGTGGACCCTGCTGGCAGTGGGCATAAATGCAGAGGCTGCCATTTTTTCCCCGAATTGGGTGGTAACGGCCCGCTCTAAACCCAGAATCTTTAGCCCGTTTTAATGGTATTGTACTGAACCATAGTTCAGTCCGAATCTATGCTAAGTTCCTGGCAAATGGATAAGGCACTAAAATTAACATCAATATCCTAAAGCAGAGAAAGCAAAAATCAACCAAGGTTCCTGGCTCTTGATTGCTATCCAGTGGTGATGTCCCCCAAATTGGAATGGCACGCTGAAATTCATTGTTTATCTGCTTTGATAAAATGCAAGAGGGCTGCTATTGCCGCTGTAATTATACCACATCAAGAGATTACAAAAGGGAGGGGAGAACAGAGAAAACTTGAAAGGAAATCTACAAATTGCACTGCATGAGACCAGGCAGTAAACAATTATCAATCCCATCGCCAGTGCCTATAAGTCAGAAACACATTAAACTAAGATGAGTTCGATTTTTTTCACATCATATTACATACAATTTCCAAGATATGCAAATAAAATTTAACATGAGTTGTTTACATTGCACATTAAAATTAATGGAAAGGATAGAGAATAAATGATTATCATGCTAAAAAAAGAGCATTAATGTTTCATAAGATCATAAAAACGAGGAGGAGGAATAAGCTATTCAGACCTTCGTGCCTGTTCCATCATTCAATAAGATCATGGCTGATCTTCTACCATAACTCCACTTCAATGAACTATCACCAGATCCCTTGATTCTTTTAGTATCCAAGAATCTATCGCTCCATGTCTTGAACATACTGAACAACTGAACATCCACTGCACTCTAGGGAAGAGAATTCCAAAGGTTCACAACTCGCTGAGTGAAGAAATTTCTCCTCATCTCAACCCTAAATGGTTGTCATCTTATTCAGAGATTGTGACCTCTAGTTTTAGATTCCCCAGCTAGAGGAAACATCCTCCCAGCATCTACACTGTCAAGCGCCTTAAGAATTTTATACATTTCAATGATTTAGACGAATGTAGGGGGGTATGATTAAGAAGTTTGCATATGATACTAAAATTGGCTGTGCAGTTGATAATGAAGAAGAAAGCTGTAGACTGCAGGAAAATATCAATGAAGCGATCAGGTGGGCAGAACAGTGGCAAATTGAATTCAATCCAGAGAAGTGTGAAGTAATGCATTTGGGGAGGGCTGCAAGGCAAGGGAATACACATTAAATGGTAGGACACTGAGAAGTGCAGGGGAACAAAGAGACCTTGGAGTGCATGTCCACAGATCTCTGAAGGTAGCCGGCCAAGTACATAAGGTGGATAAGAAAGCATACGGAATACTTGCCTTTATTCGCCGAGGCATAGAATACAAGAGCAGCGAGGTTATGCTTGAACTATATAAAACACTAGTTAAGCCACTAGCTAGAGTACTGCGTGCAGTTCTGGTTACCACATTACAGGAAAGATGTGATTGCACGAGAGAGGGTACAGAGGAGTTTAAGATGATGTTGCCTGGACTTGAGAATTTTAGCTATGAGGAAAGACTGGGTAGGCTGGGTTTGTTTTCTTTCGAACAGAGGAGGCTGAGGGGAGACCTTATTGAGGTATATAAAATTATGAGGGGCCTAGATAGAGTGGATAGGACGGTCCTATTTCCCTTAGCAGAGGGGTCAAGAACCAAGGGGCATAGATTTAAAGTCATTGGTATGCGGTTCAGAGGGAATTTGAGGAGAAATGTGTTCACTCAGAGGATGGTGGGGGTCTGGAACTCAATGTCTGAAAGGGTGGTAGAGGCAGAAACCCTCACTACATTTAAAAAATACTTGGATATGCACATGAAATGCCATAACCTACAGGGTGTAAGAATTCGGTGAAAACATCAACAGCAAAAACATAAACTTTTGAACTTAAACTTTTGGACATTGCTTTAACTTGGCGGTTTCTGCAGAAGGGCAGACAGCCTGACGGGGGACAAGTCCAAACATGTTCCACAGGAATACACATCAGGTGGGCAGGAATTAAAGGCTGAATGGCAGGAAGATGGTTGATGGGGGGGGCGGGCCTTTGTCATGTAATCAGTGAGAGATCAAGAAGATTGGTTGGTGCTCAAGACACAAAGGAAGCGTTTCGACCACCGAGACTTGTTGGACCCTTATCCAGGAACAGGACAATTCACAAAGACACCGTCAGATAAGGTTTTTCATTTTGCTCTTTCAGTTGCACTGCCTCAGGCGAAGGACTAATTTTTGGCGCGAGGAATTCAGAAGCATTTTGCAGGTATAAGAGAGGCAGTTTTTGGCTGCCATCTCTTTCTCTCCTCTTCCATGCTTGCTCGCTTCGTTCAACGCACAAGGACTGAGCACTCGGTTTGGGACGGAGAGAAGAAACCACCATCTACGAGCAAAGAGGGCCTCGCTTTTACTGGGAAGCTGACCTTGAGACTGGACTTGAATATTTCACATTGGTACAGAACCAGAAGATACGCTCATCGGGAGAAGCAGCGAGTAAACCAGAGGGATAATTGGTGAGCATTTATCCCAGCCCACACATCTTTAAGACCACCGCATAGTGTGAACGGGTGTCGTATGTCCCAACCAAGCCTTAGGGGTTTAGTGAGGAGGTTTTCTGCAAGGAGTAAAAAAATGATTAAGAAAGGGAAGATAGACTATGAAAGTAAACTAGCGCAAAATATGAAAACAGATAGCAACGGTTTCTGTAGGTATATAAAAAGGAAAAGGGTGGCTAAAGTAAATGTTGATCCCTTAGAGGACGAGACCAGGGAATTAGTAATGGGGAACATGGAGATGGCAGAAACTCTAAACAAATATTTTGCATCAGTCTTTATGGTAGAGGACACCAACAATATTTCGACAGTGGATAGTCTAGGGGCTAAAAGGCGGGGAGGAACTTAACAACACAATCACAATCACTAAGGAGGTAGTACTCAGTAAGATAATGGGACTAAAGGCAGATAAATCCCCTGGACCTGATGGCTTGCATCCTAGGGTCTTAAGAGAAGTAGCGGCAGGGATTGTGGATGCATTGGTTGTAATTTACCAAAATTCCCTGGATTCGGGGAGGTCCCAGTAGATTGGAAAACTGCAACTGTAACGCCCCTATTTAAAAAAGGAGGCAGATAAAAAGCAGGAAACTATAGACCAGTTTGCCTAACATCTGTGGTTGGGAAAATGTTGGAGTCCATTATTAAAGAAGCAGTAGCAGGACATTTGGAAAAGCAAAATTCAGTCAGGCAGAGTCAGCATGGATTTATGAAGGGGAAGTCATGTTTGACAAATTTGTTGGAGTTATTTGAGGATGTAACAAACAGGGTGGATAAAGAGGAACCAGTGGATGTGGTGTATTTGGACTTCCAGAAGGCATTTTGACAAGGTGTCACATAAAAGGTTACTGCACAAGATAAAGGTTCACGGGGTTAGGGGTAATATATTGGCATGGATAGAGGATTGGCTAACAAACAGAGAACAGAGAGTCGGGATAAATGGTTCATTCTCTGGTTGGCAATCAGTAACTAATGGGGTGCCGCAGGGATCAATGCTGGGACCCCAACTATTTACAATCTATATTAACGAATTGGAAGAAGGGATTGAGCATAACGCAGCCATGTTTGCTGACGATACAAAGATGGGAGAAAAAGCAATGTGTGAAGAGGACACAACAAACCTGCAAAAGAACATAGACAGGCTAAGTGAGTGGGCAAAAATTTGGCAGATGGAGTATAATGTTGGAAAGTGTGAGGTCATGCACTTTGGCAGAAAAAAATCAAAGAGCAAGTTATTATTTAAATGGAGAAAGATTGCAAAGTGCCGCAGTACAGAGGGACCTGGTGGTAGGTGTGCATGAAACACAAAAGGATAGTATGTAAGTACAGCAGGTGATCAGGAAGCCAATGGTACCGTGGCCTTTATTGCAAAGGGGATGAGAACAAAAGCAGGGAAGTCTTGCTACAGCTATATAAGGTATTGGTGAGGCCACACCAGGTATACTGCGTGCAGTTTTGGTTTCCATATTTACGAAAGGATATACTTGTTTTGGAGGCAGTTCAGGGAAGGTTAACTAGGTTGATTCCAGGGACGAGGGGGTTGACTTATGAGGAAAGGTTGAGTAGGTTGGGCCTCTACTCATTGGAATTCAGAAGAATGAGAGGTGATCTTATCGAAACGTATAAGATTATGAGGGGACTTGGCAAGGTGGATGCAGAGAGGATGTTTCCACTGATGGGGGAGACTAGAGCTAGAGGGCATGATCTTAGAGTAAGGGGCCGCCAATTTAAAACAGAGATGAGGAGAAATATTTTCTCTCAGAGGGTTGTTAACCTGTAGAATTCGCTGCCTCAGAGAGCTGAGGAAGATGGAACATTGAACAAATTTAAGACAGAAATAGACAGTTTCTTAAACAATAAGGGGATAAGGGGTTATGGGGAGCGGGCGGAGAAGTGGAGCTGAGTCCATGATCAGATCAGCCATGATCTTATTGAATGGCGGAGCAGGCTCGAAGGGCCATATGGCTACTGCTGCTCCTATTTCTTAGGTTCTTATCATAGGCGTATGTACATTCTGTTGGACAGATTTGGTGGTGCATTTTGAATCCGAGCGGGGTTGTTTTAGTCCTGGGTACTTCGCGTTAGGGGCCTGTTCAGATGGGTCAGGGTTATGTGTTGTACTGTGGTTATTTGTTTTACAGCACCAGGGTGTGTTTTATTGGGTGAAGGTGTGCGCTTTTAATTGAATAAAAGCATTGTGACGGTTGAGACCGAATGATCTGGCTATAACTGTGTATTTCTGTTCACCACTATAATTCCGGTGTGTAGAACTGTTGTAAAGGGGGTGATTCGAAACCACCAGGGGCAAAACCACTTACAGAATCTGGTGACCGCGGCAGGACATCGATATTTGAGTGAACAGACAGTTATGGAAGATCTCAAGGTCAAGAGATTGGCAATGGGGCAGAGGATTTCCTTGGACGTATTCGTAAAAGTTAATGTAACACAGCAGTGGGTGTTAGACCTGTTGCGGGCTGAGAATCCTGAGGACAAAGCTGCTGAGTAGACGGGGAGTAAGGAGCAGAAAAAAGCAAAAGAAAAGGCCATTTGGCTCCTGTGTTTGCAGAAACAAATCCAGCTGCTCAGGGAGCAGGTTGGTAAGCTTAAGGCACAGCTCCAAGAGTCAGAGGAGCAGTCAGCCACAAGGGCCACAGTGGGGAACAGATTAATGGATGAGTTGCACGAGGAGAGGCAGGAAAGGCGTACTCAGGAGGAAACTTTCCGTAACACCGGAGAGTACCTGCAAAGCCAGGTCATCGAGGCCAAGCTCAACGAGCAGGCTGTACGGGAGGAGAATGCCCGCTTAACGAGTAAAGTTGATGGCTGGAGGGGCAACTGAGAGATATTAACTGAGAGCGTACAGGGTAGTTAGCAGTAGGGGGTTTGAGAATTGGAATCACGGGCCCTGCCAAGAAAAAATCCAAAGCTTGACTCAAACTCTAGCCAAGCCAAAGGCATGGTTTACTTGATAGCCCAGGGGGAAGCTCGGGTGGACTGGGAAGAGAAAGGAGAAGATAGCGAGGATTGGGGACAGGATATGATGTCCGACCACCGACTGAAGCACCAAAGGGAACGATGTGGCTCATATGGCAGCAGAAGTTTGGCCCGTCCGTAGACGGCGCGGGTCAGGGCACGCTGCAAAGCGATTTCCTGGTTCCATTCACCACCCCGCAGAATATGATCTCGAGGGTGCCCAAGTTAAAGAAAGAAGGGGACCCCTCAGTTCACTTCACCGAGGTGGGTCAGGTTGGGGGGATTGACGGGTGTAGTGGGGCCGAGGCTCACAAACTGTTGCTGTTTTCCCTGGATGGGAAACTGTCCGCCAAGACCAAATGGAGACAGGGGACCACGGCCAGCTTAAAGGAGGAAATCCTGAGAGCCATGGGTCACATCCAGGGTAGTCCGTTCTCTAGGGTAGAGAGGACACTGCAACTGGCAGGGGAAGCACCTCAGGCATTCGCGGACAGGCTCTGAACTGTCTATGAAATGGCCACGGGTGGGGTGCTTGACAGTGCACAGTTGCAGGGGGGGCCGAGAAACCATTGGCTCAGGATCCTCGTGGCAAACAGTGCTCCGTCGTCTGAGCCTGGCCTTTAAAACCGGCTCAGAGGAGGAGGTCAAACTAAATAAGTGCAAGGTACATGAAATGAAGGCCAGTGAGGCTAGTAAAAAGGAGTGGTGTTTGGAACAAGTTAGCGCAGGGAAGGCTGGGATGTGTTTCGGGTGTGGGAAGACGGGACACTGGAGGAGAGACTGCCCGGCCCCGAGGAGGGGGCAAGGCAAAGGGGATCCTCCAGTGCCTGACGAAACCTGTTGAGGCGAAGGGACCGACCGCAGAACAATTTGATGTTCTGGTGGCTGCCCTTCGGAAAGTTTCTGTGCCAGAGCACGGAAGGGTAGACGCTGCTGTGAGCTGGAAAATCCCAACCGCTCTGGTAATCCCACCACTCTGACTAGCACACACCCAGCCTGAGTACCTGTGTTCGCTCACGTACGATGAGTGGAGTAGACCATGTGTGAGGATGGGGGTAGAGAACGTAGAGGGGAAGTACTTGGTGGACTTGGAGCTTCGAGCACAGTGATCCATGCGAGTAACCCGACCGATTCACCCTGGTCCAGCAAGGTTCCATTCAGTCTCGTGGGGTTTACCGGGAACGAGCAGGCGGGGGCGATGTCCAGGCCATTAGCCATAGATTTAGGATCCCTCCACACCAGGTGAGAATGAGTCCTAATAAAGTGGGAACAGCCAGGGTCAGGAATCCTAGGGGCCGACTTTATGTTAGCCCACAGGATTATAGTGGATTTGAGGAATCACTGCCTTTGGAGAGCAGTGGATTCCGATAAGGAGAAAGAAGTTGTAGTGATCCCAAGTAAAGGGGAAGGAAAAGGCAACATGTGTACCGTGAAGCCGAAGGGGAGTTACGACCTAGAGCAATTGGGCACTACTACCCCGGTTGAGTACCAGGCTTACGTGCGGGACAACTTTGCATCGTTCGCCACACACAAGCACGACTGTGGTAGGGTGACGGGAGTGGAAGTCCGAGTACAGGGGGACCCCATGTCACAGCCACAGAAACAGTACAGTTTCCCCAGAGAGGCAGAGGCCAACTTGGAGACAGCACTGGGATCCCTGGTAGCACAGGAAGTGTTGAGGCCCGTAGCCACACACATGAACTCGCCACTTTGGCCGGTTAGGAAACTAGACCAGTCGTGGAGAGCCATTGTGGACTATCGAGTGCTCAACAAAACACTCCAGCCTGCGCGCTCACAGTCGCGGCCGTAGCTGATCCGATAGAGAATATTCCAGCAAACACAGCCACATTTACGGTGTTGGACATTTCAGAAGGGCTTTGGTTGAGACCCCTGAAATGGGAAGAGTAGTACAATTTTGCCTTTACTTTTAAGGGACAGCAGAATACATGAACATGCCTTCCCCAGGGATTTCATAACAGCCCCTCCATATTCCACCAGTGCATGGCAGACACCTTAAAGGGTTTCAGCAGACCCCAGCAGTTGGTACAGTATGTGGACAATTTACTTTTGTTCTCCAATGAGGGAGAGGAGCATGGTCCGCTGCTGGCCGAGCTGCTGGAGCTGCTGAGAGAGACAGGGTTCAAGGTCAATTCTAAGAAAGCTCAGATCGGTCAGAGGGAAGTAAAATTCTTTGGGCCGACCGTAAGGGCTGGGAAAAGGGCTATAGACGAGACCAAAGTGGAAGGCAGTACAGGAGTTACCAGTCCCCATGACAGTGACGGGGGTGAGATCCTTCCTGGGGCTCACGGGATACTGCAGGGATTTTATTGAGGATTACACCGCCATGGCAGCCCCTCTGCTTCGGCTCCTCCGCAAGGGAGTCGGATGGGAGTGGGATGGGGACTGCACAGCAGCATTTAATTGCCTCAAGGGAGACCTGCAGACGGCACCCACATTAGCGGTGATTAATGGTGGGGAGGCCTTCTTTTTGGAAGTAGCAGCCAGCGGGGACAGGTTGAGCATGGTGCTGCTCCAGGAGCGGCACAGCAAACTGAGGCCCATGGTGTATTCGTCAAGAGTCCTCACGGATGTAGAACGAGGATATTCCAATTGCTGGAGGCATTTCCTGGCCACGCATTGGGCTGTAAAGTGCTCAGAGCTCTTTACGGGATCGTCCCTGATCGTTCTATTAACCCACCATACCCGCACTGAGATGTTATTAGATGGGAGGATAAAAGACAGCACGGTGAGCAGTGCTCGCATTGCCCGCTGGACTTTATTGCTCTCACAAATGCATCTGAGAGTGCAAGGCCCCTGAGTGAGCCCAAGCTGGCCGCCAACATGATCTACCCAGGGACGGCCCACAAGTGTACGGTGGAAGGGGTATGGGACATGGACGTAGGATTCCGGACCGGGTTACACCCAATGGGCCGCGAGATCTACATCGACGGGTCTAGTTCGGTAGTAAACGGGGAGCATTTCACCGGGTGCGGGATTTATGACCCGACGGCTGGGAGAGCAAGGGCCATTAAACTCCCGAGCACCCCAAGCACCCAGCACACCGAATTGTTGGCATGGTGTACGGCGTTACCCACGCTGATGAGTTCCCGATCCCATACACCATCTGCTCGGATTCCATGTTTACGTGCAATTCGTGTACCGAATACTTGGCCATCTGGGCTCATCGCGGTTTCACATCTGCAGACGGGAAGCCCTTAGCTACAGCACCATTGCTGAGAAAGATCTTAGAGGCCACAGGGGCCCCGGGATGTCATTACATCCACAAAGTAAAGGCTCACTCTAAGACAGAGCGCAGAGGGGAAGGCATCCAAAGGCAGAAGAGTTAGCAAAGGAGGGAGCCAGGGAAGGAACTTTTTCGGATCCATATGGGTCCAGCCCAGTAGCAGTGATATGGGACAAAGGGGGGACACCAGGGAGTACAGGGGTAGCATTGGTCCCTGACTTGGGGCAGGACCAGGCACAGGATCCCATCTTCAAGGTCGTCCTGGAGCAGCTGGCTAAGGGCGAGAAGGTAGATGGTCCGTTTGGGGTAGCGGACATCACCGTAAAGGAGGGGATGCTCTTTAAGGGGGATCGGTGGATAGTTCCCGAGGTGCACCAGAGGGAATTCCTCCAGTTGGCCCATGGGGGCCCAGGCTCGGGACACCCAGGGCTGGAGACTACCTGGCAAAGGGTAGAACAGGCAGGGTGGTGGCCGCAACTGAGGGAGGATGTCCGCGATTTTTGCGCAGACTGTGTTGTGCGTGATGAACAACCCCGATCCACAATGTAGGAAAGTTCCCATGGGGCACATGAGAAGGGTAGAGGGACCATGGCAGTCGGTACAGATTGATTACATTGGGCCATTGCCCACCACAAAGGGGGGGTTACAAGTACTGCTTGGTCCTCGTAGACGTGTTCTCCAAGTGGGTGGAAGCCTTCCCTTGCCGATCAGCCACGGCGTTGGCGATGGCAAGGATTTTGGTAAGGGAAGTGTTCTCCAGGTGGGGACTGCCACAGATCGTGGAGTCCGACAAAGGGAGCCACTTCACGGGCAAGTCATGCAGGCCACCTTGAAGGTTCTGGTGATAGAGGGTAAATGGCATGTGGCTCACAACCCAGTCATCGAGGGTTGTGGAGCGACTTAATCGGACCATCAAAGAAAGGTTGCAGAAGGAAACAGGGCCGTCCCCAAAAAGGTGGGATGAGGTCCTGCCATTAGTTTTGATGGGGGTCCGAGCCAGCCTCTCCAGGAGCACAGGGAGGGTCATGCACACGCCTACCCATGTTGTGGCACTGGTTCTTATTGAAGGTCAAGTAAACCAGGATAAGTTTGTCAAGAATCTGTACGAGAGGTTGAAGCAGATTCATTGGCAGGCTGCCAGTAACCTGGGGAAGCAGCACTGGAGTAATCGGTTGCTGCTCGAGCCCCAGAGAACGCATGAGTGGAAGGTAGGGGATCAGGTCATGGTACGAAACTACGCTCACATAGGGACGTCTGAGCCACTGTATATGGGACTTTACAGTATAGTGGATAAAGCAAGCCCCACGGTTTACACAATTAAACTTCCAAGGCGCACGAAGTGGTTCCACGTGAACCAGTGTAAGTTGTTTAACCCGGGGGAAAGGTGAGGAAAGGAAAGAAACACCAAGGTGCTGTAAACAGTATGGTGGATGGAGATCTTCTGCCCATAATTTGGGACAGCGAGGACCCCGTGGTGGGGGCTGTAAGAAGGAGCAGCAGGATCCCACGGCCAAGGACGCTGTGGACGCCTCCTTACAAGCGTAAAAGGCCCAGGCAAGAGGCGCCCTAGCAGGCCACCCAGTAGCACGGGTGGTATTGTACATAGTTTTATTTTAAAGTGTTTTGGTTAGTTGTAATGAAGCCAGACCTGTGGAGGTAGACCCTCTCACAGCAAGATGCTTGTTAGTTTTGTTTTGCAGGAAGCCGAGGACGGAATGGAGACAGCCCTGAGACTGAGCCTGATTTGGATGTTGGCCAGAACGAGACACGGCAGGAGAGGAGACACTGAGTTGTCCTTCCTCTATTGATGTACTGGGGGAATGGACCCACCATGCCACAGGGGGGTTGGACAGGGGACACGGACGGGATGGCAGCCTACTTCCACGAGGGAAGGTGGTCAGGGTGGTTGGGGTCGAATTTGAGGAGATACTCCAGCCACGCTAGGTTCACATATGGAGAGGCTTCCATACCATGTCCCAGACTGAAGGTCACAGCCACATGGGTTAGGGTGACTGAGGGCAAGCGCATTTACTTGAAGTGCAAGGGACACATTCCCCTGGGATGGTGGTGGTGGCTCAGGAAATTGAGTCAGGACACGGGGAACCAGACAGCGGACTGGGAGAGACTAGGGAACGATACGTACCGACAGATTACGGGGACACAGGGGGGAGTGGAAGTGTGCTGGGACAAGTAGTGGAAGGAGGAACTGGGAATTTATGTGTGTATGTGGGGGTCGGAACGGATCGGCCCAGCGGGTGTGTCGATTACCTTTTCGAGGCAATGGCAGGACACCGGAGCTGGGATCAGACGGATTCAGAGTATGGACTCCTGCATGATCCTAGACTCTCCCAACACAATAAATTCCACAGAGCTTGTCACACACAAGAGGAATTGAAGCCCCTGCCCACAGCCCCATCGGTGCAGGCGACAGAAGTTATGTGTCCCACCACCACACCAGGCCCAGGGAATGGTTTAGATTTAGTCCCGACCAGGAAGGTTCTATTCCAGGGGGTGCATTATGCGTTCGCGTCGGTCATTTTTAAACTTAACCAGTGTACATCTGCCCGATTGGTGTCCAAAAAAAACTGAGCAGCTGTATGAGGTCCTCATTAAAGAAATGTTCTGCCAGTTCTTTGAACTCAGTTACGGGGATGTGAGTCTGGAAAAGTTGTACGACATGGGAGTGTACGATGACGTTAGTCCGGGGAGGCAGAGGCGAGAGGTGCTCAATGATGTCGCTACAGCGTTTAGCACGGGTCCATCTCTCGTCAATAGTATGGACGACGTGCAGCTGCAGATGCAGGTTAGCGGTTTAAAGGACCAGCTCCAGGGTGTCCTTGGAGATGGAGCACGCGGTGTCCACCGGTACGCTCGCGGCCTTCCGCGAGAGGTGGGCACCGGAGGGACTGGAGTGCATCATCACGCCCGGCAACCAAATTTTAATTTGATTTTACGTTTTAAAGTTTAATTTGTTTTTATTGCCGGTGCTTTTAGTGTCCCCCTCCCCTTTTATAGGGGGCACTGGAAAAATTTGATTTTAGCGCCCCAAAAAAAACAAAAAAAAAAAAAAGGGGCCTTGAAAATGTCTGCTGTGTCACCCAGGTCGGGTGGCATGGTTTTAATGTTTATGTTTTTGCAGGTAAACTCAAAAGAGTTAAAAGACCAGCTGAGAAAGACCCTGGGGGAAGGGAATGAAATGGTAGGGTCAGAGCTAAAGGAGGACCAGGCGATGACTATTCACTTAAAAGAGGTCATCGTGGAGCTGGAGACACATGCTAAAATGGTTATTGAATTAATACAGTAGGATAGGAATGCCTCGTCACAGGCAGCCATGAATGAAGTGTGCGTGTTGTATGGTGCCCGGTTGCTAGGCGAGGACGCAGTAATTTGGAGGACCTCCGGCAAGGTCGTGTCCCATCATGGGTCAGCAACCGGCACCTTGCAGCGCTCATCCCGTATCATAGTTCGGAGTCCGTGTCAGCTCCGTTTAGCTTCCGAAGCCTACCCCGTCCCAGTGGATTGCGGTCGGTCCAACCACTCAGTTATGGGGATTGTGTTGTGTATGTCGGTGATGGGTGGGACACCACATCCAGCGCCAGTATACAGAGTGGAAAACATTGGCGTCTTACGGGAGGGGGTACACGTACGATACTATGGGGCCCCACCAGTTTTAATAAAGTGGGAGCACGCCATGACCGGCACTGACCTCAAGGGGTGCCAGAGCAGGGTAGCACATGCCATATTGTGCCCCAGCACTTGAACGCGTTTGATCAGCCAGAGTGTGGGTTTGAATCAGAGAGTGCAGAGTCTATTAATTGCACCATGGAGGTGATGGCCCAGAGCCATGTTCCACCTCAGGTAGCATATGCAGGCAACGTGACGTACTGCGTGGACCGCGATACTTGATGTCCGGTCACCGACATGACTTTCTGCTTCAAACCCCAAATCGAAGTTCAAGTGGCCCAAGAGCGCATCCTTTCAATCCCAGAGCCATCCACAGTACACCTCACGGTGAATGACACAATCCATAATCTGCAGCAGTACTTCATACAGTTCGGATATCAGATTCCTTTACTGCCCGAACACCTCACAACGTTAATAAAAGCCGCTGAGCTCTCGCAAAAACATTATTTTACATTGGAACAGACAAACCGGAACACAGGGGAGGAAATTAAAGGGATAAATTGGTTTGAATGTAGAAGTTCCTCCGTGGATCCAGATTTGCTCGCACACTCTTATAATTATACAGTTTCTCATTGTAATGTATTTGTTGCGGCTGTCTTGCAAAAGGCAAAGCAAGGCGCTCCGAAGTCACTGGGAAGCCTTGTTTAAAGGTTGAAACTGAATGTTTTTCTCTGTAAATATGTTGTATGAATGTGTTCGTGTTGTTTTTTTAAGGGATGTATTTGGGGAGTTTCAAAGTAAAGTATATAGCATTGATTGGAGGCCACGATGTGTTTTCACCAGCAGACATTTGATATTCCAGAAGGATTCTTGAAATATCATAGGGGGGACTGTAAGAATTCGGTGAAAACATCAACAGTAAAAGCATAAACTTTTGGACTTAAACTTTTGGACATTGCTTTAAGGTGGTTTCTGCAGAAGGGCAGACAGCCTGATGTGGGACAAGTCCAAACATGTTCCACAGGAATACACATCAGGTGGGCAGGAATCAAAGGCTGAATGGCAGGAAGATGGTTGATGGGGGGGGCGGGCCTTTGTCATGTAATCAGTGAGAGATCAAGAAGATTGGTTGGTGCTCAAGACACAAAGGAAGCGTTTCGACCACCGAGACTTGTTGGACCCTTATCCAGGAACAGGACAATTCACAAAGACACCGTCAGATAAGGTTTTTCATTTTGCTCTTTCAGTTGCACTGCCTCAGGCGAAGGACTAATTTTTGGCGCGAGAAATTCAGAAGCATTTTGCAGGTATAAGAGAGGCAGTTTTTGGCTGCCATCTCTTTCTCTCCTCTTCCCTGCTTGCTCGCTTCGTTCAACGCACAAGGACTGAGCACTCGGTCTGGGACGGAGAGAAGAAACCACCATCTACGAGCAAAGAGGGCCTCGCTTTTACTGGGAAGCTGACCTTGAGACTGGACTTGAATACCACACATTGGTACAGAACCAGAAGATACGCTCATCGGGAGAAGCAGCGAGTAAGCCAGGGGGGTAATTGGTGAGCATTTATCCCAGCCCACACATCTTTAAGACCACCGCATAGTGTGAACGGGTGTCGTGTGTCCCAACCAAGCCTTAGGGGTTTAGTGGGGTGGTTTTCTGCAAGGATCATAGGCGTACGCACATTCTGTTGGACAGATTCGGTGGTGCAATTTTGAATCCGAGCAGGTGTGTTTTAGTCCTAGGTACTTCGCATTAGGGGCCTGTTCAGACGGGCCAGGGTTGTGTGTTGTAAGTAGTTTGTTTGGTTTACACCACCAGGGTGTGTTTTACTGGGTGCAGGTGTGTGCTTTAACTTGAATAAAAGCATTGTGATGGTTGAGACCGAAAGATCTGGCTATAACTGTATTTCTGTTCACTACTATAATATCAGTGTCTGGAACTGTTGTAAGGTGGGTGACTCGAAACCACCAAGGACAAAACCACTTACAAGGGCTACGGACCAAAAACTGGGAAGTGGGATTAGGCTTGATAGCTCTTTGTTGGCTGGCGCGGATATAAAATGGCCTCCTTCCGTGCTGTAAATTTCTCTGATTTTACTGATGTCAGGTAGTTTGATACAATGGGCCCAAGTTTCCACCGACCTTTAGAACGACGCACCTCCGTGAGGTCCGCCGATTTTCTCGAACAAAAAGCGCGCCTAATACTTACCATGGTATTTTCCATGCTGATCAGGCCTCCTTGGGACTTGACTCAGTGCAGCAGAACTAGCGGGGGGGGCGGAGCTAAAGCCCTGGGCCTGCGCCAGCAGCTGCACACGTGCGCAGTAACTTCTGGCCCTCCCAGCGCATCCTGGCTCTGGGTGACCCTATCCCTGGCTGGCCACTACCTTCCCGCGCTCACACCAGTTCATTGCTGCATCCTCTGCTGCCCCTCCCGTTCAGTTGGCAGAGTGTGTGCCGGGGAGCCCGGGAGAGCAGGACCTGGAGGAGTCCGGGCCACCAGATCAGCACCAGGAGTCATACAGCATGATTGCAGCGGAATTCTTTGAGACACGATACTAGGGGGATGAAGCTACTGGTTTGTGTCACTGATCACATCTATGTCAAGAAATTTAAAAGCATTAATGCCTAAAGACAATATCCCTTTTGGACTTTATAAATTGAGTTCAAGACTCAATCCACTCTGAGGGCTACAAGAAACAGGTGCGGGGGGACTTTTGATCGGCTGGGTGGGGGGGGGGGGAGGAGGAGAGTTTCTTTAAATAATTTAGAAAAAGAACAAGCTGCTCGAATTAGAAAAGTTGTCCCGACACTGTCTGCTGATAAGGGCAGGAAGAAAGGTAGTCAGCACCATCAAAATTCAACTTCTAATATAAATGATATTAAAAAGTGCATATTTTATGAAGCTTTATATAGTGGAATGTGTAAATTATGCAAAAGTTACAGTACACGATCTGTATTAGTTGTTGTGAAGATGTTTAGTTCTTTGCAAGCCCTCTAACTTCCCTTACCACCCCGCCGTCCCCCCATCTCTGGCTACCTGTGCCTGATTTGTAAGTGTCCGTAAGTAGATACATACGCCGGCCTAAGTTAGTTTGGAGTAACTTTTCACTGTCTAAACTTGCTTAAATGGCCAAAACAGGTGTAAGTGGCTGGTAACGGCCCCTTTTGAAAAAAAAAACTGAACTGAAAAGAAACTGAACTAACTCACTGAAACTGGAGCAAACTAAATGTGGAGAATTGCAATTTTTAAGATACTCCAAAAAAATCTAGTTGCTCCAAAAAAATAGGAGCAACTCCTGTCGAAACTTGGGCCCATAGTCACGAACATAATTTAGTACTGTTACAAAGGAAATTAACTCTAGTGCCTTAAAGTTGCTGTTCTTAGGAATTCCAAATAATCAAGATATATTAATACATTAAATTGATATAATAGGGTAAACATTCTGATTATATAAGTCAGTAATGCAGGAGCTTATCATTTTTCCAGCAGCTAGTTAGGATGGCAGACATCTAATTTCCTGTGCTCCAAACCACCAACCTTGCTGAAACATTTGGGATTGGCCAAGTTAAGTATGCAGATTAAGTTCCTGGGATAGAATGCACCTAACACAGGGAGCTTGGTCGGTGGGGGTGGGTTGACCTGCTTTCATTCAGTGTGCCACTTCCACCAATAATGATAGGTGGAGGCAATACGGCTCTATTTCACTGACATATCTGATTTCATCGTGTACCTTTTCCAGTATTAAATATTCCAATTGTAGCTATTTTAAAAACAACCCCCATCATTAATTTCACATTTCTAAATGGCACAGGATGCTACAAGTTGCAGTTAGATGCCCTGTCACTTCCTGAGCCAAATTGAATGATTGATTGAAGCTACTTTAGAGATCCCCTTTTGTTTGTGGCTCTCTCTGTTTTGCAGGAGTGGCACTTGTTTATAATTGGCTCCCTAGTGATTTGAGACAATAGCCTTGAATTTCCTCAAGTTTCCGCACATAACTACAGTTTGTGGCATACTTCTCCTGAGTTTATGGTGGCAGAGCGATAACAGCTCCGAGGAATTGCTGGGACAACCTTTGGGAAAATTTTTGAAGTTGCTCCAGTGCTTCTTTTGTATGCAGGATGTGCACTTTGTATAGTTCTCACACACTCTGTGAGTAAACAACTTATGCGTGCATTAAGCCTGATGGCAAAATTGCATGTGGTGCATGTCCCAGCGGATGGAGCAATATTTCGAGACAAATGATTTCCCAGTCCGTAGACACTAAAATTGTGCTGGTGTGAATGATCCCACTGATCAGAAAATCAACCCCACAGTGCCAAACAAAACAGAATTGCCCCTGCCTAGTGCAATGTTTAGCATCCTTACAGAATCGGATACTGTAGCGTAATAGAAACAACCACAAATAGTGTTTTAGTGGTGAATGCATAAACAAAGCATTGATGAAAACAACAAAATATGACCAAGGAATGCTTAAAATCCAAAGGCATGTAAATAGAATTACAAGAGTGCTTGGCAATTTGCATCTTTAAACAAAACATTTTATGCTTCACTGCTTCCTATTATTCAGTTGCTTTCCTGTTGAGTTTTATTGGGGAAATTGCTGTTTTTGTGATTTGGTGCTAGTGCAGTTTATGAAGAGAATGGAGCCAAATTTCCATGAAGGTTTTGAGGGTCTCCCACCATAACTCCAGTAGAATATTGGTGGGACCCCCTGTGTAATGTATAAGAACATAAGAAACAGGAGGAGTAGGCCATATGGCCCCTCGAGCCTGTTCCGTCATTTAATACGATCATGGCTGATCCGATCATGGACTCAGGTCCACTGCCCTGCCTGCTCCCCATAACCCCTCGTCCCCTTATCATTTAAGAAACTGTCATATTTCTATCTTAAATTTATTCAATGTCCCAGCTTCCACAGCTCTCTGAGGCAGCGAATTCCACAGATTTGCAACCCTCAGAGAGAAGAAATTTCTCCTCATCTCTGTTTTAAATGGGCGGCCCCTTATTCTAAGATTATGCCCTCTAGTTCTAGTCTCCTCCATCAGTGGAAACATCCTCTCTACATCCATCTTGTCAAGGCCCCTCATAATCTTATACGTTTCGATAAGATCACCTCTCATTCTTCTGAATTCCAATGAGTAGAGGCCCAACCTACTCAACCCTTCCTCATAAGTCAACCCCCTCATCTCCAGAATCAACCTAGTGAACCTTCTCTGAACTGCCTCCAAAGCAATATATACTTTTGTAAATATGGAAACCAAAACTGCACGCAGTATACCAGATGTGGCCTCACCAATACCTTATATAGCTATAGCAAGATTTCCCTGCTTTTATACTCCATCCCCTTTGCAATAAAGGCCAAGATACCATTGGCCTTCCTGATCACTTGCTGTATCTGCATACTATCCTTTTGTGTTTCATGCACAAGTACCCCCAGGTCCTGCTGTACTGCGGCACTTTGCAATCTTTCTCCATTTAAATAATAACTTGCTCTTTGATTTTTTTTCTGCCAAAGTGCATGACCTCACACTTTCCAACATTATACTCCATCTGCCAAATTTTTGCCCACTCACTTAGCCTGTCTATGTTCTTTTGCAGATTTCTTGTGTCCTCCTCACACATTGCTTTTCCTCCCATCTTTGTATCGTCAGCAAACTTGGCTACGTTACACTCAGTCCCTTCTTCCAAGTCATTAATATAGATTGTAAATAGTTGGGGTCCCAGCACTGATCCCTGTGGCACCCCACTAGTTACTGATTGCCAACCAGAGAATGAACCATTTATACCAACTCTCTGTTTTCTGTTAGTTAGCCAATCCTCTATCCATGCTAATATATTACCCCCAACCCTGGGTACTTTTATCTTGTGCAGTAACCTTTTATGTGGCACCTTGTCAAATGCCTTCTGGAAATACACCACATCCACTGGTTCCCCTTTATCCACCCTATTCGTTACATCCTCAAAGAACTCCAGCAACTTTGTCAAACATGACTTCCCCTTCATAAATCCATGCTGACTCTGCCTGACCGAATTTTGCTTATCCAAATGTCCTGCTACTGCTTCTTTAATAATGGACCCCAACATTTTCCCAACCACAGATGTTAGGCTAACTGGTCTATAGTTTCCTGCTTTTTGTCTGCCTCCTTTTTTAAATAGGGTGTTACATTTGCAGTTTTCCAATTTGCTGGGATCTCCCCAGAATCCAGGGAATTTTGGTAAATTACAACCAATGCATCCACAATCCCTGCCACTACTTCTCTAAAGACCCTAGGATGCAAGCCATCAGGTCCAGGGGATTTATCTGCCTTTAGTCCCATTATCTTACTGAGTACCATCTCCTTAGTGATTGTGATTGTGTTAAGTTCCTCCCCCGCTAAAGCCCCTTGACTATCCACTGTTGGGGTATTGTTAGTGGCCTCTACCGTAAAAACTGATACAAAATATTTGTTTTGAGTTTCTGCCATCTCCATGTTCCCCATTACTAGTTCCCCAGTCTCGTCCTCTAAGGGACCAACATTTACTTTAGCCACTCTTTTCCTTTTTATATACCTACAGAAACTCTGGCTATTTGTTTTTATATTTTGTACTAGCTTAGTATCATAGTCTATCTTTTTTTTCTTCTTCGTTTTTTCGTCGTTTTTTGCTGGCTTTTAAAAGCTTCCCAGTCTTCTGTCCTCCCACTAATTTTGGCCATTTTGTATGCCCTTGTTTTTAATTGGATACCGTCATTTATTTCTTTAGTTCGCCACGGATGGCTATCTTTTCTCTTATGCCCTTTCCTCCTCGTTGGAATATACTTTTCTTGAGAGTTGTGAAATATCTCCTTAAATGTACACCACTGTACATCTACCGTCCTACACTTCAATCTATTTTCCCAGTCCACTTTACCCAACTCTGCCCTCATACCTTCATAGTCTCCTTTATTTAAGCTTAGTACGCTGATTAGAGATCCAACTTTCTCACTCTCCATCTGAATTTGAAATTCAACCATGCTATGATCACTCATTCTGAGGGGATCCTTTACGAGGAGATTGTTTATTAATCCTGTCTCATTACACAGGACCAGATCGAAGATAGCCTGCCCCCTGGTTGGTTCTGTTACATACTGCTCTGGGTATCGTCAGCATACATGTGGAAGGTGACATGTTTTCAGATAACGTTGCTGAGATTCAAAAGTCAGGGTTTGATGATGTCGTTTAGATCCTCACAACATTTTACCCTGCAGCAGTGAGGTCAACTTCTGGTGCCGCTTTGCCAGGGAAACTCTGAGTTGAGGGACAGCAATGCCAGAAGAGGAACAAAAAGATAAGTTAATTTTATTTTCCCTTGTAGGTGAGGATTAGCAGGGATGCTCCTTCAGGCCCCACAAGGAATCCTTGCGCCTTCCCTACTTGGGCTTCCTACGATTACCTTTGACCTCCCCATCACTTACCGTGCGAGACACCGTTTCCTTGGGAGCAGCCTCCTGACACAATCATCTACTCCCAACTGCTGGCCTAACGTCATTGGCACCGAGTTCAGGCGGGGGTCGGACCAGCCTATTTAAATGAGGCCCGTGAGTTAAAATGGCCTGGGTCTCACGTTGGTGAGCCGGGATGAACCTAATGCTCACCAGGCCGGCTCCACGTTAACTGCTCACCTGAAATTATAATGAGGGCTTTAGACTTTTGTCTTATGAAGAAAATAGGCAGAAGTCTTTTGACAGTGAAGCCTTCGTGAGGATGGGGGCTGGTGGGAAAAAAAGGCAGGTGTAATCTGTTCTGTAGCTGCTGGTCGATGACTTTTTTGTTCCACATCCTCTCCTTCCTGTGCACCCACTCATGCTGTGGGGATGGAGATTCTTTCCATCACCTTCCACGAGAAGCTGCAAGCCTTTCTTCATTGCAATATCATGTAGGACTCAACAATGTATTCTGATTCTGGTGACTCTCACTAGGCTGTTCGCCAGGGTTCCACTAATTTTAATCAGTCACATAAAACAAGACTTCAGAATGCATATAATCTGTTCGATCATACGTTTTTAATCCCATTGGGTCTCATTATACCTGTTAATCTGTTAGCTGCTTTTGTCTGCAGCAGCCTTAGAGGACTCATAAACTATGTCTGAAAAGTTATCTTTTCTGTTCTCTCCTAACTGATGCTAACTCACCGGGTACTTCCAGTATTTCCTGTTTTTTTTCAGCATTTTTAGCATTGGCATTTGTTTTTATTTGTTTATTTATAGAAAAATGAGAATCTCATTTAAGCATTGCATCTCTAGCGGTCTTGACCTGGTTCGAATTGTTTAGAGCAAAGAAAGCCTGGCCATGTCTGTGGTATTGTAGAGAATGGGATCTGAGAAAGACTGTTACTCTTATCGATATCATTCATTTGATTTTATTGGACATCCCTATCATTCATAAAAATAAAACAGGAAAGTTGGCTCAACCTTGGCTAACAAGGGAAATTAGGGATAGTGTTAAATTCAAGGAAGAGGCATTTAAATTGGCCAGAAAAAGCAGCAAACCTGAGGACTGGGAGAAATTTAGAATTCAGCAGAGAAGGACTAAGGGTTTAATTAGGAGGGGGAAATAGAGTATGAGAGTAAGCTTGCAGGGAACAAAGAAACTGACTGCAAAAGCTTCTATAGATATGTGAAGAGAAAAAGATTAGTGAAGATTAATGTAGGACCCTTGCAGTCAGATTTCATAATGAGGAATAAGGAAATGGCAGACTAATTGAACAAATACTTTGGTTCTGTCTTCACTAAGGAAGACCCGAAAATACTAGAGGACCGAAGGTCTAGCGGGAAGCAGAAACTGAGGGAAATGGACTGAAGGCCGATAAATCCCAGGGCCTGATAGTCTGCATCCCAGAGTACTTAAGGAAGTGGCCATAGAAATAGTGGATGCATTGGTGGTCATTTTCCAACATTCCATAGACTCTGGATCAGTTCTTATGGATTGGAGGGTAGCGAATGTAACACCACTTTTTTAAAAAGGTGGGAGAGAGAAAACAGGGAATTATAGACCGGTTAGCCTGACATTGGTGGTGGGGAAAATGTTGGAATCAATTATCAAAAATGTAATAGAGCATTTGGAAAGCAGTGACAGGATTGGTCCAAGTCAAAATGGATTTATGAAAGGGAAATCATGCTTGACAAATCTTTGAGTTTTTTGAAGATGTAACTAGTAGAGTGGATAAGGGAGAACCAGTGGATGTGGTATATTTGGACTTTCAAAAGGCTTTTGACAAGGTCCCACACAGGAGATTAGTGTGCAAAATTAAAGCACATGGTATTGGGGGTAATGTATTGACGTGGATAGAGAACTGGTTGGCAGACAGGAAGCAAAGAGTGGGACTAAACGGGTCCTTTTCAGAATGGCAGGCAGTGACTAGTGGGTGCTGCAAAGTTCAGTGCTGGGACCCCAGCTATTTACAATATACATTAATGATTTGGACGAAGGATTGAAGGTAATATCTCCAAGTTTGCAGATGACATTAAGCTGGGTGGCAGTGTGAGCTGTGAGGAGGATACTAAGAGGCTGCAGGGTGACTTGGACAGGTTGGGTGAGTGGGCAAATGCATAGCAGATGCAGTATAATGTGGATAAATGTGAGGTTATCCACTTTGGTGGCAAAAACAGGAAGGCAGATTATTATCTGAATGGTGACAGATTAATAAAAGGGGAGGTGCAAAGAGACCTGGGTGTCATGGTACATCAGTCACAGAAGGTAGGCATGCAGGTACAGCAGGCAGTAAAGAAAGCAAATGGCATGTTGGCCTTCATAGCGAGAGGATTTGAGTATAGGAGCAGGGAGGTCTTACTGCAGTTGTACAGGGCCTTGGTGAGGCCACACCTTGAGTATTGTGTGCAGTTTTGGTCTCCTAATCTGAGGAAGGACATTCTTGTTATTGAGGGAGTGCAGCGAATGTTTACCAGGCTAATTGGCGGATGGCAGGACTGACATATGAAGAAAGACTGGATCGGCTAGGCTTATACTCACTGGAATTTAGAAGGATGAGAGAGGATCTCATAGAAATATAGAAAATTATGATGGGATTGGACAGGTTAGATGCAGAAAGAATAATCCGGATGTTGGGAAGTCCAGAAACAGAGGACACATTCTAAGGATAAGGGGTAAGCCAAATAGGAGCGAGATGAGGAGAAACTTTTTCACCCAGAGAGTGGTGAACCTGTGGAATTATCTAGCACAGAAAGTTGTTGAGACCAGTTTGTTGGATATATTCAAGAGGGAGTTAGATGTGGCCCTTACGGCTAAGGGGATCAGGGGATATGGAGAGAAAGCAAGAGTCGGATACTGATGTTGCATAATCAACCATGATCATATTGAATGGTGGTGCAGGCTCGAAGGGCCGAATGGCCTGCTCCTGCACCTATTTTCTATGTTTCTATGTTAATAGCTATAAACTGCAGAATCCAAAAGCAGGAGTTATTTTCCCACATTCTGAAGAGAGCTGCAGTATTATATTACTTGATGGGTAACAACTTTATAGAACACTGAAGTTACCAGCTGTGACAAGCTAATAATCTTCAGCACCAAAAATAACAGTGAAGTAGCAATTGGTATGCATTGCACTTGTATTTTGGATGTAAAACGGGCACAAAGCACACCAATTTAGCAATGAGATGGCCTGCACCTAATCTGTGCAGGCACTGATCCCACTGCTAAATTCGTGGAGGCTTTATTTTTTTAAGCAACTTGGATATAATTTTATATAACAATTAGGAGCCTAATGACATCGGTAGTGGGTAAAATGATGGAATCAATTATTAAGGATGTCATAGCAGCACATTTGGAAAAAGGTGACATGATAGGTCCAAGTCAGCATGGATTTGTGAAAGGGAAATCACGCTTGACAAATCTTCTGGAATTTTTTGAGGATGTTTCCAGTAGTGTGGACAAGGGAGAACCAGTTGATGTGGTGTATTTGGACTTTCAGAAGGCGTTCGACCAGGTCTCTCACAAGAGATTAATGTGCAAAGTTAAAGCACATGGGATTGGAGGCAGTGTGCTGACGTGGATTGAGAACTGGTTGGCAGACAGGAAGCAAAGAGTAGGAGTAAATGGGTACTTTTCAGAATGGCAGACAGTGATTAGTGGGTTACCGCAAGGTTCTGTGCTGGGGCCCCAGCTGTTTACGTTGTACATTAATGATTTAGACGAGGGGATTAAATGTAGTATCTCCAAGTTTGCGGATGACACTAAGTTAGGTGCAGTGTGAGCTGCGAGGAGGATGCTATGAGGCTGCAGAGTGACTTGGATAGGTTAGGTGAGTGGGCAAATGCATGGCCGATGAAGTATAATGTGGATAAATGTGAGGTTATCCACTTTGGTGGTAAAAACAGAGAGACAGACTATTATCTGAATGGAGACAGATTAGGAAAAGGGGAGATGCAACGAGACCTGGGTGTCATGGTACATCAGTCATTGAAGGTTGGCAGGCAGGTACAGCAGGCGGTTAAGAAAGCAAATGGTATGTTGGCCTTCATAGCGAGGGGATTTGAGTACAGGGGCAGGGAGGTGTTACTACAGTTGTACAGGGCCTTGGTGAGGCCACACCTGGAATATTGTGTACCGTTTTGGTCTCCCACCTTGAGGAAGGACATTCTTGCTATTGAGGGAGTGCAGCGAAGGTTCACCAGACTGATTCCCGGGATGGTGGAACTGACATATCAAGAAAGACTGGATCAACTGGGCTTGTATTCACTGGAGTTCAGAAGAATGAGAGGGGATCTCATAGAAACATTTAAAATTCTGACGGGTTTAGACAGGTTAGATGCAGGAAGAATGTTCCCAATGTTGGGGAAGTCCAGAACCAGGGGTCACAGTCTAAGGATAAGGGGTAAGTCATTTAGGACCAAGATGAGGAGAAACTTCTTCACCCAGAGAGTGGTGAACCTGTGGAATTCTCTACCACAGAAAGTTGTTGAGGCCAATTCACTAAATATATTCAAAAAGGAGTTAGATGAAGTCCTTACTACTAGGGGGATCAAGGGGTATGGTGAGAAAGCAGGAATGGGGTACTGAAGTTGTATGTTCAGCCATGAACTCATTGAATGGCGGTGCAGGCTCGAAGGGCCAAATTGGCCTACTCCTGCACCTATTTTCTATGTTTCTAATGCCTATTGAAGGACCCCATCAAGAAATTAGTCAACGATGCACTGGGCAGGTGTCGGGCCTTCCCCACTCAAGATTTTTCAACGTCACCAACGAGAAGTAACTTTTATTTTTTAAATTTGAAAAAAACTATTACCATGGAGCCAGGAGGAAAGGAATCTCCTACTCCACTGGAATCGTGATTAGTGCGGCCCGACATTTATTTCTTCACGAGGTTGAGCTGCCTGTGGAGGTGTGACCAATGGTGGCAGCATGCGCTGAGCCTCTCAATAAGGACAAGGACTGATTTCAAGCTATCCTCGGGTCCCTCGGTTCAGGAGCACACTGGTCGCATAACACCACAGATCTGGACCCAAAAGTGTTGGTGCTTCCAATCTCGATGCAGATAGGTTCCCATTACAGTCTGTAGGGCCAGATACTAGCAATGAATAATATTTTTTCCAGACCCCTAGAATGCTCTATGGGTTTGGTCAAGCGCATCAGGCTGGTCATTCATTGCTATTAGACCAGAGGAGTCCTTTTTCTCTAACTGTTATAGAAACAAACTTTAACCAATAGAAAAATGATCTTGAATTATTTTTGTATAATTGTGCACCTTTGTGGATAACTGCAACCCACTGATTCTATTCATCTTTCTGAAGACACTCTGGCCTCACAATACCTGTATTGTCATTTAATTTTGCAGCGGTGTTTGATTGCACTTCAAAGACTTTGGCTTAGAAATTGGGGAATGCTGGAAACCTGCCAGTAACATAGGCGGTGCAGGATAATGCCGGCGGCCGAGAGAGTGATTTTGGTACTGTCTGCCAATTATCATCAGTGGGCAGTGATTTGCTAGTACAACACGCTCTTTGCTGTGCTAATGTCAGAAGGCGGCCAAAGGTCGGCTCTGACTCCCGCTTGCATGTGAACGGGAGCGGGGAAAAATGGAGCGACACGAACAGATGCCATACATGCTCCAAAAATATTAGCTGCCACGCGGTGTTTGTCCCTTTTTTGTTTGTTTATGACCTGAATGCAGATAAGAGAGATCTTATCAGAGATCATCGTCAATTGTTGCAATAGAATTCACCCATTGATTTACTGACCTACGAACACTGTCGGCCTCCCGGTAAGCTGCCAGAAAATGCAGCCACCACCGCCTGTAACTGATGGGTAAAAAGTGAAAGTTTAAAAGATGGACCTTAGCAAAGGAGGCATGTGAAATTCTGGCATCCATCTGAGGTGTTTTCTCCTTGTCAGCCTCCATCCTCGAACACAATCTGCCAGACTCCTGATGGCCGTTAAAGCTGCTAAGAGACCTGTTAGCAGCAGTATTCACTTGAGTGATTTAGTGTGGACAGCAATGCGAGCAGAGACCTCCAAAATGGATTAGCTGGCGTCAACTCGGCATTGCATGTCGATTGATGTCACACTCCACCTCATTAAAATAGTCTCGCTGATAGCAGTTAACGGGAGCGCTGACCGACTGCTCAAAATGGCTGCCTCCGTGGTATGCGTCACCAGCTGCCACAAGAGCACCGGCCGGTGTATTTTCGGCATTACATGGCCCTAATGGGCTGGTGAAAACCACCCTAATTTCTAGGCCTTTAAGTACTATTTTAAGGGCTGGATTTTCCGCTATTTTGCGCCTCTGTGGAACGGTAAATGGTATTTCTGGGTGTCAAACAGGGTGTCGAGGATTTAGCGCCCGGTCAGAAGTCGTCGATGTTTTTACGGCGTCGCAAAAACTTACCACTCCGCCCTCCGTTTTGATCATCATGATGACATAAATCATTGTGCAAGACTGCGCTAGCACCCCGGGTAGAACTTTCGGCCCAACACCTGATTTAGCGACTGCCCCAGGAAGCGACCTAAAAAAACTGGCGGTCCCAGAGTGCAGCAGGCGTAATTAACGGCATATTTAAAGGGAGGCTGGAAGATCTTATATCGCAGTTGTCAGTGACTGCCAGAGTTGAGCGCAGAACATTGCGTGAGTCTACAGTTCAAAGCGGCACTTTTAGAAACATAGAAACATAGAAAATAGGTGCAGGAGTAGGCCATTCGGCCCTTTGAGCCTGCACCACCATTCAATATAATCATGGCTGATCATGCAACTTCAGTACCCCATTCCTACTTTCTCTCCATACCACTTGATGCCTTTAGGCGTAAGGGTCACATCTAGCTCCCTTTTGAATATATCTAACGAACTGGCCTCAACAACTTTCTGTGGTAGAGAATTCCACAAGTTCACAATTCTCTGAGTGAAGAAGTTTCTCCTCATCTTGGTCCTAAATGGCTTACCCCTTATCCTTAGACTGTGACCCCTGGTTCTGGATATCCCCAACATCAGGAACATTCTTCCTGCATCTAACCTCTCCAATCCAGTCACAATTTTATATGTTTCTATGAGATCCCCTCTCATTCTTCTAAACTCCCGTGAATACAGGCCCAGTCGATCCAGCCTCTCCTCAAATGTCAGTCCTGCCATCCTGGGAAACAGGCTGGTGAACCTTCGCTGCACTCCCTCAATAGCAAGAATGTCCTTCCTCAGATTAGGAGACCAAAACTGTATACAATATTCAAGGTGTGGCCTCACCAAGGCCCTGTACAACTGCAGTAAGACCTCCCTGCTCCTATACTCAAATCCTCTCGCTATGAAGGCCAACATGCCATTTGCCTTCTTCACCGCCTGCTGTACTTGCATACCAACTTTCAATGACTGATGTACCGTGACTCGTTGCACCTCCCCTTTTCCTAATCTGTCACCATTCAGATAATATTCTGCCTTCCTGTTTTTGCCACCAAAGTGGATAACCTCACATTTATCCATATTGTACTGCATCTGCCACGCATTTGCCCACTCACCTAACCCGTCCAAGTCACCCTGCAGTCTTTAGCATCCTCCTCACAGCTCACACCGCCACCCAGCTTAATGTCATCTGCAAACTTGGAGATGACACGATATGACAATTCTTTGTTTTCAAAGTCAATAAGAGATTTCAATGCGGGCAATGCTAGTTCACCAGCATATCATGATGGTTGCTATTGGCAGGCAGATTCAAGCTGGACGAAGGGTTCTTGGCCATGGTGGGCAACGGAATCGAAGAGGTCGCAGACGTTTGTGTAGGAGGCTTTACCCCCTCATGGGTTTACAGGGAACATCACTCATACTGTACATTTCTGATGCGCAGTGTGTTCTGTTGTGTATCTGTAAAGCATGCACTCCCATGTTCTGCCACCAGGGAGTGCATCCCCTGAAGTCCCAAGGGATCCCAGTATCCCCTGGGAGCACTGTATATAATCCGGCCCCTAAGGCCTGTTCCTCACTCTGGAGTGTCTTATTAAAGACTGAGGTCACTGTTACTTTAACCTCCCTGTGTGCAGCCTCTTCTGTGTTAGGAACACAATAACTGGCGACGAGAATACGACTCCAATGCAAAGATGCAGTAAACTGTGGGCATCTTGGAGAAGTTCTCGGAGGGTGAGGCCTGGGAAGCCTACGTCGAATGGCTAGACCAGTACTTCGTAGCCAACGAGCTGGATGGAGAAGGAAGCGCTGCAAAAAAGGAGAGCGGCCCTCCTCACAGTCTGTGGGCACCGACCTACAGCCTCATGAAGAATCTTCTGGCTCCGGTGAAATCCACAGATAAGTCGTATGAGGAGCTGTGTACACTGGTTCGGGAGCATCTTAACCCAAGGGAGAGCGTGTTGATGGCGTGGTATCGGTTCTACACGTGTCAGCGATCTGAAGGTCAGGAAGTGGTGAGCTACGTCGCCGAGCTAAGGCGACTTGCAGGACAATGTGAGTTTGATGGCTACTGGGCATTGGCCACAAGACCATCCTACGAAAATGTTTGACTGTAGAGACACTGACCCTCAGTAAGGCCATTGCGATAGCATAGGCGTTTATGTCCACCAGTGATAACACCAAACAAATCTCTCAGTACACAAGTGCTATCAATGTTCATAAATTAACTGGAACTGTGTTTGCGAGCAGAAATGTACAGGGCAGAACCCACGAATCTGCAACTGCCAGCAGGCCTCAGGTGACCAGATGACTCGGAGTCCCCAACAAAGGATGAATGCAAGGCAAGTCATACCTCGTTGGCGTTATGGAGGCTTCCATTCAGCCTATTCATGCCGCTTCAAAGGGTATGTTTGCAAGAGGTGTGGAACAATGGGGCACCTCCAACGAGCTTGCAAATGAGCTGCAAGCTCTGCAAAACCTGCTAACCACCATGTGGCAGAGGAAGATCGGTCCATGGTAGATGAAAGCAATTTCAAGCCTCAGAGAGAGGAGGCAGATGCTAAAGGACACTGGGTGCACACATTTTTGACGAAATGTCCACCTATAGTGCTAAACATAAAATTGAATGGCTTACCCATAGCCATGGAACTGGACACTGGTGCTAGCCAATCCATCATGAGTAAAAAGATGTTTGAGAGACTGTGGTGCAACAAAGCATTCAGACCAGCCCTGAGCCCCATCCACACGAAACTGAGAACGTACACCAAAGAGCTTATCACTGTCCTGGGCAGCGCCATGGTCAAGGTCACCTACGAGGGCACGGTGCACGAAGTGCCACTCTGGATTGTCCCGGGCGATGGCCCCACACTGCATGGAAGGAGCTGGCTGGGCAAAATCCGCTGGAACTGGGATGTCATCCGAGCACTATCACATGTCGATGAGGCCTCATGTACCCAGGTTCTTAACAAATTTCCTTCCCTCTTTGAGCCAGGCATTAGAAACTTTTCTGGGGCGAAGGTACGGATCCATTTGGTCCCGGAGGCATAACCCATTCACCACAAGGCATAAGCGGTACCTCAAATGATGAGGGAGAGAGTGGAAATCGAGCTGGACAGGCTGCAACGCGAGGGCATCATCTCCCCAGTGGAATTCAGTGAGTGGGCCAGCCCGATTGTTCTAGTACTCAAAAGTGATGGCAGCATCAGGATTTGCGGCGATTATAAAGTAACTATGAATCGTTTCCCGCTACAGGACCAATACCCGCTACCTAAGGCAGATGACCTATTTGCGACGCTGGCAGGAGGCAAGACATTCACCAAGCTCGACCTGACTTCGGCCTACATGATGCAGGAGCTGGAGGAGTCTTTGAAGGGCCTCACCTGCATCAACACACACAAGGGACTGTTCATTTACAAAAGATGCCCATTTGGAATTCGGTCAGCTGCAGCGATCTTGCAGAGAAACATGGAGAGCCTACTCAAGTCGGTACCACACACGGTGGTCTTTCAGGACGACATATTGGTCACGGGTCGGGACACCGTCGAGCACCTACAAAACCTGGAGGAGGTCCTCCAGCGACTGGATCGCGTAGGGCTGCGGCTGAAGAGGTCGAAATGCGTCTTCATGGCAACAGAAGTGGAGATTTTGGGGAGAAAGATCGCGGCGGACGGCATTCGGCCCACAGACGCTAAGACAGAGGCTATCAGGAACGCGCCCAGGCCACAGAACGTCATGGAGGTACGGTCGTTCCTGGGACTCCTCAACTATTTTGGTAACTTCCTACTGGGATTAAGCACCCTTTTAGAGCCCCTACGTGTGTTATTGCGCAAAGGTGAGAACTGGGTATGGGGAAAAAAACAAGTAATTGCTTTTGAGAAAGCCAGAAACATTTTATGCTCCAACAAGCTGCTTGTGTTGTATAACCCATGTAAAAAAAAAAAACTTGTGCTAGCATGTGACGCGTCGTCGTACGGAGTCGGGTGTGTATTACAACAAGCTAACGTTGCAGGGAAGTTGCAACCTGTCGCCTTTGCTTCCAGGAGCTTGTCTAAGGCCGAGAGGATCTACAGCATGATTGAGAAAGAGGCATTAGCGTGTGTGTTCGGGGTAAAGAAAATGCATCAGTACCTGTTTGGCCTCAAATTTGTGCTGGAAACCGATCACAAGCCCCTCACATCCCGGTTCGTTAAAAACACGGGGATAAATACCAATGCCTCAGCCCGCATACAAAGGTGGGCACTCGCGCTATCAGCGTATAACTATACCATCCGCCAAAGGCCAGGCACCGAGAACTGTGCGGATGCTCTCAGTCGGCTATCATTGCCCACCACGGGGGTGGAAATGGCGCAGCCTGCAAACTTGTTGATGATGGCACAGCACGCAGACTTGTTGATGGTCATGGAAGCGTTTGAAAATGATAAATCACCTGTCACAGCCCACCAGATTAAGACTTGGACCAGCCAAGATCCTCTGCTGTCCCTAGTAAAAAAACTGTGTATTGCATGGGAGCTGTGCCAGCATCCCCGTTGAAATGCAAGAGCCAATCAAGCATGATCAGGTAGAGAGCAGGCGGCAGCAACAAAATGTAAACGATGGTCGCGCCACTGTGTCACGGGAAATTGATCTGAATGACCCTGTGTATGTGCTAAACTATGGACATGGTCCCAAGTGGATCGCGAGCACGGTGATAGCTAAAGAAGGGAATAGGGTGTTTGTAGTCAAACTGAACAATGGACAAATTTGCAGAAAGCACCTGGACCAAACGAGGCTGCGGTTCACAGACTGCCCTGAACAACCCACAGCAGACACCATTTTTTTCGAGCCCAAAACACACACCCAAAGGATCAACGACACCACTCCGGACCAGGAAATCGAACTCATCACGCCCAACAGCCCAGCAAGGCCAGGCTCACCCAGCAGCCCTGCAGGGCCAACACCACGCCAGCCCAGCGAGGGCACAGCCAACACACCAGAACAGACATTTGTACCGAGGCGGTCCACCAGGGAAAGAAAGGCTCCCGACCACCTCACCTTGCAAATAGTTTTCACTTTAATTTTGGCGGGGCGGGGGGGGGGAAGAGAGTGATGTTGTGTATCTGTAAAGCATGCACTCCCATGTTCCATCACGAGGGAGCTCATCCCCTGAAGTCCCAAGGGATCCCTTGGGAGCATTGTCTATAAGCCAGCCCCTAAGGCCCGTTCCTCACTCTGGAGTGTCTTATTAAAGACTGAGGTCACTGTTACTTTAACCTCCCTGTGTGCAGCCTCATCTGTGTTAGGAACACAAGATGTTCGAAGACTGTGCTTCAGAAACGAAGTGCTGTCAGAGATATGCCAGCACCTACAGGCAGACCTACAGCCGACCATCACCAACAGGACTGCGCTGCCCGTCAAAGTGAAGGTTACAGTAGCGATGGCCTTCTATGCCTTTGGTTCCTTCCAGGCAGCAGCAGGGGACATATGCAGCATCTCGCAACACGCAGCACATTGCTGCATTTGCCAGGGTGACAAGGGCACTGTACGCACGCAGAATTAATTTCATAAAGTTCTCAATGAGCAGGGACAGCCAGAATGAGAGAGCTCTAAGGTTTGCATGATTTGCAAGCTTTCCCAAGGTCCAAGGTGCCATTGACTGTACACACATCGCCGTCCGAGCACCAACACAGAATGCAGAGGTCTTCCAAAACCGAAAGGGATACCACTCCCTAAACGTTCAGCTGGTCTGCGACCACACTCAGCACATCCTCACGGTCAATGTCTGCTATCCAGGGAGCACACATGATGATTTCATCTTGCGTGAGAGCAGTGTCTCGTGAATGTGTCAGCAACAAAGACAAGACCAGAACTGGCGGATCGGGGACAAAGGACATGGCCTGGCCAGTTGGCTCATGACCCCCCTCTGGAACCCTGCCACAGAAACCGAGCGACGCTATAATGACAGCCATGCAGCCACCCGCAACATCATTGAACAGATAATTGGCGTGCTGAAGCAGCGCTTCCAGTGCCTGGACCGCTCTGGAGGCAGCCTTCAATACTCCCCACAACAGGTCTCCACGTTCATTGTAATGTGCTGCTTGCGACACAACTTAGCCATCATGAAGGGACAGGCATTTCCAATGGGGATTGCAGGACCACCTCACGAGGAGGACGATGAGGAAGACGAGCCTGCTGAGAAACCTATACTGAGTCCACCACAACCACAGGGGAAGCAGCATGGAGATGTGGCCGCAGCAAGAGCCTTACATTAGCAGCTCATCATTGACCGGTTTGCTTGAATGGGGAAGGGGAGGTTGGAGTGTTGCCTCGCTACTCTATGCCACCATGCTGGCTATTCTTCACCTGATTCTGTGAATGAGACACAAGACAGCAATGTCAAAGTTCAAACAATAATTTGTATCAAAATGGAACAGTTGCAATTTGCCCCCACTCCCCAAAACTCCAAACTATACAATGGTTAAAGACTTATGAACATAGAACTGATCCCTGCAGTCAGCAACATGAAAATTAACATAAATTTGCTCCCTGCACTCAACAACATCTAAAGTAATACATAACTACAACCTGCACTGAACAAAATGTGAAAGAACACAAGACTGCTTCATGCAGTGAACAAAATGTAAAGTTACACGACACTGCTTCATGCAGCAACACCATTGATCAGCAATGCATTGCTTTCACACAACTATGTACAATGTGGACAATGGTACAGACATTCCTGGCAATGAAGTGTTCCCAGGCCTTAATGGGTCTTCGCGAGACTTTCCCCCCCCCGCCCCTTGCCACTTCCCTTCAACCCCATCCCTTGCCGGCTGTTCCTCTTCAGCAAGGCCTCAAGGCATACAGCAAGGCTGCTTGAGGGCTGCTGTGTTGGGGGGGGGGTCAGACAATACAGACGGCCTCTGAGGACGCACTGGAACAGCGCCTCTTCTTTGGCATTCCCAGTCACAGGTGGTTGGGGTGTCAACCATGTATGGTGCATGGTTGGTGAGTGAGTGGCGGGAGCCAGAATGCTTTCATCCTGATGAATGAGACCACCTGCCATTTCCCTGGAGCCACTGGCTCTCCAACGGGGTTGCGCCTTAGCACGATGTCAATGCACAACTTGCTGGCCTGCTTTGGTGCCGTCACTTCCCCGTGGGACAGTGGGGAATGCAGAGCGCATGGACTGCATCACTCAACCAAGCTGAAGCAAAGCTTGTGCCTGTGATGTGCCCGAGTTTGCGGTGTGATCAGTGGCATGCACCACACACTCTGGAACGTCACTATCACTGTTTGAGGCCACCAGCCTATATGTGTGGGCAATGATGGCCTCGCTGGACTCACGAGTCAACGACAATCTGCGACGCTGCCTCCACAACAGTCGGTGAGCTTGTCGATGCTCGCTGGGATCCATCACAATTCATCAAGAAGGTCACGGTGCATCACTGTGGTTTCCCTGTACATTTCCACCAGGTCCAGTTCCACGTTTGCCTGTCTTTGAACAGACCGACTTTGCCGACTCCCCCTCCGCTGGCCTGCGAGATTCCACCCTGGCACTGCGTTGCTGTACGCCACTGGGGCCAGGAGCCTCCGGATCCTCACACCCCGGGAAGTCAGTGTCGTTGCCAGAAGTATTCAATCCCGATAGGGCAACTGCTGGGCTCGGATGCTCTGCCGGAGCAGGCTCCTCCAGTTCCTCGTCATCTGCAGCATGGCCTGAAGTGGAGGCCTCCCTCGAGGGATGCTGCGTCTCTGGTTGGTCATCTGGAAGTAAAAAAACAAGAGGAGTGGTTAGCACCAGGGGAGGGGGCAGGGTGACATGAGGAAGGTGGCATGGCACAGGTTCATTTGAGGGCCGCCACAACTCCATAATATCTTGCAATGCATTGTCTTGAGTCACACCATTCTTTTACATACCCTCACTACCCGAAGGGGGCTCAGCATCGCCCTTGGCAACTGATCCTTTCCTCCACATCCATAAGTGGGATTGTTTGAGGCGGACCCCTGCCTGTCCACAGCTGCTTCCTTCGATTATGGATGTGCTTGGACTGCAAAGAGAAAAATAGGAAGGGCTCAAAAAGGATTTCTCTGCTGTTATGCCACATATGCCTACCAGTAGAATAGGTGATACTGTGTGAATGTTCGAGTGGCCTCCATTCAATCTCTTTGGATCTTGCATGTACTTCATCAGTATGTATTCACAGGTTAGAGGCATCTAACATGGGGGCTGTAAGTGATCTTTCAGAAAGTGATGGGAGCAGCTGGAGTGTATTGCGAGGGATGATGATGTTAATGCCTATAGATCATTAAAAGCCAATGGGTGCTGAGATAAGCCTTCATCTTTGTTATGGATTGTGAAAGTCACCCCACAGAATGCTGAGAGGGACCAGATGCATGACAAACTTCACATAGTGTGTGAGATTAATGTTAGAAGTCATGGAGGCATGCATAGATGCAAATGGTACTCACCCTGATGTCCCTCATAAGGATGTTGAACTTTTTTCTGCACCGTGTGCCTGTCCTGGTCACAGTGTCTGCAGCAGACACCTCCTGTGTAATGTCCTTTCCATTTGCATTGAAACACAGGAGGGAGTGGTCTGGCTCCCCCAGCAAGCTGGAGTGAGGCCCACCTCCTCTCCACCAACGCTTCACTAGCCTCCTAACTGAAGCATCTGACATGTTGCCTTCCTTCCTCCTCCTCCATCTCAGTAGAAGTGGCCAGTGGGGTGGTTTAAATGCGCATGCACGCAGGAAGCTGCCGCGCCCTGCATTTGCGGTTGCGACCGGAAAAGAATCCAAGAAGAAAACAAAAAATGTCAATGCTCACTCGTAAAATGGCTGCCTCCTTCAACGCTGAAAGTTTCAGCTCGAGCACACAAAGTCAGTCGTGCATCACCTGGCTTAATGCCAACCCTCCTCCTGAGCACTTTTTTGGTGAAAATTCCTGACGTGGGCACAAACTATTTTCCGGTGATATCTTTTTTGCCCTGCCGCGAATAGTGCCCCGAAATACAAAAAGCAGAAAATCCAGCCATAAAGGTTCTCTACTTTCACCTAACAGCTTTCCTTACCTTTTGCTTTTACCTAAACCAGATGGAAATGGAGTTTTTCAGTATTAACCAGCTTACGTCATTTAGAAGTTAAGATTGGACCCTGTCAGAACCAGATAAGTTAGAGGGTGGGATGGGAAGCAGTCTGTTGGTACTTTCACCCATTGTGTCATGTATTCAACTATCATTGTAACCCATGTATAAGCTGACCTAAGTTGTATACCTTGAGAACATTGACCACAAGGGGTGAACTTGTGGGAGACACTCCTAACCTGGACTTTCAGGTCTAAAAGGGGAAGCTCCACCCACCTTCATCACTTGAGTCTTAGTAATAAAGGTAACTGGTCACAGAGTGACCTTCTCTCAAGTATGGGCCTCGTGTGCATTTATACTGTATAGTAAGGACATATCATTGGCGACGAGAAACTGGGATTTAAACCACGCGAGCATGGCCACTAGTAGCACAGAAGAGAGGTACTATGTTGGTGATGATTGGGATGACTTTATTGAGAGACTATAGCAAAGTTTTGTCACTAAGGAATGGTTGGGACAGGATTCGGCCGACAAACGCAGGGCTCATCTCCTGACGGTTTGTGGATCCAAAACGTACTCCCTGATGAATGACCTTCTAGCGCCAGAGAAGCTGGCAGACAAGACGTTCGAAGAGCTCAGTAAGTTGATCGGGGAACACCTTAAACCGTCAAGCAGCATGCACATGGCGAGACACCGGTTTTACACGCACCAACGGCGAGAAGGGCAAAGCGTTCCAGACTTCATGGCAGATCTCTGGCAACTGCCGAGCCTATGTAAGTTCACAGATGCATGCAGAGCGGAGATGCTGCGAGACTTTTTTATTGAGGGCATCGGGCACGCTGGGATTTTCAGGAAACTGATTGAGACCAAAGACTTGACCTTGGAAGCGGCGGCTCTGATAGCCCAGATATTTATCTCAGGAGAGAAAGAGAACAGAATGATGTACGATAAAAATCTTGGCTCAAATGCGGCAAACGACAAGGGAGTCAACATTGTTAATGCGGCACACAGTTCTCTAGGCAGACAAGGGCAATCGGACATGCCCCAGCATGTAGTCGAACCCAAAGGGGGAATTCAACAGAGACAATGGCTAGCTGAACGGCAATTCATGCCATCGCAATGGACAATGCGGCCAGTAATGGGGCCATCAACACCTGTTAGTGGTGCGCTTAAGGACAGTTACAGAGACAGTCAGAGATGATTGACTGGTAATGGATCTTTTGTTTCCAACAACGAGGCCTCCAGCTTATGCTGGAGGTGTGGAGGCAAACACCTAGCCAGAGCTTGCAGGTATCAGCAATATACATGCAGAAACTGCAACGTCAGCGGTCACTTGGCACATATGTGCAGGAAGCCTGCAGCCAGGTTGATGTATGAGGAGGACTGGCCCGATGTAAGCCCTACGAGGCCAAATGAATACTGGGGGACATCGCTGGAAGCTGAAGTTCAGCGAGTTCATGTGGAGCACATATACAGTTCATATACCAAGACGCCACCAATAATGATGAAAGTGCTCCTCAATGGCATCCCAGTATTAATGGAGCTAGACACAGGGGCCAACCAGTCCCTGATGAGTATCAAACAGTTCGAAAGGTTGTGGGTGTCCAAGGCCAGGAGGCCAAAATTATTGCCGATTGACGCACAGCTACGGACATATGCAAAGGAGATCATTCCGGTGCTAGGCAGCGCCACGGTAGTCGTGACTCTCAAAGATTCGGAGAACAGGTTGCCACTCTGGATTGTCCGGGGGGACGGTCCCGCGCTACTAGGGAGGAGTTGGCTTGCTGTCATGAACTGGAAATGGGGCGATGTCAATGCAATTTCTTCTGTGGAGCGAGTGTCATGCTCACAGGTCCTGGACAAATTTGACTCATTATTTCAACCCGGCATCGGCACATTCATGGGGACCAAGGTAGTGATTCACATAAACCCGGACGCCAGGCCAGTACACCACAAGGCCAGAGCGGTGCCGTACATGATGCGGGAAAAGATAGAATGCAAATTGGACCGCCTGCTGAGGGAAGGTATCATCTCGCCAGTTGAATTCTGTGACTGGGCGAGCCCGATTGTGCCAGTGCTCAAGGCGGATGGGTCGGTCAGGATATGTGGCGATTACAAGGCCACCATCAATCGGGTGTCACTCCAAGACCAGTACCCACTACCGAGAGCGGAGAACCTCTTTGCGACGCTATCCGGTGGCAAACTTTTTCAAAATTGGACCTGACCTCAGCTTACGTGACCCAAGAGCTGGCGAGTGAGTCAAAGAAGCTGACCACCATCATGACACACAAGGGGTTGTTTGAGTATAACAGATGTCCATTCGGGATTTGTTCGGCCGCCGCGATCTTTCAGCAAAATTTGGAAAGCCTCCTCAAGTCGATTCCAGGGATGGTGGTTTTTCAAGACGACATCCTCATCACGGGTTGTGATACTGAAGAACACCTCCACAACTTGGAGGAGGTGCTACGCAGACTGGACCGGGTACGGCTGCGACTGAAAAAGGCGAAGTGCGTCTTTTTAGCTCCAGAGGTAGAATTCCTGGGGAGGAGGGTAGCAGCAGACGGGATCAGACCTACTGCGTCCAAAACGGAAGCGATCCAGAGAGCACCCAGACCCCGTAACACGACGGATCTGCGTTCGTTCCTGGGGTTCCTGAACTATTTTGGTAACTTTCTTCCCAAATTGAGCATACTGTTAGAGCCGCTACATGTGCTCCTATGCAAAGGTCGCGAATGGTCTGGGGGGACAGCCAGGAAAGGGCTTTTGATAGAGCACGCAATTTGTTATGCTCCAACAAACTGTTAACGTTATATGACCCGTGTAAGAAACTTGTTTTAAAGTGCGATGCGTCGTCCTACGGGGTCGGTTGTGTGTTGCAGCATGTGAATGCCAATGGTCAGTTACAGCCGGTAGCTGATGCCACCAGAAGTCTGTCCCAGGCAGAAAGGGGCTACGGGATGGTAGAAAAGGAAGCATGTGTATATGCAGTAAATAAAAATGCACCAGTACCCGTTTGGCAGGAAATTTGAGCTGGAGACAGATCACAAACCCCTAACGTCCCTTTTGCCCGATAACAAGGCCATAAATACGAATGCATCGGCCCGCATACAGAGGTGGGCACTCACGTTATCCGCCTATGACTACACAATTTGGCACAGACCGGGCACTGAAAACTGCGCCGATGCACTCAGCAGGCTCCCACTAGCCACCACTGAGGGGGCAACTGAGCATGATGCTGAGATAGTCATGACTGTTGAAGCTTTTGAAAGCGAAGGCTCACCTGTGACAGCCCATCAGATTAAAGTTTGGACAAATAAAGACCCGCTACTGTCTTTAGTTAAGAAATGTGTCCTGAATGGGGACTGGGCAGCCACGTACGGTGCATGCACTGAGGAATTTAAACCATTTCATAGGCGCAAGGATGAATTCTCGATTCAGCCCGATTGCCGACTGTGGGGAGACTGAGTAATCATGCCCCAGATGGGCAGAGAGGTGTTTATCAGAGAACTTCACAATGAGCACCCGGGCATTGTCATGATGAAGGCAATTGCCAGGTCACACGTTTGGTGGCCAGGGATCGATGCAGACCTGGAACTTTGTGTTTGCAGGTGCAACACGTGTGCTCAGCTGGGCAACGCACCCAGGGAAGCCCCCCTTAGCCCCTGGTCCTGGCCTGCCAAGCCATGGTCACGCATCCATGTGGACTACGCAGGTCCTTTCATGGGAAAAATGTTTTTGGTTGTAGTAGATGCCTACTCCAAATGGATTGAGTGTGCCATTTTAAATTCAAGCACATCCTCTGCCACGGTAGAAAGTCTACGGGCAATGTTCGCCGCCCATGTTCTACCAGATATCTTGGTCAGCGACAATGGCCCATGCTTCACAAGCACTGAATTCCAGGACTTTATGGCAGGCAATGGAATCAACCATGTTAGAACGGCACCGTTCAAGCCGGCCTCAAATGACCAGGCAGAACGAGCAGTGCAGATAATCAAACAGGGGATGCTCAGAATCCAAGGGGGTTCACTACAAAGCCGCTTATCACGCCTCTTGTTGGCCGATAGATCCCGACCATACTCGCTCACAGGGATTTCACCCGCAGAGCTGCTAATGAAAAGGACGCTCAAAACCAGGTTATCCGTTATACACCCTACTATGAAAGAAATTGTTGAGAGCAGGCATCAGTCACAATGTGACTACCATGACAGGAATGCGAGGGCACGATGTATTGATGTCAATGACCCTGTTTTTGTCCTTAATTATGCTGCAGGGCCAAAATGACTTGCAGGCACTGTGATTGCCAAAGAGGGGAATAGGGTTTTGGTAGTTAAACTTACCAATGGACAAATCTGCCGCAAACACGTGTATCAAACTAAAAGGCGGTTCAGCAACCTCATAGAAGAAGCAGAGGAAGAACACGACGTAGAGTTTACTCCACCACAGGTGACCGAACACCGGACCCAAGTGGAGGAGAGCCCAGTCACTGTGGGCAGTCCGGACAGGCCTGAGGCACCGCAAACAGCAGACACTCAGGCCAGCGCCCAACAACCGGAGCCCCAACTCAGGCGCTCTACAAGGGAGCGTAAACCACCAGAGAGACTTAACCTGTGATCCCAATAAGACTTTGGCGGGGAGGTGATGTCTTGTATTCAACTATCATTGTAACTCATGTATAAGCTGACCTAAGTTGTACACCTTGAGAACATTGACCACAGGGGGCGAACTTGTGGGAGACACTCCTAACCTGGGCTTTCAGGTATAAAAGGGGAAGCTCCATCCACCTTCATCATTTGAGGTCTTGGTAATAAAGGTAACTGGTCACAGAGTGACCTTCTCTCAAGTATGGGCCTCGTGTGTATTTATACTGTATAGCAAGACATATCACATTGTTTGCTGTGCACAAACTTGAGGTAGAAAAATTGACAATGAGCTGTTGGTTTCGGAACATTCCATTTACTAACGTATTAATTTAGTGTCACTATATAAATACAGTTTCCGAACACTTTTTAGTTGTTTCCGAAGGAACTTTCTGAGTTAGCCTGACTGTTACCTTATGTGAAGATTTATTTATTTAATACAGGTTACAGCTGCTTTTTGAGATAAGGTGGAATTCTCTAGCATGACTGCATTAACTCGATTTATTTGGCAATTCATGTCACTGTGCTGTGGAATTGACAAGTTTTGGAAATAAAATAGTGAATTGGCTTGGAGTGATGATGCATTTTGCTTGATTAAAAGAAGTGCGAATCACAGTAGGTTTCAAAATGCCACTAAATGTTTTACATCAGGTATCAAAATCAAAATTTTCTGGGGTGGCAGCATTACTATCCTTCCCCCAGTAATGTCTAAATAATCACTGCTGCTAACTGTGCTTCTATGTACTGTGGTAAAAGTGATGGAATGTTGGGTATGCCCACAGTGTCGGTTATGACAAGCCCATGTCCGACTGCACTCTCAGACTAACTCCTCTTCTTCAAGTGCCACAGGCCTATTTTTAGAGTAGTTTGGGGCTTGTGTCAGTTGTTCTGAAACTGTTGTTCAGTTGCATGCGAACAAATGAATAATGACTGACAGGTAAAGACCATCTGGGCCATCGAGCCAGTCCCACACAATTGCGATACCTTGTGTATCACAACATATACACTCCACCTCACCCGAAACCATGTGATCTCCTGGGAGAGGCAAGAAAACAGATAAAAACCCAGCCCAATTTGGGAAAACAAATCTGGGAAATTCCTCTCAGACCCATCTAGGTGATCAAAACTAGTCCAGGAGATCACTCTGGCTATTAATTCCCTGCACTACCTACCTTCTGTAAGAGGTGATCTCCATCACAGCCAGAAACAAATCTAGCTTTTGCTTGAAGGAATTCAGTGAGTCTGCATCCACCACATGAAACGGCAGCTTGTTCCAGAGGTCTACTATTCTCTGGAAAAAGAACCACCTCCTGACATCTAACCTGGATCTAACCTTATACAACTTAAGTTTATGACCCCTGGTCCTACCTATTTAATTGAAATAAACTGTCAGCTGGAACATCATATATTCCCTTCATTCCAGGTTGGATAGAATTCTAAGTCTAACATTTCCCAGTGGTATTGAACAATGCAATTGGAAAGTAAATGATGTGCCAATCTATTCACAACGATAAGGTCAGTTGCTGTGCCTCCCTGAATCCCGACTGCTGCCATGGAATTGGTAAATCATGAAGGGAAGCAGAGAGCACTGCTGCCGAATGGATACACATCACTTCTGAAGCTCAGTCCTGATATTTTCCAGTCAGCTGTGAGAAAAAATGGACAGTTAGGAAACCAATATGTGAGGAATTCAAGAGATTCAGTGTGCATCTGATGTCATTGACAGGTTCCCCACCTGGAAGTCAACCTGATTGACAGGCTTGGCTTCCAATCAGGTGGGAGCACTCTAAAGGAGGGTGCAAGACCAGCGAGGTCCGATCCCCTATCTTGGGAAGATCTGATCACCAATCCCGGGGGGTCCGATCCCGGGGAGTGGGGGTTTGTATGGGGGGGCTGATGGTAGGGAGCTTGGGGGCCTGAAGGAAGCACTCCTGCTCCTCAGCTCAGAAGGAGTTTTCCCCAAGGCTGTCCTTGCTTCCCTGCAGCTGCTGAGGTTCCCGAGGCCTGGGAACCCTGGCCGGCAATGTTCCCTCTAATTTTTTGGGGGTTGTGTGGGCCATTCAAGATACTGTGCATATGCAGTTTTTGCATTAATAAGCCAGCAAGTCGGCTGAGAGGGTTCTCTGGAGCGTTTCGCAGCCGCGCAGCTTAAAGGGAACATTGTCAGCCAGCCACAGTAAAACGAAGCAGGTTACCTCCAAGGCTTCCAGCCTCATTACCATATTAAAAGTGCCAACCCCCCTCCTGGGCATGGATTGGCTGCCCATCCCATGCCCGCCTCAGGTAAAACCCAGATGCTGGTGGATTGGAGCTGACTTACTGACACGCTTCCAATTTTTTCCCCATTTAACCCGCCACCTGCATCCACTCCCACCTGCTCACCTATGTTAAAATTCCACCACCCCCACCATCTCCAAGTTTCTGAGGAATGTACATGGAACTTGCAAATCAAAGCCTAGACAAAAGCTGCTGGGGTCTTACCCTGACTTAGTGCTGAACATCTGGGGAAGGCCTTCATTTCTGGGCCATGACAGTGAAAGCACCACAAGTTGCCCCTGAAACCAAATTAGTAGCCAGATAGCAGGTTGCTATTATTGAAATGCCACTCTTTTTAAAGTGATAGTTGAGCATCTGTAAGTTTTCTTTAATTGTGACAAAACATGAGAATTAGTATTGCCTATTTATTGTGAAGTTTGCCAGGACCTCTTCCGGCCTTCCGCTGTGGCTCAAGAGGAACCCCGAAGAAATTAGGAAAACTCAGCTAACCGGCTCTCTGCCATGTTTGTTGGTGTTTCAACAGTCTCCCGCTGGAGTTACAGCAGGAGACCAGGAGAACCCATGTGGAATTTCGGGGCCATTTTACCTAATGGTGTGTTAAAACTCAGAATAAGTGACCCAATCCCAAGCCTGTCACATTCAATGCCAGAGGAATTCTTCTTCATTCTAAAATAACTACTGTTGCAGGGCCACTCACCCTAATGACCTTGCTTCTAAACTTAGTTCAATGCTTCAAGCACCTTCATTCTAGCTGAGCTTTTTTTAAACTGGTTACATTTTGATCAGCTATTTTTTGTATTCTGGTGCTCAGCTATAATTAATTATATATCCACTTGGTACTATTCAAGTGTCCACAAAAATCACTCTAGGATTTTATTTCACTGTTCAATAGTGCATCAATCACCCTTATTATTGAGCTATTCAAATTATAAAATTTCTTAATTGGCATGAGCTTTTTAAAAAAAAAGCCTAAAAAATAAATTATGGGGATACAGCTTCTTAAAGGTAAATTCATTTTGTGCTGTTTGTATTTGCTGTCCATTATTTTATTAAATATATACTTGTATTTCCATTTCGGTATTGCTATGAGATTATAAAACTTTAGAGGTTTGAAATGTATGCTACAGAGGAAATGTGAAGAAGGCCTGCGGGATATGATTTATATTTCACCAATTATGCAGCCCTTACTGCCGCTAACATGGGCACTGCCACTGGCACTGGTGTTGTTCAGGTGCTCCTTGCATCTATGTAGGATAACGCAAAATCAGCTCATTTAAATATTTTCTGGTGTTCTGGCTTAGTTAAAGGCAGCCTCTTGTGAATTCCCCCATACCCAGTCATCTCGCTTGCGCAGTAGCGCATGTTGGGGTTATAGCTGGGTGCTTAACCCAGGTAGGAAATTACCAAAATAGTTAAGGAGTCCCAGGAATGATCGCAGCTCCGTCACGTTCTGTGATCGCGGCGTGTTCTTGATGGCCTCCGTCTTGGCGTCGATGGGTCTGATGTCGCCTGCTGTGATTCTCCTTTCTGAGAATTCGACGTCCTGTGCCAGGAAAACACACTTCGAGCGTTTCAACCTGAGCCCCACGCGATCCAACCGACTAAGAACCTCCTCCAGATTCTTCAAGTGCTCCATGGTGTCCTGACCTATAACCACTATGTCGTCCTGGAAGACCATTGTGCAAGGAACCTATTTAGCAGGCCCTCCATGTTCCACTGGAAGATCGCTGCGGTCGACCGAATCCTGAACGGGCACCGGTTGTAGATAAACAGACCTTTGTGCATGTTGATGCAGGTGAGGCCTTTCGAAGACTCCTCCAGCTCTTGCGTCATGTAGGCTGAGGTCGGGTCCAGCTTAGTGAACGTCTTCCCTCCAACCAGGGTCACAAATAGGTCGTCTGCCTTGGGTAGCGGGTACTGGTCTTGCAGCGAAAAACAGTTATTCGTTACTTTATAGTTCCCGCAAATTCTAACCGTACCGTCCTCCTTGAGTACCGGGACAATCGGACTGGCCCAGTCATTGAATTCCACCAGCATGATGATGCCTTCACGTTTCACGTTGCAGCCTGTCCAGCTCAATTTCCACTTTTTCATGCATCAAGTACAGTACCGCCCGAGCCTTGTGGTGGATGGGTTGCGTACCGGGAATCAAATGGATCTGCACTTTCCCCCCCGAGAAGCTTCCAATGCCTGGCTCAAATAGCAATGGGAACTTGCTTAGAACCTGGTCGTCGACAGACGAAAGCACTCGGATGTCATCCCAGTTCCAGTGGATTTTCCCCAGCCAGCTTCTGCCAAACAACGTGGGGCCATACCCTGGCACAATCCACAGCGGGAGTTTGTGTACTGCTCCATCATAGGAGACTTTGACTTTTGCACTGCCAACTACAGGGATTAGTTCCTTGGTGTAAGTCCTTAGTTTAGTGTGAATGGGGCTGGGCCTATGTGCCTTCTTTCCCCACAGTCTGTCAAAGGCCTTTTTACTCATTATGGACTGACTTGCCCCTGTGTCCAGCTCCATAGATACTGAAATGCCGTTCAGTTCAACTTTCAATATTATTGGTGGGCATTTCGTCGTGAATGTGTGTACCCCGTACACTTCTGCCTCCTCCGTACGAGTTTCTAACTCAGTCTGACCAATTGAGGATCGATCTTGCTCTGCGACGTGGTGGTTTTCAGGGTTTGCAGGGTTTGTAGTACGCCTGCACATTTGTTGGAGGTGTCCCATTGTTCTGCAACCATTGCACGCATAGTGCTTCAAGCGGCATTGATGGGGCCGATAATCACCTCCGCAGCGCCAATAGGGAGTTAAATGCCTCACATTAACAGATGATGGCGGACTCTGGGTCAATTGAGGTCAGGCCACAACAGCCATCGTGCACGTTCTGCCCTGTACATTTCTGCTCAAAACCGACGTTACTTTATGCACAGCACTGGCCGAAACTTCTTTGTTCTGCGAAATCTGCTTGGTGTTGTTACTGGTGGATATAAATGCCTGGGCTATCATTGTGGCTTTACTCAGATTTGGAGTTTCTACAGTCAACAGTTTGCGAAGGATTGTCTCATGTCCGATGCCCAGCACAACAAAGTCTCTGAGCATTTGTTCTCGGAATCCCTGAAACTCACAATGTACTGCGAGGTGCCTTAGTTCTGCGATGAAGCTCGCCACTTCCTGGCCCTCCAATCGTTGACACGTAGAACCGATATCTTGCCATCAAAACGCTTTCCATAGGATTTAGGTGCTCCCGGACCAGCGTACACAATTCTTCATAGGATTTCTCTGTTGGTTTTGCTGGGGCCAGGAGATTCTTCATGAGGTCATTGGTTGTTGCCCCACAGACAGTTCGGAGGATCGCCCTTCGTTTGGTGGCATTCTCATCCCCTTCCAGCTCGTTGGCCATGAAGTATTGATCGAGTCTCTCCACGAAGGCCTCCCAATCGCCCCCTTCTGAGAACTTCTCCAGGATGCCAACTGTTCTTTGCATTTTCGCGCGGTTGTTCGTTACCTCGTCGCCAATTGTTACACTCATAATAATTGATGAGACTGAGTACTGTGTGTAATGAGTAAGTGTGACCTTAGCTCCTTTATTAAGGTTCCAGAGTGCAGGTACCTCGTGGGTGGCCTGCTTATATACTGTGCTCCCAAGGGATGCTGGGATCCCTTGGGACTCCAACAGGTGGGCCTTCTGGTGGTCAGGAGTAATGCAAGTTACAAGGGGTTAAATACATAACACAAGGGATTTTGTAATTCCAAACAGGCACAAGCATTGTTTAGGTGCCCCAATTGCATTTTGGGAGGCACCTTAATTAAAATTTTCAATGTGGCCTTAATGAGCCTTGCTCACACTTTGTGCACAGGCACCATGTACCCCTTCTTCTAGGTGGCTCCATTCTTAGAAACATAGAAAATAGGTGCAGGATTAGGCCATTCCGCCCTTCAAGCCTGCACTACCAATCAATATGATCATGGCTGATCATGCAACTTTAGTACCATATTCCTGCTTTCTCTCCATACCCTTTGATCCCTTTAGCCGTAAGGGCCACATCTAACGCCCTTTTGAATATATCTAATGAACTGCCCTCAATAACTTTCTGTGGTAGAGAATTCCACAGGTTCAGAACTCTCTGAGTGAAGAAGTTTTTCCTCATCTCGGTCCTAAATGGCTTACCCCTTATCCTTAGACTGTGACCCCTAGTTCTGGACTTCCCCAACATTGGGAACATTCTTCCTGCATCCAACCTGTCCAATCCCGTCAGAATTTTAAATGTTTCTATGAGATCCCCTCTCATCCTTCTAAATTCCAGTGAATATAAGCCTAGTTGATCCAGTCTTTCTGCATATGCCAGTCCTGCCATCCCGGGAATCAGTCTGGTGAACCTTTGCTGCACTCCCTCAATAGCAAGAATGTCCTTCCTCAGATTAGGAGACTAAAACTGTACACAATATTCAAGGTGTAGCCTCACCAAGGCCCTGTACAATTGCAGTAAGACCTCCCTGCTCCAATACTCAAATCCTCTCGCTACGAAAGCCAGCATGCCATTTGCCTTCTTCACCGCCTGCTGTACCTGCATGCCAACTTTCAATGACTGATGTACCCTGACACCCAGGTCTCGTTGCACCTCCCCTGTTCCTAATCTGTCGCCATTCAGATAATAGTCTGCCTTTCTGTTTTTGCCACCAAAGTGGATAACCTCACGTTTATCTACATTATACTGCATTTTCCATGCATTTGCCCACTCACCTAACCTGTCCAAGTCACCCTGCAGCCTCTTAGCATCCTCCTCATAGCTCACACTGCCACCCAGCTTAATGTCATCTGCAAACTTGGAGATATTACATTCAATTCCTTCGTCTAAATCATTAATGTATATTGTAAATAGCTGGGGTCCCAGCACTGAATCTTGTGGTACCTCACTAGTCACTGCCTGCCATTCTGAAAAGGACCCGTTTATCCCGACTCTCTGCTTCCTGTCTGCCAACCAGTTCTCTATCCACGTCAGTACATTACCTCCGATACCATGTGCTTTAATTTTGCACACTAATCTCTTGTGTGGGACCTTGTCAAAAGCCTTTTGAAAGTCCAAATACATCACATCCACTGATTCTCCCTTGTCCACTCTACTAAAATCCTCAAAAAACTCGAAGATTTGTCAAGCATGATTTCCCTTTCATAAATCCATGCTGACTTGGACCGATCCTGTCACTGCTTTCCAAATACGCTGTTATTACATCTTTAAGAATTGATTCCAACATTTTTCCCACTACCGATAATTCCCTGTTTTCTCTCTTCCCTCCTTTTTTAAAAAGTGGGGTTACATTAGCTACCCTACAATCCATAGGAACTGATCCAGAGTCTATAGAATGTTGGAAAATGACCACCAATGCATCCACTATTTCTAGGGCCACTTCCTTAACTACTCTGGGATGCAGATTATCAGGCCATGGGGATTTATCGGCCTTCAATCCCATCAATTTACCTAACACAATTTCCTGACTAATAAGGATTTCCTTCAGTTCCTCCTTCACGCTAGACCCTCGGTTCCCTTGTATTTCCTTAGTGAAGACAGAACCAAAATATTTGTTCAATTGGTCTGCCATTTCTTTGTTCCCCATTATAAATTCACCTGATTCTGACTGCAACGGACCTACATTTGTCTTCACTAATCTTTTTCTCTTCACATATCTATGGAAGCTTTTGCAGTCAGTTTTTATGTTCCCTGCAAGCTTACTCTCATACTCTTATTTTCCCCCTCCTAATTAAATCCTTTGTCCTCCTCTGCTGAATTCTAAATTTCTCCCAGTCCTCAGATTTGCTGCTTTTACAGAGCTCAGGTGTCCACTCTTGATGATATGGTACTGAAATGAATCAGGCACCTGCATCAGACTATCAGCCCAGTCTCACAAGTAATAAAGTACAAAATGCTGGTCAGATTATTATTGCATGGTGAAAATTTAGAACATTTATACACTGAACACTCTTCTCTAATGCATTTTCAAATATGACAGAAAAAAATAGGACTTGCATTTATCCAGCGGCTTTCACGACCACCGGACTTCTCAAAGCGCTTTACAGCCAATGAAGTACTTTTGGAGTGTAGTCACTGTTGTAATGTGGGAAACTCGGCAGCCAACTTGCGCACAGCAAATTCCCATAAAAAGCAATCTGATAATGAGCAGATAATGTGTTTTTGTTATGTTGATTGAGGGATAAATATTGGCCGGGCACCGGGGATAACTTCCCTGTTCTTCTTTGAAATAGTGCCATGGGATCTTTTAACATCCACGTGAGAGAGCAGATGAGCCTCGGTTTAACGTCTCACCCGAGAGATGGCATCTCCAACAGTGGAGCATTCCCTCAGTACTGCACTGGAGTGTCAGCCTAGATTTATGTGCTCAAGTCCCTGGAGTGGGACTTGAACACACAGCCTTCTGACTCAGAGGTGAGGGTGCTATCCACTGAGCCACAGCTGACACAAAAGAAATATACTTTCAGCAATTAGAATGCTATGTACTATATTTCATACTTTATTATGAATAGGATCAAAATCAGGCAGATCCTACAATGGATGCGTGATCTGCTCCACCAGATTATTGCCCAGGCAGCAAAGGTGAATGGTATAAATCTACCACCTCCACTAGCCATTGTGCCGCTCAACTACACACATGTAAGCAGAGCTCTGTACTATTGTTGAACAGACGCTTTGCTTTTGTGCGGTGTTCATATCTTATTCACATTCATTTCAGGCTTATTGCGAGTTCCCCTGAAAACACCAGTGCAGATATACTCACACTGTAGACATAAGGCTGGATGCAACTCTGTCTTATATCAGTTGATAAAATACTCATCATATCTGAAATATTGGATCTTTTTCTCTCTGCAGATAAGTCCTGTTCTACAATATGAACAAAAATATTGCAGAAAGAGATTGCAGCATTTTTCTTCTGTGAAGCAGATTGGACAATAATAATTAAGTCACTATGACCTGTGGGTAAATAAAGTGTGGCAAATGGGTAAAAACTGTAAGTACCAATAGGGATGATAGAATGGTGTGTAAAACATGATGAGACCATGAAATTGTTATTCTAGTGAAGACAGCAATTCAAGCCTGAATGATGTAGGGTATAGAGTTGGTTACATTTTTTAATTTGCTCTATTTGATTTTGAGGGGCATGGTAAAACTCTGCAGAACCTTTATGTGAAACGTTCGATAAGTAATTGAATTATAGATGGTGTATCAAGGAAAGATGGTCTGAATGGTCTTTGGGGGAACAATTGCGTTCTTAAGGTGCTAATATTGGATAGCGCTGGCGGTAGCAAAATTGATTATTAGTGCCTTATGAGTGGAGTAGAGCGCTAAGGGAAGCATTTTACACTTCTCTTAGGGCGCTAAGCCGGTAGTGCTACTCAAGTTCTGCCGCTAAAAAGACAGCATCATAGCGCTCTAAGAGAAGGATCGCTGCAAATCAAAAAAAATTGAAATAAATTACCAATCACCTATTTTACACATCAAGCACCCAAAATAAAATTATAAAATAGGAAATAAGATGAAGTAAAATCACTAAAACTTACCTGGCACACTAATCCCTTTCATTAGCGCCCCGTGACAGCTCTGCATGCCAGTTTTCATTGGCGAGATTAGCACTGGGCGCTACCAGTGTGTTACACACCAGCACAACATTCCCTGGTGCTAATTATTAGCGCCGCCGCTAAACCCCATTCAAGTTGGCAAGTTGCACTAATATCGCTGCGTGTGGGCGCTAACCCTTTAGCACCTCTCACGGGTGGCGCTAAGCATTTCAATTTTTAGCCCATATATTTTTATATCCATTTATATTAAAAAATGATAAGTTAGTAACAATGTTCCATTGCCAAACTACTATGTCAACTGTATTTATGGTGTTTTTACATTAGATTTAACTGCAATGCCCATTACTCCCTTTCTTGCTCCCATCCTCTGTCTCCCTCTCCTTCTCCTTTGCTTCTCTTTCCCATTGCCTCTCACCATCTTCCTCCCCTTTACTCTCTCTTCCCCTGTCCTCTCTCCTCTTCTCTCCCCTTCATCTCTTCCTCTCCCCCTCTGATCTTTCTCCTCTCCTTTCTCCCCCGGTCTCCTCACCTTCTCTCTCACTCTGCTCTCTCCATCTAGCCCTCTCTTCCTCTCTCCTTTCTCATCGTCTTAATCCCATCTTTGTCTCTTCATCTCCCATTTGCTCTTTCTCCTTTCCTCTCTCATGTCTCCTCTCCTCCTCTCCCTCTGCCCTCTCCTTCCTCCCTTCTTTTTACATCTCCCTCCTCCTCTCACCCTTTTCAATATCTCTCCCTTCATCTCCTCTTCATCTCCCCTCTGTCTCTTCCTCTCCCCTCTGTTCTTTTACCTCCCCCTCCGTCTGCTCTCTACCTCTCTCACTCAGTCCTCTCCTTATACCCCCCTCTCCATCTCCTTCATTCCTTCTTTTTCTGTGTCTGTCCCCTCCTGTCAACCTTTCTCCTATCTCTCCCTTGCCCCGTCTCTTCCTCTTATCTTTGACTTTTTCTCTCCCTACTCTCCTCTCATCTCAGCTCCCTTCTCCTCCTCCCCCTACCTTGGTCCAATTATCCCTCTGTCCTTTAACCCTACTTGGCCTGAATATTGTACTTGGTCTTGTTTCCCCTTGTGTAATGCCATGGAAGATCAATTATGATACATGTTTATTCTGCACCCTTTGCAATGTATACTAAAAAGCACTCCCTTTAGCTGCCCAGAAGCTTCCATGGGTAGATGTACTGTATGGCTTGCATTGAATCACAGAGACCAGGAAGGCTGCTGGTTTGATTCCTCATCCATATTAAGTCGGAAAGTTTATACTAATGGTTGATCAGGACATTATGATTGGCCTCAGGATCCCCATCATTATTTCCTTTTAGATATTTAGGGGCCAATAATGAGATAGTGAGCATGGGGATCTGAGGTCTACCACTTGACCAATGAAGAGGAAAAACAAGAATTCTGATGAAGCCATACATTCAGATCTTAACTTATCTTGCTTTTCAAATCAGCTTGTTAACGCGTGTTAATACAATCAACTGAAATTAAGCTGCTTGACTCTAGTAACAAGAATCTGTTTATGCATATTTGGATCAGAGAAACCTCTGTAGGTCATTGTGCCCTTCTGCTTTTATTCATGTAATTGCAGTAATCTTATCTTATGCATTGGCTTCTTTTAATCTGCCCAGGCCAAGAGAAATTTGAGGTTGTGTACATTCCACAATCATGATAATTTGAGATGGTGTGGAGTTGAAAGTTACTTTAGTCACCTTGAAGACAGCTTGGTACGTATTGGCAAATTGCACTGGAATGAACAGGATTTCTCTCCTAATTAAGCCAGTTTTCTGACATTATTTGGGTAGACAATGGGGAAAAATTAATTGGGGATCTGTTCCATTAAATCCCCTCATTTGTACAACTGTAAAGATCTTCTGTTCTCAGTTCTGGCAGACACCAGAAGCACCTACCCGTGGAAGCTGGAAGAAGAAATTAGGTGATAATGATGGAGTGACGCCATCTGCCACACTTTTTGTCATGATAGCCCTAGTAATGCTGTCTGTTAGTAACACCAGAATGTCAAAAGCAGGGAGTTAAATAGATGACAGGACCATCAATTGGGTCGCTTGATTAAAATATAACTGCCAAACATCTTCAGCATAATGGTCACATCTTAGGCTCTCACCAGAAGGGGGCCGGATGGCCACTTCGAGAGGCTGCTGGCAATCAAGCAAGTTTTCAGGGTGCTCCAGGTAAGATACTAGCCTGGCCCACATATTTTTGTGGGCATTTCTGAATCTTTTGCACAGTTTAGGAGATGTAAAGCACATTGGTCAAGTGGTAGGCCTCAGGTCCTCATGCTCAACATCTCATTATTGGCTTCTAATTATCTAAAAGGAAATAATTATAGTCTAAATTAAAAGAACAGGAAGTTGTCAGTGAGTTAGTATAATAAGCTGATCAACTGAGTAACTAGACATACAATTTGAAGGAAACAAAAACTGTCCATCAGTGTCACGGATAATGTTTGTCAATCAATATCACAGAGATGTCAGATGTTCATCTTGTGTCATACACATGTTGCTGGTGTTTTGCACACACATAAAACCTCAATCAAGGGACTTCATACATAATTTCTAATATTTTTACTATCATTTCCAACTGGTGAGGACTGAAATCATAATACTGCTTCTAATAATCGCAACATTCATTGTTTTGAGTTTGATTCTCTGTATCTACATCAGAAACTTCAGTTCACTGATGGCCTCATGCAATTGAACTCAATTGACATGGATCATCGACCTCATCTAATATACTGCCAAATCAAGTATTTATGACCAACCAACAAAATAGCAGTATTTAGACTACTCATAATGTATCATTACGTATGAAAAAATATTTTTTATTTCTGCCAATTGCTACATAGTGCTTCATTACTTCCTCTTATTGCCATTACATCAAATAATGGTAGTTGCATGAATCAGCCGACAAAAGGGACCAGACTCCTTCAAGCTGGAAGAAATGGTGCAAATGATCTTAAAGAGATGGGGGCCGAAATTGCCCCTTTCCTTAAGGTCTGTTACCGCCGGAAATCGGCGTCCACGCTGCGGAGTGGAATGGCTGCCGATTTTTCGTGGAATGGCCGCCATCTTGAAAATTGCCCTCCTGCGGTATCCCGGCGGTGACCCGCCCTCCCCATTTCCGCCCCGCTGCTACCGATCTGTCCTAAGTACGTCAGCCGAGCACGCACCATCGATGTTCCTTCCCGGACGTGAAATTCTGCCGAGAAAATGTTATTGCCACCGCTCGGTGCCAATGGCAGCTTTTTCTGCCGGTGCACTGTTTGTAAAATGGTGGTGCGGCCGCAATTAAAGGGGAGGGCGCACTGCCGCGACCGCTACTTTATTATTTTGTCAGCCAACTGCCAGGTCGGGCCGATAATTATGGCCCCGGGTTCGGCCAGGCCGCCAACAGGCAGCCTGGCACCCCCTCTTGGGTGCCAGGCTGCTGGCCTGGCCGAAACCCTCCCTGGTGGCCCAGTGGACCTAACTAAAATAAACGCAGAGTTCGCAGCAGCCCTCCCCTTTAAGTGAATGGGAGAACCGTTGTGACATGCCAGCGCGATGATCCCATCAGCGCTATGCTGAAGAGTGACAGTGGCGGACACTCTGCCCACCCCCACCTCCGCCCCTCTAGTGGCAAACTTCCATTCTCTGCTGCACTTCTGCCCCCATTATGACTGACTTCCGGGCTGCTGGAAGAAAAAAGCTGAAGAGCAAAATTTTGCTCAAGAGGCCACCACATCCATTGCGGCAGTGAAAACAGCTGAAACAGGGTAGGCGCGCCGCGTTTCCGGCGGTGGGCAATTTCGGCCCATGTTGTCAGTTTACCATGTTTATACAATGGACAGTGCAATTAACATGATCCAATCAATTACATTTTTTCATTACCAATTGTATCAGAATGCAATTTTTTCAATACAGTAGAAATATTCTGATGTTGATTTAGAAATGTATGATTTTTATCTTCATTTTCATAAAAATATCAGATTATATTTACTGTATTGAAAGATTTTGCATGCTAATTTTCCATGACTCCCATCATCTATTCCCTGCAGATAAGGCTTTGGGGCAGATTGTGTCAGCAGCCAAGCCTGCCTGAAAATTCCCTAATGTGGCAACATTAAATATAAATGTGGAGCAAATTTCAAGTTTTAGGTGGACATTAAGATCTGGCAAGACTGTGTGATAATTTTAACCTAACCCGCCTGACAGGAAACTGACAAGATCGGATTTATACCCGAGCCTGTTTTACACCTCGCCCAATTTTACTTTCCATTGAAATGGCTGGGCAGTTAGGTTTAAATTATCTCATAATAATCTGCAGAGCTCCACTCTTCACTTATACTCTGGTTACTTTAAGACAAGGAAAACAAGGCATGACTCATTCTGTTCCTTTTTTTGAGAGTCACAGGTGAACATTGTTTTGAAAATAACAGACAAAGAGATATATTGGATTTGCAAAGAAATACCTTGGTGAATTGAAAATAAACTCCACAAGGGTCTCACAAAGTATTTCTTTGCACAGTTTGGAAAATTATGCATATTTATACTGAAAATACATTGCTACCACAAATCCATTATATATTACAAATGTGATGTAAATGCAGGATACACATGGCTAAAGATTCGGGTGGATTGCACCACCCATTAACACCATGAAATATTCAAATAAAACGGCGGCTAGCGCTCTTCCGCCAGCTGGTAGTGGATCCCGCGGTTGCCGCCAATTTGCAAGGGCTGGTAGCGCTGCTGGTAAATGCGATCGTTGGATGGATTTAAATCAACGGAATCGTGACGTCAGTGACTGTGCAACGCTCACTTGATGCCTGATCTGCAGCATTTGATTTTACCATTCAACTTAATGGCAATGCTAAACGATGACAGGGAGAGCAAGCGTTCAACAGCAGGAAGGAGGAGCCAGCAATGATATTTAAAGGGATTATCAGCAATCAGTTGCATCCTACATGGTTATGCAGTTTGAGTGGCTCTGTGCTAATTTCTGCAACTCTGATTGCTTTCTTAACTTCTTTCAAGTTTCTAAGGTAACAGGGAGTATTGCTGTAAGTGCAGAATCCTTCATTTTTATTAAAAGGCTTCTGCTTACAATACTTGTTCACTATCATGGGGCTGTACTGGCAGCCGACCTCATCCTCCAGGATCCAAGGCATAAGGAGCAGAGGCAGCGAGGAAGAATTAAAAATGCGCGCAGAGGGAGGAGGACCGTGGGGGCTCCGAACAGGAGGCCTTGCCCACCTAGAGTCTTCCGACAGCATGTCTCCTACCTCCAATTAAGAGAGGAGCAGTGTCTCAGGAGGCTACGCTTCACCAAGGAGGAGGTCACAGAACTCTGCTACCTCCTGCACCCAGACCCGCAGGCTCAGAGCGGGACAAAAATGTCTCTCCCAGTGGCAGGCAAGGTCAATGCGGCGCTCAATTTCTTCACCAGCAGTTCCTTCCAGTCTGCAGCAGGAACTAACATCTCACAGTTTGACATCCATTGCTGCTTCCAGGAGGTCACTGAGGCTCTTTACACTATGAGAAGGGATTATATTGGCTTCTTTCTCACCAGAGAAGCAGGACGAGCATGCATGTGGCTTTGCTGGGATAGCACGCTTCTCCATGGTGCAGGGCGCCATCGTCTGCACACACGTGGCTTTGCAGGCGTTGCATTACAATCCTGAGATCTTCCATAATCGCAAAGGCTACCACTCACTTAATGTGCAGTTGGTGTGTGACCACGCACAGCGAATCCACAATGTCAATGCCTACTATCCTGGCAGCAGCCATTATGCCTTCATCCTGCACCAGTCTGGTGTGCCAGCAATATTCCAGCCAAATTCGAGGGTGGCTGCTCAGAGACAAGGGCTATCCTCTCTGCACCTGGCTCATGACTCCCCTCTGCAACCCCACCACTCGTGCCCAGCACTCATATAATGAGAGCTATGCCTCCACCAGGACCATCATCGAGCAGACCATCGGGAACACTGAAGCAACAGTTCCGTTGCCTTGACACCTTGGGAGGAGCCTTCCAGTACGCGGCGGATCAGGTGACCCATTTCGTGGTCTGCTGCATGCTTCAAAACTTGCCCATCATGAGGGTGCAGCCCTTGCCACCAGGATTGCACCATCACCTCAGGAGGAGGAAGAGGACGAGGATGAGAAGCAAGAGAAGGGAGGGGGAGGCAGACAGCCAACCGTCCATCTGGACGGGCTGTCTGTGAGCGGCTCCTCAGACTCCGATTCAAATGGATGTAACCCCAGATCCCTGTTGCTCACCACATCCCCATCATACCATCCCTGTCTCATGGAATATCACAGCACCCTCCTGGGCACAAAGCTGAAATTAATACATTGATCAATAATCAAATCACACATATTTACATTAATATTATTACCTTGAGTAGCTCTGGACCCGGAAGGCCTGGATTTACACTGCACCATCTTGGCATGGATTGCAGCAGTTTTGTCTGGCTGGCTGACGAGCAGCGGCAAGGGCAATGGCGGAGTGGAAGTGGTGGGAACAGGAATACTGTCATCTTGAGAGAGGTCAGCGGGGTCCTGCTACACTGACCCACTGCTACTCTCCCAGCGCTGAACCTCAGCATTCCTAGCAACTTGTTGGAGCACAGATTGCTGGGATGTTGCGACACCATGCAAACCCCGCTCGACAGTGCTAAACCCAGACAATACGGCAGCGGTTAAAGCTTGGGTGGCTTCAAGTTTGGGCTGCATGAGAGCAGTTTGAGCTTCTGCTGCAGCACTAAGACATTGGGCCGCTTCTGCCTGTGCTGCATTGGAAGGTGCGACATCACTCATCATGCACACTATCACATCTGGGTCAACATGGTCTCTCTGGGAGTGGACCATCATTTCCAGGCTGGCAGAGCCCCATGCAATGTTGGAGACAGACTCCTCCACGCTCCTTAACATTGCTAGAGGCTCTTTGGCAGGTTTGCCATTGCACCTATCAATTCTGTGTGCATGCCCATCACCCTTCTTCCGAAGGCCTCCCCATCAAGGTCCTCATCTGTGTCCTGTGCAACAGAACTCGCGCGTGAAATTTCCCTCCGGGAAGCTGGCCCTCAAGCTACCCTTTCCCCCTGCCTGGCTGCAGCCCACTCATGCCTGGTGCCTCTACTACACCAACCTCTAAAGAACATGTAGTGCCAATATCTGAGCTGCTGCATGCGAGTGTGACATTTAGTGACACGGTGTGTTCGTTCTCCTCCTCTTCTCCCCCTTTGCTCTTTGCAGTGCCCTCAGGGACTGGCTGCCTTGGTGCTTGCTGATTATCTGAAAGCAGAAAGGCACAAGAGTCGGGTTATGGTGAGGGGAGATTGGCAGTAAGGCAGAAATGCATGCCTACAGCATGGGGAGCTTGAAAGTGAGAAAAGAATGTGGGTTGAGGAGGAAGTGGGATGTGAGAAGAAGAATTGGAATGAACATACTGTTGTTGTCCCCAAGCAGTTCAGCCCCTTGCTGGTTACTGTGGTGTCGATGACATGGCGCCCAATGATCTGGAGCACTCGCTCCTTCAGCTAGCTTAGTTCCTGTGTGTCTGCCTGGTCCCCGCCTGTCTGTTCCTTCTTGTGGCGATTATGTGCCAGCTTGGCCTGCAAGAGAAAGAGAAGTGCTAAGTGAGTGTGGTACAATGTGTTTGTGTGATGTGCCTGCCATAGTTGAATTGCTGTTAGTGTGTGCACGGTGTGAGATGTGGGTGTGAGTGTTGCAGCAGTGGTAAGGTTGTGTGAATGAAATAAATCTATTATTGGGAGGTCTGAGTGTTGAGAGGTAGAGATTGTTGGTAGGTGAGTGCTGACAGTGTGGTCCATTGAGCAGTGTGTGAAGCTTATGGTGCAGATGGTGGGATATGGCATTTTCTGAAGCTATCACTCACATTAACCACCCGTGTGGGCCTGATTTGCATTTCAAATCTTTGTTTCCCACCTGCAGCCAGCCAGATGGAGAGGCTGGCTGGCTGCGGGCGGGTAGACCTGCAGCACTGGGCGCAGAGAGGAGGGGATTTGAAATGCTCCGTTAAATCTGAGGCACGTCAGCCTCATTATAATATTTAAAAGGGCGACACGCCTCCTGGGAGTGGCTTGGGTTCCCGTCCCCCGTCCTGCCTCTGGGAATTGGGTGGGTTGGAGGCAGTTTGGGGTCAGGGTTCAGTTTTTTTAACACTTTAACCTTCCACCCGACCCCAACCCTCTTGGTTTTTGGGGTTAAAATTCCACCCGTTGTCTTTGGTCCCTGCCATGAACTCCAGTCCCTAGCCACCAACTCCATCCCACTCCCTGGCAGTAGTCTGAGGCTGAACCAGACCGTTCGCAACATTGGTGTCATATTTGACCCTGAAATGATTGTCTGACCATATATCCGCTCTATCAAGATGGCCTGCTTCCATCTCTGTAACATCGCCCAACTCTGCCACTGCCTCAGCTCATGTTTTGCAGATTGAATCTGTATCCACCACCCTATCAGGCAGTGCATTTCACATCCTAACCACTTGTTGCGTAAAAACATATTCCCTCATGTCGCCTCTGGTGCTTTTTCCAATCACCTTTGTAAGATTCGGCGAAAACATTGACAGCAAAAACTTAAAGATTTGGGACATTGCTTGGACACATTTTGTTACTGCAGAGAGCAGACAGCACTGACGTGGGGCAGGTCCAAACATGCCCCACAGGAATACACATCAGGTGGACAAGGAATCAATGACAGGAATGGTTGGTGGACAGGCATTTTGTCTTGCAATCTGAGAAATTAAGTAAAGTGGCCGGGGTTTCAGGCCATTGAAAGACAAAGGAAAGCTATTCGACCACAGACTCATTGGAGCCACACATCGAGGTACAGCCCAGTTGACAAAGGAACAGGCCAGAGACCTGATTTGGCTTTTGAGTTGCACAGCCTCAGGGGAAGGATAGTTGGGCTCTTGGCATGAGCAGAAGCATTTTTGCAAGTATAAGTGAGGCAGTTTTGGCTTCCATCTCGCTCTCTCTCCCCTCTTCTACACCTGCTTGCTTCGTTCAACACACAAGGACTGAGTACTCCATCTGGGACGGAGAGAAGAAACACCAGAGAGCCTTGCTACTTCGACTGGGAAGCTCACCTTGAGACTGAACTTGAAGACCCAGAAGATACGCCTCATCGGGAGAAGCAGAGAGTAAGCCAGAGGGGTAATTGGTGGGTATTTATCCCAGCCCACACATCTTTAAGACCCATCGCATTGTGTGAAAGAGTGTCGTGTATCCCAACCAGGCCTTAGGGGTTTTAGTGGGGAGGTTTTTGCAAGGATCATAAGCATACGCACAATTCTGTTGGACAGATTTCAGTGGTGCAATTTTGAATCTGAGCAAGGGTGCTTTAGATGTGGGTACTTCATATTAGGGGCCTGTTTAGACTGTGTATGGTACTGTGTTTGTTTGTACTACACTGCCAGGGTGTGTTTTTACTGGGCGCAGGTGTGTGCTTTAACTTGAATAAAAGCATTGTGACGGTTGAGACCGAAAAGATCTGCCTATGACTGTATATTACTGTTCACGACTATAATCTCTCTCCTAGCTCCCTAAACTCTGCCTGCAGGACCTCATCCCTCTTTCTAATGTCATTGGTACCGATATGGACCATGACATCTGGCTGTTCACCCTCTCCCCCCAGAATGTCGTGCAGCCGCTCGGTGACATCGTTGATCCTGGCACCAGGGAGGCCACATACCATCCTGGAGTTACATCTGCGGCCGCAGAAACGCCTGTCTGTTCCTCTGACTATCGAATCCTCTACCACTATTGCTCTTCCACTCTTCTTCCTGCCCCCTCCCTGTGCAGCTGAGCCAGCCGTGGTGCCATGGATTTGGCTCTGGCTGCACTTCCCACAGGCACCATTGCCCTCACCAGTACTCAGAACAGAATACTGGTTGGAGAGCGTAGATTTAAGGTGTAAGCGGTTTTGCCCCTGGTGGTTTCGAATCACCCCTCTTACAAGTCGGGTTCAGGGGTGCAATTGAAAAAGATATCAGGACAGCAAAGAGAGAGCATGAAAGACTGTTGGCAAGTAAAATCAGGGAAAGCCCAAAGATGTTTTATAAATACATTAAGAGCATGAGGATAACTAGAGAAAGAGTGGGGCCTATTAAAGACCATAAAGAAAATCTGTGTGTGGAGGTGGAAGACATGGGTATGATTCTTAATTAATACTTTGCATCTGTTTTCAAAAAAGAGAGGGGCGATGCAGACTTTGCAATCAGGGAGGAGGAGTGTGAAATATTAGATGAGATAAACATAGTAAGAGGGGAAGTATTAAGGAGCTTAGCAACTTTTGAAAGTGGATCAAGCCCCAGGTCCAGATGAAATGTATCCCAAGCTGTTAAGAGAAGCAAAAGAGGAAATGACAAAGACTCTGACCATTATTTTCCAATCCTCTCTGGCTACAGGCGTGGTGCCAGAGGACTGCTAAAATTGTACCTTTGTTTAAAAAGGGAGAAAGGAATAGACCGAGTAAATACAGGCCAGTCAGCCTAACCTCAGCAGTGGGAAAATTATTAGAAAAAATCCTGAGGGACAGGATAAATCCTCATTTGGAAAGACATGGATTAATCAAGGACAGTCAGCATGGATTTGTTAAGGGAAGGTAGTGTCTGACTAACTTGATTGAATTTTTTGAGGAGGTAACAAGGAGGGTCGATGAGGGCAGTGCATATGATGTATATGTAGTGTATATGGATTTTAGCAAAGCTTTTGATAAGGTCCCACATGGCAGACTGGTCACAAAAGTAAAACCCTATGGGATCCAGAGCAAAGTAGCAAGTTGGATCCAAAATTGGCTCAGAGGCAGGAAGCAAAAGGTAATGGTTGATGGGTGTTTTTGTGACTGGAAGGCTTTATCCAGTGGGATTCCGCAGGGCTCAGTGCTGGGTCCTTTGCTTTTTGTGGTAAATATCAATGACTTGGACTTGAATGTTGGGGTATGATTAAGAAGTTTGCAGATTACACTAAAATAGGCTGTGTGGTTGATAATGAAGAAGAAAGCTACGGACTGCAGAAAGGTATCAATGTGCTGGGCAGAACAGTGGCAAATGGAATTTAATCTGGATAAGTGTGAGGTAATGCATTTGGGGAGGTCTAACAAGGCAAGGGAATACACATTAAATGGTACGACACTAAAAATTGTGGAGGAACAAAGGGACCTTGGAGTGCAGGTCCGCAGATCCCTGAAGGTCACAGGCCAGGTAGATAAGGTGGTTAAGAAGGCATATGGAATACTTGCCTTTATTAGTCGAGGCATGGAATACAAGAACAAAGATGTTATGCTTGAATTGTATAAAACACTGGTTAGGCTGCAGCTGGAATACTGTGTGCAGTCCTGGTCACCAAATTACAGGAAAGATGTGATTGCACTGGAAAGGGTGCAGAGGAGATTTACAAGAATGTTGCCTGGACTGGAGAATTTTGGCTCTGAGGAAAGATTGAAGATGCTGGGTCTGTTTTCTTTGGAACAGAGGAGGCTGAGGGGGACCTTATTGACGTGTATAAATTTATGAGAGATAGAGTGGATAGGAAGGACCTGTTTCCTTTGGCAGAGGGGTCAACAACCAGGGGGCATAGATTTAAAGTAATTGGGAGGAGGTATAGAGGAGATATGAGGGGAAATTTCTCTACCCAGAGTGTGGTGGGGGTCTGGAACTCAATGCCTGAAAGGGTGGTAGAGGCAGAAACCTTCACCACAATTTAAAAATACTTGGATGTGCATTTAAAGTGCCGTAACCTACAGGGCTACGGACCAAGAGCTGGAAAGTGGGATTCGGCTGGATAGCTCTTGGTCGGCCGGCGTGCACATGATGGACTGAAATGGCCTCCTTCTGTGCTGTAAATTTCTTTGATTCTATGACTGTGGTTATCACCCCTTCAGCCGTTAGAAACAGTTTCTCTTTATTTACTCTATCTAAACCCTTCATGATTTTAAACACCTATCAAATCTCCTCTTAACCTTCTCTGCTTCAAGGAGAACAACACGAGATTCTCCAGTCTATCTATGTAACTGAAGTCCCTCGTCCTTGGAATCATTCTCGTAAGTCTTTTCTGCATCCTCTTTCAGGGCTTTCCTAAAGTGTGGTGCCCAGAATTGTACACAATACTCCAGGTGAGGCTGAACCAGTGTTTTATAAAGGTGGTTCATAACCTCCTTGCTTTTGTACTCTATGCCTCTATTTATAAAGCCCAGGATCCTATATGCTTTATTAACTGCTTTATTAACTATCTTGCTACCTTCAGAGATGTGTGCAAAAGCACCCTCAGGTCTCTCTGTTCTTGCACCCCCTTTAAAATTGTACCATTTAGCATGAATTGTCTCTCCTCATTCTTCGAACCAAAATGCATCAACTCAAACTTTTTTGTGTTGAATTTCATCTGCCATGTGTCTTCCCATTTTACCAGCCTATCAATGCCATTTTGAAGTCTATTACTATTTTCCTCACTGTTTACCACACTTCCAAGTTTTGTGTCATCTGAAGATTTCAAAATTGTGCCTTATACCCCCAAGTCCAAGTCAATAATGTATATCAGAAACAGCAGTGGTCGCAGTGCTGATGCTTGGGGAACGCCACTTTGCATGTCCCTCAAGTCTGAAAAACAGCCATTCACCACAACTCTCTTTTCTATCCCTTAGCCAATTTTGTTTTCATGTTACTACTGCTGCTTTTAAGCATATTGTGTGTCATTTAAATTAAATATTTGTTAGATCTAAAACTATTTGGATCTATTCGGATACAGAATGACTTTAGCAGCTTAAAAAATATATATACCTAGTTTTCATATAACGTCCTATGGAATGAAGATTTTCTCTTCAATTGTAAATAAAATTAAACATGCAACAATAAAATATTCCTTAATGGTATTTGAAAATATATTCGTGAACCAGGCGAAAAGTAAAGGGGTGGTGCGTGGCGGCATTTTTTTTCCCAGCCGCGATGTTGCAGCCCGACTCTCGCTTCTGTGCCAGGCTGCGGCCATGACAACCTGCACCCCGGTGGTGTAGTGAAGGCCCCGCGCCCCACTGCAGAGCTCTCAGTGTACCCTCTCTTTTAAGGGAAGGGGAAGGTGCTGTGCTCGCGCCAGCACGACGCAGTGAGGCCGCGAAGTCCTGGAAAATTCACGCTCTTACCGCCCCAGTCCTACCCCAGAGAGGAAGTGGCAGTATCTCCATACCGCGACTGGGGCGGGACCTCCGCTCCGGGCGCAGGAACTTCCGCCCCGCCTCGGTTACCCCAAACGGGACGATACCAAATTTAAACCGCTACAACAACAACAACTTGTATTTATATAGCGCCTTTAATGTAGTGAAATGTCCCAAGGTGCTTTGCAGGAGTATTATGAGATTAAAATTTGACACTGAGTCGCATAAGTAGAAATTAGCGCAGGTGACTAAAAGCTTGGTTAAAGTGGTATGTTTTAAAGAGCTTCTTGAAGGAGGAAAGAGAGGTAGAGAGGCGGAGAGGTATAGGCAGGGAGTTCCAAAGCTTGAGGCCCAGGTAACAGAAGACACGGCCAGTAACGGTTAAGCGATTATAATCAGGGATGCTCAAGAGGGCAGATTTAGAGGAGCGCAGACATCTCGGGGGTTGTGAGGCTGGAGGAGATTACAGAGATCGGGAAAGGTGAGGACATGGAGGGATTTGAAAATAAGGATGAGAATTTTGAAATCGAGGCGTTGCTTAACCGGAAGCCAATGTAGGTCAGCGAGCACAGGAGTGATGGGTGAATGGGACTTGATGCAAGTTAGGACACAAGCAGTCAAGTTTTGGATCACCTCTAGTTTACGTAGGGTAGAATGGAGGAGGCCAGCCAGGAGTGCTTTGGAATAGTCAAATCTAGAGGTAATAAAGGCATGGATGAGGGCTTCAGCAGTAGATGAGCTGAGGCAAGGGTGGAGACAGGTGATGTTATGGAGGTGGAAATAGGCGATTTTATTTATGCTGCGGCTATGTGGTCGAAAGCTCAATTCAGGGCTAGGACTATAAACAGATTTATATATTAGAATAGGCTTGTTTAGTATTTGAGCATTGCGAAGACCTTTATATTTTCAGACAAATACAAAACTAGTTGTTGGTCGAGACAGCAGGTCTGTGCCAATCATTCTCCTCCCAGCACCTATTAAAATAGAGCAATAACACAAGCAGCTCATAATCCTCTCAACAGGATTGAATTCATTTCACATCAGTACTATGCTTGCTAAGATTGCATCAGGATTGAGTCATCTTAAGTGCAATATGATTATAGATTTTTCTAACCAAATATTCTAGATGATTTTTAAAATTATGGACAATGTGTCTCTTGTTAGATTAAAATCCCTTTTATGGAATACCAAAAAGCACATAGGATGATGTTAAGAAGATTTCTCTTTCAGTCTCTGTAATTCTAAATATAATCCAAAATATAACTGTATTTGATTCAAGTAAACCAGACAGTCCCTCAGTTACACCACCAGAGAAAGACTCAAAGTTAACCAGGGATCCCTAAAGCCAAGCTTTATCCAGTGGTGTAACATTTTTAGGAAATTAATTTTCCAACATTTCTTCCAGCAGTCACCCATTCCCTTGATAGCTACCCACAACCACATTGCCAGCTATGCCCTGATGCTGAATTGAAGATTTTCTACAGTAAAATATTCATCCTGGTTTATATTTGACAATTTGGGGGAATTTCATAAATATATTTTGAAATAAGCACTTAAAATTTACAAAACTTACACTCTACTAGACTCATTGACAAAATTACATTCTGTTAAAGTTGGCATGTGAAATTATTTTTCAAATTTGTACCCAATTCAGACCAAATGATACACACATACTATAATAAAACATGAGATTGACAGGAAGTGAAGAGCTTAATATACTCACAGCTCAAGGTACGTGTGGAAAAAAAATTAAGGCAATGGCATCTAGTATGTAGTGAATGGTTTCCAATACCACATTGTGGCATTTTAGAACCTCAAGTGACCATGATGTGCAATGTCTTAAATTTGTTGCATCTCCAGCATCAGTCTTTGGTGATCTATTGGCTGCTGTGACCCATCAGTGTTCTAAATCGGGACCAAACTTTAGGCCATGGTTTAGTTGCTGATTGATTTTTACAAATGCAGCAACAGCCAGTAGAAATCACTCAGCAACTAACGTGTAAGTCGTTGATGATCCCATTAGTAGCACTGATAGGAAGTCCATCCCCATACCCAAAGATGTTTTTTAAATACATTAAGAGCAAGAGGATAACAAAAGGAATAGTAGGGCCTATAAGAGACCATAAAGGTAACCTAAGTGTGGAAGCGGAAGATGTGGGTATGGTTCTTAAAGAATACTTTGCATCTGTTTTCACAAAAGAGAGGGATGATGCAGACATTGCAATCAGGGAGGAGGAATGTGAAATATAAGATGAAATAAACATAGTGGGAGAGGAAGTAGTAAGGGGTTTAGCATCTTTGAAAGTGGATAAATCCCCAGGCCCAGATGAAATGCATTCCAGGCTGTTAAGAGAAGCAAGAGAGGAAATAGCAGAAGCTCTGACCATCTTTTTCCAATCCTCTCTGGCTACAGATGTGCTGCCAGAGGACTGAAGGACTGCTAATGTTGTACCATTGTTTAAAAAGGGAGAAAGGGATAGACCGAGTAATTACAGGCCTTGGTGGTGGGAAAATTATTAGAAAAAATTCTGAGGGACCAGGTAAATCTTAAATTAGAATGACATGGATTAATCAAGGACAGTCAACATGGCATGTCAATGGTCAATGGATTTATTAAGGGAAGGTCGTGTCTGACTAATTTGAATTAATTTTTTGAGGAGGTAACAAAGAGGGCCGATGAGGGTAGTGCGTTTGATGTAGTGTATATGGATTTTATCAAGGCTTTTGATAAGGTCCCACTTGGCAGACTGGTCAAAAAGTAAAAACCCATGGGATCCAAGGCAAGTGGCAAGTTGGATCCAAAATTGGCTTAGAGGCAGGAAGCAAAGGGTAATGGGTGTTTTTGTAACTGGAAGGATGTTTTCAGTGGGGTTTCATAGGGCTCAGTATTAGGTCCCTTGCTTTCTGTGGTATATATCAATGATTTATACTTGAATGTCGGGGGTATGATTAAGAAGTTTGAAGATGACACTAAAATTGGCTGTGTAGTTGATAATGAAGAAGAAAGCTGTAGATATCAATGGACTGGTCAGGTGGGCAGAACAGTGGCAAACAAAATTCAATCCGGAGAAGTGTGAGGTAATGCATTTGGGGAGGGCTAACAAGGCAAGGGAATATACATTAAATGGTGGGACACTGAGAAGTGTGGAGGAACAGAGCGACATTGGAGTGCATGTCCACAGATCGTTGAAGGTAGCAGGACAGGTAGATAAGGTGGTTAAGAAGGCTGACGGGATACTTGCCTTTATTAGCCGAGACACAGAATATATGAGCAGCGAGATGATGCTTGAACAATTTAAAACACTAGTTAGGCCACAGCTAGAGTACTGCATGCAGTTCTGGTCACCACATTACAGGAAAGATGTGATTGCAATAGAGAGGCTACAGAGGAGATTGTCGAGGATGTTGCCTGGACTGGAGAATTTTAGCTGTGAGGAAAGATTGGATAGGCTGGGGTTGTTTTCTTTGGAACAGAGGAGGCTGAGGCGGGGACCTTATTCAGGTGTATAAAATAATGAGGGGCCTAGATAGAGTGGATAGAAAGGACCTATTTCCCTTAGCAGAGAGGTCAATAACCAGGGGGCATAGTTTTAAAGTAATTGTTGGGAGGTTTAGAGGGGACGTCTTTTCATCCAGACGGTAGTGGGGGGCTGGAACTCACTACCTGAAAGGATGGTAGAGGCGGAAGCCCTCGCCACTTTAAAAAAAGTACTTGGATGTGCACCTGAAGTGCCGTAACCTACAAGGCTACGGACCAAGAGTTGGAAAGTGGGATTAGGCTGGATAGCTCTTTGTTGGCCGGCACCGACACGATGGGTTTAACAGCCTCCTCTTGTCCTATAAATCTCTGTGATTCTATGATTCCTGCTGCTGACCCTGTGTTCAACTCCCCGTGTTTACGAGAAGGCATTAACTGGAGCGTTGAGCTTCTAAATGGCAGCGCTGCCTTCAAATCAGTGTTTGACGCCATGATCTGCTTGCTCTGCATACTTCTGAGGGACGCTCACTGTGCCCGCACTAATGCCCTCACCAAAGTGGTGTCCAGCGTGACATGCACCAGAAGTGTGCACAACTGCCGCAGATGCCATTCTGGATACAAAACACCACTTGTGCTGAAGGACTTTGTCCTGATTTCAAGGATTCTGCACAGACCACTTGCTCCCAGACATGTGTGCAGTTGTAGATATTCTTCTTGGTCTGCAGCATGACAGGGAGAATGAGCAAAGGTGATACAGAGCAAAACAAGCTGCTGAATGAGGGAGGAGGAAGAGGAGTAGGGGGAAGAAGGGTTGTCATCAGGAGGCCATATTCGCCCAGTGTGTTCCTCAGCGAGGAACAATGTGTGAAACATATTCACTTCACTAAGGATATCCTGACTGAAATTTGCCACCTGCTGCAGCCACAACTGCAACTTCAGAGTAGGGCGAGGACCGCATTGCCAGTGGCTGTGAAGGTCACGGTGGCCATGAACTTTTATATGTCAGGCTCCTTCTAGGCTGGAACAGGAAATATTTCCAACACCCCTCAGTTTGCTGTCCACTGTTACATAATGGATGTAACTGAGGCTCTGTATTCCAAGAGGGCTGAATACATTTAGTTCTCTCTTGCCAGAGAGCAGCAGGCATAGTGAACAGACGACTTTTCAAGTATTGTAGGCTTCCCCATGGTGAAGAATGCCATTGGCTGCACGCATGTCCTTTTGTAGATGCCGCATTTAATTTCTGAGATGTACCACTACCGAAAGGGATTCCACTCCCTCAACATCCAGCTGGTGTGCAATCATACTCAGCGCATTATGCAGGTGAATTACCAGTACCCTGGCAGCAGTCATGATGCCTTCATTCTGGGACAGTCCACAATGCCACCTGCATTTGAGCCACCATGACAAACCAGAGGGTGGCTACTGAGCGCCAATAACTATCTGTTAACAACATGGCTCATGACTTCAGTGTGCAATCCACACAAACGTGGGCAGCATGCAACCAATGAAAGCTATGCTGCCATGCAAAATATAATCGAGCAGACCATTGACATGCTGCCTGAACTGCACTGGAGGAGGCTTGCTGTACTCGGCAGAGCAGATGTCAAGATTTGTGGAGGTTTGCTGCATGCTGCACAACTTCGCCATCACGAGTGTACAGCAGTTGCCACCAGCTTTATGGCGACCAGCTTAAGAACAGGAGGAGGAAGAGGAGGAGGAGGAAGAGAAAGGGAGGAGGCAACCTTGAAAGCCCCTTTCTGGTCAGACTGTCCGTGACCAACTCAACCGACTGTGACACCAGTAAACGCAACCCCAATTGCACATTCACCAACATTAAACAGAAGCAGGAAATTATAAAATACTGTATTAAATTTATAGTTTAGCTCGTTAAGCTAATTAATATAATTATAAATAATCACTGATTAAAAGAATTGAAATAATTCAATAAATAAAATAAGGCTAGACTAAAATATGACAGGGCAGGTTGTGTGTCTAGACTGCAGTACTGTCCTGAGCAAACACGTCTGCAGGAGATGTCTCCATCTCGAATCTCTCCAGCTCAGATTCATTCTGACACTCAGTCACATAAGTGAGGGGGCGGAATTTCTGGACAGTTTTATCCAGAATACAGTCACACCAGCATAGGTTCAGGAAAGGGAGGGTGTGACTGTTAGGGAGCCGGATAGCAGGGATTTAGGAGAGATTGAGAAGGAGGACCCACAAATACTGGTCCTGGATAACGTGGACCATTTCCCATACTTCGGGAGCCTCTTATCAACAAGAGCAGACATTGACGACGAGATTCAACACCGCCTCCAGTGCGCCAGTGCAGTCTTCGGCCGCCTGAGGAAAAGAGTGTTTGAAGACAAGGCCCTCAAAACTGCCACCAAGCTCATGGTCTACAGAGCTGTAGTAATACCTGCCCTTCAGTAAGGCTCAGAAACATGGACCATGTACAATAGGCACCTCAAGTCACTGGAGAAATACCACCAACGATGTCTCCGCAAGATCCTACAAATCCCTTGGGAGGACAGACACACCAACATTAGCATCCTCGACCAGGCCAACATCCCCAGCATTGAAGCACTGACCACACTCGATCAGCTCCGCTGGGCAGGCCACATAGTTCACATGCCAGACACAAGATTCCCAAAGCAAGGGCTCTACTCGGAACTCCTTCACGGCAAACGAGCCAAAGGTGGGCAGAGGAAACGTTACAGGGACACCCTCAAAGCCTCCTGAAAAAGTGCAACATCCCCACTGACACCTGGGAGTCCCTGGCCAAAGACTGCCCTAAGTGGAGGAAGTGCATCCGGGAGGGCGCTGAGCACCTTGAGTCTCATCGGCGAGAGCATGCAGAAATCAAGCGCAGGCGGCAGAAAGAGCATGCAGCAAACCAGTCCCACCCTCCCTTACCCTCAACGACTATCTGTCCCACCTGTGACAGGGACTCTGGTTCTCGTATTGGACTATACAGCCAACTAAGGATTCATTTTAAGAGTGAAAGCAAGTCTTCCTTGATTCCGAGGGACTGCCTATAATGATGATGGTGACTCGCTACCTGTGAGGACAAGGAGAAATACTGCAGGGAGGATAGCCACAATGCAGACCAAGACACCGTGGCTCAGAATGCTGTCCGGGGGAGCGGGGTTGTTGGGCAGGGATGGGAGTGTAGGGGAAGAGCAGAATAGAAATGTAGTAGTGATAGGGGATTCTATAATTAGGGGGATAGATAGGTCCTCTGTAGCCAAGAGCGAGAATCCCGAAGGGTGTGTTGCCTACCTGGTACCAGGGTAAGGGATATCTCACGGCGGCTGGAGAGGAATTTGGAAAGGGAGGTGGTAAATCCAGTTATTGTTCTTCTTGTTGGAACAAAGGCCCGATACAACTGCAGTAAGACCTCACTGCTTCTATCCTCAAATCCTCTAGCTATGAAGGCCAACATACCATTTGCCGCCTTCACCGCCTGCTGTACCTGTATGCCAACTTTCAATGACTTATGTACCATGACACCCAGGTCTCGTTGCACCTCCCCTTTTCCTAATCTGCCGCCATTCAGATAATATTCTGCCTTTGTGTTTTTGCCCCCAAAGTGGATAACCTCACATTTATCCACATTATACTGCATCTGCCATGCATTTGCCCACTCATCTAACCTGTCCAAGTCACCCTGCAGCCTCTTAGTGTCCTCCTCACAGCTCACACTGCCACCCAGCTTAGTGTCATCTGCAAACTTGGAGATATTACACTCAATTCCTTCATCTAAATCATTAATGCATATTGTAAATAGCTGGGGTCCCAGCACTCCATTAGTCACTGCCTGCCATTCTGAAAAGGACCCGTTTATCCCGACTCTCTGCTTCCTGTCTGCCAACCAGTTCTCTATCCACGTCAGTACATTACCCCCGATACCATGTGCTTTGATTTTGCACAACAATCTCTTGTGTGGGACCTTGTCAAAAGCCTTTTGAAAGTCCAAATACACCACATCAACTGGTTCTCCCTTGTCCACTCTACCAGTTATATCCTCAAAAAATTCCAGAAGATTCATCAAGCATGATTTCCCTTTCATAAATCCATGCTGACTTGGACCGATCCTGTCACTGCTTTCCAAATGTGCTGCTATTTCATCTTTAGTAATTGATTTCAACATTTTCCCTGTGGTGTATGTAGCACACAAATCACTGATTCCACACGGTCTGGTGTTGATGTCACTGCTGTGACCTTAGTCCTTTATTGTTTAGCTCCAGAGTGCCTCTCAGGTATGGTGGGCAGCCTTTTATACTCTGTCTTGCAGGAACTTTCAGTGCTCTCTGTGGTGCACCATTGTACTTATACATTTAATGTACCTGGACAATACATAACATCTCCCTCCCCCCCCAGTTCCGAAAGCCATTGCGGTGACCTCGGCCTTGTTCGTCCTGGTTGATTTGTGAGTGTGAGTCCATGGCCATTTACTTCCCTCTTCTCCCCCATGTAGAGGACCCGGTGCAAACATGTGGTATTTGCAGTCCTTACATGGTGGATAAAGTACACGAGCATAACCTCCAATAGAAAGCAGGTATACATAGACGGTACATTTGTATGGTACTTATAATATGTGGTACAGATGTTATGTCAAAAGGTTGCAGGTACACTGAGCAGTTATTTAATCCCAGCCCTTCTGGGTGAGGTCTGGTAGCAGTACACAGCCCCTTTTTGCCCGAGGTAATGGGCTGCTCTGAGACAGGGTATCGCAACTGGTGCGTTGCCTCTGTTCCCATGAAGTAGTCGCCTTAGCAGCCGCTGAACCATTGCATGAATCACCTAAATCAAAAATCGCATTAGCCCATTGGTCATGTTAGTCACAGGTCTATATCCCTTTTTACTTGAACCTCGTGGTATTAACTCCTTTCGTAATTCATATCCATAATTTTAAACACAGTACCCATTCAGCATTAAAATATTAACTCTTATCATAAATCGTAATTCATATCCATTATTTTAAACACCATTTAGCATTAAAATATCAATTTTTATCATAAATCCGTCATCCTACATTCACATAGCTCATTTAGACTCACCCTTGCCTTACAAAAGTCTCTTTGTGGGGACCGCCAATGGTGTAAGACCCTTTTAAGACTCCCGGGTGCATTTCCCTTTTAAGACGCCATCTTGTGGTTCCCACGAGGCTTTCCTTGGGTGCCGCCATTTTAGTTGCTCTGCTGGCCTTTGTCTGCAGAGCTCTGTTGCCACGAGGCTCACCACCATCTTGGGCTCGCTGGCGAAGAAAGAACAGAAGGAACAAGGAAGAAATAAAGGGAAAAAAAACGGCCCAGAGCAACCCACCTTGGTAGAAGTGGTTCCCTGGACTTGATCAGTCACAGTCCCTGCCGCATCCGCCGCTCTGGCTCGCATTCTCCCGAGTCACACCAGCCGCCGCCACAACTTCCGCTTCCACCGCTGTCTCCGCACTTGCCGCCCCTACTGCAGCCGCCGTAGTCGCCTCTCCTGCAGCCGCCGTGGCCGCCACCATCGCGGCCGCCACCATCGCAGCCGCTACCGCAGCCCGACTTTTCCACTGCATGGGCCCCCCAGATCCGCAGGCCATCGATGGACCTCCCGCTTATCGCCCGCAGCGCCCCGCCGGCCCGCACCCCAGCAATCGGCCCGCACCTACAAAACTGCTGGTCTGCTGGTCTGTGGAGGCTGAGGCTGCAGGGTTGCTTGAGGTCAGGAGTTCTGGGTTGCTGTCGCCTGTGTGTGGATTTAGGCTGCAGCTCCAGCTCGGTCAGTGTTGCTCTTTGGGAACCCGGGGGACAGCGGTCTGTGGAGGAATGAAGTCTTCCCAGCTCCCACGGACCTTTCCCATCCACCTCCTGCCATCGCCTGCAATGGCCCACAAAGGTAAGCCATGCGTCTCGCCCCCGTGAGATACCTACACATCCGCTCTGCCAAGGATGGATATCAGTTCCTTGGTGTAGGTATGCAGCTTCGCCGTGACCGGGACCAGCTTGGGTCGTGCAGCTGGGTTGACCCACAGCTTATCAAAAGTTCTCTGACTCATCAACGACGGACCCGATCCCGTATCCGCTGCCAGCTCACTGGGACACCATTAATTTTTACTTCCATTATCACTAGGGGCGAATCGTCGGTACACGTGTACAGTCCCAAACCTCATCTTCTTCTGCCTGCTCCTCGCTGAACAGTGGATTATCCACCATCTCCTCAGCCACGCGGTGAGTCAGATTTCTTTTACACATACTCTGAAGGTGATCTTTCAGGTGGCAGGTATTGCACGTATACTCCGCAAACCTGCACCGGTGAGCCCCATGGCTTCCTCCGCAGCGCCAGCATGGTGCTGCTTGATTGGCCCCCCTCAGCGGACTTTGAGTTCCAGGACCCCGAGGTCCGTGCTCTCTGCCCCGGGCAGAGCCACCTTCTGCAGTTTTGTCCGTGGTGGGTGCTATCCTGTGGACAGTGCCTGCCGGGTGTGGATCATTTGCTTGGTGCTGCAAGTCGAGGTCATATATGCCCGGCTGATGGTGATGGCTTTTGTCAGGGTGACTGTGGGTTCCGTGGCTAGCAACTTGTGAAGGAGGCCCTCATGGCCAATCCCCATAACAAAAATATCCCGCAACGCCTCGTCAAGGCGTGCGCCAAAATCACACGGCGCCGTGAGTCTCCTGAGGTCCGCAGCATATATGGTGACATCCTGGCCCTCGGGTCTGCAGTGATGGTAGAATTTGTATCTGGCCGTGAGGATGCTCTCCTTTGGTTTCAACTGGTCATGAATGAGTACAATCAGCTCCTCATATGACTTGTCCCTGGCGCTCGCGGGTGCCAGCAAATCCCTGACGAGACAATAAACCTCATCACCACAACTGGAAAGCAATATCGCCTTACGCTTCTCTCTCAGTGCGTCCGTGTGCCCCGTCAGGTCGTTTGCTGTGAAGTAGTACTCGAGCCTTTCCGTAAAGGCCTCCCAATCATTGCCCACGGTAAAGTCCTTTAGTGAGCCCAGAGTAGCCATGGTTGCGTGGAGTTCGTCTGCGTCCTCATCGCCAGTGTGCTGTATGGAGCACAAAAATCACTGACTCCATACGGTCTGGTGTTGATGTAACTGCTGTGACCTTAGTCCTTTATTATTTAGCTCCAGAGTGCCTCTCGGGTGTGGTGGGCAGCCTTTTATACACTGTCTTGCAGGTACTTTCAGGTCTCCCACCACAGCGCCCTCTGTGGCGCACCATTGTACTTATACATTTAATGTATCTGGACAATACATAACATTCCCCGCGACTGATGTCAGGCTAACCGGTCTATAATTACCCGTTTCTCTATCCCTCCTTTTTTAAAAAGTGGTGTTACATTAGCTACCCTCCAGTCCATAGGAACTGATCCAGGATCGATAGACTGTTGGAAAATGATCACCAATGCATCCACTATTTCTAGGGCCACTTCCTTAAGTACTCTGGCAGACTATCAGGCCCCGGGGATTTATCAGCCTTCAATCCCATCAATTTCCCTAACACAATTTCCGTCCTGAGAAGGATTTCTTTCAGTTCCTCCTTCTCACTAGACCCTCGGTCCCCAAGTATTTCCGGAAGGTTATTTGTGTCTTCTTTCGTGAAGACAGAACCAAAGTTCAACTGGTCTGCCATTTTTTTGTTCCCCCATTATAAATTCACCTGAATCTGACTGCAAGGGCCTGCATTTGTCTTCACTAATCTTTTTCTCTGCATTATCTATAGGGATGGAACTACAAGAAATGTAACCAGCCTAACTATAAACAAAACCGGAAAAGAGAGCATAGGAAAGAATAAAATAAGGGAGGACATTGATGGCAAGAGAATAAAGAGAGTTATAGAACAGGAGTCTAAAAAGATGCTAAGCATAAAATGAGTGGAAATTCGATTAAAAATGAGTTAAACTGTCTGTTCAGCAATGCACACAGTGTCTGTAATAAAACAGGGAGCGGGAGGAAATCATACATTGTGAAGAACCAGACATAATAGGGATTACTGAGTTGTGGGTGCAGAAAAATCAGGACTGGGAATTAAACATTGCAGGGTATAACATATTTAGAAAAGATAGAGAGGGAAAAAGGGGAGGTGGAATAGCTGTAAACATAGAAACTTAGAAAATAGGTGGAGGAGTAGGCCATTCAGCCTTTCGAGCCTGCACCACCATTTAATAAGATCATGGCTGATCATTCCTTCAGTACCCCTTACCTGCTTTCTCTCCATACCCCTTGATCCCTTTAACCATCAGGGCCAGATCTAACTCCCTCTTGAATATATCCAATGAACTGTGGCAGGGAATTCCACAGGTTAACAACTCTCTGAGTGAAGAAGTTTCTCCTCATCTCAGTCCTAAATGGCCTACCCCTTATCCTAAGACTGTGTCCCCTGGTTCTGGATGTCCCCTGGTTCTGGATCTCCCCAACATCGGGAACAATCTACCCGCATCTAACCTGTCCTGTCCCGTCAGAATCTTGTATGTATCTATGAGATCCACTCTCATCCTTCGAAACTCCAATGTGTAAAGGCCCAGTTGATCCAGTCACTCTTCATATGTCAGTCCAGCCATCCCGGGAATCAGTCTGGTGAACCTTCGCTGCACTCCCTCAATAGCAAGAACGTCCTTCCTCAGCTTAGGAGACCAAAACTGAACACAATATTCCAGGTGAGGCCTCACCAAGGCCCTGTACAACTGCAGTAAGACTTCCCTGCTCCGATACTCAAATCCCCTAGCTATGAAGGCCAACATACCATTTGCCTTCTTCACTGCCTGCTGTACCCGTATGCCAACTTTCAATGACTGATGAACGATGACACCCAGGTCTTGTTGCACCTTCCCTTTTCCTAATCTGCCACCATTCAGATAATATTCTGTCTTCGCGTTTTTGCACCCAAAGTGGATAACCTCACATTCATCCACATTATACTGCATCTGCCATGCATTTGCCCACTCACCTAACCTGTCCAAGTCACCCTGCAGCCTCTTAGCGTCCCCCTCACAACTCACACAGCTTTTAGTTTAGTTTAGTGTCATCTGCAAACTTGGAGATATTGTAAAGAGCTGGGATCCCAGCACTGAGCCCTGCGGCACTCCACTAGTCACTGCCTGCCATTCTGAAAAGGACCCATTTATCCCGACTCTCTGCTTCCTGTCTGCCAACCAGTTCTCTATCCACATCAGTATATTACCTTCAATACCATGTGCTTTGATTTTGCACACCAATCCCTTGTGTGGGACGTTCTCAAAAGCCTTTTGAAAGTCCAAATACACCACATCCACTGGTTCTCTCTTGCCCACTCTACTAGTTACATCCTCAAAAAATTCCAGAAGATTTGTCATGCATGATTTCCCCTTCATAAATCCATGCTGAATTGGACCGGACCGATCCTGTCACTGCTTTCCAAATGCGTTGCTATTTCATCCTTAATAATTGATTCCAACATTTTCCCCACCACTGATGTCAGGCTAACCGGTCTATAATTATCCGCTTTCTCTCTCCCCCTTTCAATTTTCCTTGTTAGCCACAGTTGAGCCACCTGTACTTATTAGAGATAACATAATGGCAGGAGAAAAAAGTGACTCTGCTATCAACAGGGCAAAAATAGAATCCATATGGATAGAGATAAAAGATAATCAAGGATCAATCACACTAATTGGTGTACTCTATAGACCACCTAATAGTGGAAGGGAGGCGGAGGAAGAAATATGCAGCCAAATAAGGGAAATTAGTAAAAAATAATAATCCGATATTAATTGACAGAAGAGGTAGGTCAAGGGGACAAGGGAATGGAGTTCCTACAATGTGTACAGGACTCTTTTCTAAACCAATATGTAAAAAGCCCAACAAGGGAGGATTCGCTATTGGATCTAGTAATGGGGAATGAACCAAAATAGATAAGAGAAGTAAAAGTAAGGGAACATCGAGACAATAGGGACTATAATATAATACACTTTAAGATGATAATTAAGAAAGACATAAGTATGATGAAAATCAGGGTAATAGATTGTAGAGAATCTGATTTTGAAGCGCTGAGAATAAAACTTGGGAAAATAAAATGGGCAACAATATTGGCAAAAAAACAATGTAGAACAGCAATGGGAAACATTTAAAATGGTGTTCAACAGAGTGCAGGAATAATATATTCCACTAAAAGGAAAGAAGAAACTAAACACTAATGTGATTCCATGGATGAATAAAGCCATAAGGGAACAATTGAGGGTAAGGAAAGAAGCATACATTAAGTACATAAACAGCAGGGGAGTGTATGATAAGGGAGCATATGAAAAGATTAGGAGTGAAATAAAAAAAACAATTAGGAAGACAAAGAGGAACTATGAAATTAAATTATCAAGGAACATAAAACAAAATAGTAATATATTTTACAGGTACATCAATAAAAAAGGAAGGTTGGAATGGAAATAGGACCATTAAGGGATAGATAGGATAATACCACAGGTAATGAAAAAGAAAGGCAGAAATATTTTTAAAATATTTTGTTTCAGTATTTACCAGTGAGATAGAATAGGTGAACATGACATTGGAATATGAGATTAGTAATGAGATAAGTGCATTTAAAATAAAAAGAGGGGATATATTAAATAAACGAATCAGACTCAAAGAGGATAAAACGGATGGATTGCATCCCTGGATTTAAAAAGAATCTAGGGAAGAGATAGCAGAGGCATCACTGCACATATTTAATAATTCGTTAGAAAAAGGTGTAGTGCCAGAGGACTGACAGATAGCTAATGTAATACATATATTTAAGAAGGGGAATTGAACATATCTAGGGAACTATAGACCAGTCAGCTTAATATCGATGGTAAGAAAATAATGGAATCCCTATTAAAGGAGAAAATAGAAGAACATCTAGAAACCAAAAATATAATAATGAATAGTCAGCATAGATTTCAAAAGGGAAAGTCTTGCTTGATCAACCTAACTGAATTTTTTGAAGAGAGAGTAGACAATGGTAATGTAGTAGATGTAATTTATCTAGATTTCAAAAGGCCTTTGCTAAGGTACCCCATAATAGACTGATGAACAAGGTCAGAGAATGTAGAGTCAGGGGACAAGTAGCAGAATGGATAGCTAGCTGGCTTCAAGAAAAAATGCAGAGAGTAGGGGTAAAAGGTAGCTATTCACAGTAGCAGAAGGTGGGTAATGGTGTTCCACAAGGATCAGTGCTGGGACCACTGTTGTTCACAATTTATATTAACGATTTAGAACCCGAAATTGATGAAGACCTCCGCCTGCCCAAGTGCTACCCAAAGGATCGCCGATGGCCGCCAAGGTTCCTGATGGTACTTTAGGCGGGATTTTCATCGGAGAGGTCCCTCGAAGGTCAGCGGGCGGCAAATGAGTGATTTACGCCACCAATCTGGGCAGCAGCCGGCAGGAGCTCCCATTCTTGTCGGCAAAGGCGCTTGCCGCCCAAGTGCCGCCGAGGATGGAGTTGGGCCCACAGAGGGTCAAAGAGCTGAAAATCAAACGTCTGAAAAAAAACTTAAAAAACATCTGAAGACCTTCAGGGGACCCCATCTAGGTAAGTCCCTGTAAATAAAAAAAATAGAAAAAGTGTACTAACCATTTTTTTCACCATCTTCCTACCTACTGTCGGGGACAGACCAGCCTCCAGCCAACGGTCCACTCCCGTTCTGTCACCGACTCCCGCCGCATCAATATCGCAGCTCAGCGGGTGGAAGCTCAGTTGCACGACTTGGCTGTCCGCTGATGTCGGCGGGCGCTTCCTGGCGGCTCTCTCCTCCCTCCCGCTCCAGGTTATGTCGAAAGTGGCACTGGGCGGATGTTGCAGAGAAATGTCGGCGGCAGTGGGCAGCAGTCAGTGGCAGTGGGCGGTAAGTTCTTCAATCTTGGGCCCTTAGACTTTGGAATCAAAAACACAATTTCTAAATTTACAGGTGACACCAAATTGGGGGGGATAGTCAATACTGAAGAGGACTGCAACAACTTACAGGAGGACATTAATAAACTTGCAGAATGAGCATATAATTGGCAAATGAAGTTCAACACAGATAAATGTGAGGTATTATATTTTGGTAGGAAGAATAGGGAGGTCATGGAGGATGTGAGTCTAGGTGGGGTAGAGGAACAAAGGGATCTCCGAGTACAAATACACAAATCACTAAAACTTGCAACACAGGTTAACAAGGACATAAAAAAGGCAAGCCAAGCACTAGGGTTTATTTCTAGAGGTATAGAATTGAAAAGTAGGGAAGTTATGCTAAACCTGTATTGAACCTTGGTTAGACCACACTTTGAGTACTGCGTACAGTTCTGGTCGCCATATTACAAAAAAGATATAGAGGCACTGGAGAGGATGCAGAGAAGATTTACAAGGATGATACCAGAAATGCGAGGGTATACATATCAGGAAAGGATTAACAGGCTGTGTTTCTTTTCTCTTGTAAAAAGGTGATCTAATAGAGGTCTTTAAAATTATGCAATGTTTTGATAGAGTGGATACAGTGTTGCCACTTGTGGGGAAGAGCATAACTAGAGGCCATCAATGTAAGATAGTCAGCAAGAAATCCAATAGGGAATTCAGAAAATAATTGGTATACTGAAACAATGCTTCTGTTGCCTGGACTGCTCTGGAGGAGCCCTGCAGTACTCGGCAGAGTGGGTGTCAAGATTCGTGGTTGTCAGCTGCATGCTGCACAACCACGCCATCATGAGGGCACAGCACTTGCCAGCAGCCATATGGCAATGAGTGGGAGCAGCTGGAAGAGGAGGAGGAAGAAGAGGAAGGGAGGAGGCATCGCTGTCTGTGACTGACTCATCTGGCTGCAATACCAGTCAGCACAACGCCAATTCCACATTGACCATAGTCCCACACCTTACCTTCCCTCTGTCACTGGCCATCACAGCATCCACTTAGTCACAAAGCAAAAATAAAAGCCAACACAAAATAAACATTTCAAACCAAATTTATAATTCAAACCATGCCAATATTGCATACAAACGTCAACTAATCACACCTGTGTATTCCCTTAGTGCCAGTCTTCGATGTGCCTTTGCTTGTCCTTGTGTTCCTACGCTGTGCTAACCCAGAGGCTGCAGCATGGCTGGTGGACAGCTGCTGACCTTCAGTGCGGGAGACTGCAGTGGCCTTGGGGAACAACTTCGAGCAGCTCTGGGCCATGTAGGCCCAGCTTCGGACTGCACCATCTTGGCGTGAGCAGCAGCAGTCTGGGCTAGTTGGCTGACAAGCATCATCAAAGGCACTGGAGAAGTGGTAGTGGTGTAAGGATGAATGCGGTCATCCTGAGAGAGGACAGCAGTTACGTGCTCCACTGAGCCACTGCCACTCCCTGGGGCAGCACCACAACAATCCTAGTAATCTGAAGTCTAAGCTTCCACTGCAGCACTCAGACATTTCTCCACTGAGTCACTGCCACTCCCCGGGGGAGGCGGGGGGAGGGTGGGGCAGGGCAGCGGCATCTCAGCAATCCTACTAATCTGTTGGAGGATGGATTGCTGCACTGCTTGGGCTGCAGTAGAAGTTGAGACATTGGCTATCAGATGGTGGGTTGAGTCCACAAGTGTGATAATGGCTCCAAGATCTGTGCAAAGTCCTGCACTATGTTTGTGCCAAACTCCTCCATGCTCCTTGACATTGCACTCAGGCTTTCTGGATGGCCTGCCAATGCACCAAGTAATTCATTGCACATACTCATCAGCCGCCTTCTGTAGCCCACCCCATCGATGTGTTCATCTGAGTCCTCTGCAGCAGAATTAGTGTACGATCTTGCCCTCCAGTGAGCTGGCAATTGTGCAACCATTGTCCCCTGCCCTGGCTATAGGCCACTCATATTCGGTGACCACATGCAGATCCCGTCTCTAAGCTATCCTCTATATTACGCCCAGTGTCTGTACCTGAGCTGTTTGCTGTGAGTGTGAAATCGGATGTTTCTTTGTCATCACTGTCTTCAACCTCTTGCTCTTCTACCACTGCATGGCCAGGTTGCAGTTCTTGGGTATCTGAAAGGAGAAAGGCACAAGGGTTATGGTGAGAGGAGTGGGGAAAGCAAGAGGTGAATGCTTATACCATCTGCAGCTTGTTAATCAGAAGTGATAGTGGGGTGAGGGAGAATTGAGATGAAGAAAAGAGGATTAGGTATGAGGATACCATCATCTTGAATGGTTTCAGCCCCACCGCTGGCCACACCCTCAACAATGGCTGCTCCAATGATGACCTGCACCATCTCCTCCATTGGGGTAAGGTCATGCAGGCATGACTGTTCCCCTGCCATCTTGTCCTGCAAAAGAGAGGAAAGTGTGTCAGTGAGTGTGGTACAATATGTTTGGATTATGTGCCTGTCATGGTTGAATAACTGGCAGTGTGTACATGCTGTAAGATGTGGGTGTGAGGCTTTCAGCAATGGTAAATGCGTAAGGGTGAGGTGAAGCTATGAATGTGAGGTGAGAGTCCTGTTTGGTAGAGATTGTTGGTAGGTTAGTGATGGGGTGTGGTGCATTGAGTAATGTGTATGGCTAATGGTGCAGTGGTGGAAAATGCCACTTGAAGATGGATTCACTGAACTTGACCACACGTGTGAGGTCATTGAACTTCTTGAGGAACTGCATCAAGGTCTTCGGGGCTTGACTCTTGGCATTGACCACCACACTATCTGATCCCACTGCCTTTACAGAGTTTGGCCCTCTGTGGCTAGAGGACCTCTCTCCTCCTGTCCACCTCCTCCAGCCAGGCCTCTCATACAGCATCAGAGAACCATGGAGCGCTCTCCCCTGTTACACCATAATTCAGTCTTCTTCTTCCTCAGGCTCTCTTCCACAATCCGTTGCAGCACCTGCTCTAGCCAGACTGCACTTTATTTTAAGAGATGCAGGCTGGCTTTAAACAGTGCTAGCCTCGCACAAACATGGTCCCCCTGCTGCAGCATGCAGCAACTCAACAGCGCATTTAGCACTGATTTCACGCAGCAATCATATTAATTAGCAGGCAGCACAAAGGTTACGTGCTGCCTGCATTGGAAGCAATGGGTGTGAGTTAATCGTGTATCGCAAATCCTGTGCCCATTTTCAGGGATATCCAATTTAGCTCCCTAAAGGTTTTTTGCATAGCTCAATTATGTTGTCTCATTGGATAAATTCTAACTCTACATACCAAGTTCTCTTATAGAGGCAGCTTGAGATATACAATGGGAACATTGGGAGTAAATTTAAACCCATTCTCCTTGTGGAATCCAGGCAGGTGGGTAGTTAAAATGCCTGGGTTATTTACCCACCCTCAAGCCGTCCAGATCTCACCAACCATGATTTTTACTCAGCCTTCTAGAGTGGCGGCTATACCACCTACCCAAAGCTGGTAGGGCCTTTCTATAAATATGCAGAGTGGGGCTCCGATGATGTCAATGGGTCCCAACTGTAATTTAACTCAGTGTTGAACGGGGAAATGACCATAGCTTTCTCATTAGGCTGAAGAGAGTCAGGACCAGCCAGGAAGAGGCTCAAATATGTAAGTTTTTTTTTGTTTCCTTTGTGGGGCCAGGTGGAGCAGGAGCTCCTGATATTCCATAGGCTGGCCACCGCTTCCCACTCACTGCACAAGAGAGGCATTTGTCCGGGAGCTCCACTGCGAGCACCCGGGGATCGTTCTCATGAAGGCCATAGCCAGATCCCACGTCTGGTGGCCTGGCATTGATGCAGACTTGGAGCTCTGCGTCCGACGGTGCAGCATTTGTGCCCAACTCAGTAATGCCCCCAGGGAGGTCCCCCTGAGCCCCTGGCCCACCAAACCGTGGTCACGGGTGCATGTAGATTATGCGGGCCCATTCATGGGCAAAATGTTCCTCGTAGATGTAGATGCCTTTTCTAAGTGGATCGAATGCACCATTTTAAACTCGAGCACCACCTCCACCACTGTGAAGAGCCTTGGAACCATGATCACAACGCACAGCATTCCTGACATATTGGTCAGTGATAATGGTCCTTGCTTCACCAGCGCAGAATTCCAAGATTTTATAAGTGACCGCGGCATAAATCACGTTAAGACAGCACCGTTCAAGCCAGCCTCCAACGGCCAGGCGGAGCGAGCAGTGCAGATCATTAAACAAGGCATGCTCAAAATCCAAGGTCCCAGGCTGCAGGGCCGCCTGTCGCGACTGCTGCTAGCATACAGATCTTGTCCGCATTCATTGACTCGAATTCCCCCTGTGCAGCTATTAATGAAATGGACATTAAAGACAAGGCTCTCACCAATCCTCCCAGACATGCATGAAATCGTTGAGGCAAAACGCCGTAAGCTAACCGAGTACCATGACTGAAATTTGAGGAGGAGGTGGAATGAGATAGGGGACAAAGTGTTTGTGCTAAACTATGGCAGTGGTCCCAAATGGCTTGCAGGGACAGTAACAGGCAAGGAAGGAAACAGGCTACTGGTGGTACAAATGGACATTGGCCAAACCTGCCGGAGGCATGTAGATCAAGTCAAAAGTAGATTTACCAATAACACTGCTGAACCAGAGGCAGACTACAATGTGGAACTCACACCACTCCTGATGGACAGACAGAGGGAACAACCTGAGGAAAGGGCAATCCCAACAGACAGCCCAGGTGAGACACCAACAATCATACTGAACAAAACAGACAGCCCAGGCGAGATACCAGCAATCACACCGAAAGAACAACGCACCAAGGCAAACAACTGAACCACAACTAAGACGCTCCACGCAAGAGCGTAGACCACCTGAGAGACTGAACTATAAAGACAATAAGACCTTGGGGGAGGGTGATGTCATGTATCTCACACTACTGTACATAACTGTATCTTACCATCCTATACATGACTGTAACCAGAGATGACCTGTAACCACAAGCTTACCTTACCACCAGGGGTGCACTTGCAGGAGACACTGGATACCTGTCCCAGACAGGTATATAAGGAGAGGTCTCAGGCAAGTGAAGCATTCGAGAGCTGTGTAATAAAGGTGCAGGTCCTGAATGACCTTGACTTCAGTATGTGCCTCGTGTGAATCTGTACTGCAGGGACAGGACTTTACAGTATTCTCTGTAAACTGCATAATTGTGGCAGTGGTGACATGTTTGCAAGCACGGGCAGCCAAGGTGTTGATGTCGATAAAAGCATACCGGTAGTAATTCTCATAGTAGAGTTCAGCTGGACATCAACGGATTTGACATGCGAACTTGCCCCGCTGTCGAGTATGCCAGGGTGAGTGCTGCCATACAGAGGATTTGAGCATCTGCTCCCTATATGGATCCGGTGAGATTCTGGATCAAGTTGATCCTACTTTTTAGTTTCTTCCCAAGATTGCGGAGATGGTGTCTATATGACAGACTCCTAAATAGGAGGATTTTTTGGCATGGTATACCTCTGTGCCACAAAAGAACACAAGAACATAAGAATTAGGAACAGGAGTAGGCCATCTAGCCCCTCGAGCCTGCTCCGCCACTCAACAAGATCATGGCTGATCTGGCCGTGGACTCAGCTCCACTTACCCGCCCGCTCCCCATAACCCTTAATTCCCTTATTGGTTAAAAATCTATCTATCTGTGATTTGAATACATTCAATGAGCTAGCCTTAACTGCTTCCTTGGGCAGAGAATTCCACAGATTCACAACCCTCTGGGAGAAGAAATTCCTTCTCAACTTGGTTTTAAATTGGCTCCCCCGTATTTTGAGGCTGTGCCCCCTAGTTCTAGTCTCCCCGACCAGTGGAAACAACCTCTCTGCCTCTATCTTGTCTATCCCTTTCATTATTTTAAATGTTTCCATAAGATCACCCCTCATCCTTCTGAACTCCAATGAGTAAAGACCCAGTCTACACAATCTATCATCATAAGGTAACCCCCTCATCTCCGGAATCAGCCTCGTGAATCGTCTCTGTACCCCCTCCAAAGCTAGTATATCCTTCCTTAAGTAAGGTGACCAAAACTGCACGCAGTACTCCAGGTGCGGCCTCACCAACACCCTGTTCAATTGCAGTAGGACATCCCTGCTTTTGTACTCCATCCCTCTCGCAATGAAGGCCAACATTCCATTTGCCTTCCTGATTACCTGCTGCACCTGCAAACTAACTTTTTGGGATTCATGCACAAGGACCCCCAGATCCCTCTGCACCGCAGCATGTTGTAATTTCTCCCCATTCAAATAATATTCCCTTTTACTGTGTTTTTTCCCGCGGTGGATGACCTCACACTTTCCAACATTGTATTCCATCTGCCAAACCTTAGCCCATTCGCTTAACTTATCTAAATCTCTTTGCAGCCTCTCTGTGTCCTTTACATAACCCGCTTTCCCACTAATCTTTGTGTCATCTGCAAATTTTGTTACGCTACACTCTGTCCCCTCTTCCAGGTCATCTATGTATATTGTAAACAGTTGTGTCCCAGCACCGATCCCTGTGGCACACCACTAACCACCGATTTCCAACCCAAAAAGGACCCATTTATCCCGACTCTCTGCTTTCTGTTAGCCAGCCAATTCTCGATCCATGCTAATACATTTCCTCTGACTCCGCGTACCTTTATCTTCTGCAGTAACCTTTTGCGTGGCACCTTATCGAATGCCTTTTGGAAATCTAAATACACCACATCCATCTCTATCCACCATGCTCGTTATATCCTCAAAGAATTCCAGTAAATTAGTTAAACATGATTTCCCCTTCATGAATCCATGTTGCGTCAGCTTGATTGCACTATTCCTATCTAGATGTCCCGCTATTTCTTCCTTCATGATAGCTTCAAGCATTTTCCCCGCTACAGATGTTAAACTAACCGGCCTATAGTTACCTGCCTTTTGCCTGCCCCCTTTTTTAAACAAGGAGACATTCAAAGCTTGGTTTGCTTGATGGGTGCTGAGCTGGAATGTCGAGGTGACGGTCTTTTGCGGTTTTGGTCGAAGTTGCCATTGGCGAAAGTAAGCCTCCATCCTCTGTAAATCACTGGTCAGGGTCTCCTTGGTGATGGACAGATTCATGTTTTGTGTGGCCAAGGCAATGTCATCTGCCAATATGAACTCGCGGGACTCTGTTTCGGGCAGAGCACTGGTGTAAACATTGAATAACATGGATGCCAGGGTGACCCCTGTGGGAGTCTGTTGTTCAATGTCCTATATCTACTCTTCTGGGTGACAGTGTATACATGGAAACATCGGTTGTTAAGCATTAAGTTAGAAGATGGATCGTTTTTCTGCAGGGTAAAATGCTGGAGAGCTTGAAAAGCAATCCATGCTTCCATACTGTCATACGTCGCCCACAGTCCATGAGTGCTACGACAGTCTTGAGCTGGCGCTGGAAGCCTGCTTCAATGTGCATTGTTAAAACTACCACTTGGTCACAGCAGTTATAACTACTCGGGAAGCCTGCTTGCTCCTTAGGGATGGTTGGCTCGAGGATGGGGTCTAGTCTGTGGAGCAGTAGCCTCTCCAGCACTTTATAACAAGTGCAAAGTAAGGAGGTCGGGCAGTAGCTGGAGGCTTCACAAGCATTCTTCCCCTGCTTCAGGCAATTATTTTAGTTTCCCTCCAAATACATGGAATTTTACCAGTTGCCAGTACCTCAGAGAAGAAGGAGGCCAACCATTTCTTCGCTTTGGATGCCAGTGCTTTTAAGAATTCTGGGTAAACACCATCTGGAACAGTGGCTTTTCCAGATTTGGTTGACGGCAGGGCTGTGTTTACTTCATCCAAAGTGAATGGATCAGACATAGTTGACGATCTTGGTGCTGCGATCAAGTTTGTCAAAAGCTACTGCTTCACCCGGCATCAAAATTCTTTGTCCACCGGAGCCTTTGATGTTTGTATCAAGTGGGATGCAATGGCGTCTGCTCTGATAGTCGTCCTGTGTTTATGGGCAGGGTTTTCCCTGCCAAGTTGACGGAGCAGAGAAGGTTGGGACGAGATTTGATAGAGGTGTTCAAAATCATGAGGGGTCTGGACAGAGTAGGTAGAGAGAAACTCTTTCCATTGGCAGAAGGGTCGAGAACCAGAGGACACAAATTTAAGGTGATTAGTAAAAGAACCAAAGACGACACAAGAAAAACCTTTTTACGCAGTGAGTGGTTAGGATCTGGAATGCACTGCCTGAAAGGGTGGCGGAGGCAGACTCAATCATGGCTTTCAAAAGCAAGTTGGATGAGTACCTGAAAGAAAAGAATTTGCAGGGCTATGGGAAAAGGGCGGTGAGTGGGACTAGCTGGGGTGTTCTTGCAGAAAGCCGGCACGGGCTTGACAGGCTGAATGGCCGCCTTCCGAGCTGTAACTATTCTATGATTCTATGATTCTATAACCTCACGGTATCTCCAGGAAATCTCTGGATAATATAAAGAGGGTCGATGTCTGGCATAAATTTTTCCCCCTTTTTGGCCACCATGGCCTTGCTGCCTGCCCCTCTCAGGTCCTCACATTTAATTATGTCCCACCATTATGACCAACATTTCTTCACTGTGGTATAAAGGTGTTATAACATAAATGGCATTACATTTTACCAGTACATCACTGACCATAATATGGTGGAATTCTGCATTAGGATGGAGAATGAAACAGTAAATTCAGAGACCATGGTCCAGAACTTAAAGAAGGGTAACTTTGAAGGTATGAGGCGTGAATTGGCTAGGATAGATTGGCGAATGATACTTAGGGGGTTGACTGTGGATGGGCAATGGCAGACATTTAGAGACCGCATGGATGAATTACAACAATTGTACATTCCTGTCTGGCGTAAAAATAAAAAAGGGAAGGTGGCTAACCGTGGCTATCTAGGGAAATCAGGGATAGTATTAAAGCCAAGGAAGTGGCATACAAATTGGCCAGAAATAGCAGCGAACCTGGGGACTGGGAGAAATTTAGAACTCAGCAGAGGAGGACAAAGGGTTTGATTAGGGCAGGGAAAATGGAGTACGAGAAGAAGCTTGCAGGGAACATTAAGACGGATTGCAAAAGTTTCTATAGGTATGTAAAGAGAAAAAGGTTAGTAAAGACAAACGTAGGTCCCCTGCAGTCAGAATCAGGGGAAGTCATAACGGGGAACAAAGAAATGGCAGACCAATTGAACAAGTACTTTGGTTCGGTATTCACTAAGGAGGATACAAACAACCTTCCGGATATAAAAGGGGTCAGAGGGTCTAGTAAGGAGGGGGAACTGAAGGAAATCTTTATTAGTCGGGAAATTGTTTTGGGGAAATTGATGGGATTGAAGGCCGATAAATCCCCAGGGCCTGATGGACTGCATCCCAGAGTACTTAAGGAGGTGGCCTTGGAAATAGCGGATGCATTGACAGTCATTTTCCAACATTCCATTGACTCTGGATCAGTTCCTATCGAGTGGAGGGTAGCCAATGTAACCCCACTTTTTAAAAAAGGAGGGAGAGAGAAAACAGGGAATTATAGACCGGTCAGCCTGACCTCAGTAGTGGGTAAAATGATGGAATCAATTATTAAGGATGTCATAGCAGTGCATCTGGAAAATGGTGACATGATAGGTCCAAGTCAGCATGGATTTGTGAAAGGGAAATCATGCTTGACAAATCTTCTGGAATTTTTTGAGGATGTTTCCAGTAAAGTGGACAAAGGAGAACCAGTTGATGTGGTATATTTGGACTTTCAGAAGGCTTTCGACAAGGTCCCACACAAGAGATTAATGTGCAAAGTTAAAGCACATGGGATTGGGAGTAGTGTGCTGACGTGGATTGAGAACTGGTTGTCAGACAGGAAGCAAAGAGTAGGAGTAAACGGGTACTTTTCAGAATGGCAGGCAGTGACTGGTGGGGTGCCGCAAGGTTCTGTGCTGGGGCCCCAGCTGTTTACATTGTACATTAATGATTTAGACGAGGGGATTAAATGCAGTATCTCCAAATTTGCGGATGACACTAAGTTGGGTGGCAGTGTGAGCTGCGAGGAGGATGCTATTAGGCTGCAGAGTGACTTGGATAGGTTAGGTGAGTGGGCAAATGCATGGCAGATGAACTATAATGTGGATAAATGTGAGGTTATCCACTTTGGTGGTAAAAACAGAGAGACAGACTATTATCTGAATGGTGACAGATTAGGAAAAGGGAAGGTGCAACGAGACCTGGGTGTCATGGTACATCAGTCATTGAAGGTTAGCATGCAGGTACAGCAGGCGGTTGATAAAGCAAATGGCATGTTGGCCTTCATAGCGAGGGGATTTGAATACAGGGGCAGGGAGGTGTTGCTACAGTTGTACAGGGCCTTGGTGAGGCCACACCTGGAGTATTGTGTACAGTTTTGGTCTCCTAACTTGAGGAAGGACATTCTTGCTATTGAGGGAGTGCAGCGAAGATTCACCAGACTGATTCCCGGGATGGCGGGACTGACCTATCAAGAAAGACTGGATCAACTGGGCTTGTATTCACTGGAGTTAAGAAGAATGAGAGGGGACCTCATAGAAACGTTTAAAATTCTGACGGGTTTAGACAGGTTAGATGCAGGAAGAATGTTCCCAATGTTGGGGAAGTCCAGAACCAGGGGTCACAGTCTGAGGATAAGAGGTAAGCCATTTAGGACCGAGATGAGGAGAAATTTCTTCACCCAGAGAGTGGTGAACCTGTGGAATTCTCTACCACAGAAAGTAGTTGAGGCCAATTCACTAAATATATTCAAAAGGGAGTTAGATGAAGTCCTTACTACTCGGGGGATCAAGGGTTATGGCGAGAAAGCAGGCAGGGGTACTGAAGTTTCATGTTCAGCCATGAACTCATTGAATGGCGGTGCAGGCTAGAAGGGCTGAATGGCCTGCTCCTGCACCTATTTTCTATGTTCTATGTTTCTAATGTACACATATTCGTATGACAAGAATCGCTAGAGTTTCAAAGCTCAAATAATATGAGTGGGCTGCCTTGCATAATGATGCACAAATTATCAACATGCTTTCACAAAATAGTTATCCGGGGGAAAATAAATCTCCCTACCCATTTACTCTTACTATAAATACACTGCAGCTAAGAGTGGCACTCTGAAACCTGGATAAATCACTTACAAGCTGAATGATTACTTATTGCAGCATTGCTCAATTGTTCAACAAACTCTATAGCAGTAAGCTTATATAGCATATTGTCACATTCTTTTCCTTTAAAGACAAACTAAAATCATATGAATCTGAAAAATTCAGTGCAATAAACAAATCAATTGTTCAGGACTGGAAACTTAAAACTCAGCAGATCAATATTGAAACATAACTACTTTTCTGTTGCAGCTGATATTTATTGAGTGCAGGGAACACAGATGCAAAATCCAGGCTAAACCCAAAAGGTTTCAATGCGAAGAGACATGTACATCCATGAAAAGCAATTTCAAATAACTGATCACAATCAATATGGCTGTAATATCCAAGCTTGCTGACTCTGAAATAGTTCTTGTATAAGGAGAATACTACTGAGGCGTTATCAGGGACAGATGTCCTGGAGATATTAGTTGCTTTGGCTGAGTATAAATCGTATAGTGCACTACATTCCCCGATACTGAAATCCTACTTTAGGAATATTTCTGCAAATAATTTAAATGTCATGTGAATTTTAGGCTGCATGGCAGGTTTCAATCATTACCAACCTAAAACATTATATTCTACAAAATGGCAACACTGAATACTGTGTCAAGGCAAAGGAAATAGAGCAGTGTTTACCAAGTGAGGTCAATACTGCACTGTAATCGGTTAGAGTGTAGCAGATGCCATAAATACACCATACCAGAACGTCGCATTGGATTATTTGTAGAATTATCCAGGTCAGTCTTTCATAATGTTTAATAAATAAATGAACTAAATTCTCAAAAGTAGTTACAACACAGAGGTCTTTTCTAATCAGAATAATGTTACTGCTTGGTTAGTGCAATCTCCCTCAAGTGTCACAATTTCCAGAAGGCATTTATTGCTGTTTGGGCACGTGGCCAGGCTCGACTGCTCATGCGATACCTCTAGGGAACTTACAGCCTGTCCTCTCAACACCTGGATATGGGCCCAGGGAAGGCCAAGAAGCACCTGGTTCTCGATTGTTGCAGTTGATCTCAGCTCCCAGAATATAGGGATCTTCTCCGCCATAAGGAGAGCCGAGGAATGTGGGAAATGAAGACGTACAACCCACCAAGCAACTCTGAAGGAACATGCTGCAATTAGTTCCTTTTAGCAGGATTATTATTTGAATAGTAACCCTGTTTAGCACAATTACTACAAACTCATATTTTTTACAGTGAAATAAAGGTCATGGATGATTAAAACATTAAAACCTGTTCCAGTTCTTACCTCATTAAGTACGTTATAATACAGCTTCTTGATCTTAGTGGCATAGGTAGGACATGCAGACCTGTGAATAGCTACGGGATGGCAATCAGTTATTGCAGCAAGAGCTGATCAGCTTCTGCTGCAACAGTTAATTTTCTGCCATAAGGAACCTTGATAGCAGGTGAATGGAGAGGAGATTGGATTGTCTTGCCATTTATTCCTTCAGAATGGCTGCTATTGTGATCTGGCTCTTTTGCAGTTGATGGCTGCTCGTGTGGTTCATTGCCACTTTTGCCCATCTTGTTGTTGCCTTTGTACAGTTTATATCACTGTCTCACCTCAGACATCAGTAAATCACTATTTAAAAAACACAAAATTCCTTTTGTGCTAGAAATTGTTACAATTGTAAAGAGTGGTCAAAGTTCCTCCTTGTCATTTGGTTTTCACAACTTTTTAAAAGCAGAAAATAATAAAATAATTTTTCTCTTTAAAATCTACCTTTTAAAAAAAAATCTTCTTTCTTTTTTTTTTTAAACAGCTTTTATGGCAAATAGGGGGTGATTCCAAGAATAGCATTTATTCCTATTTGTCATGTAGGGTTTTTTGCATTTCTTGCAAATGAGGGAAAAAATTCAAAATTTAAAAGAAAAATAAATCAATATTGAAACCCCGTGGAAATGAAACTGAACTCTGGTGGAAGCTGAATTTCATCCCTATATTTTTTTGTAAATGATAGATTTTCTGTAATACAGGTGTGACGTCTGAAATCCGGGAACCTCGGGACTGAGGCCGTTCCGGATATTTCTGGATTTCGGAATGTCTTTGCTTGGGCCGAGGAAAGTAGGTAGGAGGGGTTTGGGGGGCGGGGGGGGTCAGTCGGGCCGCCGGGAGTGTCGATCGGGCTGAGGCCGGGGGAGGTCGGGCCGAGGTCAGGGGAGGTCGGGCCGAGGCCAGGGGAAATTCGGGCCGAGGCCAGGGGAGGTCGGGCCGAGGCCTGGGGAAATTCGGGCCGAGGCAGCCGGAGGTCAGGGGAATTCAGGCCGAGGCCGGGGGAATTTGGGCCGAGGTCGGGCTGAAGCCGGGGGATATCGGGCCGAGACAGCCGGAAGCCAGGGGAGGTCAGGCCGAGGCCGGGGGAATTCGGGTCGAGGCAGCCAGAGACCGAGGGAGTTCGGGCCGAGGCCGGGGGAAATCGGGCCGAGACAGCTGGATGCCAGGGGAGGTCGGGCCGAGGCCAGGGGGAATTCAGGCCGAGGCAGCCGGAGGCCGAGGTAGGTCGGGCCGAGGCCGGGGGAGGTGAAGTCGGGCGGCTGGGGTCGGGCCGAGGCGGGAGAGTCCAGATTTCGGAACATTCTGGATTCTGGAACTCCATATTTTGGACGACGCACCTGTATAAAATTACTGATGTTCCAATTTTGAAAGTAATGCAACAGTCTCTGTATTCCAAAATTTGCTATGTTCAAAGTACTTTAAATGATATGTTGAAGCAGTATATAAATGTAAGTGTTAAATAAATGAGGGGCTATAAAAAAATTGGAAACATAATAGTGGATAGAGCTTGTGGTTATTCGAGCTTACGGAGCCAAAATTGCCCTCTGCTCCAAACAGGGCGCACTTATCGATTTAAAAAAAAAATTTCTCCGCCCCAATCCATTTGAGCGATATTGAGGTCTTTATTTTATTTTTTGCTGTCAGTGCGATGTTCCGAGTGACTGCGGAGAAGTGCCATTGTGTCAGATCGGCCACTGATCTGACTCATCAGCGCATCGCTTATGACGTCCCTCCTCTTCAGTTAAAGGGGAGGGCCGCTGCGAACTTTGCATTTATTTTAGCTAGGTCCACTGGGCCACCAGTGAGGGTTTTGGCCGGGCCAATGGCCTGGCACCCAAGAGGGGGTGCCGGGCTGCCTATTGGTGGACCGGCCAAACCTGTGGCCGCCATTGTCAGACCGACAATTAAAATAAAATGGAGGCGCTGGCAGCGGCCTTCCCTTTAAGGGCGAACGCGTCTCCCCACCACACACAGCTTCCTGCCGGTGAATGCTGTCAGTGGCACCGACCAGTGGTGACTCTATTCCAAGCTGATGGAAAACTAGCCAAAATAGCAAAAATTAGCCCATGAGCAACAAAAGGAGTGTGAGCTACACTTGGCTCAGCACAGTTGGGGAGTTGGGGTAAAGGAGTTCTTAGAATTCTGTATGCAAATGTCAGGAATGTCAGAAATAAAATGAAACATTTCAATGTCTGCCAACAAGAAGGTTATGAAATTTTGGGGATCAGAGAGGCTAGGCTAAATAATTATTCAGAATGGGAGGTAGGTTTAAATTTGCAGGGTTCTCGGTTACTCTGAAGGGATAGAAAGAATAAACTAGGAAAGGGAGGCTCTTTATGTTAAAGAGAGCATTTTGAAAAAAGAGTTCGACAAATTGGAATTATCAAGCTAGATAATAGCAAACGGAAGAAATTAATGATTGGAATTTGTGACCAGCCATCAGGTTAAGAAGTAAAATTAGACCTAAAATGTACTCAAATAAGGGAAGTATGTGGGGCATTAATCATAATCGTTATTCTACTGGATATCTTTAGGGAAGCTTTTGAAATGGGGACTGGGACTGAGGATTGGAGAGAAGAGAATGTGATGCCAATCTATAAAAGGTGCAAAGAGATAACCCTGGGAACTACAGTATGGTCATTGTTGGGTAGTACTGGAGAGCAACCTGAAAGAACAAATGATGAAACACCTAGGGAAATATGTAGCTATTAGAGGGAACTGACATGGCGTTATGGTAGGAGATTTTGGCTGATGTGAACAAGAGAAATTTAGTGGACTTAGTTTATTTAGATTTTAGCAAAGAGTTTGATATATAGGCACACAGACAATTGATCCACAGGTTGGAAGGCACTGTTTAAGTGGAATGGTTCTGAAATGTTAGAAAGTTGGCTAAAGCGAATGGGTCAAATTGTGTTTGTAACCTGGAGCTGATTGATATTGTAGGAGGTAACTAGTGGGCCATTTCTGGGGCCATTGTTGTTTATAATGTACATAATGAACACAAAAAACCTCTCCATGTTTACAGATTATACCACACTGGGAGGGATTGCAAACAACAGGAACAGGCTGTTATATACAGATGGTATTGGAAAGGATACAGCAAAGCACAACTAAATTAAACAACTAGAGAGTTGGGCTGTCAGGTGGCAAATGTAATTTAATGCAGATAAGTACAAAGTCATGAGAATGGGAAAAAATGGAAAAAAATAAACCTTTTACTGTTTACTGTTTACAACTGGCTAGGAATACCAGCGGCAACCTGGCCTCTCTTCCTCCAGCACGCGATGAGCACAATGGCTGTGGTCACTCTGACCTCTCCTCCTTCCATTCTGAACACCCTGACCTCTCCTCCTTCGACAAAATGGACCTCTGACCTTCCCAATGCCTGACCTCAGCCAGGCCTCGGATCACTTACCATCCCACCGAAGGGCACTACTCAGCGATGAGCTTATGGCCCACATCTCGCCGTAGGCAACTAGGCTCATACAGCAGTGCCTGGTCTCCAGTCGTCTTGGACACCCTTGCCACTGGACCAAGACCTTGCTCAGCTAAGTGCGTGTGGTAGCCGGTGTGCAATGGCCACCCCACGTTAAAAGAACTCACGCACAGGCATCTTCCACCCTTCAATATGAAGTTAGGGACCTGGAACGTAAGGACCCTCATGGACAACTCCAACAGCGACAGACCGGAATGCCGCACCGCCATAGTTGCCCGGGCCAATATCGGGTGCAGTCTAAAGGCCAGTAACGTTTGGTCTAGGCTCTCTGCACTATTTAAAGGGGTGGTGCTTTGTTGCAGAAACATTTCATTGCCACTGTGTAGACAGCCATGCCCAACAGCCAGAAGAAAGGGAGAGGAGACTTTCAGATGTGGCACTGGAGGCCTTCGACCTGGGAGTTCAAAGGCGCTGTCAGGTCCTCTATCCGCAGAAGACTTTCAAGGTAGAGCAGCAGAAGGATGTGGGTCGAGATTGCTGAAGCTGTCAGTGCGACGAATGTTGTCTCCAGGACCTGAATTCAGTGCCACAAAAGGTTTAATGACCTCACATGAATGGTCAAGGTGAGTGAATGCATCATCAAATCCCATATCCCATCATCTGCACCATAAGCCTCACACACTACTCAATGCACCACATCCCTATCACTCACCTATCAACAATCTAGCAAACATCACTCATACCTCACAATCATAGCTTCACTTCACCTTCACACACTTATTACTGCTGCAAGACTCACACCCACATCTCACACCATGCACACACTGCCAGCTATTCAACTATGGCAGGCACATCACTCAAAACACATTGCACCACACTCACTGACACACTTCTCTGTCTCTTTCAAGCAAAGGTTGCTCTTAACTGCCAGGAGCAGCAGCAGATGGGTGGGGGGAAAGCCTGTTTGCAGAACCTGACGGAACTGGAGGAGGCAATGCTGGAGATCATTGGAGGGGCAGTCACAGAGTCCTTCGCGAGCAGAGAAGGAGAAAGCATTGGTGATGACGGTATGCTCATACCTAATTCTTCTTCTCACACCCCACTTCCCCCTCCTCTCTTTTCACTTACAAGTTGCTTACAAGTAGGAGCACGAGACGGGAAAAGCTACATGAAAGACAGACACTAATGCACAAGAGTGATTAGTTGACATTGTTTTGATTTGGATTAGAAAAGTCTATAAATTATGTTTAGAATGATTGTTTTGTGCTGGCTCTCATTTCAGCTTTGCGCCCAGGAGGATGCTGTGCTACTCCATATCGGAGAGATGGTAAGACAGGGAAGTGGTGAGGAACTGGGATCTGGGGTCTCATTCATTGGAAGTAGATTCTGATTAGGCGCTCATAGACAGCCCGTCCGTAATGGGGATCTGCTGCCTGACTCCTCCACCAGAGGTGGTCCCGGAACCTGTGATGACAGGGGCTGCGCGTCATGATGGCCAAGTTATGGAGGATGCAGCAGAACATCACAAAATGAGACACCCGCTCCGGCATGCACTGGAGGGCTCCTTCAGAGCGGTCAAGGCAGTGGAACCATTGCTCTAGCACCCCGATGGTCAACTCAATAAGGTTCCCCGTGGCAGCTTAGCTCTCATAATATGAGTGCTGGCAACAAGTGGTGGGGTTGTGGAGGGGAGTCATCAGCCAGGTGCAGAACAGATAGCCCTTGTCAGGATACTGGGCATTCACCATTATGATGCGCTGGGCATGGTCGCACAGCAACTGCGCATTAAGTGAGTGGTAGCCTTTGCGGATACGGAACATCTCAGGATTGGTATGCAGCATCTGCAAAGACATGTGTGTGCAGTCAATGGCACACCTGCACCATGGGGAAGCCGAATATCTTGGCAAAGCCACATGATCGCTTGTCCTGCTGCTCTTTGTTCAGAGAGAAGACAATGAAGTCCCTTCTCCTGGAGTAGAGAGCCTCTGTGACCTCGCAGATGCAGCGATGGACGGCGAACTGGGAGCTATGTCTCTTGCTGCAGACTGGAAGGATCCGATGGTGAAAAGATTGAGGGTCACAGTGACTTTGAGGGTCACTGGCAGCACCGTTGTCACCTTCTCTGAGGCAGCAGGTCTGGTTGCAGGAGGTGGCAGATCGTCTTACTACAGTGATTCTGGCTTGTGTAGGTAGGGGAAGACCTCTCGGAAGACCCTAGGTAGGCAAGGCCTACTGCTGAGAGCCCTCCTGCCCCTCTTCCTCCTCCCTCTGCCAGCACTTTGTACTCTTCTTTGCTGCCTCCATGCTATCTCCCTGTCGTACTCGAGTGGGAGGTGGCCTGCAAGTAGAACCCGCATGACTGGGAGCAAGTGGTGTGAGCAGAGCCCTTTAAATGAGAAGCAAGACATTCTCCACTTATAGCAACACTCCCCGTCACCTCAGCAACTTTAAACAACTCTAGAAAGTTCCAAACAGTTACACAAACTTTCAGAGAGCCGGTAGAAATTAAAAGGCAAGTCAGCCACAAGTTGTTGCTGATCCCTTTAAATAGCTCTGGTGGTTGGGGGGGGGGGGTGTCCTTCCTGCTGCTGAACACATGATCGGCTGGCCGTCATTAAGTGAGGGAGTTAAATGGAGCGTCGATGTCCAAAATGGCAGATCGTGCGTCAAATCATTGAGACTCAGTGACATCACGATCTGCTTCATTTCCATTTCTGCAGTGACACAGGGAACGGCAGCGCTGCCGATCTGCCCAAAAATGGGAGCAGTCACAGAACCCATCGGAAGCAGGCGGAAGTGAAGTGGCTGCCATTTTTTCTTCCAAACCAGCCTTAACGGCTGGCACAAACGGATCTTATTTCCCGGCCAGTGTGTTTGGATCAGTGTCAACATGGACCAAAATTGACCTTGGGCTGGATTTTCCTTTGTTGTAAGGCCATTTTGCTGCAGTTGCAGTGCCAAAAATAGAAAAATATAATAGAGAGTCTTAGCACTGAAATTCTGCTGTTCCTTCATTGTCGCTGGAAAGGCCCACCTAACAGCATTGTTGGAGTACCTCCACCACATATACTGTCGTGGTTCAAGAATGAAGTCCCATCACCACCTTCTCAGGGAAACTAGGGATGGGCAATAGATGCCAGGCTTCCCAGTAATGCCCACATCCCAAGAATGTAAAGAAAAGTTGTGAGTTGATGTTGACATAAACAGCAAAGACAAAATATAGTTTCCAACGAAGTTGGAGACTTTAAACATAAGAGTTTTAAACACCAGTGGATGTGATGTATTTGAATTTCCAGAAGACATTCAATAAGGTGCCATATAAAAGGTTACTGCACAAGATGAAAGTTCACAGGGTTGGGGGTAATATATTAGCATGGATAGAGGATTGGCTAACTAACAGAAAACAGAGAGTCGGGATAAATAGATTATTTTCCGGTTGGCAAACAGTGACTAGTGGGGTGCCACAGGGATTGGTGCTGGGGCCTCAACTATTTACAATTTATATTAATGATTTGGATGAAGGAACCGAGTGTAATGTAGCCACGTTTGCTGATGATACAAAGATGGGTGGGAAAGCAAGTTGTGAGGAAGACACAAAAAATCTGAAAAGGGATATAGACAGGCTACGTGTGCGAACAAAAATTTGGCAGATGGAGAATAATATGGGAAAGTGTGAGGTTATCCACTTTGGCAGAAAAAATAGAAAAGCAAATTATTATTTAAATTGACAAAAATTACAAAATGCTGCAGTACAGAGGGACCTGGGGGGGTCCTTGTGCATGAAACACAAAAAGTTAGTATGCAGGTACAGCAAGTAATCGGGAAGGCAAATGGAATGTTGGCCTTTATTGAAAGGGGGATAGAGTATAACAGCAGAGATGTCCTGCTACAACTGTACAGGGTATTGGTTAGGCCACACCTGGAGTACTGCGTACAGTTCTAGTCTCTGTATTTAAGGAAGGATATACTTGCATTGGAGGCTTTTCAGAGAAGGTTCACTAGGTTGATTTTGGAGATGAGGAGGTTGATTTATGAAGATAGGTTGAGTAGGTTGGGCCTATACACATTGGAGTTCAGAAGAATGAGAGGTGATCTTATTGAGACATATAAGATAATGAGGGGGCTCGATAAGGTAGATGTAGAGAGGATATTTCCATTCATGGGAGAATCTAGAACTAGGGGCATAGCTTTAGAATAAAGGGTCGCCCATTTAAAACTGAGGTGAGGAGGAATTTCTTCTCTGAGTTGTAAATCTGTGGAATTCTCTGCCCCAGAGAGCTGTGGAGGCTGGGTCATTGAATATATTTAAGGCAGAGATAGACAGATTTTTGAGCTGAGCCCATGATCAGATCAACCATGATCTTATTGAATGGCGGAGCAGGCTCGAGGCTCCTATTTTTTATGTTCTTATGTTTTTATGAGCTATTTATGTTGAGAGATTGCAGTTGTGGGAAAGGATTTGCTGATACCGGATATGAAGACTTTCTGATCAACCTGCAGCTGCCATTTCCCCATCTCCCACAGATTCCACTGTCTTCCTGGCCAAAAATTCCAGAATTTCATCCTTGAAGTGAGTAAATGCCCATTAGTTTGGATATCTTCACTTGGTGGCATTGCTTTATCTCAAATTATATGCAATCTTCTTTAAAAGAAAGGTATAGAGTGTGAATGAACCTTGCCTGCCATTTTGCTAAGTGTGGAGGTTTCTTTAATGGGGTGATTAGTGTGGCAGAGTACCCAGCCTCAGCCCTGCTCCAAATAACATTTGGAACACGTATTGGAACTCAAAACAAAGGAATAAAGTTTTAGTTGACATGCCAGCTCCAATTTATTAACTCTCAATGTTTCTTCCAACCTTGTAAGTTGTATGAGAAGTAAAACAACAGTTTTGGCATTTTTGAGATATAACTTAATTTGAAAGGACTGGAACGAAAACATGAAAAGCAAATATAATGTTTTTGATTAAATCTGACTAAGATTTGGAAACAAACAAAGACTAAAATTAGAGCTAAATTTCTTCATACAGTCTATGAGGGAAATTTTCTGAGTATGCACCATTAGGGAGCAACCTGATCTTCTGCCAAATCACATCAGAAAATAACAGCGCATTCTCTGTGATTTTCCCATATAGCAAGGTGGTAGCTGATGCTGCTCACTGCCTGCACACACTTGGAAAATTTGGCTTCTAACTAAAATAAAACTAAAAGTGTATTTAATGAGACCAGACTTATACTAAAACTGTTTCTGGGATTAAAACTGCAATGCTTTTTTATAAAGCTAATCTATGATTATTGAGGGTGTGCCCTGATTTAATGTCTTAACTTACCGTAAGTGGTAATTTCAACTGTTCTTTATTGAAAACTGCAACCTTATAAGGGTAGTAATCATGAGTAATTACCACAGGAAATGTGCCGACAAGACCTGTACACCTGAGTCAACACCTTAGCTTGGTGTGGTGTGTTTAGAACAGTGTCCTTATAGGACTACTTTAAATACTCTTGGTGCATAATTATGTGGTGTGTTGGAACACTTTCTTTCACATACACTAAGTTCAAACGAATGTTGTTTGATGCTGTGCTCCTTTGCTTGCACTGTGTTATTTGTAAAAGGAGGCTAATTTTAATATCATGTCAGAATAAACTGTTCTAAAGAAGGGACTTACATTCATGTAATCTGTTATCACTGCTCTGTTTTATGTACAAATAATGTATTTTAAGTGTAGTGGCAAAGGCAACATGTTTGTGTACAGCAAAATCGCACAAAACTGCACTGAGGTAAATGGCCATTCAATCTGTTCATAGAATCATAGAAATATATGGCAAAAAAGGAGGGCATTCGGCCCATCTGTTTTTGGATTCTTTTCTACATTAAAGGCGTTATATAAATGCACGTTGCTGTTGTTTTGGTGGCATGGAATGTTGGCCAGGAAATTGGCAGAATTCCTTGTTTCTCTTCAAGTAGTGCTGTGTTTTAACACAAATGAGAGGTTAGTTTAACATCCCATCTGAAGTTTCTCAAAAATGGAGCTCAATGCCACACTGAAATGCCAACCTCGATAATGTGCTCTGGTTCTGAAGTGGGGCTGGAACTCCTAGCACTCTTACCTCCAAGTCAGAAGCCTATCAACTGAGGCAAGCTAACATAGTCTCAACATATACATCCTAAAGGTCGATATTCTGAACATGGTGCATGGTAAATTATACTGTTTTAAATACTAGTGTGCAAAAGGGTAGTGTTCTAAACTCACTGCTATAAGTGGTACTGTTGTAAACAAGCTGTAAGTAATATCTGTGAATGTGCGCAGATCAAAACAGACTTTTTTTCTTCCAGATTGCATGATATAAAGAAATGCGTCTGCAGTGTTTCTTTTATGATGGGTAGGATTCCAGCAAAACTTGTTTTTCAAGCCCAGTTAAAGCATCCAAGACAGTTTTTAGATCGCTTTGATGCTCAATATTTGACATGCATTGAATTATTTTTTTTAGCAGCCGAATTATTGGCTCCTCAAACAACCTAGACCCTGAAATACAATATTTGTATCCCCATGTGGAACTTACTGAAACAAAAATGTAAATCACAGCACCAATCTTTTGGCCCCCTGCAGCCGAATGGAGCTGGCATTAACTAATGGAAGGGGGAGCAACAGTGCCGCACCACTCAACTGAACAGTTCCAGAAGCCATCTGTTGCCCAAATAGGCCTCACATACACCTAGTGACCCAGTACCAAACATTTTCACTCAATGCCGACCACCCCTCCAACCAACCTATACCTCCAGCCATGTTAATGCATTGCAGTAATCAAAGGTACAGAACTGTGTAAGACCCTCAATATATATAACTGCAAATAAAGAAAGATTTGGATTTATATAGCGCCTTTCACGACCACTGGATGTCTCAAAGCGTTTCACAGCCAATTAAGAACTTTTGAAATGTAGTCACTGTTGCAATGTAGGAAACGCAGTAGCCATATTGTGCACAGCAAGCTCCCACAAACAGCAATGTGATAATGACCAGATAATCTGTTTTTCTGTTATGTTGATTTGTTGATTGAGGGATAAATATTGGCCAGGACACCGGGGATAACTCCCCTGCTATTCTTCAAAATAGTGCCATGGGATATTTTACATCTAACTGAGAGAGCAGACGGGACCTCGGTTTAACGTCTCATCCAAAAGATGGCACCTCCGACAGTGCAGCATTCCTTAGTACTGCACAGTCAGCCTAGATTTTTTGTCTTGAACCCACAACCTTCTGACTCAGAGGTGAGAGTGCTACCCATTGAGCCACAGATGACACTAGCTGTAATCTTAAATGATTCACAAAAATTTAAGGGAAAAAAAGACAAGAACATAAAGCAAGTGATCATATATTTTGAAATGGAACCTTAAAAGTAGGAACACTGATGTGTTGACATCAAACCAAGGTCTGGTTAATTTTAACATATTTTAGTGTCAAATCGATAATCACTATCATTCATTGATTCATTCCACCTGAAAAGCTGGTAGTCCAATCATACCTGGCTGACTTAACTCACCTGGAATTAAAAAGGATATTTCTCTTTGAAATACAATTATGAAAAATTGTATTTATTAACCTAGGGTTTAATTTACTAATGGGGTTATGCAGGATTGAAACTTGTTTTTTTAATATAAACTGCTAGGTACAGATTGCTTACTGCTGGTCCATCAGTGACTTAACCTATATCTTGCTTGGTAAAAATCAAGACATTTTTGATTTGCAGAGGGATATGAATGTTATTTATATATAATTTAAATAGGTAAATTGAGTATAATTAGCATAACCACTCTCTCCAACATTCATGCATATATATATTTTCGAAGTATAACGTGGGAGTTCTGAATGAAATTATTTACTTTGGCACAGTCTTAGGATAAGGGGTAGGCCATTTAGGACAGAGATGAGGAGAAACTTCTTCACTCAGAGAGTTGTTAACCTGTGGAATTCCCTGCCACAGAGCGTTGTTGATGCCAGTTCATTGAATATATTCAAGAGGGAGTTAGATATGGCCCTTACGGCTAAGGGGATCAAGGGGTATGGAGAGAAAGCAGGAAAGGGGTACTGAGGGAATGATCAGCCATGATCTTATTGAATGGTGGTGCAGGCTCGAAGGGTCGAATGGCCTACTCCTGCACCTATTTTCTATGTTTCTATGTTTGATCAGCTGTCCTCCTACTCCTACGGCTGAATCTTGTTTCTGTTACATAAATAAAAATTGACATTCACATCCAAAATCTGGATACAACGACACCACATCAGACAAGGTTTAAGCTGTTTGTAAAGTATGACTGTTGTAGATATCTTCTGCCCTCTGGAGGCAGGAAAGATAAAAATGTAAATGAAATTTCCAGCTTGTTATGATCACAACTACATGCTCAGAAACAATCAGTTAGTGTGTCACTAGATCACAAGATATTTACCGATGAGGAAAACCACTCGACCTATCTTAATTCATCCATCCAGAAGGACACTAGAGTCTCCTCACTAAGGCATTCAATTGTTTCTTAAATAATTCCAAAGTTTGCACCACCTCTACTCTCTACTCTGTCTGAACATCTGTGCCAAGTATTGAACAAGTTTTGTGTGAAGAATTTCCATTTAAACCAGTCTCCCCCCCCCCCCTGTTTTACTCTCAGAATTTAGTTTGAAGTAATTTTCTAGATATGCCTCTTCCATGCCATTTACTATCTTGTACCCTTCACTGAGATCACTCTCAAATGCTTCCTTTCAAGTGTGAAAAGCTAAAGTCTCTGCAGTCTTTCCGCATGGCTCAGACATTTGACATGAGGTATTAGTCTCATGACCCTTCTCTGCACTGGCTTCAGCACTTGAATCTGACTGTCGATAATTAGGATTTGACACAATACTCGAAATGTGGTCTAACCAGGATTTCAGCATAACTTTCATTCACTTGTATTTTACTGTTTTGGCCATATAGTGCAGCATTCTATTGGAATTACTGATTACTGCTCTACATTGGTTGGAATCTACTGGGACTCATAGATATCTTTCAACTTTATCCTCAACTATTTCAGCACCACTCATGGAATACCTATGTGTCACCCATTTTCCCTTCTTATGTGCACACTTATCTGCATTAAATTTCATCTCCCAATATTCTTTCCACTTGCATATGTTGTCTAGTAGATTTTTTTATTTCACTTTTTTCTTTTCTGATTCTTCCAGTATCATTTGCAAGTTTGACTACTTTGCATTGTTTCTGTATCCAAGTCATTGACGTAAATTAGAAACAGTAGTGGGCTCAATACCAATCCCTAGGGCACCACACTCAGTAATTCCTCTACTCCAAAATATTTTATCTGACAATTACCCATTGTTATTTACCCTTTATCCAATTTCTTATCCATTCTGAAGATTTGCTCTGAATCCCCACAGCTTTGATCTTGCCTATAGCCTTTCACATGGGACATTGTCAAATGCCTTTTGGAATTCTAAGTACATCACATCATAGGGCTACCGGAAGTCTAAAGGGAATGGCATTTCCTAAAAAACTGAAAGAGATTTGTCAGGCTGGTTGTTCCATCTCTGAATCCATGCTGACTGCTGTTTACATATTAGCCTGCAAGCCAAGATTTTGAATTGGGCGACAGTAATGTGGGCGGGGGCCATGGTGGATTGCAAACTGTGCTGACTTTGCCAGCATGAGACCTGGGAGATTTTAACTTAGGCCTCATCTATATAAGTCCCTTCAGGCTCCTGCTAAAACTAGTGGGAAGCGGTGGGCAGGAGCAGAATGTTTAAAAAAAGAAATACATTTTCCTTTTAGGGTCTCTTCTCACCCTGACTCATCATTTCGCCGGTTTGCCTGGGGGTGGTGGAAATCACAATGGCTTTCCTGTGCAGGACTCTAGTTAAAATAGCAGTCGGACATCGCTGACTTCAGTGGAGCCCAAACAGCATATTTGAAGAAGGACCTCGCCGGCTTCTGCCGCGTTTCCCTCTCGCCTGGTCAAAGGAGCAGGTTAACAATGGAATCCGCGAGAAATCAATGGAAACGCGATGGGTAAGTCCCACAGGTGATTTTAACTGCAGGCCTGCCCAATTTCCGCTTGCCGGAGTTAAAACCAACCCTCAAGTTTACAACTGATAATTAATTACATTATTTTACATGGTATTGATTAAGGATCTGCAGTTTCAGGTGCCTGTTTTGTTACCCTTTCTTATAAATGGACACCATATTCCAATATACTGGTAACTCCCCAGTGTCCAGTGACTCCCTCATAATTACAGCCAATGCCTCACAAATCTCTGACCTGGTCTTTCTATGCATACTAGATAAATAACATCTATCCCTGTAGTTTTATTTGTTTTGAATCATTTATATTGAAATCATTCATTCTGTTTATGTTGTCTTTGATTGGGGAGGGATTGTTGCCCATCTATTTTGAAGCAGTCAGGGCTTGCTGGAAGGAGCACTTTGAAGATCTCCTTAACCAAGATTCTATCTTCGACAGGAGTGTCCTCGACTCCATCCCGCAGCAAGCTACCTGCCACCATCTCAGCAAAACCCCAGCCATGCATGAGATAGAAAAGACCATCCGTCAGCTCAAGAACAACAAGGCATCAAGAGCAGATGTAACCCCGCTGAGGCACTAAAATATGGCAGAGAAGTACTATTGACACATATGCATGACCTCATCTCTCTTATCTGTAAGGAGGAGAGCATGCCGGGAGATCTCAGAGATACTGTAAACATGACCATCTTCAAAAAAGGGGACAAGTCCAACTACGGCAACTACAGAGGAATCTCCCTGCTGTCAGAAACATAGAAAATAGGTGCAGGAGAAGGCCATTCGGCCCCTCGAGCCTGCACCACCATTCAATAAGATCATGGCTGATCATTCCCTCAGTACCCATTTCCTGCTTTCTCTCCATACCCCTTGATCCCTTTAGCCGTAAGGGCCATATCTAACTCCCTTTTGAATATATCCAATGAATTGGCATCAACAACTCTCTGCAATAGGGAATTCCACAGGTTAACAACCCACTGAGTGAAGAAGTTTCTCCTCATCTCTGTCCTAAATGGCCTACCCCTTATCCTAAGACTGTGTTCCCTGGTTCTGGACTTCCCCATCATTGGGAACATTCTTCCCGCATCTAACATGTCCAGTCCCGTCAGAATCTTATAAGTTTCTATGAGATCCCCTCTCATCGTTCTAAACTCCAGTGAATAAAGGCCCAGTTGATCCAGTCTCTCCTCATATGTCAGTCCCACCATCCTGGGAATCAGTCTGGTGAACCTTCGCTGCACTTCCTCAATAGCAAGAACGTCCTTCCTCAGATTAGGAGACCAAAACTGAACACAATATTCCAGGTGAGGTCTCACCAAGGCCCTGTACAACTGCAGTAAAACCTCCCTGCTCCTATACTCAAATCCCCTAACTATGAAGAACAACACACCATTTGCCTTCTTCACCGCCTGCTGTACCTGCATGCCAACTTTCAATGACTGATGAACCATGACACCCAGATCTCGTTGCACCTCACCCTTTTCTAATCTGCCGCCATTCAGATAATATTCTGCCTTTGTGTTTTTGCCCCCAAAGTGAATAACCTCACATTTATCCACATTATACTGCATCTGCCATGCATTTTCCCACTCACCTAACCTGTCCAAGTCATTCAGCAGCCTTTTAGCGTCCTCCTCACAACTCACACCGCCACCCAGTTTAGTGTTATCTGCAAACTTGGAGATATTACACTCAATTCTTTCATCTAAATCATTAATGTATATTGTAAAGAGCTGGGATCCCAGCACTGAGCCCTGCGGCACTCCACTAGTCACTGCCTGCCATTCTGAAAAGGACCCTTTTATCCTGACTCTCTGCCCCCTGTCTGCCAACCAATTCTCTATCCATGTCAGTACATTACCGCCAATACCATGTGCTTTAATTTTGCACACTAATCTCTTGCATGGGACCTTGTCAAAAGCAATTTGAAAGTCCAAATACACCACATCCACTAGGTCTCCCTTGTCCACTCTACTAGTTACATCCTCAAAAAATTCCACAAGATTTGTCAAGCATGATTTCCCCTTCAGAAATACATGCTGACTTGGATCGATTCTGACACTGCTTTCCAAATGCGCTGCTATTTCATATTTAATAATTGATTCCAACATTTCCCTACTACTGATGTCAGGCTAACCGGTCTATAATAACCCGTTTTCTCTCTCCCTCCTTTTTAAACAGTGGTGTTACATTAGCTACCCTCCAATCCATAGGAACTGATCCACAGTCGACAGACTTGGAAAATGATCACCAATGCATCCACTATTTCTATGGCCACTTCCTTAAGTACTCTGGGATGCAGACTATCAGGCCCTGGGGACTTATCAGGCTTCAATCCCATCAATTTCCCTAACACAATTTCCCGCTTTATAAGGATATCCTTCAGTTCCTCCTTCTCATTAGACCCTCGGTCCCCTAGTATTTCCGGAAGGTTATTTGTGTCTTCCTTCGTGAAACCAGAACCAAAGTATTTGTTTAACTGGTCCGCCATTTCTTTGTTTCCCATTATAAATTCATCTGATTCTGACTGCAAGGGACCTACGTTTGTTTTCACTAATTTTTTTTCTCTTCACATATCTATAGAAGCTTTTGCAATCAATTTTTATGTTCCCAGCAAGCTTCCTCTCATACTCTATTTTCCCCCTCCTAATTAAACCCTTTGTCCTCCTCTAATATATTACAAAATTCTCCCAATCCTCAGGTTTGCTGCTTTTTCTGGCCAATTTATATGCCTCTTCCTTGGATTGAACACTATCCTTAATTTCCCTTGTTAGCCACAGTTGAGCCACCTTCCCTGTTTTATTTTTACTCCAAGACAGGGATGTACAATTGTTGAAGTTCATCCATGTGATTTTTAAATGTTTGCCATTGCCTATCCACCGTCAACCCTTTTAAGTGTCACTCGCCAGTCTATTCTAGCCAATTCACGTCTCATATCATCGAAGTTACCTTTCCCCAAGTTCAGGATCCTAGTCTCTGAATTAACTCTGTCACACTCCATCTTAAGAAAGAATTCTACCATATTATGGTCACTCTTTCCCAAGGGGCCTCGCACAAGATTGTTAATTAGTCCTTTCTCATTACACATCACCCAGTCTAGGATGGCCAGCCCTCTAGTTGGTTCCTCGACATATTGGTCGAGAAAACCATCCCTAATACACTCCAGGAAATCTTCCTCCACTGCATTGCTACCAGTTTGGTAAGCACAGTCAATATGTAGATTGAAGTCGTCCATGATAACTGCTGCACCTTTATTGCACGCATCCCTAATTTCTTGTTTGATACTGTCCCCATCCTCATTACTACTGTTTGGTGGTCTGTACACAAAGCGTTTTCTGCCCTTTGGCATTCCGCAGCTCCACCCATACAGATTCCACATCATCCAAGCTAATGTCCTTCCTTACTATTGCATTAATTTCCTCTTTAACCAACAACGCCACCCCACCTCCTTTTCCTTTCTGTCTATCCTTCCTAAATGTTGAATATCCCTGGATGTTGAGTTCCTAGCCTTGGTCACCCTGGAGCCATGTCTCTGTGATGCCAATTCCATCATATCCGTTTACTGCTTTCTGCGCAGTTAATTCATCCACCTTATTCCGAATACGCCTCGCATTGAGGCACAGAGCCTTAAGGCTTGTCTTTTTAACACCCTTTGTCCCTTTAGAATTTTGCTGTAATCTGGCCCGTTTTGCTTTTTGCCTTGGGTTTCTCTGCCCTCCACTTTTACTTTTCTTCTTTCTATCTTTTGCTTCTGTCCCCTTTCTACTTCCCTCTGTCTCCCTGCATAGGTTCCGATCCCCCCCTGCTATATTAGTTTAACCCCTCCCCAACAGCACTAGCAAACACTCCCCCTAGGACATTGGTTCCAGTCCTGCCCAGGTGCAGACCATCCGGTTTTTACTGGTCCCACCTCCCCCAGGACCGGTTCCAATGTCCCAGGAAGTTGAAGCCCTCCCTTCTGCACCACTCCTCAAGCCATGTATTCATCTGAGCTATCCTGCGATTCCTACTCTGACTAGCACGTGGCACTGGTAGCAATCGTGAGATTACTACTTTTGAGGTCCTACTTTTTAAATTTCGCTTCTAGCTCCCTAAATTCGTCTTGTAGGACCTCATCCCATTTTTTTACCTATATCCTTGGTACCTATATGCACCACAACAACTGGATGTTTACCCTCCCCCTTCAAAATGTCCTGCACCCGCTCAGAGACATCCTTGACCCTTGCACCAGGGAGGCAACATACCATGCAGGAGTCTCGGTTGTGGCCACAGAAACGTCTATCTATTCCCCTTACAATAGAATCCCCTATCACTATAGCTCTCCCACTCTTTTTCTGCCCTCCTGTGCAGCAGAGGCACCCATGGTGCCATGGAATTGGCTGCTGTTGCCCTCCCCTGATGAGTCATCCTCAACAGTACCTAAAGCTTTGCAGGGGGATGACCGCAGGGGACCCCTGCAATACCTTCCTTCCACTGCTCTTCCTGTTGGTCACCCATCCCCTATCTGGCTGTACCTGCGGTAAGACCAACTCACTAAACGTGCTATTCACGACATCTTCAGCATCGCGCAAGCTCCAGAGTGAATCCAGTGCCGCAATGCGGTCTGTGAGGAGCTGCAGCCGGATACACTTCCCGCATATGTAGTTGTCAGGGACACTGGAAGCATCCTGACTTCCCACATAGTACAGGAGGAGCATAACACGTTAACGAGCTCTCCTGCCATGACTTAACCCCTAGATTAACTTAATTTGTCAACAATAATGCTAAAGGTTACTTACTGATAAAGAAAAGAAAAAGAAAAAACTACTCATCAATCACCAGCCAATCACTTACCCCCTTGACTGTGATGTCATCTTTCGACTTCTTTCTACTTCTTTTTTGCCTTCTCTCCCTGCTGCAGCTGCACCAGCTGGCCTTTATAGGCCGCTCCGACGTCCCCGAACCTCTTGCTGTGATGTCACACTTCATTTTCTTTTCCTCCCAGGTCGGGGAGTCAGTACTGGTGAGGAAAACAAGACAAAGCAATACCTCCCACTCCCACTTGCCTGAACTCTCCCACTTACCAAACTCTTACCTTTGCACTCTGACCTGCCGCTGCACTCCGAGCAAGTCTGCACCAAGCCCCCTCTTTTTATGCTGTTCCTGGCTGAATCACCACTGGCCTGTTTAGGGAACCAGTTTTTACTAGCTGTCCAATTAACTAAGCTAGCTTGCTTGTTTGTCTCTGCTTAAACCTACATGAATCCTTTCTGTTTAATATTGCAGTTTTACTTAAACTTGTAATCTTATTTTATCTTTAGAAGCTACTAGAAATTGTCACTAGTAATTTACACCAACCTTGAAATGGTTTAAAAAGGATCAACCCTTAAAGTTCTCCCACTTACCAAACTCTAACCTTTGCACTCTGGCCTGCCGCTGCACTCCCTACTGGGAAAGTCATCACTAGAATCCTGCTTAACCATCTTCTCCCTGTGGCTGAAGAGCTTCTCCCAGAGTCACAATGCGGATTCCGTCCACTAAGGGGTACAACGGACATGATCTTCACCGCACGACAACTACAAGAGAAATGCAGGGAACAGCACCAACCCTTGTACATGGCCGCCTTTGACCTCACAAAGGTCTTTGACACTGTCAACCGTGAGGGACTATGGAGCGTCCTCCTCCGCTTCGACTGCCCCCAAAAGTTTGTCACCATCCTCTGCCTGCTCCACGATGACATCCAACCTGTGATCCTGACCAACGGATCCACCACAGACCCAATCCATGTCTGGACTGGGGTCAAGCAGGGCTGCGTCATCGCACCAACACTTCTCTCGATCTTCCTTGCTGCAATGCTCTATCTCACTCTCAACAAGCTCCCTGCTGAAGTTGAATTAAATTATAGAACCAATGGGAACCTGTTCAACCTTTGTCACCTCCAGGCTAGATCCAAGGTTGTCCCAACCTCGGTCATCGAACTACAGTATACGGACGACGCTTGCATCTGCGCACATTCAGAGGTGGAACTCCAAGCCAGCATCAACATCTTTAGCGAGGCGTACGAAAGCACGGGCCTTACACTAAACATCTGTAAGACAATGATCCTCCACCAACCTGACCCCACCACACAGCACTGCCCCCCCCGGTCATCAAAATCAATGGCGGGGCCTTGAACAACGTGGACCATATTCCATACCTCGGGAGCCTACTATCAGCAAGGGCAGACATCAATGACGAGGTCCAACACTGCCTCCAGTGCGCCAGCACAGCTTTCGGTCACCTGAGGACGAGAGTGTTTGAAGATCAGGACCTCAAATCTGGCACCAAGCTTATGGTCTACAGGGCAGTAGGGATACCCGCCCTCCTACATAGCTCAGAGACATGGACCATATACGTAGACACTCAAAGCGCTGGAGAAGTACCAACAGCGCTGCCTCCACAAGGTCCTGCAAATCCACTGGAAAGATAGACACACCAACGTCAGTGTTCTCAATCAGGCCAACATCCTCAGCATCGAAGCACTGACCATACTCGACTAGCTCCGTTAGGCAGGCCACATCATCTGCATGCCCGACATGAGACTCCCAAAGCAAGTGCTCTACTTGGAACTCCTACACAGCAAGCGAACTCCAGGTGAGCAGAGGAAACATTTCAAGGACACCCTCAAAGCCTCCTTGATAAAGTGCACCATGCCCACCGGCACTTGCGAATCCCTGGCCCAAGACCGCCCAAAGTGGAGGAGGAGCATCCGGGAGGGCGCTGAGCACCTCGAGTCTCCTCATCGAGAGTATGCAGAAACCAAATGCAGACATGGAAGGAGCGTGTGGCAAACCAGACTCACCATCCACCCTTTCCTTCAATGACTGTCTGTCCCACCTGTGACAGAGACTGTAATTCCCGCATTGGACTATACAGTCACCTGAGAACTCACTTTTGGAATGGAAGCAAGTCTTCCTCGATTTCGAGGGACTGCCTATGATGATGAGTGAATATTTTGAGAAATTCTTACTTTATCCTCTGCTTGAAACTTGTTTGCATCTTTTTGGATTCAAACCTTATCTCTGACAGCATTTCTAATTGTTATGCTTGGTGCCTGCAGGTAGACTTTTTGCTTAGACTCTCTTTTTCTCTCATCATTTTTTGATGTGTTTCTGCAAGTACCTATTTTAGTTCCAGTAAACGCCTTTCTCTTGCTTACTACTTATTTCATTATGTTTTGTTTAACTACAACAACATTCTCCAACACAAAACAGTAGAAGGATGATTAGAATTGTACCCCATGTTGGAGCATTGTACTTTTGGGCACTTTTTAAAATTGGTAGCTGTACTGTATGCACCTGCGAGGATGCTTACAGGTTAATAGAGCTGTTGCATTGTGAGTGGCTTGTCAATCACATGATGTTCACAAGACTCAATAAAACCTCAGACAGTTGGGTCAAGGTCATCCACAACGAGGTATGCAGCTGTGAGCCTAGTGGATGAACTGATGTGTAGTGTGATTGTTAAACCGTTGTTAATAAACCCAACTAGTTCATAATAGCAAAGAACCCATGAAGCAAATACATTACAGTAGCTTAAATCTGTTTTATTTGCCATGTAACATCTGCAGAAATTATTTTGGACTACTAGAAAAGGTTAAATACTGTAATAAAAATAAATGAGCCCTTTCAGATCCCCAAAAAGATAATTTAGGCAGCCTAGCATCCAAATTCCTCAGTTGCCATTAAGTTATTTTGCTGAGTTTAGGACATCCAAGTTTGGCCAGAATAAAAATGGTGACATGTTGCTTCCAATGATGCAATCAGGTCAGACTTCAGTGTTCTGCTACTCAATTTGTTGCAAAATGAGCCTTTTCAGCTGCTCCGAGACCACTTTGTGAAGACATGGGTTCCAGATTTAGAATAGGCAGTGGGCCACCGAGGCACAGGAGAAAATGTGGATTCAGTATTTTTGAAGAAGTGAAATAAAATCTTAATAAGCACTATAAATGAGAAATAATGAGATGCAGTAAAGGTTATGATACACAATAAAGATGACAGAATAGGGAAGGAAGAAAAAACACAGAACAAAAAAGGCAGATGATTAGAGCAGAAAGGGGGAGAAATTGGTCTTTGGTGGAATTGCAAACTGAGCAACAATGTTTTCATTGTTTCAATTAAATTCAATAGAGTGCCCCAAATTCTGAACTTCTTTACATTATCTATATGCTGCCCTTGATGACATAGGCATGAGGTTAGCTTTCACATGTATGCTGGTGACACTTAGGGGCCGGAATTCACCGTCCCCGAAGGGATGACTACCGCGGAGTTTGTGTGGTCGAGCGAAAAAAATCAATCAGCCGCCACGGTCAGATGATTTCCCCTCCCCAAGCCATATTCAACTCGGGGGGGGGGGGGGGGGGGCGGATTTGAGCGATGTGCACTTCCGCCAGAAACGGCACGGTGAAGCTGCTGTAAAGGTAACTTTCCAGCGGTGAGCTCTGCAGCGTGCGGGCTGCTGAAAAACGGCAAGGACAGAGATTTTCAGTTGCAAATAGGTAAGACTTTTCCCAGCAGCGCCCCCGCGAAGTATTTACAGAAAATAGAAACTTACAGCGCAGAAGGAGGCCATTTCGGCCCATCGTGTCTGCGCCGGCCGACAAAGAACTGCACGGCCCTCGGTCAGCAGCCCTGAAGGGTACATATAAACCTATGAACAATGAACAATGGCAGAAAGGTAAAGAGCACCCAGCCCAACCCATCCGCCCCACACAACTGCGACACCCCTTGCACTGAAACATTCTACACTCCACTCCAACTGTTGCCATGTGATCTCCTGGGAGAGGTAAAAACCCAGGCCAACTGGGGAAAAAAAATCTGGGAAAATTCCTCTCCGACCCATCCAGGCGATCGAAACTAGTCCCGGAGATCACTCTGGCCGTATTCAGTTCCCTGCAGCACTTGCCATCGTATCTGCACCAGCCAACAAGAGGTTATCAAGTCTAATCCCAAATACCAGCTCTAGGTCCATAACCCTCCAGGTTACAGCACTTTAAGTGCCCATCCAAGCACCTTTTAAATGCGGTGAGGGTTTCTGCATCCACCAGTCATCCAGGCCCCCACAACCCTCTGTGTGAAGAAGCCTCCCCTCAAATCCCCTCTAAACCTTCCACCAACCACCTTAAAACTATGCCCCCTCGTAATTGACCCCTTCACCAATGGAAAGAGGTCCTTGCTATCCACTATATCCAGGCCCCTCAAAAATTTGTACACCTCAATGAGATCTCCTCTCAACCTCCTCTGTTCCAATGAGAACAAACCCAGCCTATCCAATCTGTCCTCATAGTTAAGATTCTCCATTCCAGGCAGCATCCTAGTAAATCTCCTCTGCACCCTCTCTAGTGCAGTCACGTCCTTCCTATAATAAGCAGTACTCCAGCTGTGGCCGAAACAGAGTATTATACAATTTAAGCATAACCTCCCTGCTCTTGTATTCTATGCCTCGGCCAATAAAGGCAAGCACTCCGTATGTCTTCTTAACCATCTAATCCACTTGGCCTGCTGCTTTCAGGGATCTGTGGACAAGCACTCCAAGGTCCCTTTGTTCATCTACACTATTAAGTGGCCTACTGCTTAATGTGTATATCCTTTCCTTATTAGCCCTCCCAAAGTGCATTACCTCACACTTCTCCGAATTAAAGTCCATTTGCCACTGCTCTGCCCACCTAACCAGTAGATTGATATCTTCCTGCAGTCCATGACTTTCCTCTTCATGATCAACCACACAGTCAATTTTAGTGTTATCTGCAAACTTCTTAATCATACCCCCTATATACAAATCTAAATCATTGATATATACTACAAAAAGCAAGGGACCCTGTACTGAGCCCTGAGGAACTCCACTGGAAACATCCTTCCAGTCACAAAAAGCATCAACCATTACCCCTTTACTTCATACCACTAAGCCAATTTTGGATCCAACTAGCCACTTTGCCCTGGATCCCATGGGCTTTAACCTCCATGAACAGTCTACCATGAGGGACCTTATCAAAAGCTTTGCTGAAGTATGGTACACTCATAATAAAGGATGAAACTGAGTACTGTGTACAATGAGCAAGTGTGACCTTCGCTCCTTTAACAAGACTCCAGGGTGCAGGTACCTCGTAGGTGACCTGCTTATATACTGTGCTCCCAAGGGATGCTGGAATTCCTTGGGACTCCAACAGGTGGGCCCTCTGATGGTCAGGTGTCATGCAGGTTACATAGGGTTAAATACATTACATCACTCCCCCGTGAAGTCAACAGTACACTTATTTACAAGGTGAGATGATCTGGGGCTTTACGCTCCCTTGTAGATCGTCTCGGTTCAAATGCGGGTGTAGGTGGATTGGTCAGTTCTTCACTGGGCTATTGGGCAGCCAGCCTTGCCGGGCTGCTGGGGATGATGAGTTCGGCATCGTAGTCAACCATGATGTCAGTTGCCACTTATGTGTGTGTGTTGGAGGGTCAACGTTAGTGGTGTCCTCTTCGGGTTGTTCGTGGCTGTTGGTGAACCACAATTTAATTTGGTCCAAATGTATTCTGTGCATTTGTCCATTGGCCAATTTGACCTAAAACACCCTACTCCCCTCTTTGGCTGTGACCGTGCCAGCGAGCCATTTGGGACCACGTCCATAATTGAGCACAAACACGGGATCGTTGATCTCAATATCGTGTGACAAATTTGCGCGGTCATGGTACACACTTTGTTGATGCCGCTTGCCCTCCACGTGATCATGGAGATCAGGGTGGACAAGAGAGAGCCTTGTTTTGAGCGCCCTTTTCATGAGCAGCTCGGCTGGGGGAACCCCGGTGAGGGAGTGGGGTCTGGTGCGGTAGCTGAGCAGCACTCGGGACAGCCGGGTCTGCAGGAAGCCTTCTGACACACGTTTCAAGCTTTGCTTGTTGGTCTGAACTGGCCGTTCTGTCTGGCCGTTGGATGCGGGCTTGAACAGAGCAGATGTGACGTGTTTGATCCCGTTGCAGTTCATGAATTCCTTGAATTCAGCACTGGTGAAGCACGGCCCATTGTCGCTGACGAGGACATCAGGCAAGCCTTGCGTGGCAAACATGGTTCGTAGCTTTCAATAGTGGCCGTGGACATGCTTACTGACATTATTGCACATTCAATTCATTTTAAGTAAGCGTCCATGACAACCAAAAACATTTTGCCTAGAAATGGGCCCGCATAGTCTACGTGGATCCTCGACCACGGTTTGGAGGGTCACGACCACAAACTTAGCGGTGCCTCTCTGGGTGCATTGCTCAGCTGAGAGCAAGTGTTGCACTGGTGCACGTATGACTCTAAATCTGAGTCGATGCCAGGCCACCACACGTGGGATCTGGCTATGGCTTTCATCATTACAATGCCTGGGTGGATGCTGTGCAGTTCACATATCAGCGTAGCTCTGCCTTGCTTGGGCAAGACCACGCGATTACCCCACAATAGACAGTCCGCCTGCTGGGACAACTCGTCTTTGCATCTGTGGAATGGTTTAATCGCTTCATGCATCTCCTCAGGGACACCAGACCCGCTCCCATGGAGAACACAGTTTTTTAACCAAAGACAGCAAAGGATCTGGCTGGTCCAGGTCCTGATCTGGTGGGCCATAACGGGGGACATCTCGTTCTCGAATGCCTCCATGACCATGAGCAAGTCCGCTGGCTGTGCCATTTCCACCCCGGTGGTGGGCAATGGCAGCCGACTGAGAGCATCTGCGCAGTTCTCTGTGCCCGGTCTGTGGCGGATTACATAGTTGTATGCCGGCAGTCTGAGCGCCCATCTTTGGATGCGGGCTGAGGCATTGGTATTAATCCTTTTGCTCTCAGAGAACAGCGATATGAGCGGCTTTAGGTCAGTTTCAAGCTCAAACTTGAGGCCAAATAAGTACTGGTGCATTTTTTTCACCCCATAGACGCACGCCAAAGCCTTTTTTTCATTTATGCTGTAGGCCCTTTTGACCTTGGACAAACTCCTGGATGCATAAGCGACCGGTTGCAAAGTCCCTGATTCGTTAGCCTGTTGTAACACAGACCTGACCCCGTATGATGACGCATCGCAAACTAGCACTATTCTTTTACAAGGGTTATACAGGATAAGCAGTTTGTTTGAACAGAACAGATTTCTGGCTTTCTTAAAGGCGGCCTCTTGCGAATTCCCCCATACCCGGTCATCTCCCTTGCACAGTAGCACAAGTAGGGGTTCTAGCAGGGTGCTTAACCCAGGTAGGAAATTACCGAAATAGTTAAGGAGCCCCAGGAACGACTGCAGTTCCGTCACGTTCTGTGGTCGAGGCGTGTTCTTGATGGCCTCCGTCTTGGTCGGTGGGTCTGATGCCGTCCGCTGCGATTCTTCTTCCCAAGAACTCGACGTCCTGTGCCAAGAAAACACACTTTGAGCGTTTCAACCTGAGTCCCACGCAATCCAACCGACTAAGAACCTCTTCCAGATTCTTCAAGTGCTCCATGGTGTCCCGACCTGTAACCAATATGTCGTCCTGGAAAACCACTGTGCAAGGAACTGACTTTAGCAGGCTCTCCATGTTCCGTTGGAAGATTGCCGCGGTTGACCGAATCCCGAACGGGCACCGGTTGTCGATAAACAGACCTTTGTGCGTGTTGATGCAGGTGAGGCCTTTCGAAGACTCCTCCCACTCCTGCGTCATTTAGGCTGAGGTCAGGTCCAGCTTGGTGAATGTCTTCCCTCCAGCCAGGGTCGCAAATAGGTCGTCTGCCTTGGGTAGCGGGTACTGGTCCTGAAGTGAAAAACGGTTAATCGTTACTTTATAGTCCCCGCAAATTCTAACCGTACCTTCCTCCTTAAGTACCAGGATAATCGTTGAATTCCACCGGCGTGATGATGCCTTCACATTGCAGCCTGTCCAGCTCAATTTCCACTTTTCACACATCATGTACGGTACCGCCCGTTCCTTGTGGTGGATGGGTCGCGTACCGGAAACCAAATGGATCTGCATTTTCGCCCCCTGGCAACTTCCAATGCCTGGCTCGAACAACGATGGGAACTTGCTCAGAACCTGGGTACATGAGGCATCATCGATGGACGAAAGCGCTCGGATGTCATCCCAGTTCCAGCGGATTTTTCCCAGCCAGCTTCTGCCAAACAATGTGGGGCCATCCCCTGGCACAATCCACAGCGGGAGTTCGTGTACTGTTCCGTCAAAGGAGACTTTGACTTCAGCACTGCCAATTACAGGGATTAGTTCCTTGGTGTAAGTCCTTAGTTTGGTGTGAATGGGGCTGAGCTTGGGACTGTGTGCCTTTTTGCCCCACAGCCTGTCGAAGGCCTCTTTACTTATGGACTGATTTGCCCCCGTGTCCAGTTCCATAGATACTGGAATACCGTTCAGTTCAACTTGTAACATTATTGATGGACATTTCGTGGTGAATGTGTGTACCCCGTACACTTCTGCCTCCTCCGTACGAGTCTCCAATTCAGCCTGATCCACAGTGGATCGATCTTCCTCTGCAACGTGGTGGTTTGCAGGGTTTGCAGCTCGCCTGCACATTCATTGGAAGTGTCCCATTGTTCTGCAACCATTGCACGCATAGTGCTTGAAGCGGCATTGATGGGGCCGATGATCACCTCCACAGTGCCAACAAGGTGTTAACTTCCTCGCATTAACGATTGGTGGCAGACTCTGGGTCAATTGAGGTCTGGCCACAGCAGCCGGCGTGTATGTTCTGCCATGTAAATTTCTGCTCAAGACCGGCGTTACTTTATGCACAGTACTGGCCGAAACGTCTTTACTCTGCGAAATCTGTTTGGTGTTGTCACTGGTGAACATAAATGCCTGGGCTATCGTTATGGCTTTACTTAGATTTGGAGTTTCTATAGTCAGCAGTTTGCGACGGATTGTCTCATGTTCAATGCCCAGTACAAAAAAGTCTCTGAGCATTTGTTCTAGGAATCCCTCAAACTCACAATGTCCTGCGAGGCGCGTTAGTTCGGCGACATAGCTCGGCACTTCCTGGCCCTCTGATCGCTGACGTGATACCTCGCCATCAAAATGCTTTCCTTAGGATTTAGGTGCTCCCGAACCAGCGTACACAATTCTTCGTAGGATTTCTCTGTCGGTTTTGCCGGGGCCAGGAAATTGTTCATGAGGCCATAGGTTGTTGCCCCACAGACAGTTAGGAGGATCGCCCTTCGTTTGGTAGCATTCTCATCCCCTTCCAGCTCGTTGGCCACGAAGCATTGGTCGAGTTTCACTACAAAGGCCTCCGAATCGTCCCCTTCTGAGAACTTCTCCAGGATACCGACTGTTCTTTGCATTTTCACGCGGTTGTTCGTTACCTGGTCGCCAATTGGTACATTCATAATAAAGGATGAAACTGAGTACTGTGTACAGTGAGCACGTGTGACCTTAGCTCCTTTAATAAGACTCCAGTGTGCAGGTACCTCGTGGGTGGCCTGCTTATATACTGTGCTCCCAAGGGATGCTGGGATCCCTTGGGACTCCAACAGGTGGGCCCTCTGGTGGTCAGGTGTCATGCAGGTTACACAGGGTTAAATACATTACAAAGTCCATATACACTACATCATACGCACTACCCTCATTGACCCTCTTGGTTACCTCCTCAAAAAATTCAATCAGGTTAGTCAAACACGATCTTCCCTTAATAAATCCGTGCTGACTGTCCCTAATTAATCCTTGCCTTTCCAAATATAGATTTATCCTGACTTTCAGAATTTTTCCAATAATTTTCCCACCGCTGAGGTTAGGCTGACAGGCCTGTAATTACTCGGCCTATCCCTTTCTCCCTTCTTACACAAGGGGACCTCCAGTCCTCCAGTACCATGCCCAAATCGAAACAGCCTGGGATGCATTCAAGTCAGAGCACAGACGGGACACTCCTGGAGTGTTGCTGTGATCAGGGCCCTTTGGTAGGAAATAGTTTTATTCATTTTAGTATTTTTATTTAAGATTACAGCATCCACTGTATTTATCTTTTAATAGTTTTATTAATTATTTTGACTCCATTCAACCTGCTGAGTGCTGCTCAGAGGTTTGCACATACTTTTGTACAACTTTCAGGTCTAACTCTTTAGTGGAGTCCTGTGGGCTGCAGAGACCTGATTGGCAGGATTCACCCTGAGGATGGGAGGAGTGTTGGGAGGACGACATCTGGTCAGAGCAGGGTGGAACGCAGGAGAAGGCGTCGCCATCAGCACCGTGCAGACAGGCAGCGGGCAAGGGACGCGGCAGCCATGATTCGTTCATTCTGCATCAGACCAGTGTGCCCGCCGTCTTCACTGGCCCGAATCAAGATTGCGGTAGGCTGCTTGGGGACAAGGGCTATCCCCTGTCCACTTGGCTGCTCACTCCATTGCAGAACCCCAGGACAGCGCCAGAGCATGCATGCAATGACGCTCATTGTGCCACCAGGTGCATCATCGAGCAGTGCATAGGCATCCTTAAGCAGAGGTTCTGGTGCCCGGACCACCCTGGTGGCACTTTGCAGCACTCTCCTCAACAGGTCTCCGTCATTGTCGTGGTCTGCTGCATGCTGCACAACCTGGCCATCATGAGGAGATAGCCGCTGGAGGTCGAGCCAGCAGTACCATCTGAGAAGGAGGAGGAGGAAGAGGTGCAGGAGGAGGAGGAGGCACAGGAAGAGGAGGAGGAGGATCCCTGTTGCCCCAGAGCTAGGAGGCATCGACCCAACGGCACCCTGGGAAGGCTGGGTGCAAACTGGCCAGCACCCTCCTGGGGGTGCGTCCTTACATCCTCACATATATGGAGGTGCCTGACACCTCCCCTGCAATCTCCCTCCATGCATTATGTACTGTCGATCTGCCAGGTCTCCCCACGTCAGGAAACAGTATTCTTCTTCTGTCCTCCACACCGTCCATCAGTGTTTCCAGCTCCATATCAGTGAACCTGTTGGCTCTCCTTGCACCTCTTGCACCAGCCATCCTTCCAAACTCCTTCCCCCACTCAGGGCCTTGCTGCAAACCCTGGTCTTTAAAAAGGCCACGGAGCTGCTGTCTCATTAGAAATCTTTACCTGCTTGCTAAATTTCTCAGTGGTGATAACGTTCAAATTAAGACAGCCACACCACTGAAAAATCCACTTTGGAAGGGTTCATTAGCGCTGGAACCTATTTGTTCACTTTTGGAGCTGAATATGGGGTGGCCTAGCCACGAAAAAATGTTGGCGCTAATGACCCCAAAAAGGTTGGGGGAGCACCAGCTTTCCAGCGGTACTGAATTTCGGGCCGTTAGCTTTAGCTCTCTGCAAATGATTCCATGGCCACCACAGTGCTCTTTGATTGTTGAGCAATGTTCCCGTTAAGTACATAAGGGTGCATCGCTGAGGCGTGAGTCCGGGGTCGTCGGCGAGAGGCATATAAAGGCCGCGAGTTCAGCAGTCGGGAGGTGCGTCGCTAAGGTGTGCTTGTGCCACTACAGGCAGAAGGCAAAAAAGAAGTGGAAAGGTGACATCACAGCCAAGGGGGTAAGTGACTGGCTGGTGATTGGTAAGTAGTTTTTCTTTTTTCTCTTCTATATCAGTGAGTAACTTTTAACATTGTTGTTGCCAATTTAAGTTAATCTTAGGGTTAAGTCATGGCAGGAGAGCTCGAACGCGTGTTATGCTCCTCCTGTACTATGTGGGACATCAGGGACGCCTCCAGTGTCCCTGACGACTACGTGTGTGGGAAGTGTATCTGCCTCCAGCTCCTGACGGACCGCGTTGCGGAATTGGAGTTGAAGGTGGATTCACTCTGGAGCATCCATAATGCCGAGAATGACGTGAATAGCATGTGTAGCGAGTTGGTCTTACCGCAGGTAAAGGGTCCACAGCCAGATAGGGAATGGAAGACCAACAGGAAGAGCAGTGCAAGGAAGGGAGTGCAGGGGTCCCCTGTGGTCATCCCCCTGCAAAACAGATACACCGCTTTAAGTACTGTTGAGGGGGATGACTCATCGGGGGGGAGCAGCAGCAGCCAAATTCATGGCACTGTGGCTGGCTCTGCTGCACAGGAGGGCAGGATAAAGAGTGGGAGAGCGATAGTGATCGGGGATTCGATTGTAAGGGGAATAGATGGGCGTTTCTGCGGCCGCAACCGAGACTCCAGGATGGTGTGTTGCCTCCTTAGTGCAAGGGTCAAGGATGTCTCGGAGCGGGTGCAGGACATTCTGAAAAGGGATGGTGAACAGCTAGTTGTCGTGGTGCACATTGGTACCAACGATATAGGTAAAAAACGGGATGAGGTCCCACGAGACGCATTTAAGGAGCTAGGAGCTAAATTAAAAAGTAGGACCTCAAAAGTAGTAATCTCGGGATTGCTACCAGTGCCACGTGCTAGTCAGAGCAGGAATCGCAGGATAGCTCAGATGAATACGTGGCTTGAGCAGTGGTGCAGCAGGGAGGGATTCAAATTCCGGTGGCATTGGAACCGGTTCTGGGGGAGGTGGGACCAGTACAAACCGGACGGTCTGCACCTGGGCAGGACCGGAACCAATGTCCTAGGAGAAGTGTTTGCTGGTGCTGTTGGGGAGGAGTTAAAATAATATGGCAGGGGGATTGGAACCAATGCAGGGAGACAGAGGGAAACAAAATGGAGACAGAAGCAAAAGACAGAAAGCAGATGAGTAAAAGTGGAGGACAGAGAAACCCAAGGAAAAAAACAAAAAGGGCCACTTTGCAGCAAAATTCTAAAGGGTCAAAGTGTGTTAAAAAGGCAAGCCTGAAGGCTCTGTGCCTCAATGCGAGGAGTATTCGGAATAAGGTGGTCGAATTAACTGTGCAGATAGCAGTTAACGGATATGATGTGGTTGGCATCACGGAGACATGGCTCCACGAGGATCAAGGCTGGGAACTCAACATCCAAGGGTATTCAACATTTAGGAAAGATAGACAGAAAGGAAAAGGAGGCGGGGTGGTGTTGCTGGTTAAAGAGGAAATTAATGCAATTGTAAAGAAAGACATTAGCTTGGATGATGTGGAATTGGTATGGGTGGAGCTACGGAATACCAAAGGGCAGAAAACACTAGTGGGAGTTGTGTACAGACCTCCAAACAGTCGTAGTGATGTTGGGGAGGACATCAAACAGGAAATTAGGGGTGCATGCAATAAAGGTGCAGCAGTTATCATGGGTGACTTTAATATGCATATAGATTGGGTTAACCAAAGTGGAAACAATACGGTGGAGGAGGATTTCCTGGAGTGCATAAGGGATGGTTTTCTAGACCAATATGTCGAGGAACCAACTTGGGGGGGGGGCCATCTTAGACTGGGTGTTGTGTAATGAGAGAGGATTAATTAGCAATCTCGTTGTGCGAGGCCCCTTGGGGAAGAGTGACCATAATATGGTGGAATTCTACATTAGGATGGAGAATGAAACAGTTAATTCAGAAACCATGGTCCACAACTTAAAGAAGGGTAACTTTGAAGGTATGAGACGTGAATTGGCTAGGATAGATTGGCGAATGATACTTAAGGGGTTGACAGTGGATGGGCAATGGCAGACATTTAGAGACCACATGGATGAACTACAACAATTGTACATCCCTGTCTGGCGGAAAAATAAATAAAGGGAAGGTGGCTCAACCGTGGCTATCAAGGGAAATCAGGGATAGTATTAAAGCCAAGGAATTGGCATACAAATTGGCCAGAAATAGCAGCGAACCTGGGGACTGGGAGAAATTTAGAACTCAGCAGAGGAGGACAAAGGGTTTGATTAGGACAGGGAAAATAGAGTACGAAAGGAAGCTTGCAGGGAACATTTAAATGAACTGCAAAAGCTTCTATAAATATGTAAAGAGAAAAAGGTTAGTAAAGACAAACGTAGGTCCCCTACAGTCAGAATCAGGGGAAGTCATAACTGGGAACAAAGAAATGGCAGACCAATTGAACAAGTACTTTGGTTCGGTATTCACTAAAGAGGACACAAACAACCTTCCGGATATAAAAGGGGTCAGAGGGTCTAGTAAGGAGGAACTGAGGGAAATCCTTATCAGTCGGGAAATTGTGTTGGGGAAATTGATGGGATTGAAGGCCGATAAATCTCCAGGGCCTGATGGTCTGCATCCCAGAGTACTTAAGGAGGTGGCCTTGGAAATAGCGGATGCATTGACAGTCATTTTCCAACATTCCATAGACTCTGGATCAGTTCCTATGGAGTGGAGGGTAGCCAATGTAACCCCACTTTTTAAAAAAGGAGGGAGAGAGAAAACAGGGAATTATAGATCGGTCAGCCTGACATCGGTAGTGGGTAAAATGATGGAATCAATTCTTAAGGATGTCATAGCAGCGCATTTGGAAAGAGGTGACATGATAGGTCCAAGTCAGCATGGATTTGTGAAAGGGAAATCATGCTTGACAAATCTTCTGGAATTTATTGAAGATGTTTCCAGTAGAGTGGACAAGAGGGAACCAGTTGATGTGGTGTATTTGGAATTGCAGAAGGCTTTCGACAAGGTCCCACACAAGAGATTAATGTGCAAAGTTAAAGCACATGGGATTGGGGGTAGTGTGCTGACGTGGATTGAGAACTGGTTGGCAGACAGGAAGCAAAGAGTAGGAGTAAATGGGTACTTTTCAGAATGGCAGACAGTGACTAGTGGGGTACCACAAGGTTCTGTGCTGGGGCCCCAGCTGTTTACATTGTACATTAATGATTTAGACAAGGGGATTAAATGTAGTATCGCCAAATTTGCGGATGACACTAAGTTGGGTGGCAGGGTGAGCTGCGAGGAGGATGCTATGAGGCTGCAGAGTGACTTGGATAGGTTAGGTGAGTGGGCAAATGCATGGCAGATGAAGTATAATGTGGATAAATGTGAGGTTATCCACTTTGGTGGTAAAAACAGAGAGACAGACTATTATCTGAATGGTGACAGATTAGGAAAAGGGAAGATGCAACGAGACCTGGGTGTCATGGTACATCAGTCATTGAAGGTTGGCAGGCAGGTCCAGCAGGCGGTTAAGAAAACAAATGGCATGTTGGCCTTAATAGCGAGGGGATTTGAGTACAGGGGCAGGGAGGTGTTGCTACAGTTGTACAGGGCCTTGGTGACGCCACACCTGGAGTATTGTGTATAGTTTTGGTCTCCTAACTTGAGGAAGGACATTCTTGCTATTGAGGGAGTGCAGCGAAGGTTCATCAGACTGATTCCTGGGATGGCGGGACTGACATATCAAGAAAGACTGGATCAACTGGGCTTGTATTCACTGGAGTTCAGAAGAATGAGAAGGTATCTCATAGAAACGTTTAAAATTCTGACGGGTTTAGACAGGTTCGATGCAGGAAGAATGTTCCCAATGTTGGGGAAGTCCAGAACCAGGGGTCACAGTCTAAGGATAAGGGGTAAGCCATTTAGGACCGAGATGAGGAGAAACTTCTTCACTCAGAGAGTGGTGAAACTGTGGAATTCTCTACCACAGAAAGTTGTTGAGGCCAATTCACTAAATATATTCAAAAAGGAGTTAGATGTAGTCCTTACTACTAGGGGGATCAAGGGGTATGGTGAGAAAGCAGGAAGGGGGTACTGAAGTTTCATGTTCAGCCATGAACTCATTGAATGGCGGTGCAGGCTCGAAGGGTCGAATGGCCTACTCCTGCACCTATTTTCTATGTTTCTATGTTAAGGTGCATGCAAGTGTGGCCACAAAGTAATCTGAAAGGATCTGCGCAAGCCACTCACCAGTTTTTACATTGTAAATGCCATGCATGTGCAGAAATTTGGTTTTCTCTTTCTTCCCTATTCTATGCATTAAAAGAGACAGGCCAGGCAGAACAAAACACAGCTTACATGGAACATTGGTGTTGAGCCAGTATTAAATGTGAGATGAACAAGAATTTTTTCAACTAAACATCAATAAGATTAAAGCCACCTTGTTTGGCTCCCACTCAAGCTCCTTATCTTCGCACCAAACTCTCTCCGGCAGTTCCCTCAGGCTGTACATGATTGTGCTTCTCTGGTGGGCTGAGCTACAAACTCAATTTCTTTGCTTTCACCAAGACAACTATTTCCACCCCTTTCCCTCCATTGCCTTTGAAACACTTCTCCATAACTAATCTATTTTGTCACTGTCAGAATTGATTACTCTAAAGCTATCCTTGCTGGCTTCCCGATTTCTGTCCTTCATAATTGCAACTTGCCCATATCTCTACCACCTACATCCAACTAATTCCAATTTCATGTTATGCCCATGTTCACTCAAGTTCACTAAAAATCTGATCGGTTTCAAGATCTTTGCCTTCACTTACAAATCTCTCCATGGCCTCGCCCCTCCCTACCTCTGGAGCCTCATTCAACCCTATGTTCCTGTACACACCATCTGCATTTCTGACTCTCATATCACTTGCATTTCCTTTACTCTCCACTCCACTCTTACCTGCAGAGCCACTAATCATTTCAGCTTCACACTCGAGAACATTCTCTCTAAACACTTCAACCTTACTGTCACTCCACCTCCTTCAAAAGCCTAATTAAACCTATCTATTTTGCTTACGGAATAATTGACCCATTATCATTGCTTGCAAACCTGGGGGCTAGGAGAGATAGTTGATTGTCCGGGGAGGGGATGGAAAGAGCTAGAGTTGGGTGTTGTGGAAGAGGTGAAATTGAACAGTATAGAGGAGGATATGGAAAATAAACTACATAGTTGTTGTAGTTTGTAGAGCCGTTGCATCATCATCATCATCATCATAGGCAGTTCCTCGAAATCGAGGAAGACTTGCTTCCACTCTAAAAGTGAGTTCTCAGGTGACTGAATAGTCCAATACGGGAATTACAGTCACTGTCACAGGTGGGACGGACAGTAGTTGAGAAAGGGTGGGTGGGGAGTCTGGTTTGCCGCTCGCTCCTTCCGCTGCCCGCGCTTGTGATTTCTGCACGCTCTCGGTGACGAGACTCGAGGTGCTCAGCACCCTCCCGGATGCTCTTCCTCCACTTCGGCTGGTCTTTGGCCAGGGACTCCCAGGTGTTGGTGGGGATATTGCACTTTATCAAGGAGGTTTTGGGAGTGTCCTTGAAACATTTCCTCTGCCCACCTGGAGCTCGCTTGCTTTGTAGGAGTTCCGAGTAGAGCGCTTGCTTTGGGAGTCTCGGGTCGGGCATGTGAACAATGTGGCCCACCCAACGGAGCTGGTCGAGTGAGGTCAATGCTTCGATGCTGGGGATGTTGCATTCTCACAGGTGCATACATTACAAATGCGATAGGTGATTTAAGGTAGGTTGAGGTTAAAAGGGCATCAGTAGCCTTATTAACAAAATAGGACCTTAATTGGCCTCAGCTTCCACCATAAATAACAGGGTTAAAATGACTGCGTTGTGCACATGGAGTGGGTAATTGATCCACTGGGGGGAGGGGGTGTTCAAATTGCCCCCCCTTTGTCAGAACATGGCGGTGCTCCAATGTGCTGCAACACATAGTGGTGGGACATGATTCCTTGGCTACCTTCTCCACCTGGCGAGTTCTTGACCTCAGACTTGTCAAGGTAGGGATGCACTGAACAGAGGCCACATGTCCCTCCACAGAGAAATGGAACAAATAAGCAGGAAGTTACCTTAAAATGCTCTTATTCACCACCTGGTGTTCAGTTATAGAACAGCACTGGCATATGCAAAATTTAATCTGAAAATTTCAACAGTAGTTTTTATAATCAATTGGCTGCTCTATTTTCAAACTTTAATTGCTACAACAGTTCCTATCCTATTGGTAGTTAAATCATACATAATTTTTTTTCTTTATTAATTCACAGTATATTTACTGCCCATCCCTAATTGTCCTTGAGAACTCAATGGCTTGCTAGCCCATTTCAGAGGGCAGGTAAGTGTCAACCACATGGCTGTGCGTCTGGCATCACAGGTAGGCCAGCCCGAGTAAGGAGGGCAGATTTCATTCCTTAAAGGACGTTAGTGAACATGGTAGATTTTTACAACAATCTGTTAGTTTCATGGTTACCATTACTAAACTGATACTAGCTTTTATAAAGCAGATTTATTTAATGAACTGAATTTAAATTCCCCAGCTGCCAAGATGGGATTTGAACACATATCTTTGAATCATTCGTCCAGGCCTCTGGATTATTAATCCAGTAACATAACCACTATGCTGCCATTCCCTCTAATCATTTAATCACACTAGTTACAAGGCTGCCTAATGGCAATGCTAAGCCAGGAAGGTGGCAGGTTTAATCTTTGGTCCTTACTGAGTTAACTCATCTTAGCTCAAGTGGCAGTGTGACTGATACAACTGACCTTAAAATCAAGGCCTGGGAGAAAAATTGATTCAGGATTCTGATTGCTATTCAATATAGCACCTCTCATGTAGAAGAATGTCTCAGACATTGTTTGGTGAGCCCATCAACATTCACCATCTGGGGTCACTGATAGAAAGGTTATTGCTTAGGAACTAGATTCCAGTGTGTATCACTGCTTTCAGGAAAGGCATAAGGGGAGGAAAAAAATCAGATGGAAAGAAAGAACTTGCATTTATATGTCATTTTTCATAGTCTAAAGATGTCCCAAAGTGTTTTACTGTTACTACCATGAAGTACTTTTTTTGAAGTATAGTCATGACAGGCTGAACCTCCCTTATCCGGCACTCTCGGGCATGTCCCGAACGAGGGATTTTGCCTGATGAGGGAAGGTCACGTGTTTTGGCGGACTGCGCCTTTAAGTGCTGTTGCTGGGGTAAGTATGTGTGTGCGCCAATTGGTTGGACCGACTGTCAGTTATTCAGTCAGCCAATCAGTGTGCAGGGAGCCCCGAAGAGCTGGCAGGCCGGCGGGCCCAGAAGAGCCGGCAGCCCTCAGAACAGTCGGCGGGTCCCGGCGAGCCTCAGAACAGTTGGCGGGCCCCGGAACAGTCGGTGGGCCTCGAAAAGCCAGCGGGCCCCAAAGAGCCAGCCGACTTCGAAAAGCCAGCGGGCCCAGAAGGGCCTTGGAACAGTCGGCGGGCCCAGAAGGGTATAAGATTATGAGGGGGCTTGACAAGGTGGATGCAGAGACGATGTTTCCACTGATGGGGGAGACTAGAACTCGAGGGCATGAATTTGAATAAGGGGCCGCCCATTTAAAACAGAGATGAGGAGAAATTTCTTCTCTGAGGGTTGTAAATCATAGAAACATAGAAAATAGGTGCAGGAGTAGGCCATTCGGCCCTTTGAGCCTGCACCACATTCAATATGATCATGGCTGATCATGCAACTTAAGTACCCCATTCCTGCTTTCTCTCCATACCCCTTGATCCCTTTAGCCGTAAGGGCCACATCCAACTCCCTTTTGAATATATCTAATGAACTGACCTCAACAACTTTCTGTGGTAGAGAATTCCACAAGTTCACAATTCTCTGAGTGCAGAAGTTTCTCCTCATCTCAGTCCTAAATGGCTTACCCCTTATCCTTCGACTGTGACCCCTGGTTCTGGACTTCCCCAACAACGGGAACATTCTTCCTGCATCGAACCTGTCCAATCCCATCAGAATTTTATATGTTTCTATGAGATCACTTCTCATTCTTCTAAATTCCAGTGATTATAAGCCTAGTCGATCCAGTCTTCATATGTCAGCCTTGCCATCCCGGGAATCAGTCTGGTGAACAGTTGGCGGGCCCCGGAACAGTCGGTGGGCCCCGGCAAGCCCGAAGAGTCGTTGGGCCTCCAAAAGCCAGCGGGCCCCAAAGAGCCGGCCGACTTTGAAAAGCCAGCGGGCCCAGAAGGGCCTCGGAACAGACGGCTGGCCCAGAAGGGTATAAGATTATGAGGGGTCTTGACAAGGTGGATGCAGAGACAATGTTTCCACTGATGGGGGAGACTAGAACTCGAGGGCATGATCTTAGAATAAGGGGCCGCCCATTTAAAACAGAGATGAGGAGTAATTTCTTCTCTGAGGGGTGTAAATCATAGGAGACCTTAGGAGACCAAAACTGTACACAATATTCAAGGTGTGGCCTCACCAAGGCCCTGCACAACTGCAGTAAGACCTCCCTGCTACTATACTCAATTCCTCTCGATTTGAAGGCCAACATGACATTTGCCTTCTTCACCGCCTGCTGTACCTGCATGCCAACTTTCTTTGACTGATGTACCATGACACCCGGGTCTTGTTGCACCTCTCCTTTTCCTAATCTGTCACCATTCAGATAATATTCTGCCTTCCTGTTTTTGCCACCAAAGTGGATAACCTCACATTTATCTACATTATAATGCATCTGCCATGCCTTTGCCCACTCACCTAAACCTGTCCAAGTCACCCTGCAGCTTCTTAGCATCCTCCTCACAGCGCACATTGCAACCCAGCTTAGTGTCACCTGCAAACTTGGAGATATTACATTTAACCCCCTCATCTAAATCATTCATGTATATTGTAAATAGCTGGGGTCCCAGCAGTGAACCTTGCAGTACCCCACTAGTCACTGCCTGCCATTCTGAAAAGGACTCGTTTATTCCTACTCTTTGCTTCCTGTCTGCCAACCAGTTCTCTAGCCACATCAATACATTACCCCCAATACCATGTGCTTTAATTTTGCAACTAATCTCTTGTGTGGGACCTTGTCAAAAGCCTTTTGAAAGTCCAAATACACCACATCCACTGGTTCTCCCTTGTCCACTCTACTAGTTACATCCTCAAAAAATTCTAGAAGATTTGTCAAGCATGATTTCCCTTTCATAAATCCATGCTGACTTGGACCAATCCTGTCACTGCTTTCCAAATGCGCTGCTATTGCATCTTTAATAATTGATTCCAACATTTTCCCCACTACCGATGTCAGGATAACCAGTCTATAATTCCCTCTTTTCTCTCTCCCTCCTTTTTTAAAAAGTGGAATTCGCTGCCTCAGAGTGCTTTGGAAGCTGGGACATTGAATAAATTTAAGACAGAAATAGACAGTTTTGTCATGTATCCTACATGATTACTGTTGGTACTATCTGAAGGTGTACCACCAGAGGGCACGGCACTGGGAGGCTCGTAGGTTACCTCTACAGGTGTGCCTGGCCTAGTATAAAAGGCAGGCCACCAGGTGTGATCCTTACTCTGGAGTTAACTAATAATCATCATCATCGGCAGTCCCTCGAACCGAGGATGACTTGCTTTCACGTCAAAAAGTTCACAGGTGTTTCAATGATGGACCTAAAATTCCAGGTCCGAACTAAATCTTGAAGGGTGGAAGATGCCTGTGCTTGGATTTTTTAACGTGTGGTGACCGTTGCACACCAGCCACCACATGGGCTTGACAGAGCTAAGTCTTGGTCCAGTAGCAAGGATTAACCAAAAGAACTGGAAACCTGCTCTGATGCACGGATCTAGTGCGCACACATATCGCAGTTGGGCTGGCCCGTGCTGCCCCTGGGCCCTCGCCTCTTCTGGGCCCAAGGTCACTAAGATCATTACAGTTCAAGTACAACCCACTGCCTCGTGGAGTCATTGTTAGAGCATCTAAGGACACAACAAGTTTCTTAAACGATAAGGGGATAAGGGGTTATGGGGAATGGGCAGGGAAGTAGTCCTGAGTCCATGATTGGATCAGCCATGATCTTATTGAATGGTGGAGCAGGCTCGAGGGGCCATATGGCCTACTCCTGTTTCTATTTCTTATACTCTTATGTTCTTATAAGAGTCGGCCCGACCCCCTAAGGGAGCGCTGTGTGGAGGAGCGACCGGCCCAGAGACTGTGGTGCAGGAGTTCCAGTAGGGTGACGAGGATGAAACAACTGATTGAGGAGAAAGATTATATTGGTGAGTAAGATTTTGATGGGTTGCGTTCTGTACATGGATTAAGGAGCAGAATTCCAAAGGTGAGTTGAGAGTTACTGCCCTTGATATCAAAGCAGTGTTTGACCGAGTGTGGCATCAAGGAGCCCGAGTAAAACTGAAGTCAATGGGAATCAGGAGGAATGACTCTCCACTGGCCGGAGTCAAACATTGAAACATAGAAAATAGGTGCAGGAGTAGGCCGTTCGGCCCTTCGAGCCTGCACCACCATTCAATAAGATCATGGCTGATCATTCCCTCAGTAACCTTTTCCTGCTTTCTCTCCATACCCCTTGATCCCCTTAGTCGCAAGGGCTATATCTAACTCGCTCTTGAATATATCAATGAACTGGCATCAACAACTCTCTGTGGCAGGGAATTCCACAGGTTAACAACTGTCTGAGTGAAGAAGTTTCTCCTCATCTCAGTCCTAAATGGCCTACCCCTTATCCTAAGACTATGTCCCCTGGTTCTGGACTTCCCCAACATCGGGAACATTCTTCCCGCATCTAACCTGTCCAGTCCCATCAGAATCTTATACGTTTCTCTGAGATCCCCTCTCATCCTTCTAAACTCCAGTGAATCAAGGCCCAGTTGATCCAGTCTCTCCTCATATGACAGTCCAGCTATCCTTGGAATTAGTCTGGTGAACCTTCGCTGCACTCCCTCAATAGCAAGAACGTCCTTCATCAGATTAGGAGAACAAAACTGAACACAATATTCCAGGTGAGGCCTCACTAATGCCCTGTACAGCTGCAGTAAGACCTCCCTGCTCCTATACTCAAATCCCCTAGCTATGACGGCCAACATACCATTTGCCTTCTTCACTGCCTTGCTGTACCTGCATGCCAACCTTCAATGACTGATGAACCATGACACCCATGTCTCGTTGCACCTCCCCTTTTCCTAATTTGACACCATTCAGATAATATTCTGCCTTCATGTTTTTGCCCCCAAAATGGATAACCTCATTTATCACATTATACTGCATCTGCCATGTATTTGCCCACTCACCTAACCTGTCCAAATCACCCTGCAGCCTCTTAGCGTCCTCCTTATAGCTCACACCGCCACCCAGTTTAGTGTCATCTGCAAACTTGGAGATATTACACTTAATTCCTTCATCTAAATCGTTAATATATATTGTAAAGAGCTATTTCATCCTTAATGATTGATTCCAACATTTTCCCCACCACTGATGTCAGGCTAACCGGTCGATAATTACCCGTTTTCTCTCTCCCTCCTTTTTTAAACAGTGGTGTTACATTAGCTACCCTCCAGTCCATAGGAACTGATCCAGAGTCGATAGACTGTTGGAAAATGATCACCAATGATACCTTGCACAAAGGAAGATGGTTGTGGTTGTTGGAGGCCAATCAACTCAGCCCCAAGACATCGCTGCAGGAGTTCCTCAATATATTGTGCACTTCCTAGAACTGTGCTCCTTATATGGATCTGATTGTGACAGCAGGTTTTGCCGGCTGCAGGAAAAAACCAATGCGGACTCTTTGTAAGAAAAATTGGAAGCTGATTGTAATAAGACAAAGACTGTTCTACATATATCAGCAACATTTACTTATAAATTATCTGCCAATTACATGGTCATGAGTAAACTGAATAAAGCGTACTTAACAGTTGTTCACAATTTATATTAACGATCAGACTTTGGAATCAAAAACACAATTTCTAAATTTACAGGTGACACCAAATCGGGGGTGATAGTTAATACTGAGGAGAACTGCAACAAATTACAGGAGGACATTAATAAACTTGCAGAATGGTCATATAATTGGCAAATGAAATTCAACACAGATAAATGTGAGGTATTACATTTTGATAGGAAGAATAGGGAGGTCACTTATTTCTTGGAGGATGCGAGTCTAGGTGGGCTAGTGGAACAAAGGGATCTCAGAGTGCAAATACACAAATCACTAAAAGTTGCGACACAGGTTAACAAGGCCGTTAAAAAAAAGCAAATCAAGCAATTTCTAGAGGTATAGAATTGAAAGGTAGGGAAGTTATGTTAAACCTGTATCGAACCATGGTTAGACCACACTTGGAGTACTGCGTACAGTTCTGGTCTTTATAAAAAAGATATAGAGGCATTGGAGAGGGTGCAGAGAAGATTTTCAAGGATTATACCAGAAATGGAAATGCGAGAGTAAACATATCAGGAAAGGATGAACAGGCTGGGTCTCTTTTCTCTTGAAAAAAGAATGCTGAGGGTTGAAGGTCTAATAAAGGTCTTTAAAATTATGAAAGGTTTTGATGGAGTGGATACAGAGAGAATGTTTCTACTTGTGGGGAAGAGCATAACTAGAGGCCATCAATATGGAGAGGAAGCAGAGTTAACGTTTTTGGTCGATGACCCTTCGTCAGAACTGGCGAATGTTGAAAAAGAATGGATTATCAAGGAGCACTGAGGGGGAGGGGAGGAAAGAACAAAAGGGAAGGTCTGTGACAGGGCGGAAGGCAGGAGAGATTAGGGAGACAAAAAGGGATGATCGGCCGACTTGAGATGGTAATGGTCGAAGTTAGAAACAGGAAGGACATTCTTGCTATTGAGGGAGTACAGTGAAGGTTCACCAGACTGATACCCGGGTTGGCAGGACTGACATATGAGGAGAGACTGGATCGATTGGCCTGTATTCACTGGAGTTTAGAAGGATGCGAGGGGATCTCATAGAAACATATATAAAATTCTGACGGGATTGGACAGGTTTGATGCAGGAAGAATGTTCCCGATGTTGGGGAAGTCCAGAACCAGGGGACATAGTCTAAGGAGAAGGGGTAAGCCATTTAAGACCGAGATGAGGAGAAACTTCTTCACTCATAGAGTTGCTAGCCTGTGGAATTCTCTACCGCAGAGAGTTGTTGATGCCAGTTCATGAGATATATTCAAAAGGGAGTTAGATGTGGCCAAAGGGATCAAGGGGAATGGAGAGAAAGCAGGAAAGGGGAACTGAGGTGAATGATCAGCCATGATCATATTGAACGGTGGTGCAGGCTCGAAGGGCCAAATGGCCTACTCCTGCACCTATTTTCTATGTTTTTATGGCCCCAAGTTTCCACATGATTTGCTCCTGATTTTTAGGAGCAACTGGTGTAGAACGGAGTATCTTAGAAATCGGAATTCTCGTCATTTAGTTTGCACCAGTTCTAGTCAGTTAGAACAGTTTCACTTTGGAACAGAATTTTTTTCAAAAGGGGGCGTGTCCGGCCACTTACACCTGTTTTCAAAGTTTCGGCAGTGAAAACTTACTCCAAACTAACTTAGAATGGAGTAAGTGAAGATTTTTGTACGCTCGAAAAAACCTTGTCTACACTTTAGAAAATCAGGCGTAGGTTACAAATCAGGCATAGGGAATGGTGGGGGGGGGGGGGGTTTAAAGGGAAGTTTCCAAACATTAAACACTTCAGTTTTACAAATAAAGAGCCATCATCAATAATAAATGATAAATACATCAATAAATCAACCAATAAATCAATCCAAAAAATTAATAAGAAATAAAACATTTTCTACTTACCGATTGCAGCACCGGGAGCCCTCCAACAGCGTGCTGGTATGCCCCCCTCAGTGTGTCTCTGTCAGTGTCTCTATCTCGCTGTCTGTCTGTGTGTCTCTCATTCTCTGTCTGTCAGTGTCTGTGTTTTTGACAGCGAGGGGAGGGGGAGGAGGGGGGTAGAGGGAGAGAGGAGGGGAGCAAAGGGAGGGAAGGGGGGGAGAAGGGGGAGGGGGGAGGGATGGGGGAGGGGGGGGGAGAAGGGGATAAAGGGGAGAAGGGGGGGAAGGAGATTGGGGGGGCTGGGAAGGAGATTGGGGGGGTGGGGGGGAAGGAGATTGGGGGGGTGGGGGGGAAGGAGAAGGGAGAGGGAGGCTGAACGGGCCGGGCCCGAGACTTCGGGCAGGGCCCGTCCCCAGCACCAGATTTACAGGTGGGTGGCGTTGGGTCGGGTCGGGGGGGTGGTGGGAGGGAGGGAGGTCGGTTCGGTTCGGGTCGGGGAGAGGGAGGTCAGGTCGGATCCAGTCCGGGGGGGGTGGGTGGTGGGGAAGCGGGTGTCGGGTCCGGTCCGGTGGGGGGTGGGGGGGTGGAAGCGGGTGTCGGGTCCGGTCCGGTGGGGGGTGGGACCAGGTGTCGGGTCTGGTCCGGAGGCGGGAAGCGGGAGTCGAGTCGGGTCGAGAGGAAGCAGGAGCTGGCCGTGGGAGGAGCCTTATTCATGCAGCCCCAGTGAGGCCATTCGGCCAGGGCTAGGGGCTGCGTGCTTCGGCCCCTCCCACACAGTTTCGGGCGCCTGGAGCGCGCATTTGCAGAGGTCCCGGCACTGTTTTCGGCGCAGGGACCTGGCTCCGCCCCCTACAGCTCCTGCTGCGCTGCGCCGAGGGCCAGAGGACCTGCAAGGAGGTGGAGAATCTGGAGGGTTTTTTTAGGCGCAATTTGTGGCGCGGAAAACGGGTGTCCAGGTCGGGACTGTGCTGTTCTAGGCGCGGCTCGAAACTTGGGCCCTATGTTTCTATATAAGATAGTCACCAAGAAATCCAATAGGGAATTCAAAAAAAAATGCTTTACCCAAAAAGTGGTGAGAATGTGGAACTCGCTATCACAGGAAGCGAATAGCATAGATGCATTTAAGGGGAGGCTGGACAAGCATATGTGGGAGAAGGGTTATGTGGTTAGCTTTTGATGAGGAAAGACAGGAGGAGGCTCGAGAGGAGCATAAACGCCGGCATGGACTGGATGGGCCAAATGGCCTGTTTCTGTGCTGTATATCCCATGTAATCCTATGTAACAGGAAATAAATCAGCAGTCTGATTAGAATATGATTCATTGAAATACTGGTCAGGAATATTGGAATCCGTTCATAAAATAAGCCCTTGGCATATTGAAGGCACTTTTAATGAATAACAGGCGGTCAGGATTGAGAGGGCCGAGCTGTTTTGCGGCCCTGTCTCATTTACATGCAGCACACACCAAAAGACTAGCGCTCCGAGGGTGCTCGCCGGCTCGGAAGGGTAGGAAATTGGTCAGTTCCTGCACAGAGCCGGCCAAGACTCAGAGCTGTGTGGAAGAGGGGGCTGATGGGCACTCACAGGCTGGCAGTTGGACAGAGCAGAATGTTAAGAATCTCTTTAGGCTGCTTTTTGAGTGGCACCCAGTGACCTCTTTAAGGACCACTGGTTAGGCTGCTCAGCATTGATACAGATGGGCAGAGTGTGCACATAATAGGAGCCCGATTTGCATTTTAAAGTGTCTTCTCACCTGAAACAGCTGGGTGCTCAGGCTGCCCTTTGCAGGACCCAAGATGACGGTGCAGAGTGCATCAGCATAAATGAATCGGTAAGTGACCCAACACGATTTTGAAACCGCTGTCGCCCTATTCATGTCTGGCAGAGAAAGTTAAAAATGGCCCCATTGAAAATACATGAAATTGGTTAAATATTTGCACTTGCAAATTGCTTTATTTGGAGTTCATATAGACTCTTCTACATATTAACTTTTGCTTATAAATGCAACTTTTTCAAATTCAGAATCATAGACAAAGAGTTAAGACTCATAAAAACCTCCATTAAAATTTCTGTTATCTTTCTCTGCTTCTGTGAAAACTGTTCCAGTATTAAAGCCTCTCCTTATAACTATGCTTTCCCATCCCTGGCATCATTCTTGTGAATCTTTACTGAATGCTTGCTATGGCTTTAATGCCCTTTCAATAATGGAGAACCCAAATCTAACCAATGCTTTGTATAAATTCATCATTACTTCTTTACACTTGTACTCCATGTCCCTTTTTATAAAATCTAGAATTCTATTTGCCTGTTTGTGGCTTAAACTAGCTGCACTCACATTTGTAGGGAATTTCTATTGAACCCCTTGGTCTCTCTTTTCAACCACACCTTTTAGTGTCAATACATTAAATGTTTATTCACATTCTTTGCTTTTTTCTTGCAGAATGTACTGCCTCATACCTGCAACCTATTTGCCTATTCTGCTAATCCATCTATATATTCCTGAAGTCCTCCTCACTGTTTTTCAAACCTCCAACCTGTGTGTCATCAACAAATTTCAAGATTATGTTCCTTATACTCGAGTCCAAATTATCTATATATACTCAAAACAAAACTAGACTTGGCAATGACTTCTTTTCCAGTCCCAGCAACACTCATTCACTCTGGCGTTTAATTCCCTGTGTCAACCAACTTTTCATATATGCTGTTCCATTTCCTTTTATACCATATGCCTGAATTTTTATAACAAGCTTCATGTATGACACTTGATTGAACACCTTCCAAAACTCCACAAACACTACAGCAACTGTACTAAATTTACCAAACAAAACTTGCTTTTAACAAATCTGTGATGGCTGTGGTCGATTAACACATGCATTTATAAATGTTATCTCAAATTATGCATTCCAAGAGTTTGCCCACAACTGACATTAGACTAACAGGCCTACAATTGCACAGTTTATCCTTTCACTTCTTGAACAAGAGTTGACTATTTTCTAGTCCTATGGAAGAATTTGCATATTTAAGCAGGAATCCAGGTGTGGTTTTACCTGTTCTATTTTCCTTTCTTCTCCATTGAACCACCCAATGTTGAGCAGTATAATGGAGGAAATATCAGACCCCCATATTCAGCTCGGGGGGGCTTTGCGCAGTGCTCATTTCCACCGGAAACAGCAGGGAGAAGTCGAAGGAAAGGATGATTTCCAGCATTGAGGGAAGCAGCGTGCGGGCCGCTGGAAAATGACCACTGTTATATATGTGGACTTGTAGTTACTCTGTACAGCCACCAGAGGACTCTTCCCCTGGAGTCCCAAGGGATCTCATAATCCCTTGGAAGCACAGGTATTTAAGGAGGCTTCACAGGTTGGAGAGGCACTCTGGAGACTTGCAATAAAAGACTAAGGTCACACTTTACTTTGAGCTCACAGTGTTCAGTCTGACTTATTCTCCATGCACAACAGCCATCACCTGGATTTTCAGCTATAAAAGATAGGACTTCTTCAGGCAGTGCCCCCGCCAGGTATTCGAGTCAGTGCTCGAACACAACACCGCTAAATAATTTCATAAAGTTTTGATTTGAATTTAAAGTGAAATAAGTTGTAGTAATTGTTTTGGCTTCAATAAGCCTGCTGAGTCCTGCTCAGAATTTTTGACAGACCTTTGTAGAACTTTTACTTCTGACTCTTTAGTGGAGGCCTGTAGGCCTCATTGTGGGCTGCAGAGACCTGCTTGGCAGGGTTCACCCTGAGGATGGGAGGAGTGTTGGGAGGGCGACACCTCACACACCTGGTGAGAAGCAGGGCAGCAGGACAAGGCGTTGCCGTCAGCACCAGGCAGAGAGGCAGCGGGCAAGGGATGCAGCAACCATGGCGTGCAGACGGGGTCTTTCCAGTCTACCACTGCAGACATTGACAACATCTCCCAATTCTCGGCACATCGGTGCATCCGGCAGGTCACAAGTGCACTGTACAGTTCAGTGTCCAGTTCAGCTCCTTCCTAATGACAAGGGACAAACAGGTGGAGCGGCAGGCTGGATTTGCCTGAATGGCAGGCTTCCCGAGGCTGCAGGGTGCCATTGACTGCACACACATTGGGCTGAGGGTGCCACATCATCACCCCGCGATCTTTGTGAACTGCAAAGGCTTCCACTGGCTGAACGTGTAGCTCGTGTGTGACCACCAGCATTGGATCCTGGCAGTTAATGCGAAGTACCCAGGCAGCAGTCATAATGTGTTCATTCTGCCCCAAACCAGTGTTCCCGCCGTCTTCACCGGCCCGAATCAGGATTGCGGTTGGCTGCTTGCAGACAAAGAATATTCCCTTTCCACTTGGCTGCTCACTCCACTGCGGAACTCCAGAACAGCACTAGAGCATCCATACAATGCCACTCATTGTGCCACCAGGTGCATCATCGAGCAGGGCATAGGCATCCTCGAGCAGAGGTACCGATGCCGGGACCGCTCTGGTGGCACCTTGCAGTACTCTCCTCAATGGGTCTCCATAACCATTGTGGTCTGCTGCATGCTGCACAACCTGGCCATCATGAGGGGACAGCCGCTGGAGGTCGAGCCAGCAGTACTACCTGAGGAGGAGGAGGAGGAGGAAGAACCCCGTCGCCCTAGAGCTAGGAGGCATCATCTCCATCGCAACCCTGGAAGGGAGGTGCAGTTGCGTCTCATAGTTGCTCGCTTCAGATAATCCCATCCACACATAACCCTTCAGCTCACACTTTCAATGGTCATCGCAATGTGCTTTAACGCAGAATTGCCCACTCCCAAATGAAATACCTGGCCAGATATATGTGCCAAAAATAAAGATTTATACAATTATCCAAATCACTGCAAAAACAGACCATAGTGAACAATATAATACTGTTATAATTTTCTACCCCTGTACATCTCACTATAACACCTGTTACACGTGACTACCCTAACACAATGCCTAACTGTCATCCCTGTGGCTGCATCATGGGTCCAGGAAGGCTGCTATAGTTGTTGTCTGGGACCTACAGCTGTCCTTCTAGGACGACCTGGAACACCGCTAGGCCTGGAAGGGCCGGGTACAGACTGGCCAGCACCCTCCTGGGAGGGTGCGTCCTCACATATATGGAGATGCCTGACACCTCCCCTGCAATCTCCATCCATGCATTATGTACTGGCGGTCTGCCAAGTCTCCCCATATCAGGAAACAGTATTCTTCTTCTGTCCTCCAAACCATCCATCTGTGTCTCCAACTCCATGTCAGTAAACTTGTTGGCACTCCTTGCATCTCTTACACCAGCCATCCTTCTAACCTCCTTCCAAACTCCTTCCCCCCTCAGGGCCTTGCTGCAATTCCTGGCCTTTAAAAAGGGCAGGGAGCAGTTGGCTCGTTAGAAACCCTTACCTGCATGCTGAATGTCTCAGTGATGATAATGCTCAAATTACGACAGCTGTAAGGTTACTAATTTTCAGAAAAGCACAGAAGGAGACCATGAACTAAAAATTGATTAATCCAAGCTTGTGGAATTTAATACAAGCTTTTGGAATTAAACTAGACAATTAAGGACATCCTGTGGTCAAGAACCAAAATTGTCTTCATGCATAACAACAATGGAGTTGTTGCGTGAGGCCCTGAACTTGATTGACCAGGGTGGGGAAAACAAACCCACTGGAGACACCGAGTCTGTAAAAAGACCGGACAACAAAAGAACCACACCAGGTGCACATTTTTTTGGGATGAACTGTTAAGATGAGAAATCAATTTGAGCCTTACAGACAGTGTGCAAATGGGAAAACAGACGAGTCCGTTATTGCAGTCAATGAACCAAGGGGACCACAAAACAATGCATCGATGCAAACACTTTATCAGAAACCGCAGTGGCGGGAGATCAGTCAAAACCTGGATATAAATATACGAGCTAGTAGCAGCTCAGCAGAAGGCAGAAGGACAGAAACAGACGGAAAAAGAAGCACACAGAAGAAGTAGAAGGACATGTGTACAGATGGACACAGGTCAAAAGAACGAACAAACAAACAGACGGAAAGACATATAGTATGGAACATACACGAAAGGAACAGCTCTGCAGAGAACGGCCAAAGAAGAACCAACCGATCACGGAACCAATGACCACGAACGTACAATAGCTACAGCCACGAAGGGTGATTGTATGTTTTCAGAAGTCTCGTCCTGTAATTTTAGTCGGTTTTTGTACGTAATAAAACTGACACTGGGTTAAGCCTAAATTTTGTGCCACATGTTGTTCTTTCCCACTATAAGTTCTGAGGTCTAAAAATCAGAGTAGAGTGAAAAACAAACACCCTACATAGCCACACTGCTGAAAAGTCCACTTTTGAAGGGTTCATTAGCGCTGGAACCCATTTGGTCACTTTTAGAGTTGAATATGGGATGGCCCAGCTACGAAAAAATTTTGCCGCATTTGGCCTCAAACAGGTGGGGGGTGCACTAGCTTTCCAGCGGTACTGAATTTCAGGCCCCATGTTTAACATTCCTGAGTTCGCTGCTAGAAAGGAGAGTTTTCTAGAGGCTGCAGTAAACGTGCTTGTGACTTTCACCCCCTCATCTCATCCCATGCCTGCTCTTTCTCTCCATCTCCAACCCTCTCTCCGCTTCACATGTCCTTCCCACTCCACCAGACCCTGGAGCTGCCTCAAAATACTGGTAGATGCCAATGCTCAATCCCAATATTCCAGGTTCTGAGGCCTTTTCCCATTGCTCCTAAGTCCCAGAGCCATTTCTGGTGCTAATTAATGGTAATACTTGGCCTTTGTAATATTTCTTGGCATGACACCAATGTTCTTATCAAACCTCTAACTCTTTGTGAACAATGTCATGGGAGCTCTGCTAACTAATTTGTAAAATTGAATACAAAAATGACTAAGCTTGTTTTAAACAAGCTTGTACAGCAGGATTGGAGTTTAAAACTTGCAGGAATATCAGTTAAGGTAACAACGAGCACATTGTTGGTTGCCAGGATAGTAGCATTATGAGGTGTGCATTCGAAAAGCTCAATAATTTTACATACATACAATTGACAGCACAGAAACAGGCCATTTGGCTCAAATGGTTTATGCTCATGTATATATATTCCACACGAACCTCCTCCCACTCTCAATTACCTATTCCCACCATGCCCCCAGATCCCGCGATCCCTTTTTCTTTCATGAATGAATCAAGCCTCCCCTTTAATGTGTAATTTATTCGATTTATTGGGCTAGAAATTCAGCTTCATAGTGCCCAGTTTTTCAGCAATTGTATTCAAAATGGCACCCAAGCAATGCGCACACTTCTGGTGCAGGCCACGCCGGACAGCTGAACATGAGCAGGAAGCATCCCCCACCCGCGCTATTTAAAAAGATCATCACCTACTTGCAGGTTAGTTGCTGATTGATTTCTACTAGCTGTTTGAGTTTGTACAAGTGCTTGATGCTTTCTAGACTTCTTTAAAGTTGCCTAAATTCAACAAGGAGTGGTGTGACACATGCTCAAGGAATTTGTACTGACTTGCAAGGGATCTGCTCAGACATGGGTGCAGTAGTTTGTATAACAGAGAGAATGAGCAGAGGCGACACAGAACAGGACAAGCTGCTAGAAGAGGCAGGAGGAGGAGGGAGAAAGGCTCTCAACAGATGACCATATCCACCCAGGGTGTTCAAGAAGTAATACTCCTACATCAGCTTCAATGACCAACAGTTTGTGCGATGTCTCCATTTTACTAAGGAGGTGCTCACACATATCTGCAACCTGCTGCAGGCAGACCTACAGCCTCAGTTCAGCGTGAGGACGACATTGCCAGTGGCTGTAAAGGTGACCTTGGCCTTCGCCTTCTTCATGCTGGACTCCTTCCAGACTGGAGCAGACAACGTCTGTAACATCTCCTAGTTCGCTATCCACTCCAGTATAAGGAGGTGAGTGAGCCTCTGTATGCAAGAATAGCTGAATACATTTCATTCCCTCTTACTAGAGGGAAGCAGGTGGAACACGCATTGCAGGGTTCACCAGGATAGCCGGCTTCCCCCTGGTGTAGGGAGCCACTGACTGCACACACGTCGCTTTGTGGGCGTTGCATCTCAATTCGGAGTTGTATCGCAACCAAAAGAAATTCCACTCCTTCAATGTCCAGCTAGTGTGCAACCATATTCACTCATCGTGCAAGTCAATGCTTGGTATCCTGGCAGCAGCCATGATGCCTTCATTCTCCAGCAGTCCGCTGTACCATCAGCATTTGAGCCACCACAGCAAACCAGAGGGTGGCTACAGGGTGACAAGGGCAATCCGCTGACTACTGGCTCATGACTCCGCTGCGCAACCCACTCACATGTGAGCAGCATGTATACAATTAAAGCCATGCTACCACATGGAATCTGGTAGAGCAGACAATTGGCACCCTTAAGCAACACTTCCATGCCTGGACCGCTCTGGAGAAGCCCTGCAGTACTCACCAAAGTGCATCTCAAGATTCGTCGTGGCCTGCTGCAAGCTCCACAACCTCACCATTATTAGGGCGCAGCCCTTGCCACCAGGCATATGGCAATCAGCTGAGGAGGAGGAAGAGGAAGAGGATGAGGAGGGGGAAGAGGAGGAGGAAGTGGAAGAGGAGGAAGCAGAATTGGAAGAGGAGGAAGCAGAATTGGAAGAGGAGGAAGCAGAAGAGAAAGAGGAGGAAGCGAGGAAACAACCCAGACAGCCCCTTTCTGGTCGGGATATCTGGGCTGGAATCATCTGCCTGCAGTCCCAGTGACCACAACCCCAATTCCCCTTTCAACATTAGTCCCACACCTTACCTTCCCTCTGTTACTGATCACCACATCATCATAGGCAGTCCCTCGGAGTCGAGGATGACTTGCTTCCACTCTAAAAGTGAGTTCTCAGGTGACTGAGGAATCCAATGCAGGACCTACAATCTCTGTCACAGATGGGGATGACAGTGGTTGAAGGAAAGGGTGGGTGGGGAACCTGGGTTACTGGAGCTTAGAAGGCCCAGTTTTGGACTGCACCACCTAAGCATGGGCAGCAGTTGTCTGGGCTGGCTGGCTGACAGGCAACAGCAAGGGCACTGGCAGAGTGGCAGTGGTGGGAACAGGAATGCTGTCATCCTGAGAGAGGACAGCAGGTTCGTCCCCCACGAAGCCACTGCCACTTGCCCGGGGCGGCACCTCAGAAATCCAATAATCTGCTGGAGGACATGTTGTGTCATAATAACCCTGCCTAGGAGGATGACAGAAGAGACTATTCTTTGCTGCTCCAGGGACTGTTCTTCTTCAAATATTTAATAATGTGACATTATCCCTTTGAAGAACAGTTTGTAATTCCCTCATAATTGCTCAACATTTTTGCTGTAGTTACACTTTGTATTTATGCTTGGTCAATTTACAGTTAGTTTGAAAAGGTAATTGTTTCTGAAGTAAAAAGACAATAAAAGTCCAAACTTGAATAATGAAAGGGTTTTGCACATGGAGCTACATCCACATGTAGAGGAAAGTAATGCGTCATTTTAATGCTCAGTTTATCTAAGATTAATGGGAGGATTCTCATTCAGTGGTGGCTTTTTATTAAACAGCTACAGGGAATATTTGAAAAAAGGCCCCATCATGCTGAATTGATTTCAGCATTGTGGCAGAAACACAAATACAAGAGATATTGAAGAAACTGCTTTGTTATCCATGGTACATGGCAAGTGTTTGCATGAGTGACTTTTATTGAATGATTGACCTGCACTCATAATGGATGAATGATGAAGCTGCAAGTGCATTATGTCTGTCAAGCCACAGTTGAAATAGTTTTTGAAACAATAATCATCATGCAACGTCCTATTTATTCAATTCTATGCAGGGAAATAGAGATATAGTGGACGCTTTATTTAGTGTTTTGGACCATTTGTTTAATATTTTACATCTTTTTTGCTGAATTTATATTCATCAAGCTTAGGGATTCCAGTGCTGGGAAACAAAACAGTTTTCCATTTGATTCACTCTGTGTCAATATCAAGGATTCCTGAATCAAGTTCAGCACAGTTGGATTCAGAGTAAAGATCCCTCTACTCTGCCCCAACAACATGCCTCAATCACAATCTTAGAAATGTACCTACCTCCTGCTGCACCTACCTGAGAGTAAATTTTGCATGGGATAAAAAAAATAAGATTATGAAACCAAAATAGATCTGTTTTACATGAAATGTTTGCGTGGGAAGATTTGTGTTGGTATCAGATGAGTTGCTAAAATATGCAAATAATATGGCATGTTGCTGGGCAGCAACTTCTCCCCCAAGAAAGACAAATAGAATTAGACTGACTATTTTAAAATTACATGAATAGGATGTCCCAAGGCTCGGTGTTGGGACCACTACTGTTTTTAAATGCATCATCATTTGGGTTTAGAAACTCAGTGCAAACTGCTCAACTTTAGTACTAAATTTATCCATTTATCCTTGCTATGTGTAGTACTTTAAACTTGTTTGCATTAAATTTCATCTGCCATTGGTCTGTCCACATAAATGTTTTGTCCAACTCATTCTGTAATTTCTGAACTGTTTCCTCTAATTTCACTGCCTCTCCTAGTTTAGTATATTTAGTACTAAAGTTGAGTAGTTTGCATTGAGTTTCTCAACCCAAATAATGATGCATTTAAAAACAGTAGTGGTCCCAACACCAAGCCCTGGGACATCCCATTCATGTTATTGGGCTTCTTTTCTAATAAATATCCTTCTGATTACGTGTTACATGATGTGGTAACATGTGGTTGTGTACATGCTTTATAGTAAGCTTTCGGTTGTGCTATGAACTTCCATTTGGCTTTGCCTGAAGATGCATAATTTACCGTAATCTGAGCAGACATGCTAATAATAATTATACCACAAACATGCACATAAATACAGCTGTATATATTTTGATTAACCAATTTATTAAATAAAAGTAACTCTTTGTTATTTTGTATTTCCAATTATGTTACCCTCTCCGAATGCAGCTCTTTGATATCCTTCATTATCTCCTCAGCAAGAATGAAAAATCATCATTACCATGTTGTCTCAACAACAACAACTTGCATTTATATAGTGCCTTTATGCAGTAAAACATCCCAAGGCGCTTCAGAGGAGCGTAATCAAACAAATGGTGATATCGAACCATATAAGGAGATATTAGGAGAGGTGACCAAAAGCTCGGTCAAAGAGATAGATTTTAAGGAGCATCTTAAAAGAGGAAAGAGAAGTAGAGAGGTGGAGGGATTAGGGGGGAGAGTTCCGGAGCTTAGGATCTATTCAGCTGAAGGCATAGCTGCCAATGATAGAGTGATGAAAATCAGGAATGCGTAAGAGGCCAGAATGTATTACTTGCAGTCTTCCTTCCATAAACATAAGAAATAAGAGCAGGAGTAGGTCCTACGGCCCCTCAAGCCTGCTCCAAAGCTGCACTGACCATTACAGTTTACCATTGCCCTGCCTAATCTAAATTTATGCTTTTAGAATAAAATACTTTGTTGAATCACCAGTTAGTTGGCTACTGGACTATGGATACTACTGCATCTTTTCCCTGTGAATATTGATGTCAAAATTATTTAAGGGTGCCATTATTTGGATGAGATGTTAAAGTGCAACCCCATCTGCCCTCTCAGGTGGATGTAAAAGATCCCATGACAATATCTGAAGAGAAGGAGAGTTCTCCTGACCAACATTTACCCATCAGCCAACACCAGTAAAACATTGGGTCATTAATCTCATCACTGTTTGTAAGACCTTGTTAACACAAATTAGCTGCTGTGTTTCCCTACTAGTTCTTAGTTATAGTTCTTTCTTTTGTATCTGTAATTTTCTTTCTAGTCCCTTATCTCCCTTTCCATTTTAAGAGGAACAGTTAATTCCTCATGTTCTGCCAATACTAGACATAATCAACCAATCTCTTATCAATTGTGCACCCATATGATGATTGACTTAGTCTTGTCCCATAATGTAATCCAAATCGTTTATAAATAAAAAAAGATCCTGTCCAGGGATTGCATTACAGTCATCATAGCACTTCCTTTTTTGTGACAAAGTAAAAATTTAACAAGCTAGCATAAGAGGCTATACTCCTAAACCTTGCAATGCTCAAATGTAGCAGTATTAAGCATTAAAAAACACAGAAGAGGAGCATTTGGAGGCCTTCTTTCAGTCCAAGGCCAATATCTGCATTCAAAATTGTAGCACACAGTCATAGTTTCATTTCTTGGGATTGGGTGACTTTCATGCTGGTCCAAAGTTGCAGCCACTATTGATATAAATAGAGACTAGTACACAGATAGAAACATAGAAAATAGGTGCAGGAGTAGGCCATTCGGCCCTTCTAGCCTGCACCGCCATTCAATGAGTTCATGGCTGAACATGCAACTTCAGTACCCCATTCCTGCTTTCTCGCCATACCCCTTGATCCCGTAGTAGTAAGGACTACATCTAACTCCTTTTTGAATATATTTAGTGAATTGGGCTCAACAACTTTCTGTGGTAGAGAATTCCATAGGTTCACCACTCTCTGGGTGAAGAAGTTTCTCCTCATCTCGGTCCTAAATGGCTTACCCCTTATCCTTAGACTGTGACCCCTGGTTCTGGACTTCCCGAACATTGGGAACATTCTTCCTGCATCCAACCTGTCTAAACTCATCAGAATTTTAAACGTTTCTATGAGGTCCCCTCTCATTCTTCTGAACTCCAGTGAATACAAGCCCAGTTGATCCAGTCTTTCTTGATAGGTCAGTCCCGCCATCCCGGGAATCAGTCTGGTGAACCTTCGCTGCACTCCCTCAATAGCAAGAATGTCCGTCCTCAGGTTAGGAGACCAAAACTGTACACAATACTCCAGGTGTGGCCTCACCAATGCCCTGTACAACTGTAGCAACACCTCCCTGCCCCTGTACTCAAATCCCCTCGCTATGAAGGCCAACATGCCATTTGCTTTCTTAACTGCCTGCTGTACCTGCATGCCAACCTTCAATGACTGATGTACCATGACACCCAGGTCTCGTTGCACCTCCCCTTTTCCTAATCTGTCACCATTCAGATAATAGTCTGTCTCTCTGTTTTTACCACCAAAGTGGATAACCTCACATTTATCCACATTACACTTCATCTGCCACGCATTTGCCCACTCACCTAACCTATCCAAGTCACTCTGCAGCCTCATAGCATCCTCCTCGCAGCTCACACTGCCACCAAACTTAGTGTCATCCGCAAATTTGGAGATACTACATTTAATCCCCTCGTCTAAATCATTAACGTACAGTGTAAACAGCTGGGGCCCCAGCACAGAACCTTGCAGTACCCCACTAGTCACTGCCTGCCATTCTGAAAAGTCCCCATTTACTCCTACTCTTTGCTTCCTGTCTGACAACCAGTTCTCAATCCATGTCAGCACACTACCCCCAATCCCATGTGCTTTAACTTTGCACATTAATCTCTTGTGTGGGACCTTGTCGAAAGCCTTCTGAAAGTCCAAATATACCACATCAACTGGTTCTCCCTTGTCCACTCTACTGGAAACATCCTCAAAAAATTCCAGAAGATTTGTCAAGCATGATTTCCCTTTCACAAATCCATGCTGACTTGGACCTATCATGTCACCTCTTTCCAAATGCGCTGCTATGACATCCTTAATAATTGATTCCATTATTTTACCCACTACCGATGTCAGGCTGACCGGTCTATAATTCCCTGTTTTCTCTCCCTCCTTTTTTAAAAAGTGGGGTTACATTGGCTACCCTCCACTCGATAGGAACTGATCCAGAGTCAAGGGAATGTTGGAAAATGACTGTCAATGCATCCGCTATTTCCAAGGCCACCTCCTTAAGTACTCTAGGATGCAGTCCATCAGGCCCTGGGGATTTAACGGCCTTCAATCCCATCAATTTCCCCAACACAATTTCCCGACTAATAAGGATTTCCCTCAGTTCCTCCTCCTTACTAGACCCTCTGACCCCTTTTATATCCGGAAGGTTGTTAGGGTCCTTCTTAGTGAATACCGAACCAAAGTACTTGTTCAATTGGTCCGCCATTTCTTTGTTCTCCGTTATGACTTCCCCTGATTCTGACTGCAGGGGACGTACATTTGTCTTTACTAACCTTTTTCTCTTTACATATCTATAGAAACTTTTGCAATCCGTCTTAATGTTCCCTGCAAGCTTCTTCTCGTACTCTATTTTCCCTGCCCTAATCAAACCCTTTGTCCTCCTCTGCTGAGTTCTAAATTTCTCCCAGTCTCCGGGTTCGCTGCTATTTCTGGCCAATTTGCATGCCACTTCCTTGGCTTTAATACTATCCCTGATTTCCCTTGATAGCCACGGTTGAGCAGCCTTCCCTTTTTTATTTTTACGCCAGACAGGAATATACAATTGTTGTAGTTCATCCATGCGGTCTCTAAATGTCTGCCATTGCCCATCCACAGTCAACCCCTTAAGTATCATTCGCCAATCAATCCTAGCCAATTCACGCCTCATACCTTCAAAGTTACCCTTCTTTAAGTTTTGGACCATGGTCTCTGAATTAGCTGTTTCATTCTCCATCCTAATGCAGAATTCCACCATATTATGGTCACTCTTCCCCAAGGGGCCTCGCACAACGAGATTGCTAATTAATCCTCTCTCATTACACAACACCCAGTCTAAGATGGCCTCCCCCCTAGTTGGTTCCTTGACATATTGGTCCAGAAAACCATCCCTTATGCACTCCAGGAAATCCTCCTCCACCGTATTGCATCCAGTTTGGTTAGCCCAATCTATGTGCATATTAAAGTCACCCATTATAACTGCTGCACCCTTATTGCATGCACCCCTAATTTCCTGTTTGATGCCCTCCCCAACATCACTATTACTGTTTGGAGGTCTGTACACAACGCCCACTAACGTTTTTTGCCCTTTGGTGTTCTGTAGCTCTACCCATATAGATTCCACATCATCCAAGCTAATGTCCTTCCTAACTATTGCATTAATCTCCTTTTTAACCAGCAATGCTACCCCACCTCCTTTTCCTTTTATTCTATCCTTCCTGAATGTTGAATACCCCTGGATGTTGAGTTCCCAGCCCTGATCATCCTGGAGCCACGTCTCCATATCCCAATCACATCATATTTGTTAACATCTATTTGCACAGTTAATTCATCCACCTTATTACGGATACTCCTTGCATTAAGACACAAAGCTTTCAGGCTTGTTTTTTTAACACCCTTTGTCCTTTTAGAATTTTGCTGTACAGTGGCCCTTTTTGTTCTTTGTCTTGGAATTCTCTGCCCTCCACTTTTCCTCATCTCCTTTCTGTCTTTTGCTTTTGTCTCCTTTTTGTTTCCCTCTGTCTCCCTGCATTGGTTCCCATCCCCCTGCCATATTAGTTTAACTCCTCCCCAACAGCACTAGCAAACACTCCCCCTAGGACACTGGTTACGGTCCTGCCTAGTGCAGACCGTCCGGTTTGTACTGGTCCCACCTCCCCCAGAACCGGTTCCAATGCCCCAGGAATTTGAATCCCTCCCTGCTGCACCACTGCTGAAGCCACGTATTCATCTGCGCTATCCTGCAATTCCTACTCTGACTATCACGTGGCACTGGTAGCAATCCCGAGATTACTACTTTTGAGGTCCTACTTTTTAATTTAGCTCCTAGCTCCTTAAATTCGTTTCGTAGGACCTCATCCCTTTTTTTTACCTATGTCGTTGGTATCAATGTGCACCACGACAACTGGCTGTTCTCCCTCCCTTTTTAGACTGTCCTGCACCCGCTCCGAGACATCCTTGACCCTTGCACCAGGGAGGCAACATACCATCCTGGAGTCTTGGTTGCGGCCGCAGAAACGCCTATCTATTCCCCTTACAATTGAATCCCCTATCACTATCGCTCTCCCACTCTTTTTCCTGCCCTCCTGTGCAACAGAGCCAGCCACGGTGCCATGAATTTGGCTGCTGCTGCCCTCCCCTGATGAGTCATCCCCCTCAACAGTACTCAAAGCAGTGTATCTGTTTTGCAGGGGGATGACCACAGGGGACCCCTGCACTACCTTCCTTACACTGCTCTTCCTGCTGGTCTTCCATTCCCTATCTGGCTGTGGACCCTTCATCTGCGGTACGACCAACTCGCTGCACGTGCTACTCACATCATTCTCGGCATCATGGATGCTCCAGAGTGAATCCACCCTCAGCTCCAACTCCGCAACGCGGTCCTTCAGGAGCTGGAGGCGGATACACTTCCAGCACATGTAGTCGTCAGGGACACTGGAATCGTCCCTGAGTTCCCACATGGTACAGGAGCAGCATAACACGTGACCGAGCTGTCCTGCCATGACTTAACCCTTTGATATGCAACAACAATGCTAAAGTTTACTCACTGTTATAGAAGAGAAAAAAGAAAAACTACTCACCAATCACCAGCCAATCACTTACCCCCTTGGCTGTGACGTCACCTTTTGATTTCTTTCTACTTCTTTTTTGCCTTCTCCCTGTAGCTGCACAAGTACGCCTTTTATAGGCCGCTCCGACACCACGCATTCCCGCCTCTCGGAGTGCCGTCGCCTCTCGCTGCCGCTGGGCCTTTTATAGGCCGCTCTGACACCACGCAATCCCGCCTCTCGGACTGCCCTCTTCAGCTCATCATCAGTGACATCACTGCAGTGGCTCTGGTTCATGGAAGATTTTACATTTGAGATTATGCAAATTAATTTTCGTGGAAACTTTAACTGTAACCTCACCAATGCAATTTCAAGCGCAATTTTGTGGCAATTTCCCGATTGCACCCAAAGTGGAATCTCTTGTGTTTCTTATAAGTTGATAACTATCTTAATAACTATTATTTTTTACACTTCAGATTGGAACAGACTACAAATAGAAAATACTCAACGCAGGCCTCTTGTTCGGTATTGTCATAACATAAAATAAAGCACAAAAATAATTGACATCAAAAGACGGATACAGAAAAAGAAATTCATAGGCAAGTTACATGGGGGCCAAGTTTCGGCCCGAGTTGCTCCTGCTTTTTTGGAGCAACTGGTTTAGAATGGAGTATCTTAGAAATTGCAATTCTCGGCATTTAGTTTGCTCCAGTCTCCAGTCAGTTTGGAACAGTTTTTATTTTTCAAAAGGGGGCGTGTCCAGCCACTTACGCCCATTTTGAAAGTTTAGGCAGTGAAAACTTACTCCTAACTAATTCGAATGGAGTAAGTGTAGATTTTTGTATGCTCAGAAAAACTTTGCCTACACTTAGAAAATCAGGCGTAGGGAAGGGGGCGGGGGGGGGGAGGTGGGTGGAGAAAGAGAAGTTTACAAACATTAAACACTTCAGTTTTACAAATAAAGAGCCATCATCAATAATAAATGATAAATACATCAATAAATCAACCAATAAATCAATCAAAAAAATTAATGAAAAATTAAAAAATCAATAAATAAAACATTTTCTACTTACCGACTGCAGCACCGGGAGCACTCCAACAGCATGCTAGGACGCCCCCCCACCACCCCAGTGTTTCTCTGTCAGGGTCTCTCCCTCTGTCTGTCAGTGTCCGTGTTTCTGACAGCGAGGGGGAGGGGAGGGGGAGGGGGGGAGGGGAGGGGGGGG